>NC_141875.1:407099385-407706885 GCF_056163025.1 Triticum urartu | reverse complement strand
GCGAAGTTACCTTTGTCCGGTTTGCACCTTCACATCTGCCATGGCATGCGCACCACTATACTTGCAATGCTTATGGTTTTCCCCTTTTATATTCCACATTAGCTTAAATGACAGTCCACTAGATTTAAAATTGGGGTCAGTCCATTTTTGGGAGTTCGCCGGAGCAAAGGAAGGGGCTCGTCGGAGGGCTACCCCATTATCTATCTTAGGGTTTTGGGTGGGGACATTGGTTGTGGGGGGCTGTTGTCGGGCTATGGTGGGGCCTCGCCGGAGGCGAAACTCGACACGGGTGGGGGTGGAGTTAGCTAGAGGGATGGCCAGGGGCTGTGGAAGATCGGAGGTGGTGGGAGGTTCAGGGGAGGGCGGGGGCTGGTGGTTCGGCCGGCGACCCGTGCGGTGGTCTTTAGGGGAAGAATAAGAGGCGAGGAAGAAGAAGGGTTAGGAGACGTAGGATCTTCATCCAACTGCCTGAAATGGTTGACTGACCCAAATGACGAAAGTCAGGCGACTTGCATGTAGACATTCCCATATATTTAGTACCATTATCGTAGGTGCTTCGAGATTACGTACAAGCAACGCTCCTCAACCCATCAAGCTAAACAACATGCCACTCATAATTCCAAACTTAGTTGCTCAAATATGAATCTGATATGATGCTGACATGTACTAAAACAGAGAATGTTTAATTGATCAGCTAATGTTCCTACTTTACTTTCGAAAAGCACATGCGCCACATATCGAGGGACAGCAGGGAGTTTAGTTCTTATGCGCTCTGGTTCATCATGTGTGGCCAACCAACATTTTATTATCCGAAATCTTCTTGCTCTTCTTTAGCATGCTCCTCTTTTGTTCTTCTTTTGTAAGTACTCTCTCCATACCTATATATAAGTCTTTGTAGATATTCCCCCATGGACTACATACGGAGCAAAATGAGTGAATCTACACTCTAAAATGTATCTATATACATCTGTATGTGATCCATAGTGGAATCTCTACAAAGATCTATATTTAGGAACATAGGCAGTATAATAGTTCTACAGCATGTTCTTTCTAGTGAAGAGGATCAGGGATATTTGTAGTGTACAGATCTATTCGGTTGCTTGTCATGGATGCTTTCAACTCTTCGTGTTGGTCTTCATGTCGATTGTCATGGATGCTTTCAACTCTTCGTATTCGATCGTATGTGTCGCCTTTGAGAGTTAGACTAATAGTAACACTACTACTGTCGGATTTCGGGTTCCGCAGACCCTTGAGAGGTTCGAACTCTAGGGTGCGTGCGAAGAACTCATCCTCCCCAGTCTGCCTGCTCGCTAATCTCACGGCCTAGCTCGACGAACCGAATGGACAAGATACACATCCGTTTACCCAGGTTCGGGCCACCTTGCAGTGTAAAACCCTACTCCTACTTTGTGGTGGATTTGTAATGCCCCGAGACCGATGTGCCAGGTGCCCTCCAGTTATTCGCTGTTGTTGCCTTGTCATTGCTTGCGTGTCATGCATCGCATATCATGTCATCATGTGCATTTCATTTGCATACATGTTCATCTCATGCATCCGAGCATTTCCCCCGTTGTCCGTTTTGCAATCCGACGCTCCTATGTCACCCGGTGTCCCTTTCTACCTTTTTTCGTGTGCGGGTGTTAAACATTTTCGGATTGGACTCCGGCGTCCCCTTTTGCCTTTTTTCGTGAGTGAGTGATGAACATTCTTGGAATGGACCGAGATTTTACAAGCGGCCTTGGTACACCACCGGTAGACCGCCTGTCAAGTTTCGTGCCATTTGGACTTCGTTTGATACTCCAACGGTTAACCGAGGGACCGAAAAGGCCTCGTGTGCATTGCAGTCCAACACCCTTCCAAAGTGGCCCAAAACCTACCTAAGACCACTCCATCATCTCGGTAGTTCGATCACGATCGCATGGCCGAAAACCGCACCTCATTTGGAGTCTCCTAGCTCCCTCTACCTATATATTGGTGTCTTCCCCGAAATTTTCCGCAGATGAAACCCTAGACCTTCTTCCTCTCCGCGCCGACGGACGAAAGCCTCGCCGACGGACATGTCCGTGCCCTTTGCCGCCGCTCCGCGCCAATCCGGAGCCGCCATGTGGCGCCACCATGCAGCCCCCGCCGTGGCCCGCTCGGCCCAAGGCCGGCCCTCAACTGCGCGCGTCTGGGCCGCGCGCCGCCCGAAGCGCCCGTCCGGCTCCGCCGCCTTCCGCGCCTGAACCCGCCGCGCCTCCGCCGCCTTCGCCGGCCACAGCCGCCGTCCGGCTCTGCCTCCCGCCGCCTTGAGCTCACCCGAGGCCGCCGCACCACCGCGCCGCCTCGCCGGAGCTGCTCACCGGCCGGCGCCGCCTCGCCTCCCCGCCTCTCCTTTGACTCCGGTGAACCGAGCTCCTCCGGTGAACAGGAACTCCGGCCATCCTCGTAATCCACGCCGATCCAGATCTGGATCCACTCGACGGTTGACTTTCTCCTCCCGAAACCCTAACTTTTTGGCATCTTCATCACATCATAACTCCGCATCCGTAGCTCCGATTTGAGCGTGTAGCATATCAAAATGTTCGCCTCGACGAGTACATAATTTCATCTCATTGAATCATTTTCATTTGAGCTCATATTGATGCCCAAAATGCTGTTGGAAGAGGGCTATGTGATGAATTTGTCAGATCTGTTTCAGCAAATGGCATTTTGTCATTTTTGCCATGATTAATGTGTGCATGCTATGACCCTGAGCTCTACATGTGTTTTGTTATATGCCATGCCATCCTTACAGAGGTTCTTGCCATGTATTTTTGTGATATTTGTGGTAACTAGCACAAGCTTGCAAAGTAGCGTAATCGGTAATGCTGATTTCAGGGACTTAGAATTTCACCAAGTCCTTGTCCTGATTTTGTCGTTATGCCATATGTTCCTGTTGTTTCCTAGTGATCCGTGCCTCTTTTGAGGATGATCAGTAAAGATGTTTTGTTAACATTGTGGTGCTATATCCATCCATGTCTTTGTTTGTATTTATGGAGCAACCTAGCCTGAGTCAACCGAGCTCTACTTTTGCTATAAAATGATCCTGGCAGATTGTTGACATGTTTAGCGATTTTGCCGAGGATGTTGCTATTGATCCGTGCATGCTATGTTGTTGCTCTTGCCATTTCTAGCTTCTATGCCATGTCTTCTTGATGGTTGTATGCTTAGTTTGTCATGCCATGCTCTATAGTGAGTGCATCGAGCTCGTAAACATGCCTACTCGTTAACTGTTTGGCATGCTCCAGTTTTTCACCAAGTCTGAATCTATTTATGTTTTTGCCATGTTCACATGCTTGCAATTGTATTTTCCGATCCCTTTTGGCTCAAGGTCACTAAGGGACTTTTGTTAAGTGCTTTGAGTAGCTTCATGCCATGCCTTGATTTGCTATGTTAAGTTCCTGTAGCATGTAGTTTTCATGCTCTAAAGTGTGCTTCCTGATGATAAATTCCAGACGTGTTAATTTCACTAAGTCTGAAACCTGTTATCATTTGCACTTTTTCCATGCTTCTTTCAACCTGTTAATGGATGAATTAGCCGTAGGTCAGTGTTCATCTTTTGTCAAGCTTCATGAGTGGATCCCTGCCATGTTTTTTTTGCTATGTTTGAGTGCTTTTGCATATTTATCTTGATGCATTTAGTTGGTCACTTGCTGATTATCGCTGACCGGTGCCATATTTGTTTTGCTTGCCATTTCCAAACCGTGCATCCGATTCCGGTGATCTTTATATCGATTTCAACCGAAATCACCTCACCTTTCTAGTGGAACTCTTGGATTTCCATGTTGAGGCCAGGTTCAATCATTCTTTGTCAAATCATGCATATGCATCACATACCGCATCCCGCATATCATACCATGTTCATGTTTTGGTTGTTTACTATGTTGTGTGCTTCTTTCCGGTGTTGCTTCTTCGGGTTGGTTCCGGTAACGTCGTGATTGTGAGGACCCGTTCGACTACGTCCGTTTGTCTTCTTCATGGACTCGTTCTTCTTCCTTGCGGGATTTCAGGCAAGATGACCATACCCTCGAAATCACTTCTATCTTTGCTTGCTGGTTGCTCGCTCTTTTGCTATGCCTATGCTGTGATACCTACCACTTGCTTATCATGCCTCCCATATTGTTGAACCAAGTCTCTAACCCACCTTGTCCTAGCAAACCGTTGTTTGGCTATGTTACCGCTTTGCTCAGCCCCTCTTATAGCGTTGTTAGTTGCAGGTGAAGATTGGAGCTGGTTCCATGTTTGGAACATGAATATTTTATTGGGTATTGCAATATCTCTTATTTAATTAATGCATCTATATACTTGGTAAAGGGTGGAAGGCTCGGCCTTATGCCTGGTGTTTTGTTCCACTCTTGCCGCCCTAGTTTCCGTCATATCGGTGTTATGTTCCTGGATTTTGCGTTCCTTACGCGGTTGGGTTATAATGGGAACCCCTTGACAGTTCACTTTGAATAAAACTCCTCCAGCAAGGCCCAACCTTGGTTTTACCATTTGCCACCTAGCCTTTTTCCCTCGGGTTAGGCCAGCCCAAGGGTCATCTTTATTTTAAACCCCTGGGCCAATGCTTGTGTAAGTGTTGGTCCAAACTAGAGCCCCTTGCAGTGCCACCTCGGGGAAACTCGAGGGCTGGTTTTAGTTGTATGGATTGCTTATCCGGTGTTGCCCTGAGAACGAGATATGTACAGCTCCTATCGGGATGCCGGCGCATCGGGCGGTCTTGCTGGACTTGTTTTACCATTGTTGAGGATGTCTTGTAACCGGGATGCCGAGTCTGATCGGATTGTCTTGGGAGAAGGAATATCCTTCATTGCCCGTGAGAGCTTGTGATGGGCTAAGTTGGGACACCCCTGCAGGGATTTGAACTTTTGAAATCCGTGCCCACAGTTATGGGCAGATGGGAATTTGTTAATGTCCGGTTGTAGAAAACCTGAAGTTGACCTTAATTAAAATGCACCAACCGCGTGTGTTACCATGATGGTCTCTTCTTGGCGGAGTCCGGGAAGTGAACACGGTGTTGGAGTTATGCTTGACGTAGGTTGTTCTAGGATCACTTCTTGATCATAGTTTTATCGACCGTGCCTTGCCTTCTCTTCTCGCTCTCATTTGCGTATGTTTAGCCACCATATATGCTAGTTGCTTTCTGCAGCTCCACCTCATACCTTTACCTTACCCATAAGCTTAAATAGTCTTGATCGCGAGGGTGTGAGATTGCTGAGTCCCCGTGACTCACAGATACTTCCAAAACTAGTTTGCAGGTGCCGATGATACCGTGCAAGTGACGCAACCAAGCTCAAGGAGGATCTCGGTGAAGATCTTGCCCTTTCTGTTGTTTCGTTCTAGTTGATCAGTTGTGGAGCCCAGTCGGGACGATTGGGGATCTGTGTAGCATTTGGGGTAGTCTTCTTTTATTTTGGTTCCGTAGTTGGACCTTGATTGTATTTGGTTGATGTAATGCTTTAATCATGTAATTGTGTGAAGTGGCGATTGTAAGCCAACTATGTATCTCTTTGCCTTTATGTATTACATGGGTTTTTGCGAAGATTACCTCACTTGCAATATTGCTTTCAATGTGGTTATGCCTCTAAGTCGTGCTTCGACACGTGGGAGATATAGCCGCATCGAGGGCGTTACAAGATTGGCCTCGAGGGGCTGAGGATGAACTAGTACAGTGGAGAACGACCTCAGGAGGAGAGGTGTTCTTGTGCTCGATGCGCTGGTGGGTGTGAGGATGATCTCTCTGGTTCGGATCCCCCTCTATGGTGGTGGCTAGGTCCTATTTATAGTGGCCTTGGTCCTCTTCCCAAATGAAGGCGGGAAGGGATCCCACAACATCCAAATTTGAAGGGAGACAACTAGTACATGTTATCCTGACAAAAGTGGTATTCGCCTGCAAAAGTCTCTGGTGGTGACGCCGCGGTGGGCTCAGCGATGACCTCTATCCTGCAATCCTGGCGGTCTTGGTCTTGTTGCACCGGAATGGAAACCTTTGCTTGATTCCTCGGGACTCTGTGTCCTGAGAGAGCGCAACAACGACTCTCCCATCACTAGTAATACGGGCTCCAAGCTAGTATCGTCCTAGGTAATGAATAATGCCCTTTCCCATATAAGGGTAGAGTGGTTGCGCATGTAAGGTTGGGACAGTCGACAAATCTTAAATCTAATCCGTTTTCGAAAACAACACACACACTTGCCTCAGTACCCTACATTGTCATCAAGTGGTTACCCATCTCATTATCACCCTCGGGCATAAGTGGCACCCATTGGGGTTTTCAAAAAAAGTCTTTTGAAAATACTTTGTCTCCATCACCATGCATATACCCATCCCATTTGTGTAGCATCTACTTTAGCATCCTATCTACTCCCACCTGCATAACCCTCTTAGGAAGGTAGGGTCATGCACAATGCAAGTATCAACAAGGAGGAAATGAGGGCAACCCACAAAGGTGGCTACCATCTCATCATGATTCCGATGCAACAATAATAAGGTGCTATATGAAATGCATAAAAAGGGTTTCATACACATGGTCAAAGGGCTCCTTGCCTGCCTCAACAAAGTCTTTTGGGTCTTCAAAGTCTTCTGGTCCAACTCCTTTGTCAGCAACGCAATCTATCGTCGCAAATAATAACGAGAAAAATAAGGCAATAATAAAACAGAAAAACCAAAGTGCTCAGAAAAATGTCAACTCATTTTTGTTAAATACTAGGGTGAAAACTAAGAAGGGGAAAACTCCTAGTTTTGGACTTGGAGTAGCACAATAGATGAGATGGATTTTCAGAGGGGTTTAAATATATTCAAATTTGAATTTGAATATGAACAATACATAAAAGTTGGTTGGACATGAATGAAAGTTATACCATTAAATAGGTGGGATTTTTACAAGAATTTAGGAACTGGAATTATTGTATTTGGACTAATATTTAGTCCAGAGGAATTTTTGCAAGTTCATGGAAAAAGAAAAAAGAGAAGCAGCACTGTGCAACTGGGCCAGAAGGACCACAGTGCAGCAGGCCTAGAGAGGATCCAGCCCGCGCGAGGCTGCCACGTCGAAGGCGTAAATGCAAAATACGCCTTCAGCCGACGGGCGAACCGGTACGCGTGCGCGTGCATTTTAAACCTGACGGGTGGGGACCACCTGTCAGAGTGTGAGGCTGACCGACGGGCCCCACGGCCGTCGTCTTCAACCTCGGACCAGAGAGGGAGGCGAGCTCACCGGCATTGCTGTGGTCGACGGCGAAGAGATTCGAGGGCATCGGGGTGCTCAGGGCAGAGTCGCCGTTCGGGTGGAGGTGGAGGCAGTCGCCGGAGTGTAGGGGTTCGCCGGCGACGAGGAAACCGGCGGAAGAGCTTCGGGAGGTGGCGGTTCCGGCCGTTTCCGGCTACAAAAGAAGCAGGGAGGAAAGGGGAAATGATCAGTGAGCCGCGGCGGTTCCAGATCGAGGAAGAAGAGCGGCGGAGAGGGCCTGTACCCTGAGATCAACGGCGACTCGAGGCGGCGGAGCTCGAGCTCGATCTCGAGCTCGGGTGCTTCTGGAGAGGAGTGGGTGGTTCAGTGGGGTGTTTTGGAGCTAAAGAGGTTAATTGGTGAGGAGAGGAGGGCTCGGGGAGGCCCTTAAATAGGCAGGCGGTGGTCCACCGAAGAGGTGTGTGCCGGCGAGCCTGTTGCGGTCGAAGCGGGTCACAAGGGCTCGTCGGGGCGTGTCTGAGGCGTTTGTGGGGTTGGTCCAGAGCAAGGGAGGGTAGAGATTGGGAGCAGGGGGCCAGAGGCTCCGCGCGTGCAAGCGCGCTCACTGGGGCGCTCGGGCGGCCGGTGCGCGTGCGAGCTGGGGCGAGAGGAGGGAGAAGGAGGAGGGGGACAGAGGTGTGGCGTGACGCAGACGTCGAGGCGCATCATCGGGCGTGCTTGGGAGGCCCGAGGTGGTCGGGAGTGGTTGGTAGGGGGCGGCTACAGTGCCTGGCCGCACTGTAGCACGCTCTAGAGCATGCAAATGGCATGCCATGTCATTTTTTTAGGCCAGGTGGGCGAGGCCAAATATGTCTGGTGGCTCTAGGCTGTAGTAAAGAAAGGGGGAGGGGCTTTGGATGCCTTGGGTGGCCACTGGAGTGAGGAGGGTGGTTGAGGGAGAGAGGGAAATGTGCTGTCTAGAGAGAGAAAGTGGGGTTTTACCCCTCCAATAATTGAGCTGTGGATTTGCCATTGTTACTGGAGCTGCAAGGGGACTAGGAGAGGCTGTGGTAAAACTTTGAGCCCATGGAGATTAGTGGAAGAGGTCAAAATGGCATTTTGGAAAAGTGTTAGAAGGTGTTTGATAATGGTTTGGGCAAGTAGATGATTTCCATTTGCCATGAGACTCCACAGGGTGAAATGACACATATAATTAGGGCCTTCCACCAATTTGGAGCTTATTAGGGCAAAGTTGCCAATGCAACTTTTGTAAAGCCTAGAAATTAGTAGAAATGAACTTGTGTAGATCTAGTTGAGCAAATCACTTCCCCTTGATGCACCACTTGGTGTAGTGGCCTCATTTGGTCATGTGAACATGCTCACAAAAGTTGGGGTCAAGGAGAGAAAGTTGGTGGTACAAAGTTGTTGAAATTTGATTCTGGTCAGAGAGGGTTTTGGGGCATTTTGGTGAGCCCAAATGACCTTGATTGATATGAGGCTTTGCAAGGTGATTACAATATGCATTTGTGACTTGCTGGATTTTCCTTGGATTTTTATGAAAATATTTCCTGTAGAAATATTTCAAATCTTTGAAATGGGCAGAAATGGTTTTGGGAGGTTTTGTCCAATATTTTGAACATGACCATGTGTTGAAACTCTTATATATGGAAAATATATGTCCACTGAGTTTCCTTGATTTTTGTAAAATATTTTTGAAATAATAAAATAATTTTTCCCTATTAAAGACCATTTGTGTCCTTAAGAAAAAGCTTTTAAATAAAATAGGAAAATATTTTTTAAAATTATATTTTTGTGGTTTATGGGAATCCTATATCTAATAGGTTTCAAATATACTCTTTGAAATATTTTTCATACCCCAAATCAAGTACTTGCATTGCAAACCTCAATTCAGGGGTTTTTGGAAAACTAATTTTTGAAAATACTATTTGGCCAAATTATTTTTGTAAGAAAATACTATATTGCAATATACACATGGCATGATCATTGGGAAGAAGTTTGGGGCAAGGAGATGAAGTACAGAAGGTGGAGTAGTTGACTTTAAAGAGCACTTGAAAATCACAAAGAGAAAACCAACTCCAAAATAAAAAGCCAAATAATGCAAAAGTTTTTGTTGGTCCAAATTTTCATGCTTTGTATTAATGCAATGACATGTTACAAAATGCAGGGTGTGACAGACCTACCCCCCTTACAAGAATCTCTTCTCCGAGATTCCTAAACTAGGCTTTAAAAGAGATCGGGAAACTCGGATCTAAGGTAGTCTTCACATTCCCAGGTTGCTTCTGCTTCAGTGTGGTTTCTCCACTGGACCTTGAAGTACTTAATGGTGCGGCTTCGAGTGCGTCGTTCAGCCTCGTCCAAAATGCATATGGGCCTCTCACGGTAGGTTAGATTAGGCTGAAGGTCAATGGCTTGGTGATCGACGTCCTTGTAAAGATCAGGCTTGTTTGGAACTTGGAGACACTTCCGGAGTTGTGACACGTGGAATACGTTGTGCACATCGGATAGTTCAGGTGGCAGTTCCAACTGGTAAGCCACTTCTCCACGTCGTGCGGTGATCTCGAAGGGGCCGATAAATCTTGGTGCGAGCTTTCCCTTAACATGGAAACGCTCGGTTCCCTTAAGAGGAGTCACTTGCAGGTATACATGGTCTCCGACTTGGAAGTCTACTTGTCAGCGACGAGTGTCAGCATAGCTCTTCTGGCTTGACTTGGCGGTCTTCAATCGCTCTTTGACTAGCTGAACTTGCTCTTCTGCTTCACGGAGGATACCGGGCCCAAATACTAGTCCTTCTCCGGTTTCTGACCAATTGAGGGGTGTGCGGCACTTCCGTCCGTATAACACCTCAAATGGTGCCATCTGAAGGCTTGACTGATAACTATTGTTATAGGAGAACTCGGCAAAAGGGAGGCAATCTTCCCACCTAGCTCCATATGCTAAGACATAGGCTCGGAGCATGTCTTCGAGTATCTGATTCACTCGTTCTGTCTGACCTCTGGTCTATGGGTGGAAAGCAGTGCTGAAGGACAACTTGGTTCCCATAGCCTCTTGGAACTTCTTCCAGAACCTTGAGGTAAACTGGGTCCCTCGATCTGACACAATCTCCTTAGGAACAGCATGAAGGCTTACAATTCTGTTGATGTAAAGGGTTGCCAGTTGGTTGCCATCATAGGTAGTCTTGACAGGAATGAAATGGGCTACTTTGGTCAAATGATCGACTATGACCCAGATGGAGTCATGTCCCTTGTTTGACCTAGGTAGTCCAGTGATGAAATCCATTTCGACTTCATCCCATTTCCACTCGGGAACCTTGAGTGGTTGCAGCAATCCAGCAGGTCGCTGATATTCAGCCTTGACCCTCTGGCATATATCACACTTAGCGACAAAAGTGGCTATCTCTCTCTTCGTGCCATGCCGCTAGAATCTTTCCTTTAGGTCTTGATACATCTTGGTTCCTCCGGGGTGGATGGAATACGGGGTGTCATGACCTTCTTGTAAGATCAAATTCTTGAGCTCAATCTAGTTGGGTACGCAAATGTGGTTCCCAAACCACACAATTCCTTGCTCATCCTCTGAGAATCCTGGGGCCTTGCCTGCCTTGATGTTCCTCTTGATGCCTTCAATACTCTCGTGTTCTTTTTGAGCTTCCTTGACATCATCTATCAAGGTAGGCTTGACTTCGAGGTTGGCCAAGAATCCTGGTGCAACCAGTTCCAACCCGAAGCTTTCAAGTTCCTCATACAAGGCGGGTAGTCTTTCCTTAAGCATAGCATTCAAGGAACAATCCTTTCTGCTTAATGCATCTGCTACCACATTAGCCTTTCCGAGGTGCTATTGAACACTGAGGTCATAATCCTTGATCAACTCTAGCCATCTTCTCTGCCTCATGTTCAATTCCTTTTGAGTGAAAATATACTTCAGACTTTTGTGATCCATGTATATCTCACACCGCTTCCCTAGGAGGTAATGTCGCCATGTTTTCAGGGCATGAACTACAGCTCCCAACTCGAGGTCATGAGTAGCATAGTTCTCTTCATGAGGTCATAGTTGCCTTGAAAGGTAAGCTACGACTCTGCCCTCTTGCATCAGAACACCTCTCAGTCTGGTTCTCGACGCATCACAATATATCACAAATTCCTTGTGTATATCTGGTGTGGCCAGAACTGGGGCGGTGGTCAGTCTCTTCTTCAGCTCCTGGAAGCTCTCTTCGCACTACGGCATCCATTCAAACTTCTTGTCCTTCTTCAAGAGCTGGGTCATGGGTCGGGCAATGCTTGAGAATCCTTCAATGAACTTGCAGTAATATCCCGCGAGTCCGAGGAAGCTTCTGACTTCCTTCACATTGCTTGGGGATTGCCATTTAGTCACGGCTTGAATCTTGACGGGATCTACTGATAATCCTTCAGCAGTCAATTTATGACCCAAGAATCCAACTTCACGCAGCCAAAATTCGCACTTTCTAAACTTGGCGTACAGTTGGTGCTCTCGAAGCTTTTCTAGGACCATCCTCAAGTGTTGCTCGTGCTCTTCTTCCGCCTTCGAGAACACAAGAATGTCATCAATGAAGACAACGACAAACTTGTCCAAATATTCCATGAATACATTATTCATGAGATACATGAAGTAAGGTGGGGCATTGGTCAATCCAAAGGACATGACTGTGCACTCATACAGGCCATATCTGGTTACAAATGTCATCTTCAAAATGTCTTGGGGTCTGATTTTCAGCTGGTAGTACCCAGATCTGAGGTCGATCTTGGACAACACCTTGGCCCCATTGAGTTGATCAAACAGATCTTCAATCTTGGGAAGTGGATACTTGTTTTTGATTGTAACTTCATTGAGGGAGCGGTAGTCAATGCACAAGCGGATGGTACTGTCCTTCTTTGCCACAAACAGAATAGGTGATCCCCAAGGGGAGGCACTAGGGCGGATAAATCCCTTCCTCAACTGCTCTTCCAGTTGCTTCTTCAACTCTGCTAACTCTTCCGATCCCATTCTATAAGGCTTCTTATAGATGGGTCCTGCTCCGGGTATGAGCTCGATGATGAACTCAATGTCTCGGTCAGGAGGCATTCCCGGTAGCTCATCAGGAAAGACATCGGGGTATTCGCATACTACCGACACTTGCTCCAATCCAACTTCAGTTAGACAGTTGACTTGGTTGGCTTGAGCAGAGGAGGGGTTGGAGGCAAATTTGACTTCGACTCCTTGGTCATTGGTCACAGTGATAGTCCGGTTGGCACAATCTAACAAGCCTTGGTGCTTGATGAGCCAATCCATTCCTAAGATCACATCCAAGCCTTGCGATCTTAAGATGATAAGGTCTGCTAGGAAGTCTACCCCATTAATAAGAATCCTGACTCCTTTACATCCTATCTTGGCTCTCATCTCTGCTCCGGGGGTTTGTACCACCATAGGGTTATTCAGGGGTGTAGGGGTCATGCCACTTTTTAATGCAAACTTTTGGGTGATAAATGAATGCGTGGCTCCAGAATCAAACAAGACAGTTGCAGGTGCTGAGTTGACAAGGAACGTACCCAGCACGACGTCCGGGTATTCCTGGGCTTCTTCTGCAGTGACATGATTCACACGACCCTTGCCATTGTTGGGTGGATTGCGGGGGGCTTGGTTCCTTTGTGGCATCCCACGGCCTTGGCCTTGGTTCTACGTATTGGGGCGCGGGGCTTCTTGTTGGGGCAATACTTGGAGTAGTGTCCTGCCTGACCACATCCGAAGCAAGTGACTTGATTGGGGTTGCTGCTCTTGCCGGCATTGTTATTGGGGTTGTTGAAAGCTGGCCTGGGGTTGGCATACTGCTGAGGCTGATAGTTGGTACGGGGTGCAGGGGCTCTTGGATGCTGATAGGTTGGCTTGACCGGGGCTGGCTACCATGGGCGAGGCTTCTGGTTGCTGGAGCTACCCTTGCTGATCATCTTGCGCTTATGGGTATCATCCAGAGCATGGCGCTTGTCCTCAAGCATGAGTGCCTTGTTCACCAGATCAGGAAAGGTTGGGCAGTCACACACAACAAGCAAGTACTGCAGAGTCTGGTTAAGGCCTTCCATGAAGCGCTCTCTTTTGGCAGCATCAGCGCTGACATCGTCAGGAGCATACCTTGAGAGAACACCGAACTTCTACATGTACTCCTTGACAGTGCTACTTCCTTGCTTCAAGGCTCGAAACTCACGCTTCTTGATGGCCATAATTCCAGAAGGAATATGGGCCTTGCAGAATTCTGCCTTAAAGTCATTCCAAGTGATGTTTTGCTTAGCATGCATGGCCTTGAATCCATCCCACAAAGCTCTGGCAGTTCCCCCGAGACAGTGAGCAGCATATGCCACCTTGTCACGGTTCTCAGTGCAGCCGACTAGTTCCAGCAGATCTTCAATGGTGCGGACCCAGTCGTCTGCATCTAGGGGTTCAGCAGTCTCGATGAAGGTGGGTGGTGCATGCTTCTTGAACTCCGCCAACGTGGAGCATCCATTGCCATTCCCCGCCGGCTGGCGGTTGACAGGATCTGGAGGGTTGCAGTGTTGGCTTGGTGTTCCTCTCGGAAGGCTTGGAGAAGCTGAGCCATGTCCATATTTGGAGGTGGTGGCGGTGGTGGAGCTTGTCCTTGGGTTTGGTCCTAACTGGCTCCTGCTCCAGCTTCTTGCTGCTGGGTAGAGGTACCAGTACGTGTTACAACAGGCATCCTGTTGGAGCGGTTAAGGTCTCATGACTAGGAAAAATGAGGGAAAGCAATATGGATGGGATGCCTAGTAAGGGGGTCGGTATGACACATTCATTAAAATCCAAATGGGTGATGTAGTCGCTTACAAGTTCCTGAAGGAAGGTACGACGTTCATCAAACACATCAAAAACAAACACAACACTACATGGTTTCATATGAACCATTACAAGGACTCGACTTCTCATAGGGGGTACATGACCTATCCTACCGTAGGGGTTACGAACTGGCATATCTGAGTTACGAATGATGCCTAAGTGGTGGAACGCTCGGTCGTGTAGTCTGGCTCTTCCGGGTCTTCCTCCTCTTCATCAGTAGCATGACTTCCTTCATTGCGCGAAGGGGTGGGGGAGTGGAGGAGATCGACACGGCGTTGCTTTGCCGGTGGTGTGAAGAGCTTGCTGTAATCCCTTGCGCTCATGCGGTGCTGATGTGGTGGTTCTCCATCCTTTGGGGGTCTTCCGCCTCGGTATGCGATTGCGGGCTGTCCAGGGGGAGCACCTTCTTTCTTGACCCTATCCATCTTGCCTTGTGCTTGGCGAAGAAGTGCCTTGGTCTCATGAAGTTCCTTTCGGAGCTCCATTGATTCTGAGGCCAAGTGTTGTGCCAAACTATTGGCACAAAGGCTGAAGTAGGTCTGGAATCGGAGTGGGAGTCCTTCCTCCAATGGTGGAGCTGGTGCACTGCTCTTGTCCTCGCCCTCCTTCCGATAAGGCAAGAAGCGGGTTGCTAATTCGTCCGCCATCTCGGGAAGAAGGTCTTGGAGGCGTGTGAGTGCCTTGAGGGTTGCCGTCTCGATGGCAAGAACCGGTGTTGCCGTCTGGGGTGCCTCGAAGAACCAGCTTGTTGGAGAGTCATTAGCCTTCACAATCACTTCCACGTGATACTCCGTCTCGGTGTCATTGATCCAATGCTCATGGTAGGTGAGAATGGGGGCTCGGTAAAACTGGCACTTCTTGAGGCTATCCTCGAGAAGCACGGGAAATCCGGTGGTCAGGAAGTCTTCGGGTACAGCAGCCATCTACAAAGGTTGAATGGGAGAGGTCAATATGGAAATATATCTTGGGTTTGGTAAGCTTTAGAAAAGAAGAGGAGCATAGAGGGTTTTGCAAAAAGGGTTTTATCCTAACTAAATCCCATGCTAACTAAGGCTTCCTACAGTCAGGATGGCTGTGATACCAGCTCTGTGGGGACCCCAACTCATAAGTCGTGATCACTGAATGCACGAGTAAAGTGATCCCAGAGATCAATGCTCACTGAACACACAGAAGCTGAATAACAAGAGTCTTACATCCATACATACCGTCTTACACGAATTATGACCATTATGGTCAAGTCTTACATAGATAAAGCCACAAGGGCTGAATACCAAATAAACTTAAGCAGCGGAAATCTTCGTCGATAAGTAGAACCCATGCCATCTGCCTTAATCCTGCAGGCATTCTGACTGGGAAACATCCTAGTTTGCATGTTCGTCTCCAAAGAACTCTTCATCAAACTCCTATTCTTCCATGCCTGGCCAATTAAATAACCAGTGGCAAGCCAATGAGTACTCTGAATGTACTCGCAAGCAACCCATGATTGGAACAAGGCATAATAATGCAATGATATAGCACTAAGTAGGTAGTTTGCAGAAAGCTAGTTTTGAGTGCAATGACATGATCTATCAACATGTAAATATGCATCATGGGAGTACAGATATCCGTATGGCCAAGTTGCAGATATCAACATAAGCAGAGTTGGACACCAATCCAACTTGATCATCGTGTCAAGCCATCTGACTTAACCCAAATAGTTTTATCAACACACACACGGTTTGTAAAACTCTGGACGTAATTTAAGCAGCACCGCCCAACTGTCCTTGACCGTGGACACTGCTATTCGAGTAGTTTTACACTCTGCAGAGGTTGCACACTTTACCCACAAGATCCGGGGAACTTCCATGTCATCCATGACCCGCGGTACCTCAAGTACCCGGGGTAAGCACCCGATCACTATCTTTCCCTAGACGACACTAACATAGAGTCCACTCGATTGGTAGTAACCCCCATGCCCAACATTTCACATCTTAAAATTGTGGAGCCTTGCTCCCATATTCATCACATACAACAAGCACGGGGTACCACCGGTGTGTCCGGTGCCCTGTGAAAACAGTCATGGCCGCCCTACCTGGCACGACCCCGTCCCGAGAGAGCGCAACAATGACTCTCCCATCACTAGTAATGCGGGATCCAAGCTAGTATCGGCCTAGGTAATCAATAATGCCCTTTCCCATATAAGGGTCGAGTGGTTGCGCATGTAAGGTTGGGACAGTCGACAAATCTTAAATCTAATCCGTTTTCGAAAACAATACACACACTTGCCTCGGTACCCCACTTCCTCATCAAGTGGTTACCCATCTCATTATCACCCTCTTGCATAAGTGTCACCCGACGGGGTTTTCAAAAAAAAGTCTTTTGAAAATACTTTGTCTCCATCACCATGCATATACCCGTCCCATTTGCGTAGCATCTACTTTAGCATCCTATCTACTCCCACCTACATAACCCTCATAGGAAGGTAGGGTCATGCACAATGCAAGTATCAACAAGGAGGAAATGAGGGCAACCCACCAAAGTGGCTACCATCTCATCATGATTCCGATGCAAAAATAATAAGGTGCTATATAAAATGCATAAAAAGGGTTTCATAGACATGGTCAAAGGGCTGCTTGCCTGGCTCAACAAAGTCTTCTGGGTCTTCAAAGTCTTCTAGTCCAACTCCTTCGTCCGCAACGCAATCTATCGTCGCAAATAATAGTGAGAAAAATAAGGCAATAATAAAACAGAAAAACCAAAGTGCTCACAAAAATGTCAACTCATTTTTGTTAAATACTAGGGTGAAAACTAAGAAGGGGAAAATTCCTAGTTTTCGACTCGGAGTAGCACAATAGATGAGATGGATTTTCAGAGGGGTTTAAATATATTCAAATTTGAATTTGAATATGAACAGTACATAAAAGTTGGTTGGACATGAATGAAAGTTATACCATTAAATAGGTGGGATTTTTACAAGAATTTAGGAACTGGAATTATTCCATTTGGATTAATATTTAGTCTAGAGGAATTTTTGCAAGTTCATGGAAAAAGAAAAAGGAGAAGCAACACTGTGCAACTGGGCCAGAAGGACCACAGTGCAGCAGGCCCAGAGAGGATCCAGCCCGCGCGAGGCTGCCACGTCGAATGCGTGAATGCAAAATACGCCTTCAGCCGACGGGCAAACCGGTACGCGCGCGCATGCGTTTTGAACCTAACGGGTGGGGCCCACCCATCAGAGTGTGAGGCTGACCGACGGGCCGCATGACCGTCGTCTTCAACATCGGGCCAGAGAGGGAGGCGAGCACACCGGCGTCGCTGTGGTCGACAGCGAGGAGATCCAAGGGCACCGGCGTGCTCAGGGCGGAGTCACCATTTGGGTGGAGGTGGAGGCGGTCGCCGGAGTGTAGGGGTTCGCCGGCGACAAGGAAACGGGCAGAAGAGTTTCGGGAGGCGGCGGTTCCGGCCGTTTCCGGCTGCAAAAGAAGTGGGGAGGAAAGGGGAAATGATCAGTGAGCCGCGGCGGTTCCAGATCGAGGAAGAAGAGCGGCGGAGAGGGCCTGTACCCTGAGATCAACGGCGACCCGAGGCGGCGGAGCTCGAGCTCGATCTCGAGCTCGGGTGCTTCTGGAGAGGAGTGGGTGGTTCAGTGGGGTGTTTTGGAGCTGAAGAGGTCGATCGGTGAGGAGAGGAGGGCTCGGGGAGGCCCTTAAATAGGCGGGCGGCAGTCCACCGAAGAGGTGTGCGCCGGCGAGCCTGTTGCGGTCGAAGCGGGTCACAGGGGCTCGTCGGGGCGTGTCTGAGGCATTTGTGGGGTTGGTCCAGAGCGAGGTAGAGTAGAGATAGGGAGCAGGGGGGCTAGAGGCTCCGCGCGTGAGAGCGCGCTCACTGGGGCGCTCGAGCGGCCGGCGCGCGTGCGAGCTGGGGCGAGAGGAGGGAGAAGGTGGAGGGGGACAGAGGCATGGTGTGACGCAGACGTCGAGGCGCATCGTCGGGCACGCTGGGGAGGCCCGAGGTGGTCGGGAGTGGTTGGCAGGGGCGGCTACAGTGCCTGGCCGCACTGTAGGACGCTCTAGAGCATGCAAATGGCATGCCATGTCATTTTTTTAGGCCAGGTGGGCGAGGCCAAATATGTCTGGTGGCTCTAGGCTGCAGTAAAGAAAGGGGGAGGCCTCGGGCACGAGGAGATCGGTAAGCGGCGCTGGTTTTTTGGGTGAACAAGGTGGCTATGGTTTTGGACGAGGAGGATCCCGAGGATGGAGGGAGGCTGGTGGAGTGGATGGATCCCGAGGGAGAGAGGTGAGTAGGTGGCGGCGGCGGACTAGGGGATGGATGGGACAAGGTCCCTATATTTTAGGGCTAGACTATTTATATAGGTAGGGGATTAGGGTAGGGGGTTAATCCGTCACTGATACATATCCAACGTATCTATAATTTTTTATTGTTCCATGCTATTACATTATTTGTTTTGGATGTTAATGGGATTTATTTTACACTTTTATATTATTTTTGGGACTAACCTATTAACCCAAGGCCCGGTGCAAATTACTGTTTTTTTGCCTATTTCAGTGTTTTGCAGAAAAGGAATATCAAACAGAGTCCAAACGGAATGAAACCTTCGGGAGCGTGATTTTTGGAACAAACGTGATCCAGAGGACATGGAGTGGACGTCAAGAAACGGACGAGGAGTCCATGAGGCAGGGGCGCGCCCTCCCCCCTCGTGGGCCCCTCGTGGCTCAACCGACCTACTTCTTCCTCCTATATATGTTCACATACCCCTAAAACATCCAGGAGCACCACGAAACCCTATTTCCACCGCCGCAACCTTCTATACCCAAGAGATCACATCTTGGGGCCTTTTTTGGAGCTCCGCCGGAGGCGGCATTGATCATGGAGGGCCTCTACATCAACTCCATGGCCCCTTGATGTGTGAGTAGTTTACTTCAGACCTTCGGGTCCATAGTTAGTAGCTAGGTGGCTTCTTCTCTCTCTTTGAACCTCAATACAAAGTTCTCCTCGATCTTCTTGGAGATCTATTCGATGTAACTCTTTTTCTGGTGTGTTTGTCGAGATCCGATGAATTGTGGGTTTATGATCAAGTCTATCTATGAACAATATTTGATTCTTCTCTGAAATCTTTTATGCATGATTGGTTATCTTTGCAAGTCTTTTCGAACTATCAGTTTGGTTTGGCCTACTATATTGATCTTTCTTGCAATGGGAGAAGTGCTTAGCTTTGGGTTCAATCTTGCGGTGCTCGATCCCAGTGACAGAAAGGGAAACGACACGTATCGTATTGTTGCGATCGAGGATAAAAAGATGGGGTTTATATCATATTTCTTGAGTTTATCCCTCTACATCATGTCATCTTACCTAAGGAATTACTGTGTTCTTATGAACTTAATACTCTAGATGCATGCTAGATAGCGGTCGATATATGGAGTAATAGTAGTAGATGCCGGCAGGAGTCGATCTACTTGTCATGGACGTGATGCCTATATACATGATCATGCCTAGATATTCTTATAATTATTCGCTTTTCTATCAATTGCTCGGCTGTAATTTGTTCACCCACCGTAATACTTATGCTATCTTGAGAGAAGCCACTAGTGAAACCTATGGCCCCCGTGTCTATTTTCCATCATATAAGTTTCCAATCTATTTTTACTTTGCAGTCTTTACTTTCAATCTATATCATAAAAATACCAAAAATATTTATCTTATCATTATTATCACTATCAGATCTCACTCTGTAAGTGACCGTGAAGGGATTGACAACCCCTTTATCGTGTTGGCTGCGAGGTTCTTATTTGTTTGTGTAGGTACGAGGGACTTGCGTGTGGCCTCCTACTGGATTGATACCTTGATTCTCAAAAATTGAGGGAAATACTTACGCTACTTTGCTGCATCACCCTTTCACTACTAGGAAAAGGGCTGTAGATAGGATTGACACTAATGGCGCACCAGGGAGGCAGTGCGCCACTACTATATACTAATGGCGCACCAGTTGGTGATGCGCCATTAGTGTGGAAGACACTAATGGCGCACCAGAAAACAGGTGCGCCACTAGTGATAAATTTTTTTTTCATTTTTACATACATACTAATGGCGCATCCTACCGAAGTGCGCCATTACTAGTTCTAACTAGTAATGGCGCACCAGACAGGGAGTGCGCCAGTACTGAAGTTTTTTTATTCTTTTTTTTGCAAAACTACTAATGGCGCACCGCCTCACAATGCGCCATTACTAGTTTAAACTACTAATGGCGCACCCTGTAGAAGTGCGCCATTAGTATATATTTTGATATCATGAATATTTTTAAATATCATGGGCACTTTTTGATATCATGAATATTTTTAAATTTCATGGGAACTTTTTGAATTCATGAATATTTTTTCAAATTTGATGATATTTTTTCATATACAATATGATAAAATATTGAATATTCATGAGGACACTCGATCTCGATCCCCCTCCATCTCGATCTCGATCCCACCCGCGCCTCCTCCCCCTTCTTCATTTTTTAAAAAATAATAATAAAAAAGTGTAGACTACAATTGTTGTTAAACAACAATTATTACTGTTTTTATAAAAAAATATTACTGTTTCATATTCATATTCATTTTCTAAAAAATTATTACATGCAACAAAAAAATTACTTATGGCGCACCTCTGGCTGGTGCGCCATTGCTATGTAAAAAAAGATTACTAATGGCACACATCTGCCCGGTGCGCCATTGCTATGTAAAATAAAGATTACTAATGGCGCACCCACCGCTGGTGCGCCATTAGTAAGATTCCCCCTAGCTAATTCCCTCCCTCTCGCCAGATCCCCTTCATCCCTCTCCCTCGCCCCCTAGCTAATTCCCCCCACTGCCCCGACCCACGCCGCCGCCGATGACCCCCCGCACCCTCCCCCGCTCCACCGCTGCCGACGACCCACCGCACCCTCCCCCGCTCCAGCGCCGCCGCCGACCCCCCGCACCCTCCCCCGCTCCACTGCCGCCGCCGACCCCCCGCACCCTCCCCCGCTCCACCACCGCCGCCGACCCCCTGCACCCTCCCTCGGCCCGCTCCACCGCAGCCGCCGACACCCCGCACCCTCCCCCGCTTTTTGATAATACTTTCAAATAACAAATTTGATGATATTTTAAAATAACAAATTTGATGATATTTTCAATTAAAAATAAAAAACAAATTTGATGATATTAAAAAAAACAAATTTGATGATATATTTTGTTCTAGTCCTCATGAAAATAACAAATTTGATAAAAAAACAAATTATTAGATGCAACAAGAAATAATGAAAAAAAGAAGTTACTAATGGCGCACCAGAGGAGGGTGCGGCATTGCTATCAGAAGAAAAAAAAGTTACTAATGGCGCACCAGAGAATGGTGCTCCATTGCTATGGGTGTTTTTATGGCGCACCCCTTGATGGTGCGCCATTACTAACATTCCCCCCTCTATAGCTGGATACCCCGCCCTTCGCCCGATACCTCCTTCCCTCTCCCTCGCCAGATCCCCTTCTATCCCTTGCCACACCCGCTCCGGCTCCCCCGCGCCGCCGCCCCCGCTCCCCCGCGCCACCGCCCCCGCGCCCCCCGACCCGCGAACACATGGCCGCCAGCCTCCCAACGACCAACAGAGGTGCCCAGGAGGACCGCCGTCGTCTTCCTCTTCGACTACGAGGACCCGGACAAGCTCGGACGCCCTCGAGCCACCCCTTCGATGCCGCCGCCGACCCCGACCCCGACCCCTCCGGCGACTGGCCACGCCCGCCCAGGTACCTCTCCTCCTTCCTCCCTCTCCACCCTTCCTCCCCATTCCCTCCCTCCCTAGTTCTTCTTGCTATATGGATCAGAACATATGGAGCATTACTATTGCTATATGGAGCATTACTATTGTTCTTCTCTGAACCATTACCATTCCCTCCCTCCCTAGTTCTTCCTCCCCATTAATTTGTAGGATCAGAACAAGTTTGTAACAGGATGCTCTACAATGTTGATTAGGTGCATTACTATTGCTATATGGAGCAGCAATTTACTATTGCTATATGCTCTAGTTTGTATCAATGTGATTGTAGTTTTTCTTGTCATCAAGTTTAGTTGATGTTTATTTAAATATAGCTTATATGATCAGCCACTCTTTGTATGATTGTGGCTTGAAGGTTCTGGAAGAACGTTTTTCCTTCAAATTCTATCTGGTGGCATTGTCCTAGACTCCCTAGTTGTGTTGTTAATTGTGCTTCTATTAAAAGAATTGGGAGTTACTCACTGTACTAGAACTCTGTAGGTTGAATTTTGGTTAACTAATACTGATGTTATGAGAATGTAAGCACCTATTATTGCTACTGATATCATTGGCTCATTACTGCCTTCGTGCAATGCAGAACTTTTAAGAGTGATTTGGAGGATTCAAGATTCTGTGAAGCTCTTTTGACATTTAAAACTCAGAACTGAAGGTACTTAATAAACTCAAAAGCATTGATGATAACTCTTGTTGCCTAGAAACAGAGGTAGTTTACATATTGCATTGCTGGTGTTTGTTTATGTTTAGAGTTTAAGCATGTGTAGTGTAGTGTAGTGAGCTTGTTCTAGTGTAGTGTGGTCTGAACCATTGCACGATGTAGTGTAGTGTAGTGAGCTCTGAACCATGTTTAGTGTTGAGTACTTCAAGTTTACTGAACCTATTCATTTTTGTGGACTTAGTGAACATGATAAGACAAGCCAGATGCTCTATTTTTAATTAACAGTAATCCATGATCAGCAACAGTTTCTTTCACTAATTTTCAGTTAACAGCAATCCATGATTTTTTTCAGCTAAAACTATTCATGATTTTTTGTTGGGTGACCTATTAGATCTGGAATGGAAGCTCACATAAGTTGAGCTGATTTTTGTCCATATGAAAGCAGAGGACCATATGGTCTGTGGCCTTTTCATCCATATGAAAGTAGAGGCACATTGTGGTGCTAGTTTGCTGGGTTTTGTCTCCGACCATCGTGTCGTGATGATTTTGCAGGTACCCCGAGAGGCCCTTGAGTTTGCCGGAATGTCGATTAACTTCCGTTCCGGATAATTCGGGTACTCCATATGTCTTATTTTCAGCAAAGGTCATGCTGAAATTTTCCGTGAATTTTAGCATGACTTTGCTAAAAGTCGGACATATGGGGTACTTGCTACTAATGCATGGGCCGGGGTATCTTAGTACTTAATTAAGTAGGATCAACTACCCCGCCATTCTTGCTGCATTAAACCATAGGTGGCAATAGAGCCAAGTGATTAGGCCCAACTTAGAATTCTCATTAGCATCAATAAACCCTAGATGATAAACCCAACATAGGTGGCAATAGAGCCAAGTGATTAGGCCCAACCTAGGGTGTCTCGGCATCGATAAACCCTAAATGATGAAAACTTAACTTTGCTTCTATAGGGTGCCTCGGTGTCAATGAGAACCTAAATGATGTATGCTTAGGCTTTTAGGGTGCCTCGGCGTCGACAAAACCTAAATGATGAAAGCTTAGGCTTTTAGGGTGCCTCGACATCGACAAACCCTAAATGATAAAACCTTGGCTTTTAGGGTGCCTCGGTGTCGATAAGAACCTAAATGATGAAAGCTTAGGCTTTTAGGGTGCCTCAGCGTCGACAAACCCTAAATGATAAAAGCTTAGCTTTTAGGATGCCTCGGTGTCGACAAACCCTAAATGATGTAGTTTTGAATTATGAACGAAGGATATGTCGTCATCATCATAGGACGACGAAAGGGACGACGAAAGTCTCCCGGCGGAGTGAGACTGGTGCCACGACGATCGAGGTCTGTGCGACATGCCTCACCTGGACGATGATCGGCGCTTCAGCATTAAGCTCGAGGAGACCTTCGAAGTTGAAACGGTACACAACGACGACAAGTGTTATTTTCATAATTAAGCATGACTTCAACTATTTCAACGTGTAGTTTTCATCTTTTACAATTCGAGTATAGCTTATCCCATGCCATGCAAGACACTATGTCTTGGAGAGGATGGATTTTGAAGACCATGAAATTTCTGAAACAAAGAAAATTCACCTAAGGACTCATCATGATGTGGACTTTGAAGTAAATCTATATAATTCTGAGAGCGTAACACATTTTGGTTGCAAAAATTGGGAAGCATTTTGCAAGATGTATGGTTTTGGTGAGGGTATGCTTATCACCATGGATCTTGGTAATCCTGACATCAACCAAGACAATATGGACATTTGGGTCCTTGTTGATACGCCTCCAGTTCTACCACTATGTGAGTTTCTCAAACATAGTTATTAGCTAATTTATATTGTTTATTTCAAAATATTTGACAGCTTATTTCCATTGACAGCTTATTTTTATTATTGAAAGAATGTGCGGGAGATGGTAGACAAAACCCACTACACTGATGGCTCCGAATTAACAACTTACAAGGAGAAAAATCATCTGGTCGGATTTTGTACTGACATTGAGAATTACATTATCCACAAACAAACTCCTCAACATTATGGTAAATACATGCCACTAGTGCATGTGTTCAACTACGGTAACTACCATGGAGATACCCTGGTAAGATTTTTACTATTACGACATCCGTGCATCTTTTGCATACTTCTAAAACTAGTACATCATTGCTAACTATGAAGTTATTACTATGTTTTTCAACAAATAATCCCAGAGAATTGTGTGCCTCATATGATGTATCAGAAAGGTAGTGTTAATGTTTTGAACATACAGCCAGGTCGTCCTACGAATCTCAACTGTCCATACGAGATTTCTAAAAGAAGTGGAGACATGAAAATCAAAGGATGGAAAAAATGTATGGACAGTCGTAAGGAGCTTCTTGGAAGCAAAAGGAAGTGAAGCACAAGAATTGGAGACAGGATGTTCTCCATTCTCCATAATGGAGAGTCAGGGTCTATATTGTTTTATGCTATTTTAGCTTAAATAGGGTATTTAGGTCCTGCCTAATACTGATGATCATGTGCTAAGAACAATTAAGTAGGGTTGGTTCGATGACTATCAAGATGATGATCGTATGACTTGTTATGAATAACGAGTAGAAGTTGTATGATGATGATTAGTAGGACTTGTTAGGATTAGTATTACTTCCGACAAACTCGATACTCGCGGTCTCGAGACTTGTAATGTTTTATCTTTGTTTGGTCTTTTGAATTCGGAGACTAATATGATGAATTGTATTCGGAGACTAATCTTCTATTGTATTCGATGAATCTGCTGTTGCTGCATGCTACTGTCTATACTCTGTCAAATAATATATTTTGTAACATGTGCAAAAATCAGAAAAGTAAAAAAAATAAAACCTAATATTCATACTAATGGCGCATCACTACAGAGTGCGCCATTAGTATGCCAAGTATACTAATGGCGCATCCATCCGCAGTGCGCCATTAGTGTGCCAAAGCACATGGTTAAATATGGCCCCTGGGAGGCACACTAATGGCGCATGGTGTTATATACTAATGGCGCACTGGATGGTGCGCCATTAGTATACCAGATACTAATGGCGCACCAGTGGTGCGCCATTAGTAAAAAATACTAGTGGCGTGCTACTAATGGAACACCAGTGATGCGCCATTAGTAGGCAAAACTGGTGCGCTATTAGTAGGCCTTTTCCTAGTAGTGTTTCCTCTTCAAGGGAAAACCAACGCAGTGCTCCAGAGGTAGCAAGAAGGATTTCTGGCACCATTGCCGGGGAGTCTACGCACAAATCGAGACATACCAAGTACCATCACAAACTCTTATCCCTCGCATTACATTATTTTCCATTCGCCTCTCATTTTCCTCTCCCCCACTTCACCCTTGCCGTTTTACTCGCCCTCTTTTTCTGTTCCCCTTCTTTTTTCTAGTTCATCTCTTTTTTCTTGTTTCTTGTTTTCTTGTGTGTTGGATTGCTTGCTCGTCGCGATGGCTCAAGATAATACTAAATTGAGTGACTTTTCCAATACCAACAATAATGATTTTATTAGCACTCCGATTGCTCCTCTTACTGATGTTGAATCTTGTGAAATTAATGCTGCCTTGCTGAATCTTGTCATGAAAGATCCGTTTTTCGGCCTTCCTAGTGAAGATGCCACTACCCATCTAAACAACTTTGTTGATTTGTGTGATATGCAAAAGAAGAAAGACGTGGATAATGATATTGTTAAACTGAAGCTATTCCTGTTTTCTCTTAGAGATCGTGCTAAAACTTGGTTTTCGTCTTTGCCTAAAAATAGTAATTATTCATGGAATAAGTGCAAAGATGCTTTTATCTCTAAGTATTTTCCTCCCGCTAAGATCATCACTCTTAGAAACGATATTAAGAATTTTAAGCAACTTTGTCATGAACATGTTGCACAAGCTTGGGAGAGGATGAAATTAATGATACGTAATTGCCCTACACATGGTTTGAATCTTTGCATGATTATACAAAAAAATATGCCGGATTGAACTTTGCTTCTAGAAATCTTTTAGATTCGGTCGGGGAGGCACATTTATGGAAATCGCTTTAGGAGAAGCCACTAAACTCCTAGATAATATTATGGTTAATTATTCTCAATGGCATACTGAAAGATCTACTAATAAAAAGGTGCATGCTATAGAAGAAATCAATGTTTTGAGTGGAAAGATGGATGAACTTATGAAATTGTTTGCTAATAAAAGTGTTTCTTCTGATCCTAATGATATGCCTTTTTCTACTTTGATTGAGAATAATAATGAATCTATGGATGTGAAGTTTGTTGGTAGGAACAATTTTGGTAATAACGCATATAGAGGTAATTTTAATCCTAGGCCGTTTCCTAGTAATTCCTCTAATAATTATGGCAATTCCTACAACTATTATTATGGAAATTTTAATAAGATGCCCTCTGATTTTGAATCTAATATTAAATAATTTATTAGTTCGCAAAAGAGTTTCAATGCTTTGATTGAAGAAAAATTGTTTAAGATTGATGAGTTGGCTAGGAACGTGGATAGAATTTCTCTTGATGTTGATTCTTTGAAACTTAGATCTATTCCACCTAAGCATGATATCAATGAGTCTCTCAAAGCTATGAGAATTTCCATTGATGAGTGCAAAGAAAGAACCGCTAGGATGCGTGCTGAAAAAGATTGCTTTGTGAAAGCGTGTTCTTCTAGTTTCCATGATAATAGGGATGAAGATCTAAAGGTTATTGATGTGTCCCCTATCAAATCTTTGTTTTGCAATATGAATCTTGATAATGATGGGACTCGAGATGAGTCAACTTTAGTTAGAAGGCGCCCCAATGATTCGAAGTTTTTAGATCTTGATGCAAAACTTGATAAAAGTGGGATTGGAGAGGTCAAAACTTTAAATAGCAATGAACCCACTATCTTGGATTTCAAGGAATTTAATTATGATAATTGGTATTTAATAGATTGTATTTCCTTGTTGCAATCCGTGCTAAATTCTCCGCATGCTTATAGTCAAAATAAAGCTTTTACTAAACATATTGTTGATGCTTTAATGCAATCTTATGAAGAAAAGCTTGAATTGGAAATTTCTATCCCTAGAAACTTCATGATGAGTGGGAACCTACTATTAAAATTAAGATTAAAGATCATGAATTCTTTTCTTTATGTGGTTTGGGTGCTAGTGTTTCCACGATTCCTAAAACTTTGTGTGATTTGCTAGGTTTCCGTGAATTTGATGATTGTTCTTTAAACTTGCATCTTGCGGATTCCACCATTAAGAAACCTATGGGAAGAATTAATGATATTATTACTGTTGCAAATACGAATCATGTGCCCGTAGATTTCATTGTCCTTGATATAGATTGCAATCCTACATGTCCTATTATTCTTGGTAGACCTTTCCTTAGAACGATTGGTGCAATTATTGATATGAAGGAAGGGAATATTAGATTCCAATTTCTGTTAAGGAAGGGCATGGAACACTTTACTAGAAATAAAATTAAATTACCTTATGAATCTATTATGAGAGACACTTATGGATTGCATACCAAAGATGATAATACCTAGATCTATCCTTGCTTTTATGCCTAGCTAGGGGCGTTAAACGATAGCGCTTGTTGGGAGGCAACCCAATTTTATTTTTGTTTATTGATTTTTGATTCTGTTTAGTAATAAATAATTCATCTAGACTCCGTTTAGATGTGGTTGTATGCTTTTAATTAGTGTTTGTGCCAAGTAGAACCTTTGGGAAGACATGGGGAAAGTCTTTGCGATCTTGCTGTAAAAAACAGAAACTTTAGCGCTCACGAGATTTGCTGCCATTTTTTACTGGAGGGTGTTATTTAGTTAATTATTTTTGCAGATGATTAATAGATAAATTCCTCACGTCCAGAAATTTATTTTAGAATTTTTGGGGTTCCAGAAGTATTCGAAACCTACAGATTACTATAGACTGTTCTGTTTTTGACAGATTCTGTTTTTCGTGTGTTGTTTGCTTATTTTGATGAATCTATGGCTAGTAATAGAGTTTATAAAACATAGAAAAGTTGGAATACAGTGGGTTTAACACCAATATAAATAAATAATTAGTTCATTATACTACCTTGAAGTGGTGGTTTGTTTTCTTTTACTAACGAAGCTCACAAGATTTCTTTTAAGTTTTGTGTTGTGAAGTTTTCAAGTTTTGGGTAAAGATTTGATGGATTATGGAACAAGGAGTGGCAAGAGCCTAAGCTTGGGGATAACCAATGAACCCCAAGGTAAAATCCAAGGACAACCAAAAGCCTAAGCTTGGGGATGCCCTGGAAGGCATCCACTCTTTCCTCTTCGTCCATCGGTAACTTTACTTGGAGCTATATATTTATTCGCCACATGATATGTGTTTTGCTTGGAGCATCTTGTATGATTTGAGTCTTTGATTTTTAGTTTACCACAATCATCCTTGATGTACACACCTTTTGGGAGAGACACACATGAACTGGAATTTATTAGAATACTCTATGTGTTTCACTTATATCTTCTGAGTTGGATAATTTTTGCTCTAGTGCTTGGCTTATATCTTTTAGAGCACGGCGGTCGTTCTATTTTATAGAAATAATTGATCTCTCATGCTTCACTTATATCATTTTGAGAGTCCTTTAGAACAGCATGGTAATTCACTTTGGTTATAAATTTTAAATGCTAAGAGAAGTTGGATGCTTGATAGATGGTTTTGAGATATAAAGGTGGTAATATTACAGGTGTGCTAGTTGAGTAATTGTGAAATTGATGAATACTTGTGTTGAAGTTGGCAAGTCCCGTAGCATGCACGTATGGTAAACGTTGTGTGACAAATTTGAAGCAAGGGGTGTTCTTTGATTGCTTTCCTTATGAGTGGCAGTCGGGGACGAGCGATGGTCTTTTCCTACCAATCTATCCCCCTAGGAGCATGCGCGTAGTGCTTGGTTTTGATGAGTTGTAGATTTTTGCAATAAGTATTTGAGTTCTTTATGACTAATATTGAGTCCATGGATTATACACACTCTCACCCTTCCATCATTGCTAGTCTCTTCGATACCGTGCATTGCCCTTTCTCACCTTGAGAGTTGGTGCAAACTTCGCCGGTGCATCCAAACCCCGTGATATGATACGCTCTATCACACATAAGCCTCCTTATATATTCCTAAAAACAGCCACCATACCTACCTATTATGGCATTTCCATAGCCATTCCAAGATATATTTCCATGCAACTTTCCACCGTTCCATTTATTATGACACGGATCATCATTGTCATATTGCTTTGCATGATCACGTAGTTGACATCGTATTTGTGGCAAAGCCACCATGCTCAATTTTTCATACATGTCACTCTTGATTCATCGCAATCCCGGTACACCGCCAGAGGCATTCACACAGAGTCATATTTTGTTCTAAGTATCGAGTTGTAATTCTTGAGTTGTAAGTAAATAAAAGTGTGATGATCATCATTAGAGCATTGTCCCATGTGAGTAAAGGATGATGGAGACTATGATTCCCCCACAAGTCGGGATGAGACTCCGGACGAAAAATAAATAAATAAATAAAGAGGCCATAAAAAAACAAGGCCCAAACAAAAAAAATGAGAGAACAAGAGAGAAGGGACAATGTTACTATCCTTTTTCCACACCTGTGCTTCAAAGTAGCACCATGATCTTCATGATAGAGAGTATCTTGTTATGTCACTTTCATATACTAGTGGGAATTTTTCATTATAGAACTTGGCTTGTATATTCCAATGATTGGCTTCCTCAAATGCCCTAGGTCTTCGTGAGCAAGCAAGATGGATGCACACCCACTTAGTTTCTTTGATGAGCTTTCATATATTTATAGCTCTAGTGCATCCGTTGCATGGCAATCCCTACTCCTTGCATTGACATCAATCGGTGGGCATATCCATAGCCCATTGATTAGCCGCGTCAATATGACAGTTTCTCCCTTTTTGTCTTCTCACACAACCTCAATCATCATATTCTATTCCACCCATAGTGATATGTCCATAGCTCGTACTCATATACTGCATAAAAGTTGAAAGAGTTTGAAAAGGCTAAGTATGAAACAACTGCTTGGCTTGTCATCGGGGTTGTGCATGAGGGGAGAATTTTGTGTGATGAAAATGAAGCATGGCCAAACTATATGACTTTGTAGGGATAAGTTTTCTTTGGCTATGGTATTTTGATAAGACATAATTGCTTGATTAGCATACTTGGATATTACTATTTTTATGTCAACAACAAACTTTTATCTTGAATCTTTCGGATCTGAACATTCATGCCACAATAGAGAAAAATACATTGAAGAACATGCTAAAAATCATTCCACATCAAAAATTCTGTTTTTATCATTTACCTACTCAAGGATGAGCAGGAATTAAGATTGGGGATGCTTGATACGTCTCCAACATATCTATAATTTTGATTGTTCCATGCTATTATATTATCTGTTTTGGATGTTAATGGGATTTATTTTACACTTTTATATTATTTTTGGGACTAACCTATTAACCCAAGGCCCAGTGCAAGTTGTTGTTTTTTGCCTATTTCAGTGTTTCACAAAAAAGAAATATCAAACGGAGACCAAACGGAATGAAACCTTTGGGAGCGTGATTTTTTGAAAAACACGTGATCCAAAGGACTTGGAGTGGACGTCAAGAAACGGATGAGGAGTCCACGAGGCAGGGGGGTGCGCCTACCCCCCTGGGCGCGCTGAGGGAGTCCTAGATTAGGGGGTCTCCGGACAGCCGGACTATATCCTTTGGCCGGACTGTTGGGCTATGAAGATACAAGATTGAACACTTCGTCCCATGTTCGGATGGGACTTTTCTTAGCATGGAAGGCAAGCTAGGCATACGGATGTGTAGATCTCCTCCCTTGTAACCGACTCTGTGTAACCCTAGCCCCGTCCGGTGTCTATATAAACCGGAGGGTTTAGTCCGTAGGACAACATACAATCATACATAGGCTAGCTTCTAGGGTTTAGCCTCTACGATCTCGTGGTAGATCAACTCTTGTAATACTCATATCATCAAGAACAATCGAGCAGGATGTAGGGTATTACCTCCATCAAGAGGGCCCGATCCTGGGTAAACATCGTGTCCCCTGCCTCCTGTTACCATCCGCCTTAGACGCACAGTTCGGGATCCCCTACCCAAGATCCGCCGGTTTTGACACTGACATATGTGCTTTCATTGAGAGTTCCACTGTGTCGTCACCATAAGGCTTGATGGCTCCTTCGATCATCGGTAGCGATGCCGTCCAGGGTGAGGTTTACCTCCCCGGACAGATCTTTGTATTCGGCGGCTTCGCACTGCGGGCCAATTCACTTGGCCATCTGGAGCAGATCGAGAGCTGCGCCCCTGGCCATCAGGTCAGATTCGGAAACTTAAACTACACTGCCGACATCTGTGGAGACTTGATCTTCGACGGATTTGAGCCCATGTCAGGTGCGCCGCATAGTCACGATGACCATGATGTAACTCTGCCGTTGGACAGTGTTCGGGAGATCACATCTGCAACTACTCCGGCCTTCAATCCGGAGCAAATTGCGCCATCCATGGACGGAGGGATAGACCCCGCCATGGAGGCTGCACTCTCAATGGCGATGGAGCCGGATACTGACTTCACCCCTTACGAGAGCCGTGTCGCCAAACCACTGGATTCGTCTCCGGCCACGGACTCTGAACAGCCTACATCCGTGCCCACCGAATCCGACTGGGCGGCGATCATGGAGTTCACCTCCGCGGATATCTTTCAGCACTCGCCTTTCGGCGATGTGCTAAATTCATTAATGTCTCTCTCCTTGTAAGGAGAACCTTGGCCGAACTATGTTCGGCTCGAATGAGATACAGACGACGAAGAAATCCGTTGCCCGCCCACCACCCACTTAGTAGCCAATGTCGACGACTTAACCGACATGCTCAACTTCGACTCCGAAGACATCGACGGCATGGACGAAGATGCAAGAGACGAACAGGAACCAGCGCCCACAGGGCGCGGGACAGCCACTTCATCACATGACATTTACATGGTGGATACACCCAAAGAAGGCAATGGCGAAGAGACAGCGGAGGATGGCCCCTCCAAAAAGCAACCCAAGCGCCAACGTCAGCGGCGCCGCTCTAAGTCCAGCCATAGCAAAAACAGCGATAACAGCGCAAGAGAAAATAACACTCCAGTCGACTCTAGAGGAAACGACGATCACATTACCCCGGCGGCAGAGCACGATGAGGCTGCAAGCGGCGAACATAGTGCGGATCCGACGTCCGAACACGGCCTCATCAAACCCCCTCTGGGGAGGAAAACAGTCCGGATGAAGATGCACACATCATCCCGGAAACACACTTATAGCAAGAGAACCTCCACAGAAGGCTTATTGCCACAACGCGGAGTTTGAAGAAGCAGAAGCAAAGGCTTAGGGCCGCACAAAATACACTCAACAGTAGGTGGAACAAAGTGCTCGACAACGAAGCAAAGTATGGTCGAAGTTACCACACAAAGAGCTATCCAAAGCGCAAGCTGTTACCTGAATTCAACGACGAGGCCTTAGAGCTCACACAGCCAAAAAATGAAATGGCCAACCGGCCGGATCCACCACCTTGTGACCGCGATAGAGCGGATAACAAATACGCACATAAGTCAACACACGATGTACATGAGGACTTGCGCCAAAAATCTGGTATGACCAGATCCATCTATGGATCTAGGAAGCACGCTCTGGCACAAAATCAAAATCAAATACCACAACCGTCCGAACACCTTGGTACATCCAAGTACAGGGGTGCCGCACACCCCCTATGTTTCACCGATGAGGTGTTGGACCACGAATTCCCAGAAGGATTCAAACCAGTGAACATAGAGGCGTACGACGGGACCACAGACCCTGGGGTCTGGATTGATGACTTTATCCTCCATATCCATATGGCTCGCGGAGACGATCTCCATGCCATTAAATACTTGCCCCTCAAGCTTAAAGGACCAGCTCGGCACTGGCTGAAAAGCCTCCCCGAAAACTCAATTGGAAGTTGGGAGGAGCTCGAGGATGCTTTTCGGGCTAATTTTCAAGGGACCTACGTCCGACCTCCGGATGCAGACGATTTAAGTCAAACAATTCAACAGTCCGGAGAGTCCGCCCGAAATCTTTGGAACAGGTTTCTCACCAAGAAGAACCAAATCGTCGACTGTTCGGACGCCGAAGCCTTAGCAGCTTTCAAACACAGCATCTGAGATGAATGGCTCGCCAGACACCTCGGGCAAGAAAACTGAGAACAATGGCAGCTCTAACAAGTCTCATGACCCACTTTTGTGCGGGCGAAGACAGCTGGTTAGCCCGCAGTAGCACCAGTGACCCAAGAACATCCGAAGTCAGGGATGGCAATGGAAAACCACGACGCAATAAAAACAAGCATCGAAATAAAGAAGATAGCCCAGATAATACGGTGGTAAATGCAGGATTCAGGGGCTCTCGTCCAGGCCAACGGAAAAAAGCCTTTCAAAGGCAGCAGAGACGGACCGTCTGGCCTAAACAAGATTCTTGACAAACTATGTCAGATTCATGGCACCCCCAATAAACTTGCAAATCACACCCAGAGAGAATGCTGGGTCTTCAAGCAGGCAGGTAAGCTAAACGTCGAACACAAGGGGGGAGACACCAAGCGAAGACGAGGACGAACCTCTCCAGCAAAGCACTGGAGGATAGAAACAATTCCCACCAGAGGTTAAAATAGTCAACATGATCCATGTGACAAAGAGGAGAAGCAAACATGCACTCCGAGACACACGCGCCATAGAGCCCGTCACCCCTAGGTTCAACCCCTGGTTGGCCTGCCCGATCACTTTTGATCGTGGGGATCACGCGACAAGCATCCGACACAAAGGATTGGCTGCCTTGGTGTTAGACCCAATAATAAATGGATACCATCTCACACGAGTCCTCATGGACGGCGGCAGTGGTCTAAATCTGATATATCAGGACACAGTCCGCAAAATGGGGATAGACCCGACAAAAATAAGCCACCGTACCACAACCTTCAAGGGAGTAATACCAGGCCTAGAGGCCCGCTGCACGGGCTCTCTATTACTAGAGGTTGTATTTGGTTCTTCCGACAACTTCTGAAGAGAAAGGTTAACTTTCTACATCACTCGATTCTGAAGTGGCTATCGGGCACTACTCGGAAGAGCGGCTTTCGCTCGTTTTAACGCAATCCCGCATTACTCTTCTCTCAAGCTTAAGATGCCCGGTCCACGTGGCACCATCACAGTTATCGGAAATACTGAGCATGCTCTACGCGCGGAAGAATGTGCGGCGGCTTTAGCTGCCGAGCACTAGACGGCCTCACCAACCAGAAAAAATGACAGGTCATCAAGACCACGGACACGGTTAGACGAGTCCGGTGCACCACTACATATACATGAGATTGGTTTGATGATCAAGCCCCCCTAGACGGTACTAGGGGCTTCCCACGTGTAATCAGGGCTAGTCCGGCTCAACTTGACTTATCTTGAATTTTAATGGTTTATTGATAATAACCAATTTTCTGGCACGTCAACTTTCACCTAAGTTCTTCTCTTTTACAGATGACAATAGTGTTACACCCGTCCAGGACATGGCACAACAGAGACACAGGCGCAGACGTGCCGCAGGGACCCTCTCAAAGGTTTCTTTTTAGGTTAAGACCCTGCGTAAACCTTTTTTACTGTCTCTTGTTGTTCACATCCTCCGGATACTCAACACAATCGAGAAGGATGCCGACGTATTGGCATGTGGCCACGTCAGGATATTGCACATACCTGGACATCCGGGGTTTATTATTAAGGGCCTCATTCAGCCCGACATATGTTATAAAGACCGAATACCTTAGGGAGTGTTCGGCGTCGCGAGTTTGGCCTTATATGCATCAGCTCCGAATCATGTCTTTGGTCAAATGTTGGGTTTGCCCGGCTCACACGTTTTCATACCTTATGTTCTGCTATATCGGGTAAGGTAGCACTGGGAGAACTACTGCGATTGTGCCCTGGTTCATCCGGATGAGCACCTCAGTAGAGAAAGCCGAAAACTAACTGTCATGATAGAGCACGAGACTGGTCAGCCACTCGATGACTCAACGGAATCTTCTGGATTCCTCCGCATTAACGAAGGGCTGTTTCCCGGTCATGTACGTACGCACCCTGTATTCGGACGAGCGCAGAAGTACCAGGGGCTATATAGTAGCCCCATAGTCAAACTCCTATGGCTAAGTGAAAGTGTTAAAGAAATATAGTTCGATTGCCTCGTTCGCTGCGCTACCACCTCCTTAATGGACCAAGACATTGGATCAAGTGTGAATATGCGTTCTTTGCGAACACCCCCGCATTATATGCGTGGGGGCGGAAGCCAACGACTGCAAACTTTCAGATTATATACATATCTACATAAACGGCCGCATAGGAGGCATCATAATACTTTCAGGCAAAAGTATAAATATAGACTTGATAGCTCAATAAAACATTGTTTTTACAATGGGAGTACATGTCACTAGAACATAATATTCTTCAAGCACCAAGCCTCTATCGAACGAGCGCCTTCAAGAACTTCTTCAAAGTAGTGCTTGGCAGCCACTCGGCCCACGGCCGAACCCTGTGTTGCAACAGTGGTGGCCTCCATCTCCGCCCAGTATGTCTTGACACGGGCAAAGGCCATTCGCGCACCCTCTATGCACGCCGACCTCTTCATAGCATCGATGTACTGCATGGCACCAAGGAATGGTTGCACTGAACTAAAGAAACTATTCGGCCTTGGCCCTCCCGGCCACAGATGATCCACAACAGACCTCATGGCAAGTCCGGACAACCTATGGAGCTCGGCCCACTTGGCCATTTGCTCATTCAACAGCAGCAGATGCACTGGAGCATGGAACTATGACCAGAACAGCTTTTCCACTTCGTAATCTTTTTGATCCTTGAAGTACTCGGCCAAATCCACGTAGGCGTCTGCAGAACTCCATAGTTGATCAAGAGATGCATACTTCGGATCTCCGAACTTAGTCCTCAACAAAAAGGGCTTCCCAGCTGCGATATCTCCAGCTTGATGCAGCTCCTCCTTCGCCGCTCGTATTTTGGAATGGGCTTCCTTGGATGCTACCATGGCCTTCTCCAGGTCCGTCGCCTTCACACAGTTTTCTTCTTCAAGAAGCTGGTAATGGTCGATGGCATCTTTCAACTCAACGGCCATCTTGGCCATTCTTTCCTTGCTCTGGCAATGTGTGGCCTGTTCGGCCGTCAGCTCTTCGACCGCCTTTAGAGCGGCCGCATCGCTATTGCTGGCTTGCTCCTTGGCTCGGGCAAGTTCCGCCTGAAGGGTCTCCACGGTGGCAGCTCCATCTGCGGTCACAACATATTAAAGATACTGGCATCATGCTCCTCTTACTATGTGTTGATCACCGGAGAAATCACTTACCCTGTGCCTCGTCAAGCCGCTTGTTGACAAGCACAATGTCGGCATCTGCCGCATCAAGTTGCCGCTTTAGCTCGGCAAACCCATCAGTCCGGCTAGCCATCGGAGCTTTAGCCACCTGCACATAAAGGCGGTCTGGTTATTACTTGGGACTATGATCCTCTGTTTGCCGCCGTTTTCGACGACAACCAGAGTCTCAGGGGCTACTATCTGCATAGGGAACACCTAACGTGTGCGAAACCGTCAAAAACATACACTATTTCACGTACCTCAAAGCCTTTCAGCAGACTCATAAAAGCTTCATGCAATCCGCTTTCAGCGGATGAAGTCCTTTCAACTACCATACTCATTAGCGTACGATGCGCTTCTGAGATGGCCGCTTGCTCCAGAAGATCCTTCAGTACGTCCGACCGCACACTATACGGTTTCGGACTCTTTCTGTTGCTCTCTTTAGGAGCCGAATACTGAGGACTCCGGGTGGCCAAGGGATTACCCCCTGGCCTTGGCGGATCAGGAGAAACCCTCCGCGACGACACTTCAGGGTCGCCCGCCTCATGAGGCGGGGTGGCAGGGGGAGGTGTTTCCCTCTCCATCATCTTCGGAAGAAGATCCCCCGAAGACAAACTCTGTCGAGAAGGGCTACGATCCGAACTACAAGATATAAGCTTTGGTTATTGTCTTCAGAAGTAAGGTAGGATATTTTCAATACTAAGTACTTTTTGATTACTTACAGCTCGGTAGAGGGCTGATTCCCTTGCGGACACTGTGCGGCAAGGGTATCCCCCGGGGCAGGACCCTCTGGCGAAGATTTCTTCCCTCGTTTGGAAACCTCTGTTTCTGGATCTTCAGAGGTGGTCCTCTTCCTTCCTCGGGGAGAGGGAATGTCAGATTCTTCTCCCTAGTTATCCTCCTTCGTGGAGGCGCTCATTCCCCCGGTTGGGACGAGTAGTGAGTGAGGCTCGCTTTCGGCCTCTTTATTCCCCCCTCTATCTTCCTTCGAGGGCACCTGATAAGGCCCTGGCTCCAGCATTCTGTCTAGTACTAGATTGGCCAAGCCCTCAGGAAGGGGGGCCGGACACCTGATCATCTTCGCCTTTGTTATCCAGTCCTGGTCAAAGAGCGACTTTTCAGAATGATGTTATGATAAATAAGGGAAACAACGTGTTTGGCCATGGAATTACTTACTTGGGTATCCGGGTGATTACAGCTCAGACGCGCATCCTCGGTGGTGTCCGGACACTTTATTTGTGGTCCGAAGAACAACTTGTACATCTCCTCGAGAGTCATGCCGAGGAAGTGTTGAATGATTCACGGTCCCTCCGGGTTGAACTCCCACAAACGGGAGGTCTACATTTGCAAGGCGGGACCTGGCGAACTAGCATGACCTGCATCACCGTGACCAGGTTGACGTCTCTCTCAATGAGATCTCGGATGCGGCTGTGCAATATCGGCACATCCTTTACTGGACCCCAGTTTAGCCCCTCGCTGATCCATGACGTCAGTTGTGGTGGGGGGCCCAAGCAAAAGACAGGGATGGCTGCCCACTTGGCACTTCGGGGAGCTGTGATATAAAACCACTCCCGCTGCCACAAACTGGACACCTCTAGGAAGAACCCTCTGGCCATGGAGCATTAGCGCTTTAGTTTATTACGGCACCTCCGCACTCTGCGTGCCGCCCCTCGATCATCTTCGGCTTCACATTGAAGGTCTTGAGCCACAAGCCGAAGTGAGGGCTAATGCGGAGGAAGGCCTCACACACGACGATGAATGACTAGATGTGAAGGAGGGAATCCGGGGCCAGATCGTGGAAATCCAGCCCATAATAGAACATGAGTCCCCTAACAAAGGGATCCAGAGCGAGGCCTAGTCCTCGGAGGAAGTGAGAGACGAACACAACACTCTCGTTGGGTTCGGGAGTGGGGATGACCTGCCCTCGGGCGGGCAGCCTGTGCGAAATTTCGGCGGTCAGATATCTGGCCTCTCTCAGCTTCTTGATGTCCTCCTCTGTGATGGAGGAAGGCATCCACCGACTTTGGAGGTTGCATCCGGACATGGTTGAAGGTCCGAAGCGTCTGACCTGAGCCTAGGGTGTTAGAACTCGAGGTGGGGGAAGGATTCGATTGACTGCGAGAGGAAAAAGGGACAGGTCTTGGCCTCTTTATAAAGAGAGTGAATGTCAAGTGTCCTCCTCGTGGCCATTTTGGACTCGCCTAAAATCGAGGAGTCATACCAACGGGCATGAGTGGGTTACCCATGTCCGTATTGATGAGAATCCCGTAATAAGGGGACACGATCTCTGCTTCGACAAGACGTGTCAGGAAAACTACCTCGCGATATGTGCGGTGCTGGTTGAGAAAACGGTTCGAATAATGACCGGGCCATGACGTAACGTCGTGCTGTCAAAACACGTCAGCAAATTAGATTTGTGGAAATATTATCCTCTCTACGGTGGTATGTGGAAATTATTTTGCAGGGCCGGACACTATCCTTGTGTTCAAAATCTTCCATGGAGTATTCGGAGGAGGAACCCGCCTTGCAATGCAGAAGACAAAACTGCGCGCCGGACTCATCGTCATTGAAGCCTGGTTCAGGGGCTACTGAGGGAGTCCTGGATTAGGGGGTCTCCGAACAGCCGGACTATATCCTTTGGCCGAACTGTTGGGCTATGAAGATACAAGATTGAAGACTTCGTCCCATGTCCGGATGGGACTTTCCTTGGCATGGAAGGCAAGCTAGGCAATACGGATGTGTAGATCTCCTCCCTTGTAATCGACTCTGTGTAACCCAAGCCCCCTCCGGTGTCTATATAAACCAGAGGGTTTAGTCCGTAGGACAACATACAATCATACCATTGGCTAGCTTCTAGGGTTTAGCCTCTACGATCTCGTGGTAGATCAACTCTTGTAATACTCATATCATCAAGAACAATCGAGTAGGACGTAGGGTATTACCTCCATCAAGAGGGCCCGAACCTGGGTAAACATCGTGTCCCCTGCCTCCTGTTACCATCCGCCTTAGACGCACAGTTCGGGACCCCCTACCCGAGATCTGCCGGTTTTGACACTGACATGCGCCCTCCCCCCTCGTGGGCCCCTCGTGGCTCAACCGACCTACTTCTTCTTCCTATATATGTTCACATACCCTGAAAACATCCAGGAGCACCACGAAACCCTATTTCCACCGCCGCAACCTTCTGTACCCAAGAGATCCCATCTTGGGGCCTTTTCCGGAGCTCCGCCGGAGCGGGCATTGATCACGGAGGGCCTCTACATCAACTCCATGGCCCCTCCGATGATGTGTGAGTAGTTTACTTTAGACCTTCGGGTCCATAGTTACTAGCTAGATGGCTTCTTCTCTCTCTTTGAATCTCAATACAAAGTTCTCCTCGATCTTCTTGGAGATCTATTCGATGTAACTCTTTTTGCGGTGTGTTTGTCGAGATCCGATGAATTGTGGGTTTATGATCAAGTCTATCTATGAAAAATATTTGATACTTCTCTGAAATCTTTTATGCATGATTGGTTATCTTTGCAAGTCTCTTCGAATTATCATTTTGGTTTGGCCTACTAGATTGGTCTTTCTTGCAATGGGAGAAGTGCTTAGCTTTGGGTTCAATCTTGCGGTGCTCGATCCCAGTGACAGAAAGGGAAACGACACGTATTGTATTGTTGCCATCGAGGATAAAAATATGGGATTTATATCATATTGCTTGAGTTTATCCCTCTACATCATGTCATCTTACCTAAGGCATTACTCTATTCTTATGAACTTAATACTCTAGATGCATGCTGGATAGTGGTCGATGTGTGGAGTAATAGTAGTAGATGCAGGCAGGAGTCGGTCTACTTGTCACGAATGTGATGCCTATAGACATGATCATTCCTAGATATTCTCATAATTATTCCCTTTTCTATCAATTGCTCGACAGTAATTTGTTCACCCACCGTAATACTTGTGCTATCTTGAGAGAAGCCACTAGTGAAACCTATGGCCCCCAGGTCTATTTTCCATCATATAAGTTTCCAATCTATTTTTACTTTGCAATCTTTACTTTCAATCTATATCATAAAAATACCAAAATATTTATCTTATCATTATTATCTCTATCAGATCTCACTCTCGTAAGTGACCGTGAAGGGATTGACAACCCCTTTATCACGTTGGTTGCGAGGTTCTTATTTGTTTGTGTAGGTACGAGGGACTTGCATGTGGCCTCCTACTAGACTGATACCTTGGTTCTCAAAAACAAAGGGAAATACTTACGCTACTTTGCTGCATCACCCTTTCCTCTTCAAGGGAAAACCAACGCAGTGCTCAAGAGGTAGGAGTCCCTCCGATCGAAATCGGGTGGTTGAGAATAATTAGGCTGGGAGAGTCAAAGAAGAAAGCGAAGATATTTAGGAATATTTGGGGATGATCCGAATCCAACTGTGATGACTGAGCGGGTCGGGTTCGGGTAAGTTTCGGACACGCGCGAGGGGTCTGAGAGAGGTCGACAAAGACAAAGAGGCCTTGCAAAAGGTCAACGGAGACAAAGGGAGAAGCGGCAACCACGACTGACTACGAGTTTTATGAGAACATGCAGATGCAATGCACATGATGACATGATGAAATGCAACAAACAAAATAAAACAGACGGCGAACATGAAATATATGGAAGTCCTCTGGAGCGTCGGTCTCGGGTCGTTACATGGGCTGTACCAGGCCGTCGATGGAGCCACACCGTGGGCCTCAGGCAGGCAAGTCTGGGTACCCCCGTTCCGAGAACGCCGACAGTAGCCCCCGGGCCCAAGGCGCGCTCGAACTTGGCTTCGAGGCGAAGATAAAGGGCAAGTGTGGGGCGCCGCGGGCCCTAACCGCCTGCAGCCTTGGTCGACGCGTGGCGATTGATGGGACATGGGCGTCATCATACTTTTTGTGTTGGATCATCCGATGAAGTGGACGCATACATGCACCTCAAGTGGCATTTTCCTTGTGGTGTAATGTGTTCCCATATGGTATATGTAGGTTACAGAACCTTTTCTCTTCCAATTTGGCCGCTTCCCCACGCTGCCTCAGAAACTGCTCTTGGCTGACAAAAAGGCTAGCTCCCGCTGCAGAGCCTTCATTGCCCTTCCTTCGTCTTACTCTAGATCCCCTTCTCCTTCTGCCCGGAAAAACTCCAGATCCACCGAATCTCTACCCCAAGCCTGCGACCGATGGCCACCGACAAGGCGAATTCCTCGGCCACGGCCGCACACTCACCCTCTTGGTTCGAGCCTGCCCTAAGCGCGACCACCATTGTCGAGGAGAAGCACATCGCTGTCGCGCTTCAGCTGACGGCAGGCAGCAGCAACGAGGGGGGGGGAGACGGCGCTCCGGGTCGGTTCCGCCAAGCCGGAAACCTTGGGTGGCACCTTCTACCCCTTCTTCTTGCACATCGTCTTGGTGGGGCTGGTTCCCCCTTTCTCCAGCTTCTTCTACGCCATTCTACGCCACTACAAGCTCCATGCCCTCTATCTTCACCCCAACTCCGTCCTCCTCCTGTCAATCTTCGCCTTTTACCGCGAGGCATTTGTGGGGGTGATGCCCTCCGTGGCACTGTTCTACCACTTCTTCTACCTCTGGGTCAATGGCAGTCAGTTCTCGGGTTGCGCCAACTTCATCACGGCCAATGGTAGCAATGTGATCTCGCGGGCTGGGAAGAAGGTGGAGGACTTCCGGAACAAGTGGATCTTCATGGACACCAAGCGCTCCTACCCTCGGCTGGAGCTGCCGACGCCCTAGGAATGATGGTCTCACGAGAAGCTCAGCCGATCCTCGGGCAGAGCAGTTGATGGAGAAGATGGGGGGCAACCTGAAGTCGGATGACCCGAAGGCGGAGAAGCTGACGGGGGCGATGATCGTCAAGGAGTTCATGACGCAGTGCCTAGCTCCGCTGCAGGCGCAATTGCGCCCCCTTTGGAGGCTCAAGGGCATGGAAGGCGACCTCCGGCTGCGCCCGGACAACTTGTCCGACGATGAGTTGAACAAAGTTGTGTGCACCTTGCTCGGGAAGGACCAGGGTTTCCCCTCGGACACCCATCTTCCGTTGTACCACCGCCCAGATTGCCGATGCCATGCCTGTCTTCGACGAGCGCGGGTTTGTGCCTCTGGAGCCTTCCCGGCCCCCGGGCTCCCTGGTGACGGTGTCCTTCGGCGAGTCCGACAGGGAGGAGGGGGCGGACTCAGAGGTGACCCGGGAAGGTGCAGGAGAGACCTCTCCCCCACACCAGACCGATCTCCTCTGCGTCCTTTCCGATGACAACAACACCGTCGAGCAACCGGTCAGGGAGTCTCCGCGCTCTGCTGGGTCACCACGAGATCTAGGGGCACCCCGCCGAAGAAGCTGAAGATGGGGGTCCCGAAGAAGGGCAGGTCGGCGCTGCTTTCCCAAGGCGATGCCTCTGCCTCGTTGCCAGCCGCTACCATTCCAGAGCTGGCCGTGCGCCCATATACCCCTGAGGGTATGACGGTTCCCATGCCCACGAAGCATGCCGGCCTCGCGCTCCTCAAGAGGACGAGGGATTACGTCGCCACCGACAAGTAGGCACGCCATCTTGTCTTTGCCTCCTGCTTTTGTCGTAGTGTCTAGACGTTTGTCTTCTGCGTGGCCAGGCCAACGCCGGTGGCGAAGAAGAAGAAGGAGGGGGCCAGAGCCGCCGAGGCCAAGCAGCTTGCCGCGGCTGTGGAAGAGGAAGGACGGGGCCGACCCGCGCGCTCCTACGGCTAGGTCATCCTCCCGAGGCTCGAAGGCCCAGCCTCAAGAGGAGGTGATCCCTGCGGCCAGGCCGGCTCCGAAGGCGCCTGCTCTTAGCTCGCCTGCTGAGGCCCCGAAGGCTTCGGAGGCCCCGACCCTCTCTGCCACTTCCTCTTCGCCGGTCCTGGCACTGGCGTCGTCTCCTCCCCCGTCTGTCACGCCATTAGGCCGTGATTCCTCCGCCGCGCCCGGTGTTTTGGAGGCGGCCCTCTCCGCGCTGGATCAGCTTTAGGGTGATCTTCAAGGCCCCGACTGGCGCATGGCGTCGGGGCACTTGGATCTGATCTTAGGATGGCTCTGGGCCGACGCGTCCGTCAGGGCGGCCTGGCGCCAAGCCGTGGTGCTTGGAGGAGGGCCAGCAGGTAGCCGGCTTAGCCGCGGCCGCCCGCGATGTGGCGGAGAAGGACGCCAAGGCAGCCGAGGAGCGCTATCGCGCGGTGGAGGCCGAACTGAAGATCCTTTGTGACAAGGTGGCCGCCCAGGCCCGCTAGCTTGAGGTGCAAGAGGAGTAGCTGAAGGCTCGAGAAGTTGCGGTTGCTGATCGAGACACCGAGCTGGAGCAAGTGGCCCGGAAGCAGGCCGTGGAGCGCGGCCGCCTGGAGAAGTGATGTCTACTACACAACCTTCTTCTTGTAGACGTTGTTGGGCCTCCAAGTGCAGAGGTTTGTAGGACAGTAGCAAATTTCCCTCAAGTGGATGACCTAAGGTTTATCAATCCGTGGGAGGCATAGGATGAAGATGGTCTCTCTCAAGCAACCCTGCAACCAAATATCAAAGAGTCTCTTGTGTCCCCAACACACCCAATACAATGGTAAATTGTATAGGTGCACTAGTTCGGCGAAGAGATGGTGATACAAGTGCAATATGGATGGTAGATAAAGGTTTTTGTAATCTGAAAATATAAAAACAGCAAGATAACTAATGATAAAAGTGAGCGTAACGTTATTGCAATGTGTTGAAACAAGGCCTAGGGTTCATACTTTCACTAGTGCAAGTTCTCTCAACAATAATAACATAATTGGATCATATAACTATCCCTCAACATGAAACAAAGAGTCACTCCAAAGTCACTAATATCGGAGAACAAACGAAGAGATTATGGTAGGGTACGAAACCACCTCAAAGTTATCCTTTCTGATCGATCTATTCAAGAGTCCGTAGTAAAATAACATGAAGCTATTCTTTCCGTTTGATCTATCATAGAATTCGTACTAGAATAACACCTTAAGATACAAATCAACCAAAACCCTAATGTCACCTAGATACTCCAATTCCACCTCAAGTATCTGTGGGTATGATTATACGATATGCATCACACAATCTCAGATTCATCTATTCAACCAACACAAAGAACTTCAAAAAGTGCCCCAAAGTTTCTACCAGAGAGTCAAGACAAAAATGTGTGCCAACACCTATGCATAAGTTCACGAGGTCACAGAACTCGCAAGTTGATCACCAAAACATATATCAAGTGGATCACATGATATCCCATTGTCACCACAGATAAGCACGTGCAAGACATACAACAAGTGTTCTCAAATCCTTAAAGACTCAATCCGATAAGATAACTTCAAAGGGAAAACTCTATTCATCACAAGAGAGTAGAGGGGGAGAAACATCATAAGATCCAAATATAATAGTAAAGCTCGCGATACATCAAGATCATACCACCTCAAGAACACGAGAGAGAGAGAGAGAGAGAGATCAAACACATAGCTATTGGTGCATACCCTCAGCCCCGAGGGTGAACTACTCCCTCCTCGTCATGGAGATAACCGGGATGATGAAGATGGCCACCGGAGAGGGATCCCCCCCTCCGGCAGGGTGCCAGAACGGGTCTAGATTGGTTTTCGGTGGCTACGGAGGCTTCTGGCGGCGGAACTCCCGATCTATTGTGTTCCTCGATGTTTCTATGGTATATTGACATATATAGGCGAAAGAAGTCGGTCAGGGGAGCCACGAGGAGCCCACGAGGCAGGGGGCGTGCCCCCCACCCTTGTGGTGGCCTCGAGGCTCTTCTGGCCCACCTCCGGTACTCCGTGGGCTTCTTCTGGTCCAAAAATGATCTCTGTGAAGTTTCAGGTCAATTGGACTCCGTTTGATTTTCCTTTTCTGCGATACTTAAAAACATGGTGTCACGACCGGTTTTCCAATAAAAATGTTTATTGAGAAACCGACCTTTTGAGTCCAGTATGAGGAACATCCTCCTTACTGGTAGACAAAATCTTGATACAATAAGCCAGTAGCATAAAATATATTACAGGGTCGAGCTATGGTTGCTCAACCAAATTATTACAAGCACGCCAATAATTATACATAATGGCGGATATGACACAGTGGTGTGGAGGCATACTACTGACTCGAGGATAGGGTGGTGGTGGAAAATCACAGCGGGGAGTGAGATACATGACTCTAAAACTGGCATCTCATCGAGCATCGAGGTGAGGCTCGATGAATTTATTTGGTAGCGGAAGCGGATATAATACAGTGACCAAATCCAGGGTCGGACGAGACTGACTGGGATTCCTCTAGGAGTCGGACTCGCTATCAAATTCTTCATCCATGAGAACGCCTTCGTCAGCATCTGGCCAAATCAACAAGCCAGGTGAGTACTTTGAAAGTACTCGCAAGACAGTTCGGACGTAAGATATAACAAATGCATGCATGGATGCGTCATGATTAATTTACCAATGCACATTCAAAATTTAGCAAGCAGGGTAAGTAAAAAGGGAATCGGCGGTAGTCCGCCTGAAAACCCAACAAAAAGAAATAATAGGAAACCGATCGGGTGTCTGAAGCGACGCCTCGAAGGGTGAACAAATAAATAAAGATCATGCCGCAGTCGGGCGTCTAAGCGACACCACGTAAAGGGCTTAAACTGAAAATATAAGACATGTGTGCCACACTCGGACATCGGGGCGACATCACAGAAAGGGCTTATATTGAAAGTAAATAACAGTACTGCCACAGTCGGACGTCTGAGCGACATCGCAGAAAGGGCTTTTATTGAAAGTAAATAATAAAAATGCCATAGTCGGACGTCTGAGCGACATCGTAGAAAGGGCTTTTATTGAAAGTAAATAATAACAATGCCACAGTCGGACGTCTGAGCGACATCGCAGAAAGGGCTTTTATTCACAAGTAAATAATACTCATAATAAATATTCAATTCATGATAATAAACGGGTTAGTCCATCCACAGGAATAAACATTTAACCGGACTTAGCAGTCATGTGATTCACCGGAGTCTCTGTCATCAAAACTGACATTTGTCAGGATAAGATAATACCGAACTTGGACATGGAATAGATGATTCAAAGGAATATATGACTCTGCAGAGTTTGTACGAAAATTTTTCCCACAGCCAACGGATTTCTGTAGTCACGAAGGACTAGTTCCGTTTACGGTATTTCGGAAGAAAACACAGCTAACCAGTACACACCCATCCTACCTCTCGATGCCAGGAATCACCCTAGACATCGCCCAAGAAAAACTTTTGAGACGGGGAGATCACAATCTCGAATAGCATGGGATCAAATTTATATACGCGCGCTCTAAGGGGTGCCCCCCTCTCGGTCCCAACCGGAAACACCCATGCCCCCTGACCGGATGACTGGCTTTAATCCAGGGCCATGGAACCATCATCACGGCCTCTCCTTTTGGTGTGTACCAAGAAAGCGGTTTGCAACTTACTAAGCAATATTCCTTGCGGAAAACATGTGGTAGTACAGGGAAGGAAAAATGGAAGGAACTGGACCGATACGGGTTGACACTGAAGTCATATAGTCTGGCATAAGACTGGCATGCTACGACACTGCCATCTTACCATCCTCATGCCAACACATGGCCATGCATACTCACATCCATCCACTTATGGATTTTCGAAACTCACTTGCCTCATCGTTGCATGTAACATGACATTCGTCGGTATGCTCATCAACATGCCATGAAACTACTTAATGCAAACATGCCAAAACAATCATCGTATCAAAAGTTCAAACATGCTTGCCTGGTTCAGAGTAGTCGGAGCCTAGCTCGGTGAAGTTTGCGGTCCCGTCACCTCCTTCGGTATCTACGGTATAAAGAAAATATACGCGCTATCGTGAATACCGTGAGGTGCACAAAAATTTCTCCAAATATTTTTCAAATAAATCTGATAAAAAACTAGACAAAATTTCAAAGAGGACAGAAAAAGAATCAATCAAAAATACTCTTCTGTTTAAAAGTTATTAGTGTTTTTGTCTAGGGACCTATCTGTAATGAAACAGAAACTTTCCAGGGTTTTCTTTATAAAAACAGAAAAGCTTCAGTTCCGAATACGTCAGTCCAGTGGGGAAGACATACTTTGCCCAAAGGCATTTCCAGAAAACGATTCAAAAAGAATAAAAAGCTGACGGGGCGGACCCACCCGTCGGGTTTGAAAATGAAAACAGAGAGTTGGCGCTAGAGGGCCGCGGCGATCTCCGGCGGCGATCCATGGCGAGGCAGGAGGATCGGAGGGTACCTCCGTGTTCAGGGCGTCATTCCGCGTCGGTTGGTGGTGGTGGTGGTCGCTGGCGAACACCACATTGGCGGCGGCCCTTGCTTCGGCGGACGGTGGTTCGGGCGTGGATGGAGCTCGCCGGAGAGTGCTGCAGAGGGCAAATTGAGGAGGGGGTTAGACCTCTGGTAGCTAGAGGAGGTTACTGATGGAGTTTGGGCACCGGGGACGGCCTCACCGGAGTGAAACGGGGTGGAGGCCGAGGCGGAATGGAGCGGCCGGAGTTGGGGGAGGAGACCTCCTCGAGATCCTCCTATTGGCCTGGCGGGGCGTTGGTGAGGTGTAGTGGTGGTGCGTGCTCGAGGGTGAGCTCGGGGTCCCCTTTTATAGGCGATCCGAGGCGGTGGCCGTGAACGGAGTTCTCCGGCGATGGATTACAGCGGTGCAGTGCTTGGTCAGGAAGTTTAGGGGGTTGGCCATCAACGTGGAGGTCCACTGGCTCCACTCCGACGCTCAACGGACTAGGATTAGAAGCTTAGGGCAAGTTTTGTCGGAACGGGACGGCGCGGGTCCGTCGGCGGCAGAGAGCGCGCACAGTGCTTGTCGGGCCATGGCGACGGTGGAGCGGGGCTGCGCTGGCATGCAAGAGGCACGCGTAGGGCTAGGGAGCAAAGGGCGGCGCGGAACGGCGTTGCAATGCTGGTGCTGCCACTGTTGGCCGCTACGGGTGGCGTGGCCACCGCAGAAGCCGCCAGCTCCGGCGATGCTCGCCGCCTCTGACGCCAGGAACCAGCCAAGTGCGTGTGCGGCGCTCTGGACAACGAGGAGGGGCTGCGCGCATCGCGCCACAGCGCACTGTCGACGCGTGACTGAACCCTGACGAAGAGAAACGACACTGAACTCTGAAACTCTGATTTTTTCTGAAAATGAAGGGAAACAGTGCCGGCCAGGTGTTCGACAGAATGATTTTGGTATGTAGGGGTTTCTCCTTGAGCTGAAACTTGGTGGGGTGGCCTCTCATTGCACCAGGAGGCTGCCTGAATTTTGGTAGAATTTTTGGAGAAGAGGAGATATGAATTTCACCAAATTTGGCAAATCTGGTCCAAACTTGCAGAGACTGAAATTTGAAAATTTTGAAAAGAGGGAGAGTGGATCAAGATGGTTCTGGGTTGTGGATGCTAAGGACAATCCAGAGGAGTTGGTTTGAGATAAAAACTCAAAGGCAATGAGGTACTTGCTTTGAAAATTACTTAGGCTCATAATGAAAGACAGAATTGTTTTGGGAGATAAAATAAATGAAATAAAATTGAAAAATGGTTTGGACTTGATGGGACAGAGAATTTAGATTGTTCCAAAGTGGAGGGAGGGGTTTTGGGAGGTCTTTCCACATGAGGCAAAATAAAATCATGGGTGGTTCCAAAATGAGAGAAGCCCCAAAAACTCCTAGGGTTTTCCTTTTAAATGAAAATAATCAAATTCAAAAAAATACATTTGAGAGGAGAAGCATTCAGAAGAAAAGTTTCCATAATTCAAACACCCAATTTGGAAAGGATGTAAATGAAAATCCTTGCCAAAGGTGAAAGTTTTTAAGAGAGAGGTTTTCTGAAAAAAAAATTAAATGGCCTCTCTTCAAAAACCAACAAAGTTTTTGCTAAAAACCAAAAGAAAATTTTGGAGTGTCACAACACCTACCCCCTTAGGAAAAATCTCGTCCTCGAGATTTCAGCTGATCCTTAAATAAGTGTGGATGCTCTGCCCGAAGAAAATCCTCTCTTTCCCAAGTTGCTTCACTTTCGGTGTGATTGCTCCACTGAACTTTGAAAAACTTGATGGTTTTCTGTCGGGTCCTCCTTTCAGACTCCTCTAATAATTTTACTGGACGTTCCCGATAGGTGAGGTCTGGCTGCACGTCAATGTTCTCATGGGATACTTGTTTCTCTGGGTTGCTTACGCACTTCCTCAATTGCGAGACGTGGAACACGTCGTGGACATCGGATAATTCTTCGGGTAAGTCTAGCTGGTAGGCTACAGTGCCCCTTCGTGCCACTATACAGAATGGTCCGATGAATCTTGGTGCTAGCTTTCCCTTAATCTTGAATTGTTGCAGGCCCCTCATAGGTGATACTCGTAGGTATACAAACTCACCGGGTTCGAATCTGACCTCACGATGTTTCTGATCGTAATAACTCTTCTGTTGGCTTTGAGCGGTCTTGAGTCGGTCCCTGATTAGCTTGACCTTTTCCTCGGCTTCTTTGAGCATGTCTAGGCCGAAGATACGGCTGTCTCCGGTTTCTAACCAATTTAGCGGGGTACGACATCTCCGTCCGTATAGGGCTTCAAAAGGTGCCATTTGCAGGCTGGCTTGGTAACTGTTGTTGTATGCGAACTCAGCATATGGCAGGCTTTCTTCCCAACTGGTCCCATAGGTGAGGACACATGCTCTCAGCATGTCTTCTAGAATTTGGTTTACGCGTTCAGCCTGTCCATCAGTCTGGGGATGGTAGGCTGTACTGAAGGCCAGTTGAGTTCCCAGAGCCTGTTGTAAATGATCCCAGAATCTCAAGACGAACTGAGTGCCCCTGTTGGATATTATAGTCTTCGGGACTCCATGCAAACAAACTATACGGGAGAGATAAATCCTGGCAAACCTCTGAGTGTTGTAAGTTGTCTTCACTGGAATGAAATGTGCCACCTTGGTTAATCTATCGGTGATGACCCATATGGCATCATTCCCGTGTCGTGACCGAGGTAGTCCGACAATGAAATCCATCCCTATTTCATCCCATTTCCACTCAGGTATTTTGTTTGGTTGCAGTAGTCCGGCTGGTCTTTGATGCTCAACTTTTATGCGTTGACAAGAATCGCAACATGCAACGAATGTGGCTATGTCCCTCTTCATACCGTGCCACCAAAATCTTTCCTGAATATCCTTATACATTTTGGTTCCTCCAGGGTGGATCGAATATGGGGCGGTGTGGGCTTCAGCTAGAATTTGCTGTTTGAGGTCCTCTATATTTGGCACGCAGAGTCTGTCTCTGTACCATAATATTCCTCCATCATCTATGACGAACTCCGAGGCCTTGCCCATACTCACCTTTCTTCTAATTCCTTCGATGCTGGGGTGACCAGGCTGAGCTTCTTTAATTCTTTCCACAAGGTCGGGCTGTATTTCCAAGTTTGATATGGTGCCTTCCGCGATCATTAACAAGTTGAGTTTGGCAAATTCTTGTTGGAATTCAGGTCTCAAGCTTTGCAGACTGTTTTCGTCGGAGCTGGGGTTCCAACTAAGAGCGTCGGCCACTACATTTGCTTTTCCTGGATGATAGTGGATACCAACATCATAATCCTTTACCAATTCCAACCAGCGTCGTTGCCGTAAGTTTAGTTCTGGCTGTGTGAAAATATATTTGAGACTTTTATGGTCCGTGTATATTTCACATCGATTTCCAAGTAAGAAATGCCTCCATTCCTTGAGTGCATGAATGACTGCTGCCATTTCTAAGTCATGAGTGGGATAATTTTCCTCATGCTTGCGAAGTTGCCTTGAAGCGTATGCGACAACCTTGCCTTCTTGCATCAACACGCACCCGAGGCCCTTTCGGGATGCGTCACAATACACTTCAAAATTCTTGTGTATGTCTGGCACAATTAATACCGGTGCTGTCGTTAATTTCCGTTTTAGCTCTTGGAAACTTTTCTCGCAGGCTTCTGTCCATTCAAACTTCTTGTCCTTCTTGAGTAACTGCGTCATTGGCTTGGCTATGGTGGAGAATCCTTCAATAAATCTGCGGTAATATCCTGCCGTTCCCAAGAAGCTTCGTATGTCCGTTACGCTGGCTGGTGACTTCCAGCCAAGTACGGCCCTGACTTTCTCTGGGTCCACTGCGATACCGTCTTGGGTCAGTACGTGGCCTAGAAAACCTACTTGTCTTAGCCAAAATTCGCACTTGCTGAACTTGGCATACAATTGATGTTTCCTGAGTTCTCCTAGCACAATTCTGAGATGTTCCGCGTGCTCTTCTGGTGTCTTGGAGTATATCAGAATATCGTCGATGAATACCACAACAAACTTTTCCATAAACTTCATAAATACTTTGTTCATGAGGTGAACAAAATATGCGGGGGCGTTCGTTAGTCCAAATGGCATTACTGTGAACTCATACAGTCCGTATCTGGAGGTGAAGGCTGTCTTGGGGATATCCTCTGTTCGTACTTTTAACTGATGGTATCCCGACCATAAGTCAATCTTTGAGAACACCTTGGCCTGAGCGAGTTGATCAAATAAATCATTTATCCAGGGCATCGGGTATTTGTTCTTGATTGTGACCATGTTAAGTGCTCGGTAGTCTATACACAATCTCAGTGTTCCATCCTTCTTTGAAATCCTCCCAGGTTATATTATTCTCGTTAGGGTGCATGTGTAGGAAATTTTCCCACCATGATGCAGCTGCTCCAGTGAGATAGTGTGGTGCATATAGCACTTTCTCATGGTCTAAACACTGTGCAATAATTAATTTCCTTTCCAAGTCTCGAAGCCAGTCCTCGGCCTCAAGAGGTTTGTCAGTATGAGAAAATGTTTGGGGACGTGTCTTCTGTAGCTCAGATAACTTTGATTGCTGCTGGTACTGTCCACGGTGATTTCCCATATTGATGACTTGGTTCATCATTTCCTGATGTTGTTGCTGACTCTGCTCATAAAGGCGACACATTTGGGAAAATGCTGTTTCACTGTCCTGTTGACTCGACTGTCCTTGAGTGAAATTGTTGCCCGGTTGAGTGTCATAATATTCCTCTGGCGGAGTTGGCATAGAGCGCGTCCAAGGACGAGACATTTTTCACTCTGGGGATATATTTTGTAAAACCCATAAGAAAAGCGAAAAGGGTCGCAAAAACAATTCCATAAATGCACAAAGCTGGCAAATAAATTAAATAACCAAGCTTACTTAAGAAAAACAAATCGATTTGCGCACGGAGAAGGACTGCTCATTAAATATCTTACACGCGGGGGGTAATTATACAATCACTCAGGATATGCACACATAATCCTGACATGTTATTTAGGCTAGTGCACTTCTCCAGTTCCTAAATGATGCGCACACAAGCTACTTCTCACAACCTATGTACATATAAACATATCTTACAAAGCGGTACATCGCATGACGGCTAAGCGTACTCAGTCGGAGATGTTGACAATCTCCTTTGCCCTGCCGAGGATGAGGCGTAGCGAGGCTGGGGACTCGACTTCCTCCACGCTAATAGGCTCCATACGTGTAGTGTTGCGCCGAGTAGATGGAGCGGGTGCCAGTGGCAGAACAACACGAACAGGAGTGGGCGCGAAGGGTGGTGCAGTGCGAGCTGGAGTGGGTGCGATGACTTGGTTGAACTCTTCGGTGGTAGGCAGGCGACGAGCAGAGGCGAGTGTGGTAGATGCATAAGATGCTAAGGACGAGACGAATGTCAGTGGCGGTGCGGTGTGCAGGAGCTCCCTCCTGTTGGCGGCACAGCCATGGACTGAGTCCATGCGGGCAGCCACGAAGTCATCCACCAGGTATCGAAGGCTGCCTCGAGGGCCCGGAGATACTCAATAAGCATCTCAAAAGCCTCGTCTCATTCTCCTCTGGGGCAGGAGAATGCGTAGTGACAGGTGTATGGCACATGGCATGGAAGGTAGCGGTAACGACGAGTCTTCATCGAGGGAAGGACATCCCTGAGACGGGCTATCGCCTCGCGGGCTGCCATCTGCATAGCGTGCCTCTCCGTAGGCATGGCTCTTCCCAAGTACCGGAAGTGGCGTAACTCAACATGCCCTCTCTTGAATTTGCACCACGGCCTGGTGCATGGTCAGACTGACGTTGACCTTGTGCTGGTAGAGTGTGAAGACTGGGCGCATAGATGGCCCCATCGCGACCTGAACGATGAAGGAGAGAAGCTTGACGAACCCATCGGGCATGTTGGCGAAGGTCTGAGACTCGTAGCTGTTGTCGGCCATCTACAAAAGTAGGCAAAAATTCTGAATGATCAGATCATAAATTTATGCTGACTGCCAGAAAATGACTACAATTGCAAAAATATGATTTAGGTCTAGCATGCTAATAACCAATTAGCGATCGCACCTAGTGGCTTCCTACAGTCAGCCTGGCTCTGGTACCAAGCTTGTCACGACCGGTTTTCCAATAAAAATGTTTATTGAGAAACCGACCTTTTGAGTCCAGTATGAGGAAAATCCTCCTTACTGGTAGACAAAATCTTGATACAATAAGCCAGTAGCATAAAATATATTACAGGGTCGAGCTACGGTTGCTCAACCAAATTATTACAAGCACGCCAATAATTATACATAATGGCGGATATGACACAGTGGTGTGGAGGCATACTACTGACTCGAGGATAGGGTGGTGGTGGAAAATCACAGTGGGGAGTGAGATACATGACTCTAAAACTGGCATCTCATCGAGCGTCGAGGTGAGGCTCGATGAATTTATTTGGTAGCGGAAGCGGATATAATACAGTGACCAAATCCAGGGTCGCACGAGACTGACTGGGATTCCTCTAGGTGTCGGACTCGCTATCAAATTCTTCATCCATGAGATCGCCTTCGTCGGCATCTGGCCAAATCAACAAGCCAGGTGAGTACTTTGAAAGTACTCGCAAGACAGTTCGGACGTAAGATATAACAAATGCATGCATGGATGCGTCATGATTAATTTACCAATGCACATTCAAAATTTAGCAAGCGAGGTAAGTAAAAAGGGAATCGGCGGTAGTCCGCCTGAAAACCCAACAAAAAGAAATAATAGGAAACCGATCGGGTGTCTGAAGCGACGCCTCGAAGGGTGAACAAATAAATAAAGATCATGCCGCAGTCGGGCGTCTAAGCGACACCATGTAAAGGGCTTAAACTGAAAATATAAGACATGCGTGCCACGGTCGGACGTCGGGGCGACATCATAGAAAGGGCTTATATTGAAAGTAAATAACAGTACTGCCGCAGTCGGACGTCTGAGCAACATCGCAGAAAGGGCTTTTATTGAAAGTAAATAATAAAAATGCCACAGTCGGACGTCTGAGCGACATCGCAGAAAGGGCTTTTATTGAAAGTAAATAATAACAATGCCACAGTCGGACGTCTGAGCGACATCGCAGAAAGGGCTTTTATTCACAAGTAAATAATACTCATAATAAATATTCAATTCATGATAATAAACGGGTTAGTCCATCCACAGGAATAAACATTTAACCGGACTTAGCACTCATGTGATTCACCGGAGTCTCTGTCATCAAAACTGACATTTGTCAGGATAAGATAATACCGAACTTGGACATGGAATAGATGATTCAAAGGAATATATGACTCTGCAGAGTTTGTACGAAATTTTTTCCCACAGCCAACGGATTTCCGTAGTCACGAAGGACTAGTTCCGTTTACGGTATTTCGGAAGAAAACACAGCTAACTAGTACACACCCATCCTACCTCTCGATGCCAGGAATCACCCTAGACATCGTCCAAGAAAAACTTTTGAGACGGAGAGATCACAATCTCGAATAGCATGGGATCAAATTTATATACGCGCGCTCTAAGGGGTGCCCCCCTCTCGGTCCCAACCGGAAACACCCATGCCCCCTGACCGGATGACTGGCTTTAATCCAGGGCCATGGAACCATCATCACGGCCTCTCCTTTTGGTGTGTACCAAGAAAGCGGTTTGCAACTTACTAAGCCATATTCCTTGCGGAAAACATGTGGTAGTACAGGGAAGGAAAAATGGAAGGAACTGGACCGATACGGGTTGACACTGAAGTCATATAGTCTAGCATAAGACTGGCATGCTACAACACTGCCATCTTACCCATCCTCATGCCAACACATGGCCATGCATACTCACATCCATCCACTTATGGATTTTCGAAACTCACTTGCCTCATCGTTGCATGTAACATGACATTCGTCGGTATGCTCATCAACATGCCATGAAACTACTTAATGCAAACATGCCAAAACGATCATCATATCAAAAGTTCAAACATGCTTGCCTGGTTCAGAGTAGTCGGAGCCTAGCTCGATGAAGTTTGCGGTCCTGTCACCTCCTTCGGTACCTACGTTATAAAGAAAATATACGCGCTATCGTGAATACCGTGAGGTGCACAAAAATTTCTCAAAATATTTATCAAATAAATCTAATAAAAAACTAGACAAAATTTCAAAGTGGACAGAAAAAGAATCAATCAAAAATACTCTTCTGTTTAAAAGTTATTAGTGTTTTTGTCCAGGGACCTATCTGTAATGAAACAGAAACTTTCCAGGGTTTTCTTTATAAAAACAGAAAACGCTTCAGTCCCGAATACGTCAGTCCAGTGGGGAAGACGTACTTTGCCCAAAGGCGTTTCCAGAAAATGATTCAAAAAGAATAAAAAGCTGACGGGGCGGACCCACCCGTCGGGTTTGAAAATGAAAACAGAGAGTTGGCGCCAGAGGGCCGCGGCGATCGCCGGCGGCGATCCACGGCGAGGCAGGAGGATCGGAGGGTACCTCCGTGTTCAGGGCGTCATTCCGCGTCGGTTGGTGGTGGTGGTGGTCGCTGGCGAACACCACGTCGGCGGCGGCCCTTGCTCCGGCGGACGGTGGTTCGGGTGTGGATGGAGCTCGCCGGAGAGTGCTGCGGAGGGCAAATTGAGGAGGGGGTTAGACCTCTGGTAGCTAGAGGAGGTTACTGACGGAGTTTGGGCGCCGGGGACGGCCTCACCGAAGTGAAACGGGGTGGAGGCCGAGGCGGAACGGAGCGGCCGGAGTTGGGGGAGGAGACCTCCTCGAGGTCCTCCTATTGGCCTGGCGGGGTGTTGGTGAGGTGCAGTGGTGGTGCGTGCTCGAGCGTGAGCTCGGGGTCCCCTTTTATAGGCGATCCGAGGCGGTGGCCATGAACGGAGTTCTTCGGCGATGGATTACGACGGTGCAGTGCTTGGTCGGGAAGTTTAGGGGGTTGGCCATCAATGTGGAGGTCCACTGGCTCCACTCCGACGCTCAACGGACTAGGATTAGAAGCTTAGGGCAAGTTTTGTTGGAATGGGACGGCGCGGGTCCGTCGGTGGCAGAGAGCGCGCCCAGTGCTTGTCGGGCCACGGCGACGGTGCAGCGGGGCTGCGCTGGCATGCAACAGCCATGCGTAGGGCTAGGGAGCAAAGGGCGGCACGGAACGGCGTTGCAATGCTGGTGCTGCCACTGTTGGCCGCTACGGGTGGCGTGGCCACCGCAGAAGCCGCCAGCTCCGGCGATGCTCGCCGCCTCTGACGCCAGGAACCAGCCAAGTGCGCGTGCGGCACTCTGGACAGCGAGGAGGGGCTGCGCGCATCGCGCCACAGCGCACTGTCGATGCGTGACTGAACCCTGACGAAGAGAAACGACACTGAACTCTGAAACTGTGAATTTTTCTGAAAATGCAGGGAAACAGTGCTGGCCAGGTGTTCGACAGAATGATTTTGGTATGTAGGGGCTTCTAGTTGAGCTGAAACTTGGTGGGGTGGCCTCTCATTGCACCAGGAGGCTGCCTAAATTTTGGTAGAATTTTTGGAGAAGAGGAGATATGAATTTCACCAAATTTGGCAAATCTGGTCCAAACTTGCAGAGACTAAAATTTGAAAAATTTGAAAAGATGGAGAGTGGATCAAGATGGTTCTGGGTTGTGGATGCTAAGGACAATCCAGAGGAGTTGGTTTGAGATAAAAACTCAAAGGCAATGAGGTACTTGCTTTGAAAATTACTTAGGCTCATAATGAAAGACAGAATTGTTTTGGGAGATAAAATAAATGAAATAAAATTCAAAAATGGTTTGGACTTGATGGGACAGAGAATTTAGATTGTTCCAAAGTGGAGGGAGGGGTTTTGGGAGGTCTTTCCACATGAGGCAAAATAAAATCATGGGTGGTTCCAAAATGACAGAAGCCCCAAAAACTCCTAGGGTTTTCCTTTTAAATGAAAATAATCAAATTCAAAAAAATACATTTGAGAGGAGAAGAATTCAGAAGAAAAGTTTCCATAATTCAAACACCCAATTTGGAAAGGATGTAAATGAAAATCCTTGCCAAAGGTGAAAGTTTTTAAGAGAGAGGTTTTCTGAAAAAAAAATTAATGGCCTCTCTTCAAAAACCAACAAAGTTTTTGCTAAAAACCAAAAGAAAATTTTGGAGTGCCACACAAGGAAAAAACAGAAACTGGCACTGGCACTGGGCTCTAGGTTAATAGTTTAGTCCCAAAAATCATATAAAATAGCATAGTAATGCATATAAAACATCCAAGGTTGATAATATAATAGCATGGAACAATAAAAAAATTATAGATACGTTGGAGACGTATCAAGCATCGCCAAGCTTAATTCCTGCTCATCCTCGAGTAGGTAAATGGTAAAAACAGAATTTTTGATGTGGAATGCTACCTAACATATTTATCCATGTAATCTTCTTTATTGTGGCATGAATATTCAGATCCGTAAGATTCAAGACAAAAGTTTAATTTTCACATGAAAATAATAATACTTCAAGCACACAAACGAAGTAATCATGTCTTCTCAAAATAACATGGCCAAAGAAAGCTATCCCTACAAAATCATATAGTCCGGCTATGCTCTATCTTCATCACACAAAATATTTAAATCATGCACAACCCCGATGACAAGCCAAGCAATTGTTTCATACTTTTGATGTTCTCAAACTTTTACAACCTTCACGCAATACATGAGCGTGAGCCATGGACATAGCACTATAGGTGGAATAGAATGGTGGTTGTGGAGAAGAAAAAAAGGAGAAGATAGTCTCACATCAACTAGGCGTATCAACGGGCTATGGAGATGCCCATCAATAGATATCAATGTGAGTGAGTAGGGATTGCCATGCAACGGATGCACTAGAGCTATAAGTGTATGAAAGCTCAAAAAGAAACTAAGTGGGTGTGCATCCAACTCGCTTGCTCATGAAGACCTAGGGCATTTTGAGGAAGCCCATCATTGGAATAAACATGCCAAGTTCTATAATGAAAGATTCCCACTAGTATATGAAAGTGACAACATAGGAGACTCTCTATCATGAAGATCATGGTGCTACTTTGAAGCACAAGTGTGGTAAAAGGATAGTAGCATTGCCCCTTCTCTCTTTTTCTCTCATTTTTTCTTTTTTTCTTTTTTTTGGCCTTATCTTTTTTATGGCCTCTTTTTTCTTTTTCGTCCGGAGTCTCATCCCGACTTGTGGGGGGATCATAGTCTCCATCATCCTTTCCTCACTGGGACAATGCTCTAATAATGATGATCATCACACTTTTATTTACTAACAACTCAAAGATTACAACTCGATACTAGAACAAAATATGACTCTATGTGAATGCCTCCGGCGGTGTACCGGGATGTGCAATGACTCATGAGTGACATGTATGAAAGAATTATGATCGGTGGCTTTGCCACAAATATGATGTCAACTACATGATCATGCAAAGAAATATGACAATGGTGAAGCATGTCATAATAAACGGAACGGTGGAAAGTTGCATGGCAATATATCTCAGAATGGCTATGGAAATGACATAATAGGTAGGTATGGTGGATGTTTTGAGGAAGATATATGGTGGGTTTATGGTACCGGCGAAAGTTGCGCGGTATTAGAGAGGCTAGCAATGGTGGAAGGGTGAGAGTGCGTACAATCCATGGACTCAACATTAGTCATATAGAACTCACATACTTATTGCAAAAATCTATTAGTTATCAAAACAAATTACTAAGCGTATACACCTAGGGGATAGATTGGTAGGAAAAGACCATCGCTCGTCCCCGACCGCCACTCATAAGGAAGACAATCAATAAATGAATCATGCTCCGACTTCATCACATAACGGTTCACCATATGTGCATGCTACGGGAATCACAAACTTTAACACAAGTATTTCTCAAATTCACAACTACTCAACTAGCATAACTCTAATATCACCATCTTCATATCTCAAAACAATAATCAAGTATCAAACTTCTCTTAATATTCAATGCACTTATATGAAAGTTTTTATTATATCCCTCTTGGATGCCTATCATATTAGGACTAGATTCATAACCAAAGCAAATTACCATGTTGTTCCAAAGACTCTCAAAATAATTTAAGTGAAGCACGAGAGTTCATCTATTTCTTCAAAATAAAACTACCGCGGTGCTCTAAAAGTATACAAGTGAAGCACTAGAGCAAATGACAAACTACTCCGAAAGATATAAGTGAAGATCAATGAGTAGTTGAATAATTATGTAACTATGTGAAGACTCTCTAACATTTAATAATTTCAGATATTGGTATTTTATCCAAACAGAAAGCAAAACAAAAGAAAATAAAATGACGGTCCAAGCAAAACACATATCATGTGGCGAATAAAAATATAGCTCCAAGTAAAGTTACCGATGAACGAAGACGAAAGAGGGGATGCCATCCGGGGCATCCCCAAGCTTAGGCTCTTAGATTTAGTTGAATATTACCTTGGGGTGCCTTGGGAATCCCTAAGCTTAGGCTCTTGCCACTCCTTATTCCATAGTCCATCGAATCTTTACCCAAAACTTGAAAACTTCACAACACAAAACTTAACAGAAAACTCGTAAGCTCCGTTAGTATAAGAAAATAAATCACCACTTAGGTACTATTGTGAACTCATTCTAAATTAATATTGGTGTAATATATACTTTATTCCAACTCATCTATGGTTCATACCCTCCGATACTACTCATAGATTCATCAAAATAAGCAAATAACACATAGAAAACAGAATCTGTCAAAAACAGAACAATCTGTAGTAATATGGATCAAACGTATACTTTTGGAACCCCAAAAATTCTAAAATAAATTGCTGGACCTGAGGAATTTGTCTATTAATCATCTAAAAAAAGAATCAACTCACTCTCCAGTAAAAAATGGCAGCTAATATTCTGAGCGCTAAAGTTTCTTTTTTTTTACAGCAAGATCACAAAGACTTCACCCAAGTCTTCCCAAAGGTTCTACTTGGCACAAACACTAATTAAAAGCAGAAAATGACATCTAAACAGAGGCTAGATAAATTATTTATTACTAAACAGTAACAAAAAGCAAGGAACAAAAATAAAGTTGGGTTGCCTCCCAACAAGCGCTATCGTTTAACGCCCCTAGCTAGGCATGATGATTTCAACGATGCTCACATAAAAGATAAGAATTGAAACATAAAGAGAGCATCATGAAGAATATGACTATCACATTTAAGTCTAACCCACTTCCTATGCATAGGGATTCTATGAGCAAACAACTTATGGGAACAATAATCAATTAACATAGGAAGGCAAAACAAGCATAACTTCAAAACTTTATGCACATAGAGAGGAAACTTGATATTATTGCAATTTCTACAAGCATATATTCCTCCCTCATAATAATTTTCAGTAGCATCATGAATGAATTCAACAATATAACTATCACATAGATCATTCTTACCATGATCTGCAAGCATAAAAAATTTCCTACTCTCCACATAAGCAAAATTCTTCTCGTTCGGAATAGTGGGAGTATCATAAAAAAACTCAAATACTATAGATTTTTTCCACATTAAAAGAGTAATGTTCAGAAAAAGGGTAATCATAATCATGACAAGTTTTATAAATATAATCATCTCTACTTTTTATAGCATAAGTGTCATCACAGTAATCATCATAAGTAGCAACTTTGTTCTCATCATAATCGATTGAAACCTCTTCCAAGATAGTGGAATCATTACTAAATAAAGTCATGACCTCTCCAAATCCACTTTCATAATTATCACAATAAGATTCAACATCCTCCAAAATAGTGTGATTAATACTTCCTAAAGTTGACACTCTTCCAAACCCACTTTCATTAAGATAATCATCATAAGTAGAAGGCATGCTATCATCATAACAAATTTGCATATCAAAAATTGGGAGGCTAAAAATATCATGTTCATCAAACGTAGCATCCCCATGTTGGGACAGACATTAATTGCATCAAATATATTCTCAAACTTGTCATTCTCATCAAACATAGCATCCCCAAGCTTGGGCCTTTTCATATCATAAGCATAATCACTCTCATTATTAATAGTATGGATAGCACCAATAGTATAGCAATTATCATCATCACAATGAGTAGTAGGAGCAACATCATTTGGGAGGGATACCTTTCTACATTTGCTTCTCCGTCTTTTCTTTTTCTTCTTCACATCATGTGTGGGTTTAACCCTCTTTTTTGAGCTCCTTATTAATGACATTGGTTGAATAGAAGGCTCCTCCTCATTACCTGTTTCATCATAAGAAATAATAGGAGGATATTGGGAAGACTCTTCCCTTTCATTAGTATTCTCTTCATCTTCCATTTGCTTTTATTTATATAATTGGCAATATAAGGATTTTCAATGAAATTCACTGCAAATACATATAAATTTCCTCTAGATCAAAATTAAGAACTCTATCAAGGGCAAATTCTGGAATAACCTTAGATATACGTTTCATTTCTTCATAACCCAAGAGCAAACTAAGTTCATTATGATGTGCAAGGGAAATCAAGTCATCACAATTTTTGGACACGATACGATCATGAAACAATTTGCATTGGGTACTGAAATGATCACGTTCATTGCAAAGCTCACAAGTACGGCTAAGAAAGTTTAAATTTTCAGCACAAACATCTAGACTTTCTTGCAACCATTTAGTTTCCAAATACTTATGCCCCTTGCAAAATCTATTTTCCCTAATTGGTGTGTACTTGCAAACTCTATGCACTCCACAAAAATTGACATGCTTATAAGAGACATTTTCACTATGACTAGTGCAATCATCATTAGTACTATGGATATTCAAAGAGTTCATACTAACAACATTCCAATCATGCTCATCATTCAAAGATTTAGTGCCAAACATTTTATAGACTTCTCCTTCTAGCATTTGAGCACAATTTTCCTTTCCATCGTTCTCACGAAAGATATTAAAAAGATGAAGCTTATGAGGCAAACTCAATTCCATTTTTTCGGTAGTTTTCTTTTATAAAATAAACTAGTGATAAAACAAGAAACTAAAAGATTCGATTGCAAGATCTAAATATATACCTTCAAGTGCTAACCTCCCCGGCAACGGCGCCAGAAAAGAGCTTGATGTCTACTACACAACCTTCTTCTTGTAGACGTTGTTGGGCCTCCAAGTGCAGAGGTTTGTAGGACAGTAGCAAATTTCCCTCAAGTGGATGACCAAAGGTTTATCAATCTGTGGGAGGCGTAGGATGAAGATGGTCTCTCTCAAGCAACCCTGCAACGAAATAGCAAAGAGTATCTTGTGTCCCCAACACATCCTATACAACGGTAAATTGTATAGGTGCACTTGTTCGGCGAAGAGATGGTGATACAAGTGCAATTGGATGATAGATAAAGGTTTTTGTAATCTGAAAATATAAAAACAGCAAGGTAACTAATGATAAAAGTGAGCGTAAACGGTATTGCAATGTGTTGAAACAAGGCCTAGGGTTCATACTTTCACTAGTGCAAGTTCACTAAACAATAATAACATAATTGGATCATATAACTATCCCTCAACATGCAACAAAGTGTCACTCCAAAGTCACTAATAGCGGAGAACAAACGAAGAGATTATGGTAGGGTACGAAACCACCTCAAAGTTATCCTTTCTGATCGATCTATTCAAGAGTCCGTAGTAAAATAACATGAAGCTATTCTTTCCGTTCGGTCTATCATAGAATTCGTACTAGAATAACACCTTAATATACAAATCAACCAAAACCCTAATGTCACCTAGATACTCTAATGTCACCTCAAGTATCCGTGGGTATGATTATACGATATGCATCACACAATCTCAGATTCATCTATTCAACCAACACAAAGAACTTCAAAGAGTGCCCCAAAGTTTCTACCGGAGAGTTAAGACGAAAACGTGTGCCAACCCCTATGCATAAGTTCACGAGGTCACGGAACTCACAAGTTGATCACCAAAACATACATCAAGTGGATCACATGATATCCCATTGTCACCACAGATAAGCACGTGCAAGACATACATCAAGTGTTCTCAAATCCTTAAAGACTCAATTCGATAAGATAACTTCAAAGGGAAAACTCAATTCATCACAAGAGAGTAGAGGGGGAGAAACATCATAAGATCCAAATATAATAGGAAAGCTCGTGATACATCAAGATCATACCACCTCAAGAACACGAGAGAGAGAGAGATCAAACACATAGCTACTGGTACATACCCTCAGCCCTGAGGGTGAACTACTCCCTCCTCGTCATGGAGAGAACCGGGATGATGAAGATGGCCACCGGAGAGGGATCCCCCCCTCCGGCAGGGTGCCAGAACGGGTCTAGATTGGTTTTCGCTGGCTACGGAGGCTTCTGGCGGTGGAACTCCCGATTTACTGTGTTCCTCGATGTTTCTAGGGTATATTGATATATATAGGCGAAAGAAGTCGGTCAGGGGAGCCACGAGGAGCCCACGAGGCAGGGGGCGTGCCCCCCACCCTCGTGGTGGCCTCGAGGCTCTTCTGGCCCACCTCCGGTACTCCGTGGGCTTCTTCTGGTCCAAAATGATCTTCATGAAGTTTTAGGTCAATTGGAATCCGTTTGATTTTCCTTTTCTGCGATACTTAAAAACAAGGAAAAAAATAGAAACTAGCACTTGGCTCTAGGTTAATAGGTTAGTCCCAAAAACCATATAAAATAGCATAGTAATGCATACATCCAAGGTTGATAATATAATAGCATGGAACAATCAAAAATTATAGATACGTTGGAGACGTATCAAGAAGCTGAAGGAGGAGGTGGAGGCGGAGAAGGCCCGGCTAGAGGCCAAGGCAAAACTTCTTGCCGAGGGGCATGCCACCTTCGACTCCCTCGAGCAGAGGTCCCGCAAAGCACTACGGGATCTCTACGGGAGGGGGTTGAAGGAGCCGTTGGTGACTTCGGAGGAAGGCCCTGCCGAGCTGCTCCCCCAACTCGTCACGGTGCTCGAGGGTGTTGTCGTTGGGGTTGGCCCCATGGTGGAAGGAGAAGCCCGCGGGCTCTCCACCTCGGCTGTGACGCGCGTCTTCAGCCACCTCCATTTTCGCGACCCCAGCTTCGACTTTGGTGCCTTGCTTGAGCCCATGGACCCGGAGCGCTGCACCACCACCGCCGAAGCTGTGAAGGATCAGGTGGAGACCCTGCTGCAGAAGTTCCTCGCCATCGACCCCGTGACCACGGCTGATGGCACCGCCAACCCCATGACCATGACTAATGGCACGGGCGACGACGACGTTGTCGACGACAGGGCTCCCCTCGCGGGCGATGGCGGTACCCAAGGCTGAAGAAGAGGCTCGATGGTGGCGCTCCCCTCCGTTTAACCCCTGCAACATGTATCGTGCCTCATGGAGGCGTAAAAATATATGCTTGGTACTTTTAAGAGACAGTGTGTTTGGTAATAATTTGCTAGGATTCTGTGATTTCCTTCCCGTTTTCTTTAATGTTCTGCGTCGGCAGGGCCCGGCCCCGCGCATACCTCAGCCACCATTGGGTCGTCCGGATCACCAGGACGAGACCAAGGGGTGAGGGGCTACGTGAACAGTTAGGCTCATGAGTCACGATGCTCAGGAGTCCCCCTTGGCATGCAAACAACCCTCAGGAAGGAGATGCAAGAGTAGGCCTTGGCATTCTGTGTCGGTAGGGCCTGGCCCCACGCATACCTCAACCGCAGTTGGGTCGTCCAGATCACCAGGACGAGACCAAGGGGTGAGGGGCTACGTGACCAATTAGGCTCCTGAGTCGCAATGCTCAGGAGTCCCCTTGACGTACGAACAGACCCCCGTACCTTTCCTCGCCGAGGTCCCGCTCGGGAGGGGCGCGCGAAGACTAGGTCCGAGGGACCTGACAGGGTGGCGTATGATAGGCGTGACCTAAGCGTAGCCCCCATGCCTAGCCCCCTCGTGCGACTCTCCCAATGGGAAAGTGTTGCGGTGAGGCCGAACACCGAGCCTGGTGGCTCCTTGAGGTTATTGCAGCCATGGGGCCGCCCTTAGTTGTTTATCACTATCGCGGAGCATGGCGCTTCTGCACTTGCACGGGCATAGCCGCTCCTCGACTGTGTCAACTGCCAGCACGGAGCATGGTGCTTCCACTGGTGCATGGGTGGGGGCTCCCTCTGAGTGGAGCCCCTGGGGCATGTACAACCTCGCCCTGACACGTGGGTTGCACGGGAGGGCTAGAGGAGGTGTGTATGGGCACTCGCGAGCCAGCACGGGACTCGTGAGGCCCTACCTCAAGGCGAGATTTGATTTGGAACACTTGTGATGGCCCTACGAGATGGTTAGGCAACCTGTGCCGAATGAATCTCTTGAGGTTATCACATGAGGAGGCCAAACACCAACGACCCCAGGAGGTGACATGAACGGGGTCGGCCCACCAGACAGAGCTCAGTCATTGGGTTTATCGACGCTGTAGGGACAGACCCAAGCATAGACGTTATGCCCAGTCTTATCATGTGAAAGTCCTGAGGAAAGACAACCAGTGCGCGGCTCCCGTGGTGACGAGGCACCAGGTAGCGCGCCCTGGCTTGTCTGCCTGCGATTAGCTCATGCGAGAGCAAGGAACAAAGGACCATGGGAGGTGACGTGCACGGGAGCTGGCCCGCGAGCCAGATCTCAGCCTCTTTGGTTTAGCGACGCTGCAGGGACGGACCCAAGCATAGACGTCATGCCTGCCCTTAATCAATCAGGCGGTCGTGGGTGGGTTTGCAAGGGCGTACGACATTCGTGGCAACGAAGTGCTGGACAGGAGATGATAATAATAAAGTAACTCATAGAAGGAGGTAAGCCAGCTCTAATAGATGTAGAAAAATGATACATGCCTCAGGGACAGACCCATGAGGCCTGGGGATGATACAGCCCGAGGGGCGGCCCCAACTGAACGACTAGAAGATGCAAGAAAGATACATGTCACAGGGACAAACCCACACGATCTTGGGATAATGCAGCCCGAGGGGTGCCCCCAACTGAATAAACCAGAAAATGTCACCTGGCACCGTTGCTGAAGAGATGTTGAAGTAGCTGAAGACGCGTGCTGAAGAAGTCATTCCTTATGAGCCACCTAGGCCCTGAACCTCAGGAGGCTCTGGAGGCCCGGGAGGCTCACGAAGAACCATCGCCATCTCCCTGAAGACCGCCTGGTGCCTAGCCTCCTGAGCCGCCAGGACACTTCGCATGTGGCGCTGGAATGTAACAGTCGCGTTCGGAAAGCCAAAAGGCATGCGAATGTAGCTGTGAGGGGGACCCTCACACTGGCCAGCGCGCGATGGCCAGAAGCGCTCGTGAGATGCGGCTCTGTTGAGCCCAGGGACGTTAACGTAGGCGTGCAGCTCGCTATCCTCGCCAAGACAATGAGCCATGCCGGGTGGTGGGCGGCGCTCGCCGCGCATGGCTCTTGCCTCTTGAAGCTCCTCGGTCGCCTTGGTGACGAATTCCTGAGCACCTGGCGCCCCGTGCCTTATGCCCTCCTGGCAGAAATGCGCGGTGAAGCATGCCTCGACATAGTGCCCGAGCTCCTCCCTCGTGACGTTGGCTAGGTCAGAGGCCCTCCAGAGGAGAGCCCCCGAGCCCAGCCTGAGAAGGGCGCCGGGCGCGCCTTCCTATGCGAGAGAGGGAGGCGCCCCATCCGTGGGCCCAGATCCTGAGGTGGTGCTGCTAGCCCCTGAGGCTCTTGGCGGAGCAACTTCTTCTTCTTCTTGGGGATAGCCTCAGGAGGGTAGATGGCCCCTTCGTTGTCTGGGTTCTCGACTGCGGCAACCTAGTATGTGCGCTCAAGAGAGCACACCGCATCCTTCTCCTCGCAGGCAACCATGATGACGTCGCGGCTTCCTGGCATCTTGAGGACATTGTAACCATGATGAGTCACTGCCATGAACTTGGCCAGGGCCAGATACCCAAGGGTGGAGTTGTAAGGAAGACGGATGTGGGCGACGTCGAAGTTGATGAGCTCTGTGTGGTAGTTGTCACGGGTGCCGAAGGTGACAGGGAAGCGGATCTGCCCTATCAGGGTGGTGGAGCCGTCAGTCACTCCTGAGAAGGGCTTGGTGGGCTGCAGCTGGTCATATGACACCTGGAGTCGGTCAAAGGTTTCAATGGACAAAACATTGAGCACCGCACCACCATCGATGAGGGTCTTGGTGACGAGGACGTTGCTGATGACGGGCGAGCAATGCATCGGGAGGGCGCCAGCAGTTGCCGCGCACTTGAGCTGGTCGGACGAGCTGAAGGTGATAGTGCACTTGGACCACCTGAGCGGGCGCTAATACGTCTCCAACGTATCAATAATTTTCTATTGTTCCATGTTGTTATATTATGAATCTTGGATGTTTTATAATCATTTTATAGTAATTTTATATCATTTTTTGGTACTAACCTGTTGACATAGTGCCAAGTGCCAGTTCCTATTTTTCATGTTTTTTACATCACAGAAAATCAATATCAGACGGAGTCCAAATGCCACAAAACTTAACGGAGAATTTTTATGGGCCAAAAGGAACACAACGGGCCCTGGCTGCGCTTGGGGGGTGCCCCGAGGGGGGCACAACCCACCAGGGCGCGCCAGGAGGCCCAGGCGTGCCCTGGTGGGTTGTGCCCACCTTGGGTGCCCCCAGACCGCCTGTTTTCTCTATAAATACCCCAGAAATCCCAGAACCCTAGGGGAGTTGACGAAATATTCATCCAGATGCCGCAGAGTCCAGAACCACCAGCTCCAATCTAGACACCATCTCGGATGGGGTTCACCACCTCCATTGCTGCCTCTCCGATGATGCGTGAGTAGTTCTTTGTAGACCTTCGGGTCCGTAGTTAGTAGCTAGAAGGCTTCATCTCTCTCTCTCTTGATTCTCAACACAATGGTCTCTTGGAGATCCATATGATGTAAGTCTTTTGCGGTGTGTTTGTTGAGATCCTATGAACTTTGAGTTTATGATCAGATCTATCTTTTTATATCCATGAAAGTTATTTGAGTTTCTTTGATCTCTTATATGCATGATTGCTTATAGCCTCGTGTTTCTTCTCCGATATTTGGGTTTTGTTTGGCCAACTTGATCTATTTATCTTGCAATGGGAAGAGGTCCTTTGTAGTGGGTTCGATCTTACGGTGCTTGATCCCAGTGACAGAAAGGGAAACGACACGTATGCATCGTTGCTACTAAGGATAGAACAATGGGGCCTATCTCGACATAGATAGATCTTGTCTACATCATGTCATCGTTCTTATTGCATTACTCCGTTTCTCCATGAACTTAATACACTAGATGCATGCTGGATAGCGGTCGATGTCTGGAGTAATAGTAGTAGATGCAGGCAGGAATCGGTCTACTAATCTTGGACATGATGCCTATATAATGATCATTGCCTCGATATTGTCATAATTATTTGAGGTTCTATCAATTTCCCAACAGTAATTTATTTACCCACCGTTTGCTATTTTTCTCGAGAGAAGCCTCTAGTGAAACCTACGGCCCCCAGGTCTTCTTTCTCATATATTTTCCTTTGCGATCTACTTTTTATTTGGTTTTATTTTTAGATCTACTAAACCAAAAACCCAAAAATACTTTGCTGCAATTTATTTTAGTTGGCGTTCGATCTATCAATCTACTAAAAATTTATCTCACGTTCGTTTTACCTATCTTGAGGCGTCGTACCCCGAAAGGGATTGACAAACCCTTTAACACGTCTGGTTGCGAGGATTTGTTATCTGTGTGCAGGGGCTATTTATGTTGTGTTGCATGGTTCTCCTACTAGTTTGATAACCTTGGTTTCATATCTGAGGGAAGTACCTACCGCCGCTGTGCTGCAGCATCCCTTCCTCTTTGGGGAAATACCGACGTAGCTTCAAGCAACAACAAAAGGAATTGCTGGTGCTGTTGCCGGGGAGGATCTTCAACATATATCAGGTTCCTAATCACTAATCTCATCTCTTTGTAATTTACATTATTTTCCATTTGCCTCTCGTTTTCCTCTCCCCCACTTCACAAAAATTTGCCGTTTTATTCCCAGATCTGTTTTTTAGTGCGATCTTGTTGTCCAGTCCTCATGACTCAAGAGAACACCAAGTTATGTGATTTCCCAGATACCAACAACAATGATTTTATTGGCACTCCGATTGCTCCTCCCGCCACTAGTGCGGAGTCTTGTGATATTAATACTGCTTTGTTCAATCTTGTTATGAAAGACCATTTTTCCGGTACTCCTAATGAGGATGTCGCGTCCCATCTTAATACCTTCGTGGAATTATGCAATATGAAAAAGAAAAAAGATGTGGACAATGATGTTGTCAAGATGAAATTATTTCCGTTTTGTTTGCGTGATTTCGCAAAAAATTGGTTCTCTTCTTTGCCTCGCAATAGTATCAATTCTTGGAATAAGTGCAAAGATGCTTTTATCATTAAGTATTTTCCTCCCGCAAAAATTATTTCCCTTAGAATCCAGATCATGAATTTCAAGCAAATTGAACATGATCATGTTGCGCAATCTTGGGAAAGGATGAAGATGATGCTAAGGAATTGCCCAACTCATGGGTTAAATCTTTGGATGATCATACGAAAAATTTATGCGGGGTTGAATTTTGTTTCTTGAAACCTTTTAGATTCCGCCGCTGGTGGTACTTTTATGGAAATTACTTTGTGTGAAGCCACCAAATTGCTTGATAATATTATGGCAAATTACTCGCAATGGCATACAAGAGCTCCTACTAGTAAAAAAGTTAATACGGTTGAAGAAATTTCTTCTTTAAGTGAAAAAGTTGATGATCTTGTGAAATTGGTTGCTAGTAGAAGTTCTCCTATTGATCTTAATGATATGCCTTTGTCTACTTTGATTGAGCAAAATAGTGATGCCATAGATGTGAATTTTATCTCTCGAAATAATTTCAACAACAATGCTTATAGAGGTAATTTTAATCCTAGGCCTTTTCCTATTAATTCCTCTAATAATTATGGTAATTCCTATGGAAATCAATCTTATAATAATAATAATAGGAACACCTCTGATCTTGAGAATAATATTAAAGAATTTATCAATACACAAAAACTTTTCAACACTTCCAAAGTTGAGTAAGATTGATGATTTGTCTAGAAGTGTTGATAGAATTGCTCATGATGTGGAAAATCTCAAGATGAAAAATTTTGTGCCTAAGGTTGATGAATCAATTAAAGCTCTTTATGTTTCTATGGATGAAAGTAAGAAAAGAACCGCTATGCTTAGAGCTAAAAGAGAATTTTTAGAAAAAGCGTTTTCTAGTGATTTCTTTCGCAAAAGTGATGAAGATCTTAAAATGATTGGTGTTTCTTCTATTGATTCCTTTTTTAGTAAATTTAATATTGATGAAAACGGACTGGAGAAGAGTCAACTTTAGGTAGAAGGCGTCCCAATATTTCAGAGGGTAAAAATCTTGTTGAGAAAATTGATGAAAGTGGGTTTGGAGAGGTCAAAACTTTAGCTAGTGATGTACCCACTCTTTTGGATTACAAAGACTTTAATAATTATAGTTTCTCTTTGATTGATTGTATTTCTCTGTTGCAATCCATGATAAATTTACCCCATGCTTATGAACAAAATAAAGCTTTTACTAAACATATTGTTGATGCTATGATGAAAGCTCTTGAAGAAAAATTGGAATTAGAAGTTTCAATTCTTAGAAAATTGCATGATGAATGGGAACCTACTATCAAAGTTAAGATTAAAATTATGAGTGTTTTGCTTTGTGTGACTTGGGTGCTGGTGTTTCTACAATTCCAAAATCTTTATGTGATGTGCTTGGTCTTACTAATCTTGAAGAATGTTCTTTGAATTTGCACTTGGCGGATTCTACTATTAAAAAGCCTATGGGAAGAATTAATGATGTTCTTATTCTTTCAAATAGGAATTATGTTCCCATAGATTTTTATTGTTTTAGATATTGATTGCAATCCGTCTTGTCCAATTATTCTCGGTAGACCGTTTTTACGCACTATCGGTGTCGTGATTGATATGAAAGAAGGCAATATTAAGTTCCAACTTCCTTTGAGGAAGGGTATGGAACACTTTCCTAGAACTAGAATTAATCCACCTTATGAATCAATCATGAGGGCATCTTATGGATCTTGAACTAAAGATGACAAAACTTAGATCCTTGCTTTATGCCTAGCTAAGGGCATAAAACTATAACGCTTGTTGGGAGGCAACCCAATGATTAAATTTTCTTTTTGCTTTTTGCTTCCTGTTTTTGTGTATTATCACAATTATTTACTATTATTATTGTGTTTATTATGTTTTAATTAGTGTTTGTGCCAAGTAAAGCCTTTAGGATCTTCTTGGGTGATAGTTGTTTGATCTTGCTAAAAAACAGAAACTTTTATGCTCACGAAATTAATTTTCATTTTTTACCAGAGAGAGATAAAATGCCCATTCAACTTTAAGTAGATCAGTATACAAATTTCTCAGGTCGTCCTAATTTCTTAGAATTTTTGGAGTTACATAAGTATACAAAATAGTCAGATTTCTACAGACTGTCCTGTTTTGACAGATTCTGTTTTCTTTGTTTTCTGTGCTTATTTTGATGGCTCTATGGTTTTCTTTGATGAGTTTTTGCCATAGAAAAGTTGGAATACAGTATATATAATACAAAAACAAAATATGAATTGGTTTTATACAATACTTATAGTAGTGATTTATTATTCTTATACTAATGGATCTCATGAAGGTTTTGTTGAGTTTTGTGTGATTGAAGTTTTCGAGTTTTGGGTTATCTTAGGATGGATGAAGGAAGGATGGAAGAGCATAAGCTTGGGGATGCCCCGGCATCCCAAGCTATTATCTAAAAATGAGCAACCAACTAATCTTCGGGATGCCCCCGAGTGGCATCCCCGCTTTCTTCCAACGATCATCGGTATTTTACTTGAAACTATATTTTTATTTGTCACATGATATGTGTTTTGCTTGGAGTGTCTTGTATGATATGAGTATTTGCTTGTTTTATTTTTTCTTTCAAGTTATCAATCCTTTCTGTACACACCTATTTGAGAGAGCCAAAATTATGTCATGACTCGTTAGAATTGCTCTCTATGCTTCACTTAAATTTTTATGAGCAATGGACTTGCTCTGGTGCTTCACTTATATCTTTTTGAGCACGATGTGCTTTAGTATTTTTGAAGAAATTCTCTCTTGGTTCACTTAGATTTATTTGAGAGTTAGTAAAATTTTCAAGAAATTCTCTCTTGCTTCACTTAAATTAATTTGAGAGAAAGAAAAATTTATTATGCTCATGATCTTCACTTATATTTGTTGGAGCTTGTCAAAAGAAATACAAGAAAATTAGTCCCAAAGTGATAGATATCCAAGAAGGATTTAATAAAAACTTTCATGAAGATCATTGGACAAAATAAACTTGATTCTTAGTAATAGTTTTGAGATATGATGATGAGATATGTGAGTTATGTTGGTGAGTAATTATGCTTTAGTAAGAATATGGGTGTTAAGGTTTGTGAATCCCTATGCAAGTACGAAAGTCAATAGTTATGCAATGAAATTATCTCCTACTTATGGTGCATTATTCGGTGTTATTTATGCTTAATGCTTGCTTATGAGATTATCTGTTTCTTAGTTGGTCGCTTCCCAATATTTTGCTAGCCTTCATTCTGCTCTAAGTATGATCACTACTTGTGCATCCAAAAACCTTTAACCCAGTTTTGCCACATGAGTCCACTATATCTACCTATATGTGGTATTATTTTGCCGTTCTAAGCAAATTTTCATGTGCCATCTCTAATTTGCAAAAAAAAACTTCTCTTTTGTGTGTGTTGTTTCGCTCGCGGAGCGGTGAGGGGTGGCTAATATTTTCCATGCTAGATGTGTTATTCTCAAGATGAGTGTTTATTCACTTTTCATTGCACGAGAGTAAGGCAAAGGTATTAGGGATGCCCGGTCCAGAAATGCAAAAAAATTGAATTTACTTTATGTTGTCAAATAATAAATTCCTTGGAAAGTTTTGATATGGAGGGCAACCGTGGATATGGCTAGCCATGGAAAGTGAAAGTATGGTGGAAAAAGGAATAAACTTTATTTTCTGTTTGGGAACCGCCTATGATATATCTATGCATGGAAAGTATTGGGAACTCTAAATCGTTTTCGTTGGTGGTATGGATACACCTCTCAAAAAAATTTTATCTCTATGTTTTTTGCTTTGAGCTCTAGCACCTCTACAAATCCCTACTTCCCTCTGCGAAGGGCCTTTCTTTTACTTTATGCAATTTTTATTTTGAGTCTCCATATTCTCTTATAAAAGCACAAACTAGGAGGCAATATGATCGTAGTTAAGTATTGGGTGTAGCTAATATTCGAATGTGTCTCATGAATGGATCAATGTTTGAGCATGATGGGCTAGGGATAACTTATTTTAGCGTTGATATTTTGAAAGACATGGTTGCTTATTGATATGCTTGAGTATCTAAATTATCATGTCAAAACTAGATTATTGCTTTGAGTATCTAAATTCTGTTTTTATCACTTACCTACTCGAGGATGAGTAGGACTAAAGCTTGGGGATGCTGATACGTCTCCAACATATCTATAATTATTTATTGTTCCATGTTGTTATATTATCAATCTTGGATGTTTTATAATCATTTTATAGTCATTTTATATCATTTTTTGGTACTAACCTATTGACATAGTGCCAAGTGCCAGTTCCTGTTTTTTTCGTGTTTTTCACATCGCAGAAAATCAATATCAGACGGAGTCCAAATGCCACGAAGCTTTACGGAGAATTTTTATTGTCCAAAAGGAACACAACGGGCCCTGGCTACACTTGGGGGGTGCCCCGAGGGAGGCACAACCCACCAGGGCGCGCCAGGAGGCCCAGGCGCGCCCTGGTGGGTTGTGCCCACCTCGGTGCCCCCCAGACCGCCTCTTTGCTCTATAAATACCCCAAAAATCCCAGAACCCTAGGGGAGTCAATGAAATATTCATCCAGCTGCCACAGAGTCCAGAACCACCAGATCCAATCTATACACCATCCCGGATGGGGTTCACCACCTCCATTGGTGCCTCTCCGATGATGTGTGAGTAGTTCTTTGAAGACCTTCGGGTCCGTAGTTCATAGCTAGATGGCTTCATATCTCTCTCTTGCTTCTCAATACAATGGTCTCTTGAAGATCCATATGATGTAACTCTTTTGCGGTGTGTTTGTTGGGATCCGATGAACTTTGAGTTTATGATCAGATCTATCTTTTATATCCATGAAATTTATTTGAGTTTCATTGATCTCTTATATGCATGATTGCTTATAGCCTCGTATTTCCCCTTTGATATTTGGGTTTTGTTTGGCCAACTTGATCTATTTATCTTGCAATGGGAAGAGGTGCTTTGTAGTGGGTTCGATCTTACGGTGCTTGATCCCAGTGACAGAAAGGGAAACGGGACGTATGTATCGTTGCTACTAAGGATAAAACGATGGGGTATATCTCTACATAGATAGATCTTGTCTACATCATGTCGTCGTTCTTATTGCATTACTCCGTTTCTCCATGAACTTAATACACTAGATGCATGCTGGATAGCGGTCGATGTGTGGAGTAATAGTAGTAGATCCAGGCAGGAGTCGGTCAACTAATCTTGGATGTGATGCCTATATAATGATCATTGCCTGGATATTGTCATAATTATTTGAGGTTCTATCAACGGCCCAACAGTAATTTGTTTACCCATCATTTGCTATTTTTCTCGAGAGAAGACACTAGTGAAACCTACGGCTCCCGTGTCTTCTTTCTCATATATTTGCCTTTGTGATCTACTTTTTATTTGCTTTTATTTTCAGATCTACTAAACCAAAAACCCAAAAACACTTTTCTGTAATTTCCCCTTATTTATTTTATTTGGCGTTTGATCTATCAATCTACTACAAATTTATCTCACGTCTGTTTTCCCTATCTTGAGGCGCCGTACCCCGAAAGGGATTGACAACCCCTTTAACACATCGGGTTGCGAGGATTTGTTATCTCTGTGCAGGGGCTATTTACGTTGTGTTGCATGGTTCTCCTACTGGTTCGATAACCTTGGTTTCATATCTGAGGGAAATACCTACCGCTGTTGTGCCGCATCATCCCTTCCTCTTTGGGGAAATACCGACGTAGCTTCAAGCGACATCAGGCGCGTGGCCTCGAGCTTGGGGAGGGTCACATTCACCTCATGGGCAAACTGCTTGAATATGCGATGAGAGGCAGGCGCCTGAGTGCCGCCCAGTATGCAGGCAATGGCACGAGGCTCCTGGAAGCCCCCAGCCCCCTCGTCCTGGTGGTAGTCGTCGTTCCTTCTTGGTGGTGGTGGCAGCGGAGGGAGGCTAGCGTTGCCCTGAGGACGATCGTCCCAAGGCTGGTCCCTCCAAGGGCCCTCATGAGGCTAGCCCTACCAACGGTCCTCATGAGGCTGGTCGCGCCACTCCTGGCGGGGGCCGCGATCGTCCTAGCGTCCTCCACTTCGGCCTCCTCCGCGGCCGTAGCCTCGATCATTGCACTCGAGGCGACGACCGAGGCGCCCGTTGCCGATGGCCCTGAGCACCTGATAGTCATTGTTGTTGTGGTTGTGCACGTTGTGGAAGACACAGAATGGGCGGCGGCCCTTGGATGACTCCGGGTGATCACAGTCGCGCTTCATCTCTGGTTCGGCCGCGAGCACGGCTGCCCCCTTGCGCTTCACATCCTTGGCCTTGGCTTTCTTGTCCTCTGGATCAGCTTCAGGGAGCTCGAGGAGGGAGAGGCGCCCCTCCTTAGCTCTTGCGCACTTGGTCGCCATGTTGAACATCTCTAGGGCAGTGCACATGTCCTCGTGTATGGCGAGCTCCTCCTTCATCTTGACGTCGCGGACGCCATCAGTGAACGCGGAGATGATGGCCTCGTCCGACACCTTGGGGATCTTGAGACGAACGTTGTTGAAGAGATGGATGTACTTTTGCAGGGTCTCCCCTAGCTGTTGCTTGATGCGCCTTAGGTCACCCGCAGCCGGCGGGCGGTCGCGAGTGCCCTGGAAGTTGGCGATGAAATGCTCGTGCATCTCACCCCATGAGGAGATCGACCCCACGGGCAGGTTCAGGAGCCACGAGCGCGCACCATCCTTGAGGGCCATGGGAAACCAGTTCGCCATAACCGTCTCATCGCTGTTGGCCGCCTCTATGCTCAGTTCGTAGAGCTGCAGGAACTCAGCAGGGTCGGGGGTGCTGTCATAGCATGGAGGCAGGTCGGTCTTGAACTTCCTCAGCCAGATGACGCTACGCAGCTCTGGGATGAGGGCACGGCAGCCCGATGTGGTCACGGGGGGGCCCGTCGTGGAGGTGGAGCCTGATCTTGGCGCTCGCGCCCCACTGCCACAAGTGGCGCGCGGCCTTGACATGGCGGTGCTGGGAGTGTTCAAGCATCTTCATGCGGCCGCTGGACCACCTCGCAGCTTTCTTCTTCATGCGCCGGCGCCCTGCGCGGCGGGTCGCGCCACCGAACTTCGCGCCTTGGCTCGACGATGGCGTCTTGATGGGGAGGTGGAGGAGGTGCTTCGTAGGCCACATCGCCCGCAGTAGGCGGCGGGCGAGGCAACGAGAGAGACGATATGGGAGAGCCCCTGGTGGCGCTGACGAGCTCGGTGATGCGGTCCAGCTAGTCTTCATAGAGGTCGTCGATGGGGCTGTAGCATAGGAGCTCGAGCGCCATGAGCAGCGCAGCCTGCGCGTCTGCCGGGCCGCGACGAGCATGGGACGCCGAAGTCAGTGACAGGGTGGCGGTGCACCCATCACACCGCACGGAGGGGTGCATCGACGAAGCTTGCTGCTCGTGCCCCGCCGGGCCGGTGGCGGCGTTGGCGGCAGGCGATGGAGAACGACGATGAGGCCCGTCGGCAGGCGCCGTCTGGGTAACGCGAGCGGCGAGGGCGGCCCGACGCTCAGCACGGGCTCAACGAGCGTCAGCCATGGAAGCGGTGGAGCGGTGACGAGTCGACTAGCGGAAGAGGGGCTCCGACGCACCCCTACCTGGCACGCCAAATGTCGGATTTTTGGTTCCGCGGACCCTTGAGAGGTTCGAACTCTAGGGTGCGTGTGAAGAACTCGTCCTCCCCAGCCTGCCTGCTCGCTAATCTCACGGCCTAGTTCGACGAACCAAATGGACAAGAGACACAGCAGTTTACCCAGGTTCGGGCCACCTTGCGGTGTAAAACCCTACTCCTGCTTTGTGGTGGATTGGCCTCGAGGGGCTGACGATGAACTAGTACAGTGGAGAACAACCTCAGGAGGAGAGGTGTTCTTGTGCTCGATGAGCTGGTGGGTGTGAGGATGATCTCTCTGGTTCGGATCCCCCTGTATGGTGGTGGCTAGGTCCTATTTAGTCGCCTTGGTCCTCTTCCCAAATGAAGGCGGGAAGGGATCCCACAACGGAATTTGAAGGGAGACAACTAGTACATGTTATCCTGCCAAAAGTGGTCTTCGCCTGCAAAAGTCTGTGGTGACGCCGCGGTGGGCTCAGCGATGACCTCCGTCCTGGCGGTCTTGGTCTTGTTGCACCAGAATGGAAACCTTTGCTTGATTCCTCGGGACTCCGCGCCTGCTCTTGCCTCCTTAGCACCAAAGAGGAAACTGGTACACTACGCTCGCTGGCGCTCGCCTGGCCTTGGTCATCATGGCTCACGTCATCTGAACCTCGCGAGGTGCACCTTGCATAGATATTTCTGCTCCTCGAGAGCCAGCCTGGGGAGGCCGCCCCTCGTGGAGGTCTTGGTGTCATCCGCCTCGCAAGGCTTGGCCCCTCGCGAGGGTCTTGAGTCATTGATGCCGAAGCTGGGCCATGCCAAGCCGTCGATGGAGCCACGCCGTGGGCAGCAGGCAGGCAAGTCTGGGTACCCCCATTCCCAGAATGTCAACAACTGCGCCTTCAGTTGTAGAGAGCTGGTATCCGAAGCCTTTCTAGCCGTACTGGCAATACTAGCACATATATTCCAGCAAGTTCCACTTTCTTGATTTTCCTCCTGATGCTTAGGGTTTTCCCATTATATCTACAATACAATCTGCGTAGGTGCTTTGTGTCCTACTAGCAGCTGTCCACCCTTTGAAGCTACATAACACACCAATCATATGTCCTAAGGTTCTTCAAATACGAATGTGATATGATACTAACATTTGCTAACAGATACACATTTAATTGGTTAGCTAATGCTCCCACTTGAGTTTCCAAATGCATGTGGCCACATATAGAGAGACATCATGGAATGGCATTTCTTTGGGCGCTCTGATTCATCATGGGTGGGCAACCAACATTGTATAGAAAGAAGGGGAATCACAATAATATGCTTCCCCTTCTATTATTTAACATGTTCCTCTTCTGTTCTTCTTTAGTAAGTACAGTATGTTCCTTGTAAGGAAGGGGAGTAGGGACATCTACAGCTGATAGCTCTATTGGGCCGGTTCTGCTACATGATTTCGCACTTCAAGTTGGTCTGCCATAATATCTCGGAAATGGTGGGAGCCACGCGGTCTTTGATAGACTAGACTGATAGTAACAGTTGTGCGCCTTCAGATGAATAGAGATGGCCTGTAGGTGATCAATAGGCTGCATATTAGTAGTGGCAAAACCCTGTATTTTCCAGCCCATTCTGCTTTCCCGATTTATTTATGGTGGTTATGGTGTACCCCTATTATCTACACTATGATCTGCCTAGTGGTTGTGCGCTCTCGTTATCATGGTTTGGCAATAAGCTTTCTATATGGTATATTATGAACCTATCATCTGCCAACTATCCTTACATCTGGAGCTCCCAACAGGGAGCCTATTTTTGTAGTTGTGCCAGATTATATTAATCTACTCACCATATTACAGCACACATGGGCTCTCTCATCAGAATCGAGTGATAGCACACAAGGGTTTACAGGGAGCCCCTATTATATTACAATATCCTCTGCATTACAAAGATAATCTCACTACTATTTATGTTTTCATGCTTTTCAGATATTGTACGTAATCATAATGAATATAAGAATGCGCACATCAGAAGAATATTGTGAAATAGTTCAATGGGTAACAAACTTGGCATCAAGGGATTGAGGTCCATTGTGGATGCAATGCAACCCACATGCTCCCGACCTATATATTTGTATTCAGAGTATGATCCTAATGACTATTCTAAGCTCAAGGAGTCAAAGGCAGATGTCCTATCCCGTTCACCCAATAAGGTGCATGTTCTATTTTTCAAGGTTTTATTGGTTCCACATATCTTGCATAAGGTGTCTTGCATTTATTTTGCTTCGTTGCACCACCATCTGCTTAGTTTACTCATGATATATGTGAAGATGCCATGCCCATCCATTATCAACACCTATTCCATTTGTTGTCATACCATGTTTTTCAATTCAAATGTTGTTCTTGCATTTCAGACATCCAAAAGGAAGAGGGTGATTGCAGAACCTGAAGGAGTACAAGTGAAGTCCTTGAAAAAGGTGGTGCTACCAGAGAAATCACATAGCACCTGACGTATATTGGCGATAGAATCAGCTCCGCAAAACCTAGGATATCGCAACTATGCTAGTCGCTGCTTTGCTCTTGTGAGTACCTATTGTCCTATCGCTGTCCTTACATTCATACATGGTGGATTATGTGACATCATTGCACATTATAGCTTGCTTGTCCACTGTTCGCTCCAAATTATCAGATCTATATTAATGCTTACATTAATGTAGAATAAACCAAATGCTTATGAAGAAATTTAGTTCTGCATTGTTCTTGTAAGTATCTGATGTCCTTCATCACTATACTTATATTGTCAGCTAGTTCTTCATGTACACTTTGTAGCTTATTTTCCCTTGCCCTCCATTTTCTAAACATCATATCTACATTTACTCTTGCTAAAATATTGAATAAAACCAATGTTACTGAAGAAGTTTAGCTCCGCATTGCTCTTGTCAGTGCCTTTTGCCTGTATGTTGTACTTACATTTGTACTATGCCATTTGTTCCTATATTTTCACATCAATATTTACTCTTAACAAAATGTAGAATAAAGGCAATGCTCTTGAAGAAGAGTGTGAGGTAAACTTCTTGAATTGCCCCCCATCAATATGGACAAGGGCTTTATAGAGCCAGTCCTCACTACTAATGTATGTTTGTCCTCCTCGAGCCTTCAAACTTTGTTGTGTATATTTGAATAGCTATGAGTGCAAATGTTGTTTATTTTTGTTGTCTACATCAAATTTTTTGTTCAAAGTTTATAACGAAGAAGTACATAAATATAAGTCTGTCCTTCTCAATTTCAGTCTTTAGTTGTACAACCTAGTTCCTTATTCATACCATGTAAACTAAACTAAACATAGCAAGTTATCTTCTTTAGCACTATGTGTATGCTTGTGTTCTTGATCTGTAATCCAGTGTGTGGTGAAACTACCAACTCCAGCACAATGTCATATCCTGCTATGTCTCAGCTATGAACAATGCCATATTATATTAATGTTATTTAAATCGTATCTCTTTATTTACCAACCTGGAATGGTATAAATTGACAGTAAACTCACCATTCATGCATGTACGTTGTTTAGAACTACATGTATGCTTGTGTTCTTGATCTGTAATCCAGTGGTCTGGTGAAGCTGGCCGCTCCTGCACAATGCCATTTCCTGCTGTCTTAACTATGAACAATGCCTATCATGTTAATGCTATTTTAAACCATGTCTCTTTATTTCTGACAAATAACTGAGATGAATTGACAATGATGATGCTTATACGTGCAAAACCTGTTATCTACCTACTTGTTTGTCTTTCAGGGTGACATCACTAATGCTAGGAAGAACTACCACAATGATAGTGAGATGAACCCATTGTTTGTCCCTCTAACATATATTCCAGAGAAGAAGGCAACACATCTTGAGGGTAGGGGTATACAACCACAGAGTCATGTCTTGATGTAGTGTCAAACTTATTCAGTGACACAAGCTCGATGAAGTCATCACCCGAATCTGTTCGACTTCTTCAGTCTAAAATTCATGCAGAAAGACATGCTTCCGCTCAAATTCGACAGGAACTCCAATCTCTATGCAAGATTAACCATAAGTACATGACGTCTATTGATGCTATGTAGCTTAAGTTGGTGGATATAAGCATCAAATAAGCATAGTCTCATCAAGTTGCTAAGCTGCTTGTGCTGCAGCTCCTCGGTCGGGCTAACCTTTCTTGAACTATGTTGAAGTGTTGTTGGTTCTGTCTATTATTTTGTCAGCTTGTTTACTTCCACTAGTGGCGACCTGCCTAGTTTATGGAATCTGCTGTCCGGTTGCCCTTTATTATCATTGGCGGCGAACTTTGATGCCTAGGGGATGTAATATGCTATAATTTCTTTGTTGTATAATCTAGGTTTATTCTTCGTCACGATGTTGTAATTTATTTGCTGTTTATGTTGTCGTCGCTCTGAGAAAAGGTCGTAATCTTCGATCAGTGTGCAATGAGCCAATAGTTCATAAAATAATAATTTCTGTACTAAAATTGTCTGGTCGCCAATTGCTAGTACGGGCCGAACCATGGGCCTACAATCATCTTGGGCCATTAATTAGGTCTAGTCTTAATCTGGACCACTGTAACGCCCGGATATTTAAGCTACAGTGAACCTCTGCTAATGATGCCACGTCACCTCGATTACGGTTCCTAATCTCGTGTTAGTTCGAAACTGATTCAAATTCAAAATCAACCAAAGAATAAAAGTTTTCAAATATTAAAACTAAAATGTTCGGAGTGAACCAAATATTGCATAGGTTATTATTGGTGGAGTAACCACATCTTTATAAAATATTTAAATACGCTAAAGTGATTAAAACAACATCAAAAAAATTAGTTATACTCCTAATATATTTTACCAAATGCTAAATATTTTTATTCTGAGGTAAAACTTCTTAGAACAGTGAATTAATTTGTCACACTATTTTTGGAGCTATTTTCATATTTTTCTAAACCAAAAATATAGTGCAACAAAAAAAACAGAAAACAAAAACAAAAAAAGAAAAAGAAAAAGAAGGACCCCCCCCCCACGAAGGGCCACGGCCCAGCAGGCCATCGGGCCGCCAGGCCGGCCCAGCCGCACCCCACACCCTCCCCCATATTCCCCCCTGTCGGTGGAAAACCTAGATCGAACCCCCCCCACTCACCCACTCCTCCCACGATCCCCCCACGCCTCTCGCTTCTCCTCCTCCCCGATCCAGATCGGGATCGGGGGAACGCACCCACAGCCGCGACGAGCCCGACGCGCCCCCGCCGCTCAACGCCGACGCCGGTGCTGTCCCTCGCCGCAGCCGCTCGTCTCCCCGTCGCTCGGCCGTCCTCGACCTCCTCTCCGAACGGCCTCAACGACGCCATCGCCCCGATCGCCCGACGCCACCCCGCTATCGTCGCCATCATCCCACAGCGCCGGAGACCCCCCTCACTGTGACGCCCTCCCGCCCCTACGCCATCGCGCCTCAACGCCGCCCCATCGCCAGCGCCGCTCGTCACCCATCGACAGCGACGCCCACGACGCAGCGACCACCGTCGCCGACCACCGCTGCTTCAGGACTCCGCCGACGCGCCATCGACCCCGTCGCCTCGCCGCACTCGTCCCCGACGACCCGGACACCGCCCCTTCGTCGTCCTCCTTCCCGAGCCCACTGCCACGAACCCTACGCCGCCCCTGTGAGCTTCCCCCTCCTCTCTTCCTCGCGCTCACGCCATGGCCTCCTCCCCGCGGCTCTGCTGACGCCGCCGTGGCCTCGCCGCGCCCGGCGTGCCCCGTGCCTATTGGTGCCCGCCCTGCTCGCCCCACTGCGCTGCGCTGTTGCTGCCGCCTCTCCCCGCTCGGCTTACGAGCCGCCGTCGATGCTCGTCGCCGCTTCACTGCTGCTGCCTAATGCTACTGCTGCTCAGCGCCGCGGCCCCTGCTCGCCTGCTGCCACCGCAGGGTGCCGATGGAGCGCCGTGGCCACCGGCCTCCCCCTGCTCCGGCGCTGCGCCGGATCTGCCCGCCCATGGGCGTGTGCCCATTCGGGTGGCGCCCGTCACCTGCACGCCCGACCCGATAGGCCTATGGGCCATTGACAAGGGCCCCCACCGCCCCAGAACGTTTTAATTAAAAGAAAAGAAGAAAAGAATTAAATAATAATAATAAAATTAATTAAGGAATTAATTAAGTTAATTAATTATAATTAGATTAACCTAATCACTAATTAACCTAATTAACTGTTAGTTAATTAAAATAGAGTATGATGAACGGGACCCACCTGTCAGGTTGACCAAGTCAACTACTGACGTCATGCTGACGTCATGATGACGTCAGCAGACACTATTCTGGATAATGTTGATTAAATTAATTAAATAAATCCTAAAAATGATTTAAATCTTTTAAAATTAATATAAAATAAACCGTAGCTCGGATGGAAAAATTTTGTACATGAAAGTTGCTCAGAACAACGAGACGAATTCGGATACGCAGCCCGTTCGCCCGCCACGCGTCCCTAGCATAGTGAACCTGCAACATTTCACCTCCGGTTCATCTGTCCGAAAACGCGAAACACCGGGCATACTTTCCCGGATGTTATCCCCCTTCACCGGTATCACCTAATACCGCGTTAGGGCACCTCTAACGTCGTTACTTGTCTTGTCATGCATCGCTATGCATCTGTTTGCTTAAATATTTACTGTTTCTTCCCCCTCTTCTCTCGCTAGACATCGAGACCGACGCCGCTGCTACCCAGTACGACTACGGAGTTGACGACCCCTCTCTCTTGCCAGAGCAACCAGGCAAGCCCCCCCCTTGATCACCAGATATCGCCTACTCTCCTCTATACTGCTTGCATTAGAGTAGTGTAACATGTTACTGCTTTCGTTATTCCTATCCTGATGCATAACCTGTCCTTGCTACTACTGTTGATACCTTTACCTGCAATCCTACTTGCTTAGTATAGGATGCTAGTATTTCCATCTATGGCCCTACATTCTTGTCCGTCTGCTGTGCTATACTATCGGGCCGTGATCACTCGGGAGGTGATCGCGGGTTTATACTATGTACTTTATACCTGATACATGTGGTGATTAAAGACGGGTCGGCTCGTAGGAGCACCCGCGAGTGGATCTTTGAGGCGGAGCGACAGGGCAGGTTCCGACCACCTAGGAGAGAGGTGGGCCTAGCCCTGGTCGGCGTTCGCGGATACTTAACACGCTTAACGAGATCTGGGTATTTGATCTGAGTTTGGCCATTTGGTCTATACGCACTAACCATCTACGCGAGAGTAGTTATGGGTATCCCGGCGTCGTGGTATCAGCCGAAGCCTTCGTGACGTCAGCGACTGAGTGGCGCGTGCCGGATTGGACTGGAACGCCACTAGGCTAGGTCTGCTTTCGGCCGCGTACGCAACGTGCAGGTGTGCTAAGGGCGATGGGCCCAGACCCCTGTGCGCATAGGTTTAGACCGGCGTGCTGACCTCTCTATTGTGCCTAGGTGGGGCTGCGACGTGTTGATCTTCCGAGGCCGGGCATGACCCAGGAAAGTGTGTCCGGCCAAATGGGATCGAGCGTGTTGGGGTATGTGGTGCACCCCTGCAGGGAAGTTAATCTATTCGAATAGCCGTGATCTTCGGTAACAGGATGACTTGGAGTTGTACCTTGACCTTATGACAACTAGAACCGGATACTTAATAAAACACACCCTTCCAAGTTCCAGATACAACCGGTGATCGCTCTCTCACAGGGCGACAAGGGGAGGATCATCGGTTAGGATTATGTTATGCGATGCTACTTGGAGGACTTCAGTCTACTCTCTTCTACATGTTGCAAGACGGAGGCTGCCAGAAGCGTAGTCTTCAAAAGGATTAGTTATCCCTCTCTTATTCTGGCATTCTGCAGTTCAGTCCACATATGATACCCTTACTCCATTTGATACCCATGCATATGTAGTGTAGCTCCTTGCTTGCGAGTACTTTGGATGAGTACTCACGGTTGCTTTCTCCCCCTTTTCCCCCTTTTCCTTTCATTCTGGTTGTCACAACTAGATGCTGGAGTCCAGGAGCCAGACGCCACCGTCGACGACGACTCCTACTACATCGGAGGTGCCTACTACTACGTGATGCCCGCTGACGACGACCAGGAGTAGTTAGGAGGATCCCAAGCAGGACGCCTACGCCTCTTTCGATCTGTATCCCAGTTTGTGCTAGCCTTCTTAAGGCAAACTTGTTTAACTTAGGTCTGTACTCAGATATTGTTGCTTCCGCTAACTCGTCTTTGATCGAGCTCTTGTATTCGAGCCTTCGAGGCCCCTGGCTTGTAATATGATGCTTGTATGACTTATTTTAATTGTAGAGTTGTGTTGTGATATCTTCCCGTGAGTCCCTGATCTTGATCGTACATGTTTGTGTGTATGATTAGTGTACGATCAAATCGGGGGCGTCACAACCACTATTAGTTTCGGGCCTTTAAAAGGCTGAGTAAACTGCTTGCCTTAATTGGGCCGGAAAATTATATAGGCTTTTAACAGGTTGAAAACTAGATTGAGCCTTAATTGTGGCGAACAAATCACGGGCCAAGAGCGTGTTGTAATATACATCGGCCCATTATTAGCCCATTCATGTGACGGGCCATTAACAGGCTGAAATGTTTTTGGGCCTTGGCTGACCCAATTACACGACGGGCGGGAAGCAGGCCGAATGTATAACGGGCCAAAATTAGGCCCAACACTCTCAAGTGCCTTTAACGGGCCAATAGGCAGTTTGGGCTAGAATGTATCCACGAAGACTATAGGCTGTTAAGAGGCCGATAGAAACTACGAACCAGAATTAGGCCCATGTGCAACTCGGGCCTTTAAATGGCCGAAGTGAAACCAGTCCGAAAGACGCCCATATGTACCAGGGCCGCTAACAGGCCGAAACTAATATCGGGCCAAACTGTTAAACGAGCCATTAAGAGACCGAAGAGCAAATCAGGCCCCAATGGGCCCGATTGCCAGTAGCTGTTAAAGGGTCGTATCTGTTATGGGCCATAATTTGGCCCAAGAAATGAAAGTCAGTTAACGGGCCGGATCAGGTATGGACCGTAATTTGGCCCAAACTATTGCAGGCTGTTAATGGGCCGAATCTGATATGGGCCGTAAACTGGCCCAGAATATTGCAATCTTTTAATGGCCCGTGTCTGATGTGGGCCATTATTTGGTCCACAAAATGTTAGGCTGTTAACAGGCCGGCCCATTAGATCTGACGAAATCTTATGGGCATGTTCCTGGGCCGGCTTTTAAACCTATATGGGCCTCTATTGGGCCATCCCACGTGTCAATGTTTCATTGGCGATTCTTGTCCAATGGACGGTCGACATCTATCCCAACGCTGAGCCGACACGTGGATCGTCGTCAAATGAGAATTTTACATGTGGAAAATCGCCATTGGTTCACGCTGTTAACGGGTTATCGGATCCAAACCAGAACCCGATAGCTTACTGACGATCCATTATGGTGGATGCCACATGTCGGTTACCCTTGACGAAAGCACTTTTATGATGCGCGATTTATCATCGTGGAAGTGGACACTTCTATGATGATAATTTTGGTAATGTCATGGAACACTTCTATTATAGCACAGGTATGACTATCTTGATTCTATCATAAAATTGTCATGGATGTACATGCATGATAGAAAATGTGACCTACTGTGACAAACACGTATCATCACAGAAGTGTACTTTTTTTGTAGTGCTTCGAGCTCCTTCACATGGATCTATTTGGTCCTCCATCCTTTGACAGTCTTGGTGGAAGAAAGTATTGCTTGGTGATTGTGGATGACCATTGAAGATATACATGCGTATACTTCTTCAAGAGGAAGAGTGAGACTCGACAAACCGTCATCAACTTTGCAAATGAAGCTCAACGTCAACATGAAGCAAATATTTTGATGATTACAAGTGACAATGGCACCGAGTTCAAGAACTACACGTTAGATGAGTTTCTTAGTGACAAGGGGATCAAGCACCAATATGCCGCACCCTATACCCCTCAACAAAATGGTGTGGCGGAGAGGAAGAACCGAACATTGATGGACACGGCAAGGACCATGATAGTGGAGTTCAAATCTCCGTACAACTTTTGGGCTGAAGCCATCAACACTGCATGTCATGCATCAAATAGGCTCTACCTCCACAAAGGCTTGAACAAGACTCCATATGAGATACTAACCGGCAACAAGCCCAACCTCAAGTACTTCCGATTGTTTGGTTGTAAGTGTTTCATTCTTAAGAAAGGTGTTCGTTTGTCTAAATTCGAACCTAGAGCTCAAGAGGGCAAATTTGTTGGTTATGCTACAAACTCTCATGCTTATCGTGTCATCAACAAGTCCACTAGACTCATTGAGGAGATGTGTAACATGGAGTTTGATGAAAATAATGGCTCCCAAGTGGAGCAAAGTGGTCTCTGTGATGTAGGTGATGAAATTCCTCCCCAAGAGATAAGAAGAATGGGGATTGGTCAAATACTCCCCACTGAGGAACACCTTGTGGCTGAAGGAGGAGGACAATGCTCTACTCAAGTGGAGCCATCACCAATGCTAGACCCACATGCTTCCGAAGAACAAAGTGAAGGCCCTCAACCCAATGATCAAGATCAAGGGTAAGATCAACCCCATGGAGATGGTGATGCACCAATTGATGCCCAAGATCAAGTTCATGCCTCCGAGATCGTGCAAGATCAAGAGAAAACTCAAGATGGTGCTCAAGATAATCAAGATGATCCTCAAATGCCCATCGAGGAACTTTTGGAGCACCGTGCCGCCAAGGTGGCTTCCAAGCTCGAGCGTCAACAACATGTCGTGGAGAATGTGCTTGGAAGCTTGAGAAAAGGGGTAACTACTCATAAAAAATTGTCAAACTTTTGTGAGTATCATGCGTTTGTTTCGTGTGTTGAACCCCAAAAGGTACATGAGGCACTCAAGGATGAGGATTGGCTTCAAGCTATGCATGAAGAACTCAACACCTTCGAGCACAACCAAGTTTGGGAATTAGTGCCAAGGCCAATGGAGGAACACAATGTCATTAGAACCAAATGGATCTTCAAGAACAAGTCAGATGCGAACAGTGTAGTTGTTTGAAACAATTCAAGATTGGTGGCACAAGGCTACTCCCAAGTCGAGGGTATCGACTACGGTGAAACCTTTGCCCCCGTTGCTCGTCTTGAATATATTCGCATGTTGCTTGAATATGCATCTCATCATGATTTTAAGTTGCAACAAATGGATGTGAAAAGTGATTTCCTTAATGGTCCTCTAAATGAGTTGGTATATGTCAAACAACCTCCGGGATTCGAGGATCCCAAGCTCCCCACTCATGTATACAAACTCAAGAAGGCGCTCTATGGCCTTAAACAAGCCCCACGTGTGTGGTATGAGCACCTTACCGAGTTGTTACAAGATCGTGGGTTTGAAATTGGAAAAAATGATCCCACTCTTTTTACTAGGAGGGTCAAAGGGCATCTGTTCATATGCCAATTATATGTTGATGATTTTATCTTTGGCTCTCCTAACAAATCTTTCAATGATGAGTTTGCTACACTAATGACCGAGAAGTTTGAGATGTCTATGATGGGCGTGTTGAAGTTCTTTCTTGGTTTCAAAGTCAAGCAAAGAAGAGATAGAACATTCATCAACCAAGCCAAGTATACCCAAGACATGCTCAAGAGATTCAAACTAGAAGATGTCAGGCCCGTCAAGTTGCCCATGCCCACCAGATTCAAGCTTGACGGTGATCCCAATGGTAAAGCGGTGGATCAAAAGGATATATTGCTCCATGATTGGATCTTTGCTTTACCTTTGTGCATCTAGACCGGATATCATGTTGAGTGTGGGAATTTGTGCATGGTTTCAAGCCACACCTAAGGAAAGACACTATGTGCCTGTCAAGCGAATCTTTTGATATTTTTTCTCATACCCCAAACTTTGGCTTATGGTACCCCAAAGAAGCAAGCTTTGATCTCATGGGATATTCGGACTCGGATTAGGTGGGAGATTGTGTGAAGAGGAAGTCCATTTCCGGAGGGTGCCAATTCCTTGGTCGCTCTTTGGTGAGTTGGTCTTCAAAGAAGCAAAATTGTGTGTCTCTATCTTCCACCCAGGCCGAGTATGTAGCCGCTGCGATTTGTTGTGCATAGTATCTATGGATGAGGCAAAGTATGAAGGATTACGGTGTCACTTGTGACAAAGTGCCTCTTCTGTGTGACAATGAAAGTGCTATCAAGATCTCACTCAATCTGGTGCAACATAGCAAGACTAAGCATATTGAGATTCGTCATCACTTCATCCAGGATCATATCAAGCGGGAAGATATTGATATCATCTACATCAACACTCAAGAGCAACTAGCGGATATATTCACCAAGCCTCTAGATGAAGCAGGATTTCGCGAGTTCTGGCATGAGCTAAATATCATTGATTCGAGCAATGTGGCTTGAGTCTAGGCACACCCCACTGCACTCATCATTATATCTTGTTCTAGATGTAGGCATGGACATAGGGGGAGTGTTGTTCTCTCAATGAACTCTCCCTCCCACCATTATGCATAAATCGATCAAGTCTTTCACATTAGCCATTTTTATGGTACTTGTGCTTCAAAGATGAGTTTTGGTCATGGGCCCAAGGATAAAATCTTCGCGGCGCCATAACTTTTAACTCAAACGTAGGTGGCTTCGGCCAGCGCCCTCCCCTCGTGATCAACGGTTGTTGTTGGTCTTGAGGTCTTTGTGTGTGTTTGAGACACTTCTTGTTGATAACCCACAAGTATAGGGGATCGCAACAGTTTTCAAGGGTAGAGTATTCAACCCAAATTTATTGATTCAACACAAGGGGAGCCAAAGAATATTATCAAGTATTAACAATTGAGCTGTCAATTCAACCGCACCTGAAAGACTTAATATCTGCAGCAAAGTATTTAGTAACAAAGTAATATGGAAGTAGCGGTAACGGTGGCAAAATTAACAATATTGCTTTTGTAGTGATTGTAACAGTGGCAACGGAAAAGTAACTAAGCAAAGATCAATATGTGAAAGCTCGTAAGCATTGGATCGGTGATGGATAATTATGTCGGATGTGATTCCTCATGTAACAGTTATAACATAGGGTAACACAGAACTAGCTCCAGTTCATCAATGTAATGTAGTTATGTATTCTGAATATAGTCATACGTGCTTATGGAAAAGAACTTGCATGACATCTTTTGTCCTACCCTCCCGTGGTAGCGGGGTCCTATTGGAAACTAAGGGATATTAAGGCCTCCTTTTAATAGAGTACCGGAACAAAGCATTAACACTTAGTGAATACATGAACTCCTCAAACTATAGTCATCATCGGGAGTGGTCCCGATTATTGTCACTTCGGGGTTACCGGATCATAACACATAGTAGGTGACTATTGACTTGCAAAATAGGATCAAGAACTCACATATATTCATGAAAACATAATAGGTTCAGATCTGAAATCATGGCACTCGGGCCCTAGTGACAAGCATTAAGCATAGCAAAGTCATAGCAACATCAATCTTATAACATAATGGATACTATGGATCAAACCCTAAGAAAACTAACTCGATTACATGATAAATCTCATCCAACCCATCACCGTATAGCAAGCCTACGATCGAATTACTCACGCACGACGGTGAGCATCATGAAATTGGTGATGGAGGAAGGTTGATGATAACAATGGCGACGGATTCCCCTCTCCGGAGCCCCGAACGGACTCCAGATCAGCCCTCCTGAGAGAGATTAGGGCTTGGCGGCAGCTCCATATTATAAAACGCGATGAATCCTTCTCTCTAATTTTTTTCTCCCGGAACATGAATATATAGAGTTGGAGTTGAGGTCGGTGGAGCGTCAGGGGGCCCACGAGGTAGGGGGCGCCCTACACCCTCGTGGACAGGGTGTGGACCCCCTGGTGTTGATTATTTCGCCAGTATTTTTTATAAATTCCAAAAATATTCTCCGTGAAGTTTCAGGTCATTTTGAGAACTTCTATTTCTGCACAAAAATAACACCATGGCAATTCTGCTAAAAACAGCGTCAGTCCAGGTTAGTTCCATTCAAACCATGCAAGTTAGAGTCCAAAACAAGGTCAAAATTGTTTGGAAAAGTAGATACGATGGAGACGTATCACTTGTGTGGTTCTTTTTCCTTGCTTTTGTGCTTGAGGTGTCTCTCTTGTTGTTGTGGTTATTCGTCTCGTCCCTCTTGTGTTTTCCTTGGTCATCCCATTTTGCATAAGCCTCTTTTGTTTTTCTGCTCCAGCCTGGTTTCGACTGAGCGGTACTACCGCTGAGCTAGCGCGGTACTACCACCCGGGCCCGTGGTACTACCACGCGGGGAGTTGGAGTGGGGGTTATGAATCGGGCAGGGGATGTTTCTCTCCCCATACCCATTCACTCGCCTCTCTCTCTCTCTCACTCTCTCTCTCAGGCGATGAACAGGCAGCGGAAGGCTGCCGCCGGGCCACCGTCTCTAGGCCGTCTTCCACGTTTTCGTCTGGTGGGATCGATCTGCACCCCTTCCTCTTGCCATTGATGTTGGTGTTGCCCTTGTTCTTCTTCTCATTGGTTATAGTTCTTGGATCTAGGCTTTAGGGCAATATCTGTTGCATTCTTTGATTTTTGGTCAAATCGGGGCTTGAGCAGGACATTGAAGACTGCTAGAGTAGGTAGATTGAATATTTAACTGTGAATATTTGAATTTGGCATCTTCGGTACCACCGGATCTCACCGCGGAAGTCACCAGCCTTTTGACATCCGCCTCGAGCGGTACTACTGCTCCTCGAAGCGGTACTACCGCTTGTAGGCGGTACTACTGCAGTGAGCTGCGGTACTACCGCTCTGAGCTTCCAACTTTAGATTTTCTCCGTTTCATGTTCACACTTGAGTTGTTTTTCTCTCTTGGCCTATGAAATTTGTCTCTCTCGTGTTCTTGTGTGTGTGTGTGTGTTCCAGGTGGTAGTAGCTCCGAGCATCGGGCTCATCACAAGAACCCTGCCCGTACTGGTGGCTCCAAGTGCTACTATTCTACCGATGTGTCAGTGGGTAGCACTGTTCCAGAGGGTGGCTCTGTGCCTGCTCGTGCCTCAGGTGAGCAGCCAAGATAGAGAGTCAAAGTGATTTCAACCAAGAACATGGGGACCAAGGGCGCTCATCAGATGGCTGCTTTGGACTTTGGTACGGCACGGAAGCGCAATCCATATCGGGAGCCTCAGGATCCTTCACTTCTTCATTGCATGTTCTGGAACAAGTTTCAGCAATCTATCTTCCATGATGTGTTGAAGACCAAGAAGAATTTGTATGTGGAAGTGAAGTCAGTTGATCTCTCTCACATGGAGAGGGATTTGCCTTACTTTGGTGAGGCTCTTCAGAGGTGCGGGGAGTTGGATATCAAGAGGATCATATCATTCAACAAGGATTTTGATGTGGAGCTTGTGGCCCAATTATATGCCACAATTCACTTTGCGCATGATGAGGAGATGACACTCTCTTGGATGACCAATGGTCGGTGTTTGTCTGCTTCTTGGAAGAACTTTATGGAGTTGTTGTCATATGAGGAGAAGGGCGCCCAAATCCCAGTTGGGTTTCGCCCTCACTGGGAGGCCAATGGCACTCACAAGAAGGCTCTATGGCTGTTTTCCACCAGGAAGGTGTCTGATACTGGGCATGTCTCCTACGAGCTTTGCCCCTTTCTGGATATCTTCCATAGGATCTTCAGGAACACCTTGTTCCCTCGTGTTGCCAATCAGGATATGGTGCATTCCTATCTGGTGGACCTTCTTCTCTTCTGCCAGAAGGAGAAGGGCTCTCAGGAAGTGTTGGATGTTTCTCATGTCATGTGGTCAGAACTTCGGTGTGTGATCTTGGAGCGCAAGTGCATCATTTATGGCCCTTACCTAATGCAACTCATTGAGGAGACATGGGCATCTATGTTCCCTGATGAGGAGCTTCTTACTGGAGACTTTATATCTCACGATGTTGTTTAGTTGAGGCAGAAGGAGAAGTGGGGCATGGCTACTCCTGCCCCATAAGTGTAGTCTGAGGATGAGGATGATAATGAGCCTGACTACGAGCCGTCAGAGGAACCTTCTTGGGCTAAGAAGCTCAAGCAGAAGATGTAGAAGCTATTTTGTCTCCAGGCCAAGGGACAATACAAGGCTTTCTGCAAAGAAGGCCCATTGTCGTGGCAAGGCCATTATGAGGTAGGTTGGCTTCACCATGTCTGATGGCTCTGAGGAGAGGATCACTAACGAGGAAGCTTGGTCCGTGTGCACTGCCTGTGCACTGATTCAGATGATGGCATTGGAGGCCCTTCAGCTGCTGCCGCGGAGTTTGATGAGGAGGAGGAGCATGATTGGTGATGTCTTGGAGTATCGCTACCACCGTCGTGTTTAGGTGTCCTCTCTACTCTTTTGGTCTCTCGATGCCAAAGGGGGAGAGAGTGTAGGGATTTACAGTGTGTTGTGAGTTGAGTGTGTTTCTCTATTTGTAGTTGCTTTCCTTGCTCGAACTCATTTGTTTTGGTTTGTGTTTGTCCTGTGTGTTCGAGGCCATATGGTGTGAGACATATGAGCTATCCTATCCATCTCTATCTATGTCAAGTACTTTATGTTAGTAATTGTTTGTGAGATATATATTGTCTATGCTCTCATTCTTATGCTCACATAGTATCACTTGCATGCTTTCATCTTACTATCTATGCAATTATGGTTTGGTCTATAAAATATAGGGGGGGTGTGGATCCTATATGTGTGCATTTTGCATTCCAAAAGCATATCCAAAATAGTGCATACATCTAGGGAGAGCCTGTCTATATTTTGTAGATTGTCTGCACACCTCTTTTTGCTATATCCTTTATGCAAATCCCACGTTGTCATCAATCCACCAAAAAGAGGGAGATTGTTAGAGCATATTTCTTCCTATGTGGTTTTGGTGATTGATGACAACATTTTTGCGGACTAATTGTGTGCATTGAACTTTTAAGACTATCAAGCATATGGCACAAGACGGTTCGTGCCCCTCGGAGTTTCAAGAGAAGACAGTTTTCTTTCCCATGTTTCTTTTCTGGTGGACTTGAGTCGTAGGGAAAACCATACTATTGGACTATGAACATACAAGATTGAAGACTTCGTCCCGTGGCCGGATGGGACTTTCCTTAGCGTAGAAGGCAAGCTTGGCAATACGGATATGTAGATCTCCTCCCTTGTAACCAACTCTATGTAACCCTAGCCCCCTCCGGTGTCTATATAAACCAGAGGGTTTGGTCCGTAGGACAATAGACAATCATTCCATAGGCTAGCTTCTAGGGTTTAGCCTCTACGATCTCGTGGTAGACCAACTCTTTTAATACTCATATCATCAAGAACAATCAAGCAGGACGTAGGGTATTACCTCCATCAAGAGGGCCTGAACCTGGGTAAACATCGTGTCCCCTGCCTCCTGTTACCGTCCGCCTTAGACGCACAGTTCGGGACCCCCTACCCGAGATCTTCCGGTTTTGACACCGACATTGGTGCTTTCATTGATAGTTCCACTGTGCCGTCACTATAAGGCTCGATGGCCCCTTCGATCATCGGTAACGATGTGTCCAAGGTGAGGTTTTCCTCCCCGGATAGATCTTCGTATTCAGCGGCTTCGCACTGCGGGCCAATTCGCTTGGCCATCTGGAGTAGATCGAGAGCTATGCCCCTGGCCATCAGGTCAGGTTCGGAAACTTAAACTACACTTCCGACATCCGTGAAGACTTGACCTTCGACAGATTCGAGCCCATGTCAGGTGCGCCGCACAATCACAACGAGCATGACGTAACTCTGCCATCGGACAGTGTTCGGGAAATCGCATCTGCAACTACTCCGGCCTTCAATCCGGAGCAAATTGCGCCATCCGAGGACGGAGGGATAGACCCCGTCATGGAGGCCGCACTCTCAGTGGCGATGGATCTGGATACTGACTTCACCCCTTACGAGAGCCGTGTCGCCAAACCGCGGGATTCGCCTCTGGCCATGGACTCCGAGCCGCCTGCATACGTGCCTATAGAATCCGACTGGGCGCCGATCATGGAGTTCGCCTCCGCGGATATCTTTCAGCATTCGCCTTTCAGCGATGTGCTAAAGTCATTAAGGTATCTCTTCTTGTCAGGAGAACCTTGGCCGAACTATGTCCAGCTAGAATGGGATGCGGACGACGAAGAAATTCGCTGCCCACCCACCACCCACTTAGTAGCCACTGTCGACGATTTAACCAACATGCTCTACTTCGACTCCGAAGACATCGACGGTATGGACGACGATGTAGGAGACGAACAGGAACCACCACCCACAGGGCGCTGGACCGCCACCTCATCGTATGATATATACATGGTGGACACCCCCAAAGAAGGCAATGGCGACGAGACAGCGGAGGAAGACCCCTCCAAGAAGCCACCCAAGCAACGACGTCAGCGGCGCTGCTCTAAGTCCTGCCATAGCAAAAGTAGTGATACCGGCACAAGACGATAATAATCCCCTCCAGCACGATTTAGAGCAGGAGGGTGGACAAGCTAGCCCTCCAGAGCGGGCAGGAGATGGAGAATCGGAGGAGGACAATTACATGCCTCTCTCCGAAGACGAGGCGAGCCTCGGCGACGAAGAATTTATCGTGCCTGAGAATCCTGTCGAGCAGGAGCGCTTCAAGCGCCGGCTTATGACCACAGCAAATAGCCTGAAGAAAAAGCAACAACAGCTTCAAGCTGACCAAGATCTGCTAGCAGACAGATGGACCGAAGTCCTTGCGGCCGAGGAATACGAACTCGAGCGCACCTCCAAGAATTACCCAAAGCGCAGGTTGCTACCCCACTTCGAGGAGGAAGCATTGAAACCTACATCACCAGTGTACGATGCGGCTGACCGGCCACCTCGTGGCTGAGCTAGAGAGGCGTTTCAGCCTGAAGTTCAGCCTGCACCCCGCCGCCACTCAAACAAAAATACCAAGGCCCGGGGCAACACACGGGACCTGCGAGACGTATTGGAAAATAAGGCAAAACATGCAAGATCGATCTACGGATCACAGGGGCGCGCACCAATACGCGACGAGGATCGTCACGCCGGATACACTAAAAGCAAATCGTGCCGAGCCAGACACGGCAGACAAGACTCGTATGAACCGCATCGCGATATAGCCCGGCACAGAGGCGCCGCACACCCCTTATGCTTCACTGATGAAGTAATGGATCACAAATTCCCAGAAAGGTTTAAACCTGTAAACATCGAATCATACGATGGTACTACAGACCCCGCGGTATGGATAGAAGACTTCTTCCTCCACATTCATATGTCCCGCGGGGATGACCTACATGCCATCGAGTATCTCCCGCTCAAACTCAAAGGGTCGGCTCGGCATTGGCTCAATAGCTTGACGGCAAACTCCATAGGAAGTTGGGAGAACCTGGCAGAGGCATTCCTGGACAATTTCCAGGGCACTTACGTGCGACCGCCGGACGCTGGCGATTTAAGTCATATAACTCAGCAGCCAGGGGAATCAGCCAGGAAATTCTGGACCCGGTTCCTAACCAAGAAGACCCAAATTGTCGACTGTCCAGATGCAGAGGCCTTAGCGGCATTTAAGCATAATATCCGTGATGAATGGCTCGCTCAGCACCTCGGCCAAGAGAAGCCAAAATCCATGGCAGCCCTCACGACACTTATGACCCACTTTTGTGCGGGCGAAGATAGCTGGTTGGCTCATAGTACCAATACAGCAAGCAAACCTTGCATATCACAGGCCAGGGATAGCAACGGCAAACCACGACGCAACAAACACAAGCGCCGCAAATATGGTGAAAACCCCAAAAATACGGCAGTTAATGCCGGGTTCAGGGGCTCAAAGTCCGGTCAGCGGAAAGGGCCGCCCAAAAATACAAATCCGGGTCGATCCAGTCTAGACCGCATACTCGCTCGCCAATGCCAAATTCATGGCACCCTAGAAACGCCAGCTACCCATACCAACAGAGAATGATGGGTCTTCAAACAAGCCGGCAAGGCAGGCGCCAAAAACGAAGAGGGGTCTCAAAGAGATGATAGCGACGAAGAGCCCAGATCACCGAACACAGGAGGGCAAAAGAAACCCCCCCCCCCCATATTCATTCAGTGAATGTGGTAAATACCACCCAAATTGCCCACTCGGACCAGATATGCACCTTAGGGACGGCGGCTCAATGGAACTCGTCGTCCCACAATATAAGCTAGGGCCGGTCACCTTCAACCGCATGTATCATCCGGTTAACGCCAATCGGGGCAATCCACCCACACTAATCCTCGACCCAATAGTAGACGGGTTCCACCTCACTCGAGTCCTTATGGACGGAGGTAGCAGTTTAAATCTGCTTTACCAGGATACAGTGCGCAAGATGGGCATCGATCATTCAGCGTGGTGGCTTTACCAGGATACCAGATACCTCACTCGAGTCCTTATGGACGGTGGCTTTACCAGGATACCTGGTATGATGCCTCTAAAAGCCCACTAAAGCCACTTTTACAGGCATCATACTAGGTATGGAGGTTAGCTGTACAGGCTCCATTGCCTCGAGGTAATCTTCGGATCATCAGAAAATTACCGTATCGAAGAGTTAATCTTCGAAATCGCCCCTTTCCGCAGTGACTATCAAGCACTGCCCGGGAGAACCGCGTCGCTCGATTCAACGCAGTGCCACATTATGCCTACCGTAAGCTCAAAATGCCCGGCCCACGCGGCGTTGTCACGGTTCATGGAAGGGCCGAACCTTCCTTCGGCACCAACAAATACATCACTGCCTTAGCAGCAGGAACAACGAGCAGCACCTTGCAGCCGAACCTCGAGTCGACGCCCAGGCTCCCGGACACCGTCAAGGGGCTCCGAACTACTTCGTGGAAGGATACCCCGGCTCGTCCAGAGCTCAACTAAACACTCCGGCGAAGGCCATGACAGGCCAAACTCAGCGGTTCAACCGCCCTCCGGCACGCAAACATTTCTTATATTTCCTTCGCAGGTTCACTTTTGCACCGACCAGGACGGACTCCACAGAGGCAGCTCGAACGCGTCAGGGGATCCTTAGACATTCCCCGCAGCGAACGTCCAGCTACAATACGGATCCACACTCAACCTCTTCCCTCTGGTCACAGCAGGTTCTGCTATCACAACTCCTTTTTATCACATTAGTTGTACCCATACGCATAGACATATTATTCAAATACAACATGTCGATTTATATGACGTTTACCTGCTGATTATTTCTTATCGAAATCATTTCGTCAAATGGCATCCGTATACAGCGATATGCCTTAAATATGCCAGGGGATTCGTTTTCCCCGTAACACGGCAATAAAAGTCCGAACACCTTCATGGAAGTTCGGCACCCCGAACTTATAGCATTATATGCATCAGCTCCGAATCATGTCTTGGGTCAATAGTTGGGTTTGCCTGGCTCCCATGTTTTGGTACCTTACGTTCCACTATATCGGCTAAGGTAGCACTGGGAGAACTACTGCAATTATGTCCCGGTTCTTCCGGATGAGCACCTCAGTAGAGAAAGCCGAAAACTGACTGTCATGATACGGCGAGAGCTGGTCAGCTGTTCGAGCGGTCACAAAATCTTTAAGGATTTCTCCCGCATAATGCCATAACCAATGCAGCGTGCGATGGATCGGCTTTTTCTCCGATCAGGCGCTTATAGAGCCCCTAGTACGGTCTTCCAAACACAAGGGGCTGCGCCGACCATACTAAAGCTCCTATGGCTAAGTGAGAGTGATAAAGCCCTATAGTCCGATTGCCTGGTTCATTGTGCTGAGCACCTCCTTCGGAGGACCCAAAACTGGGATAAAGAGTGCTCAGGTTTATCCCAAACACCCCCGTACTTCTTACATGTGGGCAGAAGCCGACGACTGTCCAACTCTCAGCCTTAACATACAAACGGCCGCATAGGAGGGTAAACTTTTATATAACAGGCGACATAGAAACGACCTTGTTCAAACATTACAAAGGACAACATGATTAGCATTCATGGAAATATAATGTCCTTGGTACATAGCTCCGCTGCAAGGTAGGATCCTTTCAGGACACTCTTATAATACAATTCGGGCTTGCGGTGCTCCTTCCCCTCTGGCGGTCCCTTGATACGTCTCCATCGTATCTACTTTTCCAAACACTTTTGCCCTTGTTTTGGACTCTAACTTGCATGATTTGAATGGAACTAACCCGGGCTGATGTTGTTTTCAGCAGAATTACCATGGTGTTATTTATGTGTAGAAACAAAAGTTCTCGGAATGACCTAAAACTTCACAGAACAACTTTTCGGAAATAATAAAAAATCCTTGCAAAAGATGAAGGCCAGGGGGCCCACCACCTGTCCACGAGGGTGGGGGCGCGCCTGGCCCCCTAGGGCGCGCCCCCTACCTCGTGGGCCCCCTGGAGCTCCTCCGACCTCAACTCCAACTCTATATATTTGGTTTTGGGGAGAAAATAATCATAGAGAAGAATTCATCGCGTTTTACGATACGGAGCCGCCGCCAAGCCCTAAAACCCCTCGGGAGGGCTGATCTGGAGTCCGTTCGGGGCTCCGGAGAGAGGAATCCGTCGCCATCGCCATCATCAACCATCCTCCATCACCAATTTCATGATGCTCACCGCCGTGCGTGAGTAATTCCATCGTAGGCTTGCTGGATGGTGATGGGTTGGATGGGATCTATCATGTAATCGAGTGAGTTTTGTTTGGGTTTGATCCCTAGTATCCACTATGTTCTGAGATTGATGTTGCTATGACTTTGCTATGCTTAATGCTTGTCACTAGGGCCCGAGTGCCATGATTTCAGATCTGAACCTATTATGTTTTCATCAATATATGAGAGTTCTTGATCCTATCTTGCAAGTCTATAGTCACCTATTATGTGTTATGATCTGTTAACCCCGAAGTGACAATAATCGGGATACTTACCGGTGATGACCGTAGTTTGAGGAGTTCATGTATTCACTATGTGTTAATGCTTTGTTTCGGTACTCTATTAAAGGAGACCTTAATATCCCTTAGTTTCCATTAGGACCCCGCTGCCACGAGAGGGTAGGACAAAATATGTCATGCAAATTATTTTCCATAAGCACGTATGACTATATTTGGAATACATGCCTACATTACATTGATGAACTGGAGCTAGTTCTGTGTCACCCTAGGTTATGATTGTTACATGATGAACCACATCCGGCATAATTCTCCATCACCGATCCATTGCCTACGAGCTTTCCATATATTGTTCTTCGCTTATTTACTTTTCCGTTGCTATTGCTATCGTCACTACAAAATACCAAAAACATTACTTTTCCTATCGTTACCTTTTACTATCGTTACCACTACTATCATATTACTTTGCTACTAAACACTTTGCTGCAGATATTAAGTTCCTAGGTGCGGTTGAATTGACGACTCAGCTGCTAACACTTGAGAATATTCTTTGGCTCCCCTTGTGTCGAATCAATAAATTTGGGTTGAATACTCTACCCTCGAAAACTGTTGCGATCCCCTATACTTGTGGGTTATAAATATTGTTTTCTGGCGCCGTTGCCAGGGAGCATAGCTCTATTCTTTGAGTCACTTGGGATTTATATCTGCTTATCATTATGAAGAACTTGAAAGATCCAAAAACCAAGATTTATCCCTCAACTACGAGGGGAGGTAAGGAACTGCCATCTAGATCTGCACTTGATTCACCTTCTGTTTTGAGTAAGCTTGCGACACCTAAACCTGCTTCTGCTATTCGTTCTGATATGTCGCATGTTATTGATGATGCCACTTATGCTATACATGATACTTATGATGAAACTACTTCTATTCTTGATACTACTGTGCCACTTGGCGAATTTCTTGATGAACAACTTGCTAGGGCTAGAGAGAATGAAAACATTGAATCTGATAATATTGATGAAAGTGATGATGAAGACTCACGTGTTATTCCTGAGGGTTATGTTTTTGATAAAGAAGCTTCTTTAGCTATTTTAGCTTGCAAAGATAGATACGAGCTCAAGAGGTTATTAGCTAAATGGAAGCAGCAATCTCTTAATGCTAGAATGAAACCTGACCCTGCTTTTGCTACTTCACCTATCTTTGTTACTGATAAGGATTATGCATTCTCTATTGATCCTGATATAATTACTTTGGTTGAATCTGATCCCTTTCATGGCTATGAATCTGAAACTGTTGTGGCACATCTTACTAAATTAAATGATATAACCACCCTGTTCACTACTCATGAGAGAACTCGTTACTTTCATATCCTTAAAATATTTCCGTTCTCATTAAAGGGTGATGCTAAGATATGATTTAATTCTCTTGATCCTGGTTGTGTGCGTAGTCCCCAGGATATGATTTATTACTTCTCTGCTAAATATTTCTCTGCTCATAAGAAACAAGCTGTTTTATGGGATATATATAATTTTGTGCAAATTGAAGAAGAGAGTCTCCCACAAGCTTGGGGGAGGCTTCTCAAGTTACTTAATGCTTTGCCTGATCATCCTCTTAAGAAAAATGAAATACTTGATATCTTTTATAATGGACTAACCGATGCCTCCAGAGATTACCTGGATAGTTGTGCTGGTTCTGTTTTCAGGGAAAGAACATTGGATGAAGCTGAAATTCTATTGAATAATATGTTGAAAAATGAAAATAATTGGACACTTCCTGAGCCAGCTCCGGAGCCAATTCCTGAGCCTATTCCTAAACCAACTCCGAAGAAGAGGGGTAATCTATTTCTCAGTCCTGAAGATATGCAAGAGGCAAATAAATCTATGAAAGAAAAAGGTATTAAAGCTGAACATGTTAAGAATTTACCTCCTATTGAAGAAACTCATGGTCTTGATAACCCGACACAGGTAGTGAAGGTAAATTCTCTCTATAGATATGATAAAGCTGAAATCCCATTTACTAAGTTTGCTAGCCCATGCTTAGATGAGTTTGATAAATTTATGGTTAAGCAAGAAGATTTTTAATGCTTATTTTGGTAGACAATTGAAATACAATTCAAATATGCTTGAACACTTGGGTGATTATATGGCTAATGTCAAAGGTGAACTTAAACTTATTAGTAAACATGCTTCTATGGTTACCACTCAAGTAGAACAAGTACTTCAAGCTCAAAATGATTTGCTCAATGAATTGAATAGTAAGGATAATGATAATGTTGTTAGAGTTATGACTAGTGGTGGTAGATTGACTCAGGAACCTTTGTATCCTGAGGGCCATCCTAAGAGAAATGAGCAAGATTCTCAGAGAAATAATATAGATGCACCTAGTCCTTCTAAAAGGAAGAAAAAGAAAAATGATAGGACTTTGCATGCTTCTAGTGAACATGTTATTGAAACACCTGAGAATCCAAATGATATTTCTATCTCTGATGCTGAAACACAATCTGGTAATGAACCTGAAACTAGTGATAATGTTAATAATAATGTTCATGATGATGCTCAACCTAGTAATGATAATGATATAGAAATTGAACCTGATGTTGATCTTGATAACCCACAATCAAAGAATCAACGTTATGATAAGAAAGACTTTGTTGCTAGGAAACATGGTAAAGAAAGAGAACCATGGGTTCGGAAACCCATGCCTTTTCCTCCCAAACCATCCAAGAAAAAGGATGATGAGGATTTTGAGCGCTTTGCTAAAATGATTAGACCTATCTTTTTGAGTATGCGATTAACTTATATGCTCAAAATGAATCCTTATGCTAAGTATATGAAAGAAATTGTTACTAATAAAAGAAAGATACAGGAAGCTGAAATTTCCACCATGCTTGCTAATTATACTTTTAAGGGTGGAATACCAAAGAAACTTGGAGATCCCGGTGTACCAACTATACCATGCTCCATTAAAAGAGACTATGTTAAAACTGCTTTGTGTGATCTTGGAGCCGGTGTTAGTGTTATGCCACTCTCTTTATATCGTAGACTTGATTTGAATAAGTTGACACCTACTGAAATATCTTTGCAAATGGCTGATAAATCAACTGCTATACCTGTCGGTATTTGTGAGGATGTGCCTGTTGTAGTTGCAAACGTTACTATTTTAACAGGCTTTGTTATTCTTGATATTCCCGAGGACGATAGTATGTCTATTATTCTTAGAAGACCCTTTTTGAATAGTGCAGGGGCTGTTATTGATTGCACTAAAGGCAATGTCACTTTTCATGTTAATGGTAATGAGCATACGATACACTTTCCAAGGAAACAACCTCAAGTTCATAGTATCAACTCTATTGGAAAAATTCCATCGATTATATTTGGAGGTTTTGAATTTCCTCTTCCTACTGTCAAGAAGAAATATGATATTCTTATTATTGGGGATATGCATATCCCCGTTGAGGTAACATAGTGTTATTCGAAATTTCTCCGGTTCCATGTTATTCGGAATGAGTTCATTAACAAGACTTGATCAACCTTGTTAGTGGATTCCTTTTGATGAGCATGAGATGGATGAAACTAGAAGGCACAACCTTCTGTACCCTCCTTTTACTTTCTGTTATTTATATTAAATAGAATAAAAATAGTGTTTTCTATCTGTTATCTGATTATCCGTGCAATATAAAAATACCCTGAAAATAGAAGTTCTCCAAATGCCCTGAAATTTAAATATGATTTTTTCTAGAATATTTGAGAATATTTGGCACTGAGAACACAGCAGGAGGAGCTGGCACTTGGCCACGAGATTCAGGGGCGCGCCCTACCCCCTGGGCGCGCCCCCTGCCCTGTGGGCCCACGATGGCCCTCCTCCACTTATCCTTTCGCCCACACACTCCTTCCTCCCCAAACACGAATATCCAGCTCAAACCCGAGTCCAAGCTCATTTTGCTGCCATTTTCGATCTCCTTGCTCAAAGCACCTCTCACAAAACTACTTGGGGAGATTGTTCCTTGGTATGTGACTCCTCCATTGGTTCAATTAGTTTTTGTTCTAGTGCTTTATTCATTGCAAATTTTTTATGCTTAGGTGACCCTGTTCTTGAGCTTGCATGTCAAATTTATATGGTCAAAAGTAGTTTTGATGCATGATGTAGGCCCTAGGCACTTGTAGGAGTAGTTGCTATCAATATTATTGAGTGTGGTTTACTTTTATTTTGAAGTTACTAAAAATTTCAGAAATTTTTCGGAGGAAGAAATATGCTTAGGAAAATGTTCCAAGGTGGTTCTTCAAGGAAGCAAGGTCCCAGGCTTGCAATGCGTGATGCTGATGAAGAGCCACCAAGAGACGCTCCAGTGCGTCCTTGTGAGTGGCCTTCTGGAAACTTTATGGATCGAGCGGGAATTAAGGAAGAATTTAACGCATATTTGCGTAACGCTGATCTTGTGAGCTTCGAGGAAGAAAAGTGCAGCCAGTATCACTATCTCACTAGTTCCTTTGTGAGGAGGCAACAGGAAGATATGTTATTACCAGAGAGGAGGCAGATGAGTACGAGAGGAGGGCGGAGGCCACTCGTTGCCACACTGCAGCTCAGGAGGGATAGCCGCTGCATCTCAGTACGACCCCAACTTTTACTATGGGTATCCGCCAGGCCAATCGTGCCCATAGACCAACTTAGGCCCAAAATCCCAAGCTTGGGGGAATACGTATTTCTCACCGACATTACATTTATATTCACACACTCATTGCTAGATGTCGGTGCTCATACTTTTTCATTGTATCATCCATGCTAGTTTATTTCCCTTTTTATGCTTTCTTCTTGTGTGTTTGGTAAACCTTAAGAAAAACCAAAAAAATTAGTTGTAGCTTTTAATTAGTTTACTTTCCATGCTTGTAGTAGTAATTAAAAAGAAAACCCAAAAAGATTTCATGTTCTTCTTTTACTTGTTGGGAGCTCTCCCGTGTAAATAGTTTTATTTCTTTTATTTTCTTTGGGGGTCGATAGGAGAAGACCATAATTAAATTGTTGAAGTGGCTCTTATATGTATTATTGTTGATCTAACAAAAGAGCCCATATTGCCTTGTCTTCTCCTGTTTATTGAATGCTTGCAGATTCCAGCTTAGTCCAATGCACGTGCACTATTATTATTATCCACATCGTTTGGTGATACGTCTCCAACGTATCTATAATTTTTGATTGCTCCATGCTATATTATCTACTATTTTGGACATTATTGGGATTTATTATCCACTTTTATATTATTTTTGGGACTAACCTATTAACCGAAGGCCTCGCCCAGAATTGCTGTTTTTTGCCTGTTTTAGGGTTTCGAAGAAAAGGAATATCAAACGGAATGAAACATTCGGGAACGTGATTTTCTTATCGAATACAACTCAGGAGACTTGGACCCTACGTCAAGACACGTAACAGGAGGCCACGAGGTAGGGGGCGCGCCTACCCCCCCCCCCCCCCCAGGCGCGCCCTCCACCCTCGTGGGGCCCCTGTTGCTCCACCGACGTACTTCTTCCTCCTATATGTACCCACGTACCCCCAAACGATCAGAAACGGAGCCAAAACCCTAATTCCACCGCCGTAACTTTCTGTAACCATGAGATCCCATCTTGGGGCCTGTTGCGGAGCTCCGCCGGAGGGGGCATCGATCACGGAGGGCTTCTACATCAACACCATAGCCCCTCCGATGAAGTGTGAGTAGTTTACCTCAGACCTATGGGTCCATAGTTAGTAGCTAGATGGCTTCTTCTCTCTTTTTGGATCTCAATACAATGTTCTCCCCCTCTCTTGTGGAGATCTATTCGATGTAATCTTATTTTTGCGGTGTGTTTGTTGATATCGATGAATTGTGGGTTTATGATCAAGTCTATCTATGAATAATATTTGAATCTTCTCTGAATTCTTTTATGTATGATTGGTTATCTTTGCAAGTCTCTTCGAATTATCAGTTTGGTTTGGCCTACTAGATTGATCTTTCTTGCAATGGGAGAAGTGCTTAGCTTTGGGTTCAATCTTGCGGTGTCCTTTCCCGGTGATAGTAAGGGCAGCAAGGCACGTATTGTATTGTTGCCATCGAGGATAACAAGATGGGGTTTTCTTCATATTGCATGAGTCTATCCCTCTACATCATGTCATCTTGCTTAAGGTGTTACTCTGTTTTTAACTTAATACTCTAGATGCATGCTGGATAGCGGTCGATGAGTCGAGTAATAGTAGTAGATGCAGGCAGGAGTCGGTCTACTTGTCTAGGACGTGATGCCTATATACATGATCATAACTAGATATTCTCATAATTATGCTCAATTCTGTCAATTGCTCAATAGTAATTTGTTTACCCACCGTAGAATACTTATGCTCTCGAGAGAAGCCACTAGTGAAATATATGGCCCCTGGGTCTATCTTTATCATATGAATCTCGTACTAATTAGTTATTTACTTTGCCTTTATTTTACTTTGCATATTTATCATAAAAATACCAAAAATATTATCTTATCATATCTATAAGATCTCACTCTCGTAAGTGGCCCTATAGGGATTGACAACCCCTATTTGCGTTGGTTGCGAGGATTTATTTGTTTTGTGCGGGTGCGAGAGACTCGCGCGTAGCCTCCTACTGGATTGATACCTTGGTTCTCAAAAACTGAGGGAAATACTTACGCAACTTTGCTGCATCATCCCTTCCTCTTCGGGGAAAACCAACGCAGTGCTAAAAGAGGTAGCAAGAAGGATTTCTGGCGCCGTTGCCGGGGAGGTCTACGCAAAAGTCAACATACCAAGTACCCATCACATACCCTTATCTCCCGCATTACATTATTTGCCATTTGCCTCTCGTTTTCCTCTCCCCCACTTCACCCTTGCCGTTTTATTTGCCCTCTCTCTCTCTCTCTATCCTCCCTCTCTTTCTCTATTTGCCTCTTTTTGCCCGCTTGTTTTTTGTTTGATTGTGTGTTAGTTTGCTTACTTGTTGTTATGGCTAGTCCCTTATCTTCTCCGTTGTCTCCCGAGAATGAAATTCTAAATTTTAAGCAAAGGGAGGGTGAAAATCTAAAAGATGCTTGGTATAGAATTTGCAATGCTCAAAATAAATCTACTAGGAAGCAATCTACTACCATTCTCCTTCACAATTTTTATGTAGGCATTACTCCTTGGCACCGTTATGTTCTTGATACTATTAGTGGAGGGAACTTTTTGGGTAGCCATACTTTTGATTCTTATAATGCTATGTTAGATTTATTTGGCTCACCCCCTCTCTTGGTTAATGGAACTATATTAACTTTGGAGCATGTAATGCAAAGGCTTGAGATTATTGAAAATAAGGTTTCTACCGTAGAGTTAATTGAAAATTTGGATAAAAAGATCCACAGCCTAATCTCTCAATATGGATCTAAAGTAGGAGTTACTTTGAAAGATATTAAACAAAAGGAACCCATAGTTAACGAGAAAATAAATCACGATTCCGTTAGGATCGATAAACTTGAGAATATTATTATCAACTTGGGAACCGCTTTTTCTTCCACAAAGAATACTCCGAGTCCCTCCACTAAAGTTGCCAAACTTATGTACATTCCTAAAAATAAGGGTGAATCATCTAGTAAGGAAAATGCGGATCTCAAATCTATAAGTGTTCATCCCAATCTTTTTGTTATCATTAAGGAACCATTTGTTACAAATGAATTTTTCGATCTTGTGCCTAAAAAGTTGATAATTAATAAAAAGAAATAAATTCCTAAAGATGGTAGATGCCTCATTGAAGAATTTCCTACCAAAGATGGCAATACCTAGATATATTCTTGCTTGTTATGCATAGCTAGGGGCGTTAAACGATAACGCTTGTTGGGAGGCAACCCAATTTTATTTTTATTTCTTGCTTTTTTCTCCTGTTTAGTAATAAATAAATTATCTAGCCTATGTTTTGGTTGTGCTTTTTGTGTTTAATTAGTGTTTGTGCCAAGTAGAACAGTTGGGAAGACTTGGGGAAAGTCTTGTTGAACTTGCTGTAAAAAACAGAAACTTTAGCGCTCACGAGAACTGCTGTAATTTTTATTTGGAAAGTGTTATTTAGTTAATTCTTTTTGCAGATGATTAATAGATAAATTACTCACGTCCATAAATTTATTTTAGAATTTTTGGGTTCCAGATCTTGCGCTAGCTACAGATTACTACAGACTGTTCTGTTTTTGACAGATTCTGTTTTTCGTGTGTTGTTTGCTTATTTTGATGAATCTATGGCAAGTAAAATAGTTTATAAACCATAGAGAAGTTGGAATACAGTAGGTATAACACCCATATAAATAAAGAATGAGTTCATTATAGTACCTTGAAGTGGTCTTTTGTTTTCTTTCGCTAACGGAGCTCACGAGATTTTCTACTTTAAGTTTTGTGTTGTGAAGTTTTCAAGTTTTGGGTAAAGATTTGATGGATTATGGAACACGGAGTGGCAAGAGCCTAAGCTTGCGGATGCCCATGGAACCCCCAAGATAATCTAAGGACACCTAAAAGCCAAATCTTGGGGATGCCCCGGAAGGCATCCCCTCTTTCGTCTACTTCTATTGGTAACTTTACTTGGAGCTATATTTTTATTCGCCACATGATATGTGTTTTGCTTGGAGCGTCTTGTATTATTTGAGTCTTTGCTTGTTAGTTTACCACAATCATCCTTGCTGTACACACCTTTTGAGATAGCCATACATGATTTGGAATTTGTTAGAATACTCTATGTGCTTCGCTTATATCTTTTGAGTTATATAATTTTGCTTTAGTGCTTCACCTATATCTTTTAGAGCACGGTGGTGGATTTGTTTTATAGAAACTGTTGATCTCTCATGCTTCACTTAGATTATTTTGAGAGTCTTGAGAGCATGGTAATTTGCTTAAAATCCTAATATGCTTGGTATGCAAGATTAATAATAAAAATTTCTTATGAGTGTGTTGAATACTAAGAGAAGTTTGATGCTTGATGATTGTTTTGAGACATGGAGGTAATAATATCAAAGTCGTGCTAGTTGAGTAGTTGTGAAATTGAGAAATACTTGTGTTGAGGTTTGCAAGTCCCGTAGCATGCACGTATGGTAAATGTTATGCAACAAATTTGAAACATGAGGTGTTATTTGATTGTCTTCCTTATGAGTGGCGGTCGGGGACGAGCGATGGTCTTTTCCTACCAATCTATCCCCCTAGGAGCATGCGTGTAGTACCGAGGTTTTTGATGACTTGTAGATTTTTGCAATAAGTATGTGAGTTCTTTATGACTAATGTTGAGTCCATGGATTATACGCACTCTCACCCTTCCATCCTTGCTAGCCTCTTCGGTACCGTGCATTGCCCTTTCTCACATTGAGAGTTGGCGCAAACTTCGTCGGTGCATCCAAACCCCGTGATATGATACGCTCTTTCACACATAAACCTCCTTATATCTTCCTCAAAACAGCCACCATACCTACCTATTATGGCATTTCCATAGCCATTCTGAGATATATTGCCATGCAACTTTCCATCATTCCGTTCATCATGACACATTCATCATTGTCATATTGCTGAGCATGGTCATGTAGTTGACATAGTATTTGTGTCAAAGCCACCGTTCATAATTCTTTCATACATGTCACTCTTGGTCCATTGCATATCCCGGTACACCACCGGAGGCATTCATATAGATTCATCTTTGTTCTAGTATCAAGTTGTAATCATTGAGTTGTAAATAAATAGAAGTGTGATGATCATCATTTTCTAGAGCATCGTCCCAAGTGAGGAATATAAAAAAAGAGAAAGGCCATAAAAAATAGAGAAAAGGCCCAAAAAAGGAGAAAAGAAAAAAATGAGAGAAAAAGAGAGAAGGGACAATGTTGCTATCCTTTGCCACACTTGTGCTTCAAAGTAGCACCATGATCTTCATAGTAGAGAGTCTCTCATGTTATCACTTTCATATACTAGTGGGAATTTTTCATTATAGAACTTGGCTTGTATATTCCAACAATGGGCCTCCTCAAGTGCCCTAGGTGTTCATGAGCAAGCAAGTTGGATGCACACCCACTAGTTTCTTTTGTTGAGCTTTCATACATTTATAGCTCTAGTGCATCTGTTGCATGGCAATCCCTACTCCTTACATTAACATCAATCGGTGGACATCCCCATAGCACATTGATTAGCCTCGTTGATGTGAGACTTCCACTTTTTTTGTCTTCTCCACATAACCCCCCTCATTATATTCTATTCCACCTATAGTGCTATGTCCATGGCTCGCGCTCATATATTGCGTGAAAGTTTATAGGTTTGAGATTACTAAAGTATGAAACAATTGCTTGGCTTGTCATCGGGGTTGTGCATGATGATAGCATTCTTGTGTGACGAAAATGAAACATGACTAAACCATATGATTTTGTAGGGATGAAATTTCTTTGGCCATGTTTTTGAGAAGACATAATTGCTTAGTTAGTATGCTTAAAGTATTATCATTCTTATGTCAATATGAACATTTGTCTTGAATCTTTCGGATCTGAATATTCATACCACAATTAAGAAGAATTACATTAAAATTATGCCAAGTAGCACTCCGCATCAAAAATTCTGTTTTTATCATTTACCTACTCGAGGACGAGCAGGAATTAAGCTTGGGGATGCTTGATACGTCTCCAACGTATCTATAATTTTTGATTGCTCCATGCTATATTATCTACTGTTTTGGACATTATTGGGCTTTATTATCCACTTTTATATTATTTTTGGGACTAACCTATTAACCGGAGGCCCAGCCCAGAATTGTTGTTTTTTGCCTGTTTTAGGGTTTCGAAGAAAAGGAATATCAAACGGAGTCCAAACGGAATCAAACCTTCGGGAACGTGATTTTCTCATCGAATACAACTCAGGAGACTTGGAACCTACGTCAAGACACGTAACAGGAGGCCACAAGGTAGGGGGCGCGCCTACCCCCCCCCCCCCAGGTGCGCCCTCCACCCTCGTGGGCCCCCTGTTGCTCCACCGATGTAGTTCTTCCTCCTATATATACCCACGTACCCCCAAACGATCAGAAATGGAGACAAAACCCTAATTCCACCGCCGTAACTTTTTGTATCCACGAGATCCCATCTTGGGGCCTGTTCCGGAGCTCCGCCGGAGGGGGCATCGATCACGGAGGGCTTCTACATCAACACCATAGCCCCTCCAATGAAGTGTGAGTAGTTTACCTCAGACCTACGGATCCATAGTTAGTAGCTAGATGGCTTCTTCTCTCTTTTTGGATCTCAATACAATGTTCTCCCCCTCTCTTGTGGAGATCTATTCGATGTAATCTTCTTTTTGTGGTGTGTTTGTTGAGACCGATGAATTGTGGGTTTATGATCAAGTCTATCTATGAATAATATTTGAATCTTCTCTGAATTCTTTTATGTATGATTGGTTATCTTTGCAAGTCTCTTCGAATTATTAGTTTGGTTTGGCCTACTAGATTGATCTTTCTTGCAATGGGAGAAGTGCTTAGCTTTGGGTTCAATCTTGCGGTGTCCTTTCCCGGTGATAGTAAGGGCAGCAAGGCACGTATTGTATTGTTGCCATCGAGGATAACAAGATGGGGTTTTCTTCATATTGCATGAGTCTATCCCTCTACATCATGTCATTTTGCTTAAGGCGTTACTCTGTTTTTAACTTAATACTCTAGATGCATGCTGGATAGTGGTCGATGAGTGGAGTAATAGTAGTAGATGCAGGCAGGAGTCGGTCTACTTGTCTCGGACATGATGCCTATATACATGATCATAACTAGATATTCTCATAACTATGCTCAATTCTGTCAATTGCTCAACAGTAATTTGTTTACCCACCATAGAATACTTATGCTCTCGAGAGAAGCCACTAGTGAAACCTATGGCCCCCGGGTCTATCTTTATCATATCAATCTCCTACTACTTAGTTATTTAATTTGCTATTTACTTTGCCTTTATTTTACTTTGCATCTTTATCATAAAAATACCAAAAATATTATCTTATCATATCTATCAGATCTCACTCTCGTAAGTGTCCCTATAGGGATTGACAACCCCTATTTGCGTTGGTTGCGAGGATTTATTTGTTTTGTGCAGGTGCGAGGGACTCACGCGTAGCCTCCTACTGGATTGATACCTTGGTTCTCAAAAACTGAGGGAAATACTTACGCTACTTTGCTGCACCATCCCTTCCTCTTTGGGGAAAACCAACGCAGTGCTAAAAGAGATAGCATTCGGTCGTGCATGTGAAAGGCAATAATGATGATTATATGATGAACTTATTGAGATGAGAAAAGCTGGTATGAACTCGACCTCTCTTGTTTTCGTAAATATGATTAGTTCATCGTTCCTGATTCAGCCTATTATGAATAAACATGTTTGCAATGACAACTAGAGATCATAGTTCTTGTGCCATGCTTGATTAGCTAGGAGCTTATAATGGTTTACCTTGCGTGCCAACATGCTATTAAAATGGTTATGATGTGGTATGATAGGGTGGTATCCTCCTCTGAATGATTTAAGTGATTTGACTTGGCGCATGTTCACGCATGTAGTTGAAACAAAATCAACATAGCCTTCACGATATTTATGTTCATGGTGGATTATATCCTACTCATGCTTGCATTCGGTGTTGATTAATTTTAATGCATGTTCATGACTGTTGTCGTTCTCTAGCTGGTCGCTTCCCAATCTTTTGCTAGCCTTCACCTGTACTAAGCGGGAATACTGCTTGTGCATCCAACTCCATAAACCCCAAAGTTATTCCATATGAGTTCACCATACCTACCTATATAAGGTACCTACCTGCCGTTCCAAGTAAATTTGTATGTGCCAAACTCTAAACCTTCAAATTAATATCCTATTTTGTATGCTCAAATAGCTCATGTATCAACTAGGGGTGTCCGTATCTTCCATGTTAGGCGGGTTATTCTCAAGAGGAGTGGACTCCGCTCCTCAGTCACGAGAAAGTGGCTGGTCACCGGGATGCCCAGTCCCATGCTTTATGCAAATCAAATCAAAATAATTGCAAACAAAACTCCCCTGGGACTCTTGTTAGTTGGAGGCACTCGTTGTTTCTAGCAAGCCACGAATTGATGCTTGTTGGTGGAAGGGGGAGTATAAACTTTACCATTATGTTTGGGAACCGCCTATAATGTGTGTAGCATGGAAGATATCGCCATCTCTTGGTTGTTATGTTGACCATGAAAGTATACCGCTCAAAATACTATTCACCTCTATTTCAAAACCGAGCTCTGGCACCTCTACAAATCCCTGCTTCCCTCTGCGAAGGGCCTATCTATTTATTTTCATGCTGAGTCATCATCCTCTTATTAAAAAGCACCAGTTGGAGAGCATCGTTGTCATTTGCATTCATTACTGTTAGTTTACATTGAGTATGACTTGACTGGATCTCTTTTACCATGAATTACAATGTCTAGTCAGTCCTTGATCTTTAAAGGTGCTCTGCATTTATGTTTTGCAGTCTCAGAAAGGGCTAGCGAGATACCATCTTGTCATATCATATTATGGTTGTTTTGAGAAAGTGTTGTCATCCGAGATTTATTATTATTGCTCGCTAGTTGATTATGCCACTGATATGAGTAAACTTGAGACCTAAGTGTTATTGTGAATGTAGTTAGTCATAATATTTGCTGAAAACTTGAATGCTGGCTTTACATATTTACAACAACAAGAGCAAACAGAGTTTGTAAAAGTTTTTCTTTGTCACTTTCAGTTTATCAACTGAATTGCTTGAGGACAAGCAAGGGTTTAAGCTTGGGGGAGGTGATACATCTCTGTCGTATCTACTTTTCCAAACACTTTGCCCTTGTTTTGGACTCTAACTTGCATGATTTGAATGGAACTAACCCGGACTCACGCTGTTTTCAGCAGAATTACCATGGTGTTATTTATGTGCAGAAACAAAAGTTCTCGGAATGACCTGAAACTTCACGGAACAACTTTTCGGAAATAATAAAAAATCCTTGCAAAAGATGAAGGCCAGGGGGGCGACCACCTGTCCACGAGGGTGGGGCGCGCGCCTGCCCCGCTAGGGCGCGCCCCCTACCTCGTGGGCCCCCTAGAGCTCCTCCGACCTCAACTCCAACTCTATATATTTGGTTTCGGGGAGAAAAAAATCAGAGAGAAGAATTCATCGTGTTTTACGATACGGAGCTGCCGCCAAGCCCTAAAACCTCTCGGGAGGGCTGATCTGGAGTCCGTTCGGGGCTTCGGAGAGGGGAATCCGTCGCCATCGTCATCATCAACCATCCTCCATCACCAATTTCATGATGCTCACCGCCGTGCGTGAGTAATTCCATCGTATGCTTGCTGGACAGTGATGGGTTGGATGGGATCTATCTTGTAATCGAGTTAGTTTTGTTAGGGTTTGATCCCTAGTATCCACTATGTTCTGAGATTGATGTTGCTATGACTTTTTTATGCTTAATGCTTGTCACTAGGGCCCGAGTGCCATGATTTCATATCTGAACCTATTATGTTTTCATCAATATATGAGAGTTCTTAATCCTATCTTGCAAGTCTATAGTCACCTATTATGTGTTATGATCCGTTAACCCCGAAGTGACAATAATCGGGATACTTACCGGTGATGACCGTAGTTTGAGGAGTTCATGTATTCACTATGTGTTAATGCTTTGTTCCGTTCTCTATTAAAAGGAGGCCTTAATATCCCTTAGTTTCTGTTAGGACCCCGTTGCCACGGGAGGGTAGGACAAAAGATGGCATGCAAGTTCTTTTCCATAAGCATGTATGACTATATTCGGAATACATGCCTACATTACATTGATGAACTGGAGCTAGTTCTGTGTCACCCTAGGTTATGATTGTTACATGATGAACCGCATCCGGCATAATTCTCCATCACCGATCCATTGCCTACGAGCTTTCCATATATTGTTCTTCGCTTATTTACTTTTCCGTTGCTATTGCTATCATCACTACAAAATACCAAAAACATTACTTTTGCTATCGTTACCTTTTACTATCATTACCACTAATATCATATTACTTTGCTACTAAACACTTTGCTGCAGATATTAAGTTCCCAGGTGACGTTGAATTGACAACTCAGCTGCTAACACTTGAGAATGTTCTTTGGCTCCCCTTGTGTCGAATCAATAAATTTGGGTTGAATACTCTACCCTCGAAAACTGTTGCGATCCCCTATACTTGTGGGTTATCATCCCTCGGTCACTAGCTTTTCGGCATCGATCTTCCCCCAATGCACCTTTGCGAGGGCGAAGGCCATTCGCGCTCCTTCTATACAGACCGACCGCTTGATGACGTCAAGCCGAGGGCAAGCGCTTACAAGCCGCCTCACGAGCCCGAAGTAGCTGCTTGGAATCGGCTCGGCAGGCCATAGCCAGATAACCATATCTTTCATGGCTAGTTCTGCCGCCTTATGCAGTTCGATCAACTGTTTCAGTTGATCGGCAAAAGGCATCAGATAATTCGGTGCCACATACTGCGACAAAAAGAGCTTATCGGCGGTGTTCCTTCCTTCGGCTCGGTAGAAGTGAGCGGCATCTGATGTACTATGAGGTAGCTCGGCAAATACACCTGAGAAGTCCGGATTCACAATCAGAAACATAGTTTTCCCTTCAAATACTTGCTTTACATGGGAAAAGCCTTACCTACCGTGATCTTCCTCGCCTCTTGGATCCCCTGCAGGGCGCTTTGGGTTTCCCCCCGGGCGTTGCTCGTGGCTTGATGCGCCTTGGTGAGTTCGGACTCTTTCTCCGTTACATTCTGCTCCAAGGCCTCGCATTTACTTACGGCCTCTTGCAGCTCCTTCTCAGCTTTAATAACTCTGGCTTCGTGTTTCTCACGAAGAGTCCGCTCCATGGCCGCCTTTTTTCGGCCTCGGCAACGGCCCTTTTGAGGGCCTCAACTTTGGTCATAACCCCTAGCACAAGTTATGCGGATTATTTCATACTAAACATTTATTTCACAATAAATGTGGGCAATGCTTGTGCATACCTTGTTTATCCCTCAACTGCATTTTTAATTGGCCAATTTCCCCTATGGCCCGCTCCAGACTTTGATTCAGTCCGGAGATCTCCGCAGTATGAGAGGCAGCAGCCACTATAGGTATCTGCTTGGAACAGAAGAGAAATCAATATCACTCAATGAGTCTTCCTGTGATCATCAATGCGATCCCCTGTCCGGTTCCTTCTTTCACCAAACAGGGTATAAGGGGCTACTATCTATACTATGAAACTCTTCGGCAACTTATAAAACATACCTCAAAGCCTCTTATAAGGCTGATACAGGCTTCGTTCAGTCCACTCTCGGTTGACTGAATCTTCTCAATCACCGCACCCATAAGGGCACGGTGTTCGTCAACAATGGAGGCGTCTCGTAACACCACCAACAAAGCATCTGACACCTCTGGATGGACAGAGGTCGCCGGCGGAACAGGCATGCCCCCTCCAGCCGAAGGAGGTTGCCTTCTTGATTCTGGAGCCGTATAAACCTCTGGAATCACATCCGGTGAGGAGCCGAGCTCAGGGTCGCCCCCGATGTCAGACCCTATGGGAATCTTTTCCCCCACGTGTCCGGCCCCTGCGGTTTGACCTCCAGGCGCCGCCTTCATGGTTTCTCCCATTCCTCCTTGGCCGTGGTCCTTCTGGGACGAAGCCTCGGTGTTATGCACTGCTACCTCTTGAGCACTATGTTGGTTTTCCCCGAAGAGGAAGGGATGATGCAGCAAAGTAGCGTAAGTATTTCCCTCAGTTTTTGAGAACCAAGGTATCAATCCATTAGGAGGCTACGTGCCAGTCCCTCGTACCTGCACAAAACAAATAAATCCTCACAACCAACGCGATAAGGGGTTGTCAATCCCTACACGGCCACTTACGAGAGTGAGATCTGATAGATATGATAAGATAATATTTTTGGTATTTTTATGATAAAGATGCAAAGTAAAATAAAAGCAAAGTAAAAGCAAAGGAAATAACTAAGTATTGGGAGATTAATATGATGAAGATAGACCCGGGGGCCATAGGTTTCACTAGTGGCTTCTCTCGAGAGCATAAGTATTCTACGGTGGGTGAACAAATTACTATTGAGCAATTGACAGAATTGAGCATAGTTATGAGAATATGTAAGTATGATCATGTATATAGGCATCACGTCCGAGACAAGTAGACCGACTCCTACCTGCATCTACTACTATTACTCCACTCATCGACCGCTATCCAGCATGCATCTAGAGTATTAAGTTAATGAAAACAGAGTAACGCCTTAAGCAAGATGAAATGATGTAGAGGGATAAACTCATGAAATATGATGAAAACCCCATCTTGTTATCCTCGATGGCAACAATACAATACGTGCCTTGCTGCCCCTACTATCACTGGGAAAGGACACCGCAAGATTGAACCCAAAGCTAAGCACTTCTCCCATTGCAAGAAAGATCAATCTAGTAGGCCAAACCAAACTGATAATTCGAAGAGACTTGCAAAGATAACCAATCATACATAAAAGAATTCAGAGATGATTCAAATATTGTTCATAGATAGACTTGATCATAAACCCACAATTCATCGGTCTCAACAAACACACCGCAAAAAGAAGATTACATCGAATAGTTCTCCACAAGACAGGGGGAGAACATTGTATTGAGATCCAAAAAGAGAGAAGAAGCCATCTAGCTACTAACTATGGACCCATAGGTCTGAGGTAAACTACTCACACTTCATCGGAGGGGCTATGGTGATGATGTAGAAGCCCTCCGTGATCGATGCCCCCTCCGGCGGAGCTTCGGAATAGGCCCCAAGATGGGATCTCGTGGATACAGAAAGTTACGGCAGTGGAATTAGAGTTTTGGCTCCGTATCTGGTCGTTTGGGGGTACGTAGGTAAATATAGGAGGAAGAAGTACGTCAGTGGAGCAACAGAGGGCCCATGAGGGTGGAGGGCGCGCCTGGGGGGTAGGCGCGCCCCCTACCTCATGGCCTCCTCTTTTGTGTCTTGACATAGGGTCCAAGTCTCCTTGGTCTTGTTCGTTGAGAAAATCACGTTCCCGAAGGTTTCATTCCGTTTGGACTCCGTTTGATATTCCTTTTCTTCGAAACCCTAAAACAGGCAAAAAATAGCAATTCTGGGCTGGGCCTCCGGTTAATAGGTTAGTCCCAAAAATAATATAAAAGTGGATAATAAATCCCAATAATGTCCAAAACAGTAGATAATATAGCATGGAGAAATCGAAAATTATAGATACGTTGGAGACGTATCAAGCATCTCCAAGCTTAATTCCTGCTCGTCCTCGAGTAGGTAAATGATAAAAACAGAATTTTTGATGCGGAGTGCTACTTGGCATAATTTTAAGTGTAATTCTTCTGAATTGTGGTATGAATATTCAGATCCGAAAGATTCAAGATAAAAGTTTAATATTGACATAAAAATAATAATACTTCAAGCATACTAACAAAGCAATCATGTCTTCTCAAAATAACATGGCCAAAGAAAGTTATCCGTACAAAATCATATAGTCTGGCTATGCTCCATCTTCACCACACAAAATATTTAAATCATGCACAACCCCGATGACAAGCCAAGAAATTGTTTCATACTTTTGGTGTTCTCAAAACTTTTTCAATCTTCACGCAATACATGAGCGTGAGCCATGGATATAGCACTATAAGTGGAATAGAATGGTGGTTGTGGAGAAGACAAAAAGGGAGAAGATAGTCTCACATCAACTAGGCGCATCAACAGGCTATGGAGATGCCCATCAATAGATATCAATGTGAGTGAGTAGGTATTGCCATGCAATGGATGCACTAGAGCTATAGGTATATGAAAGCTCAACAAAAGAAAGTAAGTGGTTGTGCATCCAACTTGCTTGCTCATGAAGACCTAGGGCATTTTGAGGAAGCCCATCATTGGAATATACAAGCCAAGTTCTATAATGAAAAATTCCCACTAGTATATGAAAGTGATAACATAGGAGACTCTATATCATGAATATCATGGTGCTACTTTGAAGCACAAGTGTGGTAAAAGGATACTAACATTGTCCCTTCTCTCTTCTTCTCTCAAATTCTTTTTTTTCTCTTTTTTTTATTTGGGCCTTTTCTCCTCTTTTTTATGGCCTCTTTTCTTTCTCTTTTTTTTCGTCCGGAGTCTCATCCCGGCTTGTGGGGGAATCGTAGTCTCCATCATCCTTTCCTCACTGGGACAATGCTCTAATAATGATGATCATCACACTTTTATTTTTCTTACAACTCAACAATTACAACTCGATACTTAGAACAAAATATAACTCTATATGAATGCCGCCGGCAGTGTACCGGGATGTGCAATGAATCAGGAGTGACACGTATGAAAGAATTATGAATGGTGGCTTTGCCACAAATACGATGTCAACTACATGATCATGCTAAGTAATATGACAATGATGGAGTGTGTCATAATAAACAGAACAGTGGAAAGTTGCATGGAAATATATCTCGGAATGGCTATGGAAATGCCATAATAGGTAGGTATGGTGGCTGTTTTGAGGAAGGTATATGGTGGGTGTATGATACCGGCAAAAGGTGCGCGGTATTAGAGAGGCTAGCAGAGGTGGAAGGGTGAGAAAAGTGCATATAATCCATGGACTCAACATTAGTCATAAAAAAATCATATACTTATTGCAAAAATCTACAAGTTATCAAAGTAAAGTATTACGTGCATGCTCCTAGGGGGATAGATTGGTAGGAAAAGACCATCTCTCATCCCCGACCGCCACTCATAAGAAGACAATCAAAAAATAAATCATGCTCCGACTTCATCACATAATGGTTCACCATACGTGCATGCTATGGGAATCACAAACTTTAACATAAGTATTTCTCAATTTCACAACTACTCAACTAGCATAACTCTAATATCACCATCTTCATATCTCAAAACAATTATCAAGCATCAAACTTCTCATAGCATTCAACACACTCATAAGGAAGTTCTTTTACTATTCTTGAATTCCAAGAATATTAGGATTATTTAAGCAAATTACCATGCTATTTAAGACTCTCAAAATAATCTAAGTGAAGCATGAGAGACCAATAGTTTCTATAAAACAAATCCACCACCGTGCTCTAAAAGATATAAGTGAAGTACTAGAGCAAAACTATATAACTCAAATGATATAAGTGAAGCACATAGAGTATTCTAACAAATTCCAAATCATGTATGGCTCTCTCAAAAGTTGTGTACATCAAGGATGATTGTGGTAAACTAAAAAATAAAGACTCAAATCATACTAGACGCTCCAAGCAAAACACATATCATGTGGCGAATAAAAATATAGCTCCAAGTAAAGTTACCGATAGAAGTAGACGAAAGAGGGGATGCCTTCCGGGGTATACCCAAGCTTTGGCTTTTAGGTGTCCTTAGATTATCTTGGGGGTGCCATGGGCATCCCCAAGGTTAGGTTCTTGCCACTCCTTGTTCCATAATCCATCAAATCTTTACCCAAAACTTGAAAACTTCACAACACAAAACTCAAAGTAGAAAATCTTGTGAGCTCCGTTAGCGAAAGAAAACAAAAGGCCACTTCAAGGTACTGTAATGAACTCATTCTTTATTTATATTGGTGTTAAACCTAATGTATTCCAACATCTCTATGTTTTATAAACTATTTTACTAGCCTTAGATTCATCAAAATAAGCAAACAACACACGAAAAACATAATCTGTCAAAAACAGAACAGTCTGTAGTAATATGTAGCTAGCGCAAGATATGAAACCACAATAATTCTAAAATAAATTGCTGGACGTGAGGAATTTATATATTAATCATATTCAAAAAGAATTAACTAAATAGAAGTTTCCAAATAAAAATGGCAGCAGTTCTCGTGAGCCCTAAAGTTTCTGTTTTTTACAGCAAGATTAACAAGACTTTCCCCAAGTCTTCCCAACGGTTCTACTTGGCACAAACACTAATTAAACACAAAAAAACACAACCAAAACAGAGGCTAGATAAATTATTTATTACTAAACAGGATAAAAAATCAAGGAATAAAAATAAAATTGGGTTGCCTCCCAACAAGCGCTATCGTTTAACGTCCCTAGCTAGGCATAACAAACAAGGATAGATCTAGGTATTGCCATCTTTGGTATGCAATCCATAAGTGGCTCTCATAATAGATTCATAAGGTAATTTAATTTAATTTCTAGGAAAGTGTTCCATGCATTTCCTTAATGGAAATTGGAATCTAATATTTCCTTCCTTCATATCAATAATTGCACCAATCGTTCTAAGGAAAGGTCTACCAAGAATAATGGGACATGAAGGATTGCAATCTATGTCAAGAACAATAAAATCTACGGGCACATAATTCCTATTTGCAACAATAAGAACATCATTAATTCTTCCCATAGGTTTCTTAATAGTGGAATCCGCAAGGTGCAAGTTTAGAGAGCAATCATCAAAATCACGGAAACCTAACAAATCACACAAAGTCTTTGGAATCGTGGAAACACTGGTACCCAAATCACATAAAGCATAGAATTCATGATCTTTAATTTTTATTTTAATAGTTGGTTCCCACTCATCATAGAGTTTTCTAGGGATATAAACTTCCAATTCAAGTTTTTCCTCATAATATTGCATTAAGGCATCAACGATATGTTTAGTAAACGCTTTATTTTGACTATAAGCGTGAGGAGAATTTAGCACAGATTGCAATAAGGAAATACAATCAATCAAAGAGAAATTTTCATAGTTAAATTCCTTGAAATCCATAATAGTGGGTTTAGCAACATCTAGGGTTTCAATTTCTTCAATCCAACTTTTATCAATTTTAGCATCAAGATCAAAAAATTCTGAATTCTTGGAACGCCTTCTAGGTAAAGGTGGATCATATTCAGTCCCATCATTATCAAGATTCATATTGCAAAACAAAGATTTAATAAGGGACACATCAATAACTTTTAGATCTTCATCTTTATTTTGATAGGAACTAGAAGAACACACTCTTATAAAGGCATTTTTCTTAGCACGCATCCTAGCGGTTCTTTCTTTGCACTCATCAATGGAAATTCTCATGGCTTTGAGAGACTCATTGATATCATGCTTAGGTGGAATAGATCTAAGTTTCAAAGAATCAACATCAAGAGAAATTCTATCAACGTTGCTAGCCAACTCATCAATCTTAAGTAATTTTTCTTCAATCAAAGCATTGAAATTCTTTTGCGAAGTAATAAATTCTTTAATATTAGATTCAAAATCAGAGGGCATCTTATTATAATTTCCGTAAGAATTGTTGTAGGAATTACCATAATTATTAGAGGGATTACTAGGATAAGGCCTAGGATTAAAATTTCCTCTATACGCGTTGTTACCAAAATTGTTCCTACCAACAAAATTCACATCCATAGATTCATTATTATTCTCAATCAAAGTAGACAAGGGCATATCATTAGGATCAGAAGAAACACTCTCGCTAGTAAATAATTTCATAAGTTCATCCATCTTTCCACTCAAAACATTAATTTCTTCTATCGCATGCACCTTTTTATTAGTAGATCTTTTAGTATGCCATTGAGAATAATTAACCGTAATATTATCTAGGAGTTTAATAGCTTCTCCTAAAGTGATTTCCATAAAAGTGCCTCCCGCGGCCGAATCTAAAAGATTTCTAGAAGCAAAATTCAATATGGCATAAAAATTTTGTTTAATCATCCACAAATTTAAACCATGAGTAGGGCAATTACGTATCATTAGTTTCATTCTCTCCCAAGCTTGTGCAACATGTTCATGATCAAGTTGTTTAAAATTCATAATATCGTTTCTAAGAGAGATGATATTAGCGAGAGGAAAATACTTAGAGATAAAAGCATCTTTGCACTTGTTCCATGAATCAATACTATTTTTAGGCAAAGACGAAAACCAATCTTTAGCACGATCTCTAAGCGAAAAAGGGAATAGCTTCAATTTAACAATATCATTATCCACATCTTTCTTCTTTTGAATATCACACAAATCAACGAAGCTATTTAGATGGGTAGCGGCATCTTCACTAGGAAGGCCGAAAAACGGATCTTTCATGACAAGATTCAGCAAAACAGTATTAATTTCAAAAGATTCAGCATCGGTAAGAGGAGCAATCGGAGTGCTAATAAAATCATTATTGTTGGTATTGGTGAAGTCACACAATTTAGTGTTATCTTGAGCCATCGTGACAAGCAAGCAAACTAACACACAAGCAAACAAAAAGCAGGAGGGCAAAAAGAGGCAAATAGAGAAAGAGAGGGAGGATAGAGAGAGAGGGCGAATAAAACGGCAAGGGTGAAGTGGGGGAGAGGAAAACGAGAGGCAAATGGCAAATAATGTAATGCGGGAGATAAGGGTATGTGATGGGTACTTGGTATATTGACTTTTGCGTAGACCTCCCCGACAACGGCGCCAGAAATCCTTCTTGCTACCTCTTGAGCACTGCGTTGGTTTTCCCGAAGAGGAAGGGATGATGCAGCAAAGTAGCGTAAGTATTTCCCTCGGTTTTTTAGAACCAAGGTATCAATCCAGTAGGAGGCTACGCGCCAGTCCCTCGTACCTGCACAAAACAAATAAATCCTCGCAACCAACGCGATAAGGGGTTGTCAATCCCTACACGGCCAATTACGAGAGTGAGATCTGATAGATATGATAAGATAATATTTTTGGTATTTTTATGATAAAGATGCAAAGTAAAATAAAAGCAAAGTAAAAGTAAAGGAAATAAATAAGTATTGGGAGATTAATATGATGAAGATAGTCCCGGGGGCCATAGGTTTCAGTAGTGGCTTCTCTCGAGAGCATAAGTATTCTACGGTGGGTGAACAAATTACTGTTGAGCAATTGACAGAATTGAGCATAGTTATGAGAATATCTAGGTATGATCATGTATATAGGCATCACGTCTGAGACAAGTAGACCGACTCCTGCCTGCATCTACTACTATTACTCCACTCATCGACCGCTATCCAGCATGCATCTAGAGTATTAAGTTAATGAAAACAGAGTAACGCCTTAAGCAAGATGACATGATGTAGAGGGATAAACTCATGCAATATGATGAAAACCCCATCTTGTTATCCTGGATGGCAACAATACAATACGTGCCTTGCTGCCCCTACTATCACTGGGAAAGGACAACGCAAGATTGAACCCAAAGCTAAGCACTTCTCCCATTGCAAGAAAGATCAATCTAGTAGTCCAAACCAAACTGATAATTCGAAGAGACTTGCAAAGATAACCAATCATACATAAAAGAATTCAGAGAAGATTCAAATATTGTTCATAGATAGACTTGATCATAAACCCACAATTCATCGTTCTCAACAAACACACTGCAAAAAGAAGATTACATCGAATAGTTCTCCACAAGAGAGGGGGAGAACATTGTATTGAGATCCAAAAAGAGAGAAGAAGCCATCTAGCTACTATCTATGGACCCGTAGGTCTGAGGTAAACTACTCACACTTCATCGGAGGGGCTATGGTGATGATGTAGAAGCCCTCCGTGATCGATGCCCCCTCCGGCGGAGCTCCGGAACATGCCCCAAGATGGGATCTCGTGGATAGAGAAAGTTACGGCGGTGGAATTAGGGTTTTGGCTCCGTATCTGATCGTTTGGGGGTACGTAGGTATATATAGGAGGAAGGAGTACGTCGGTGGAGCAATAGGGGGCCCACGAGGGTGGAGGGCGTGCCTGGGGGGGTAAGCGCCCCCTACCTCGTGGCCTCCTCTTTTGTGTCTTGACGTAGGGTCCAAGTCTCCTGGGTCTTGTTCGTTGACAAAATCACGTTCCCGATGGTTTCATTCCGTTTGGACTCCGTTTGATATTCCTTTTCTTCGAAACCCTAAAACAGGAAAAAAACAGCAATTCTGGGCTAGGCCTCCGGTTAATAGGTTAGTCCAAAAATAATATAAAAGTGGATAATAAAGCCCAATAATGTCCAAAACAGTAGATAATATAGCACGGAGCATTCAAAAATTATAGATACGTTGGAGATGTATCATGCACTTGTTTGGATGAAGGGGCCTTTTGGGGCGTCCCACTCTCCATAGCATTCGAGCTCAGCAGGTCCTGTGATGAGGATTGTTTGGTACGGGACCTCATCGGACTTCCAAAAAATATGGCTTAAGGTTAAAATACTAAGCCACGATGAGTCCGGACGCTTAAACGTACCCAGATTTTATATACTTACGAGTTGACCAGGGGCTGGGCCCTGGGATCCCATGCCAGGCCGCTGTCGGCGGCGGCAGTGGACTCCTCCGGAAGAGAAGCCATTCCCCTTTTGGGCAGTTCGGCCTCCAAGGGTGTGGAGCCCATCCTCTTCCTCCTTCCCCCCGCAGGGGATTCATCTTCCTCCTCCTTTTTATCCTCTTCGGAGGCGGGACGGGCATCAGAGCCTTCGGGTATTGTGTCCAAAGTGCCGCGACGATGAAGGCCGCCCCGGGTATTTTTGGCCTCCTTTTCGGCCGTCTTCTTCGGCACCTTGTAGGGCGCCAGGACCAGCATCTTTGTTAGAAGTGGGATGGCCGGGTCTTCGGGCAACGGGGCCGGACAATGAATCCGCTCCGCCTTCTTCGTCCAGCTCTGGGGGAGTTGAATAAATATGCGTTAAGCGCTTCCTTTGGGTCATGCGGATAGAAAAGTCTGATAAACTCACTGAACTTGCAGGGCAGGACAGTTGGTACCCGCGGTCTTCAGCGGAGTCCGGCCAAGATTTGCTGGACTTGAAAAGCACCTTCCAAATGTCCTCGTGCGAGGAGCCGAAGAACCTTCACAAAGTTTGGTGCCTGGCCGGATCGAAATCCCATAGATTGCAAGTCCGTTGTTGACAAGGTAGTATCTGGCGGACTAATATCACCTGGACTACATTGACAAGTTCAATGTTCTTATCTCCCATATCTTTAACGCGCGTCTGAAGCACCGATAGTTCGTCGGACGAGGACCAGTCCAGGCCTTTCTTGATCCAGGATGTAAGCCGCAGAGGGGCACCAGATCGCAACTCGGGAGAGGCGGCCCATTCCTTGCCGCACGGCTCAGTGATGTAAAACCACTGCTGTTGCCACTCCTTGATAGAATCATTAAAGGTTCCCGTTGGCATACGTCGTTGGGCATCTTGCTACCATAGCGCCCCCGCACTCGGCGTGCTCGCCGCCCACCACCTTGGGCTTCACATTAAAAACCTTCAGCCATAAACCGAAGTGCGGCAAAATACGGAGAAAAGCCTCGCACACGACAATGAATGTCGATATGTTGGGGAAGGAATTAGGGGACAGATCGTGAAGATCGATCCCATGATAATACATGATGCCATAGACGAACGGGTGGAGGGGAAACCCTAGCCCGCGGACAAAGTGAGGGAGGAATACAACCCTCTCATGGGGTTCCAGAGTAGCGATGATCTGTCCCGCCGTCGGGAGACGGTGGATGATTTTCTTGACCAGATACCCAGCCTCCCGAAGCTTTTTGATATCCTTCTCTCGGACAGTAGAGGCCATCCATTTGCCTCCTGCTCCGGATCCGGGCATCTTTTGAAGACCTTTTGTGGGTAGAGAAGGTGAACGCTTGGGCACTGGAGCCTGAGCAGAATGGAATGAATCGGGAAGAGGGCGTGGGTGAAAAGAGTGAATCCTAATCCCTTTATAAGGGCGGAAGAGGCGATGCGCCTCCCCACTCGTCTGGTAAAACCTCTTATTCCCCAAGCGACATAATTGATGGCACGGTTGGGTTACCCGCATCCGTATTGATGAGAATCCCATGATAAGGGGACACGATCTCTGCTTCGACAAGACGTGCCAAGGAAACCACCTCGCGATGTGTGCAGTAGCTGGTTGAGAAAAATGGTTCGAATAATGACCGGGCCATGGCGTGATGTCGTGCTGTCAAACATGTCAGCAGATTAGATTTGTGGAAATATTACTCTCTCTACGGTGGTATGTGGAACTTGTTTTGCAGAGCCGGACACTATCCTTGTGTTCAAAATATTCTATGGAGTATTCGGAGGAGGAACCCGCCTTGCAATGTCGAAGACAAAACTGCGCGCCAGACTCATCGTCATTGAAGCTTGGTTCAGGGGCTACTGAGGGAGTCCTGGATTAGGGGGTCTCCGGACAGCCGGACTATATCCTTTGGCCGGACTGTTGGACTATAAAGATACAAGATTGAAGACTTCGTCCCGTGGACGGATGGTACTTTCCTTAACATAGAAGGCAAGCTTGGCAATACGGATATGTAGATCTCCTCCCTTGTAACTGACTCTGTGTAACCCTAGCCCCCTCCGGTGTCTATATAAACTGGAGGGTTTGGTCCGTAGGACAACAGACAATCATACCATAGGCTAGCTTCTAAGGTTTAGCCTCTACGATCTCGTGGTAGACCAACTCCTGTAATACACATATCATCAAGAACAATCAAGCAGGATGTAGGGTATTACCTCCATCAAGAGGGCCCGAACCTAGGTACACATCGTGTCCCCTGCCTCCTGTTACCATCCGCCTTAGACGCACAGTTCGGGACCCCCTACCTGAGATCTACTGGTTTTGACACCGACAGGGAGAAAAGCCACAAGTGGTAGTACCGCTTATAGGAGGTAGTACCGTTGTAACCACTGTTCGCACTACCGCTCGTGGCTGGGACCTCGATTTTTCGTGTTGGGTTCTACGGTGGTGCCGTCGGGTTACTGCCGTGCTACTCGTTTGTCCCTAAAAAATGGGCGGTTGTATCAGCGGTAGTTGGGGCAGTAGTACCGCCTATAGGCGGTAGTTCCGCTCCTACTACCGTGGCTACCACCGCCCGTTCCTCTGCTTTTTTCCCTGTTCTTCCTTCTCGTGTGTAGCCTGTAAGGAGTGGTATTACCGCTCGTAGGAGCGGTAGTACCGCTCGTTTGCGGGCTGTGAGATGCAGAACGGTTGGATTTGTCCCCCCCCCCACCACTCTAAAAGGGGGTCTTCTTCCCCAAGAAGACTCACCCCTTCCTACCCTAACTCCATTGTTGCTCCAAAGCTCATTTTTGCCCAATCTCTCTCCCTAGCCAATCAAACTTTTTGATTTTCTAGGGATTGGTTGGGAAGGCCCAGATTTACACTTCCACCAAGAGAAATTTGATTTCCCCCACTAATCCATTGCAGATCTTGTTACTCTTGGGTGTTTGAGCACCCTAGACAGTTGAGGTCACCTTGGAGCCACATTCCATTGTGGTGAAGCTCTATGGTGTTGTTGGGAGCCTCCAATCAAGTTGTGGAGATTGCCCCAACCTTGTTTGTAAAGGTTCGGTCGCCGCCTTCAAGGGCACCACTAGTGGAATCATGGCATCTCGCATTGTGTGAGGGCGTGAGGAGAATACGGTGGCCCAAGTGGCTTCTTGGGGAGCATTGTGCCTCCACACTGCTCCAACGGAGACGTACTTCCCCTCAAAGGGAAGGAACTTCGGTAACACATGCTTGTCTCCACCGGCTCCACTTGTGGTTATCTCTTACCTTTACTTTGTGCAAGCTATTGTTGTGTTGTATCCTTTGCTTGCTCTTGTTGTGGTCATTGCTAGCATCATCTAGGTTGCTCACCTAGTTGCACATCTAGAAAACCTATTTTGTTGCTAACCCTAATTTGTTAAGAAAGGTTAAATTTTGGTAGTTGTCTGTTCACCCCCCCCCCTAGTCAACCATATCGATCCTTTCATTTGTGCTAGACACTATTACCGGAGGGAATTTCTTGAGTAGTCACCCTATGGATGCTTTAAATGCTATGGGAAATTTAGTGGGATCACCACCTATTATTATTAATGAAACAACATATTCACTTTGGAACATGTTATGCAAAAGTTAGACGCTATTGGAAATAAAAAAGGCTACCGTAAAGCATATTGAAAATTTGGATAAAGAAGGTTCATAATCACATTACTCAATTTGGTTCAAAGGTAGGAAATAATTTTAAGATGATAAAATAAAAAGAACCAATAATTAATGAGAGTGTAGAGGGAAGTCCCGCTGTCGGTGTACAAAAGTAGGGGATCTCCTTTTGCACCCCTTAACTTGTGCACGGGCAGTTAAAGCCGCGCCCATGGCCACACTAAGCAGGGAAGGGGAGGGATGCAGGAGCAACGCCAAGACCAGAGACGCAAAGAGAGCAAGAGGGCCAGGTGGACTCCCCCGGCAAGACTCTTGCCGGGGTGGCTTCTGCAGCCTCGGCAAGATCCTTGCCGAGGCAACTTGCCTGACGCCAGCAGAGCATGCCACCCTTGAGCCTAAGGGGTTCCTACCCCATATTGGAACCAAGGCTCGGGAGGCGCCTCCGTGGTGGCATGCAGATCTTTGTAGAGATCATAGACAGACAAGATCAGATGGAAACAAGAAGACGACGATCCTTGGCGAGATCCTTGCCATGGAAATCCACGAGACCCCCGGCAAGGTCCTTGCCGGGGACGACCGTGGTGCCGCAGCGAGACCCTTGTAGGGCCCTCAGCAAGACCTTTGTCAGGCCCTCAACAAGACCCTTGCCGAGGACGCCTACGGGGCCGCAGCTAGGCACGCGTCTACCAAAGACTCCATCGCCGCTCCCATACAGCTGCCAGCTCGACCAACTGAACAGTCATCTGCGTGGCAGCGCGCGGCCTCTACACCAACTCAACAAGCACCTGCGTGGTGGCATGCAGATCTTCGTGAAGGCTCCACCACCGCACCAGCCCAGCAATCGGCCAACGTGGCGCTACAATGCCTCGTCAGCTTGGACGCGCGTCAGAGCCAGGCGAGGCAACGACAGCTGGGACGAGCTTCCTTGTCGTCCCCAATAAAGCGAGAGGGGCACGTCGGCAGCGCATTAAATGCGTTTGTTCAACGGTGCCAGGGGATAGACTCAGCCCCTGTACACACCTCCTGTGTGCCACTGTGGCAACCCCTTTTTTTCTATAAAAGGAGGCCCGAGGCGTACTGGGGGGATTCGGATCTTTTGGACTAGAAAGCCACCGCAGCTAGTTCAAGAACACAAGAACACCTCAATACACATACAAGCAGGACTAGGGTTTTACGCATCTCCGCGGCCCGAACCTGGGTAAACGATTTGTGTGTTGACCGCCAGACCCGCTCTTCGCACAACCCCGCGCCCGCCAACTATAGAAGGGATCCCAGTGACCCCATAGGTGTCGTTTCCCACCGACATCTCTAGCACGCCAGGTAGGGGGATGCGTAGTTGTGAGAATCCGGCCTGGACGAAGCAATGGCTTCGTCGCGGTCGTCACTTCAAGCAAGGAGATGACCGAACAAATGGCGTCCTCAGTGGACGCGGCAAACGCTCATGCAGCAGTGGAAAAGCTAAGTCATACAAAACCTTGAGTAATTCATTTATATATATATATGTTATCATCCTCGACGATCTTACCTTGTGTGTGGAAAACCTGCACGAAATGGGGCCCTACCACTGCAACACCCTCGTTCTGTTTCGAGTCCGCTCAATAGTTCAAGCGACTGCGTCAAGAACGACAGGGCGACCTTCTGCGATTGGCAACGCTCTCATTCTGTCTCGAGTCCGCTCGACAGCTCGAGCTGCCGCGTCAAGAGAAGCGAGGCGGTTTACCCGGCATCAAGCATGCCAGGCAGGCCATTGAGGATCTATCCTCAAGACGCCACCTAGGCTTCCGCGCCAGCAAACCTACACGAATACCGTAGGGCGGACATACAAAGGGAAATCAAACAGGATAATAACATCCATCATTTCAAAAGTACTGCAGAGTTATATTACATCATTTGTCGCTGCGGTTCTAACTAAACATAAAAATTGTATTGGTCTTGAACCTGCAGCAGTGATAAGAAACGGGGTGCCTAGTCCCGGCGCTGGCCTTGTACCCTCCGAACTCCGTCGATGCGGCCGATGATGGGCTCGATGCGCTCCTCCAGCGATGCAGGGTCCACGTCATCCGACAAGCTATCCAGCGAAGCTTCAAAGTCGAGGTCAGGGTTCTAGTACGCCATCTTGGTGAGGACCTTGGCCATGGCCCCCCAGCAAAGCCTCCAGGCCTCTTCGGCCAGAGAGGCCGCCCTGTTGGAGTGGAACCGCTCCAGGGCCCCGAGAACACCCTCGAAGAACAGATTCAGCCTGGCGTTAGGGCTCACGTTTGGCTCTGGGACGTACCTCATGGTTGGCATCCCCATGGTAGCCAGTTGTGTGGTGATCCTGCCGGCGACATCAGCGAGGCGGCTGATCTAGAGCTTCTCGCCCGCCACGAACTCTGCATGGCTGGCGGCGTCGTTCTTCCACAGCTGCTTCTCCTCCTCCAGACTCTTGGTCAGGGCCCCCTCCCAGGCCCTGACCTCCGAGAGCATCCCTTCGAGGCCCTTCAGTTTCAGTTTCAGGTCCTTGATGGATTCGTTGGCCACGGAGAGTAGCTCGGCCTTCTCGAGGATTCCGGCCTGCGCGTCAGCCAAACCGCCCTTGGTCGTGTCCCTCTCCCCCATCGGCTCCTGGGCCTGCCGCTTCAGCCCGTCACGCTCTGCCTCCAGCTCGTTCACCTTGCCGGCGTGGACCTGGGCCTGAGCATTGAGGGCCTCCTCATGCCTCTGTTCCAGTTCCTGGGTCCGCTGCATGACGAGCTCCTGGACCTCCTCATCCTTGCCGCGGAGTGTTGCGGTGAGCTTCTCCTTGCGGGCGACAAGGTCCTCCTCCTGGGAGTTCAGCTCGGCCTGGTGCTGGAGCCGAGCGGCCTCCTCCTTGGCAGCCTGTCGACTCACCGTCTCCTGGGCCTTCTCGATGTCGGCCTGCTTCATGACGAGCTCCAGCTTGCGCTCGGCCAGCTGGTCCTGGGCGACCTTGAATTCCTCACAAGCCTGGTGGAACCAAGCCTACGCCTCGGTGACGCGCTCTTCAAGGTTCGCCTCCGCCTTGTCCATCGCTGCCATCCTGGACTTGGCCTTGTCCAGGCGGGCACCGTGAAGTGCCTGGAGCTTGTGGAAGCTGGCGCTCATGCTCTGGAGGAGCCGCTCTTCCTGAGAACCACCGCTGCCGATGCTTGGTCCATCGACGACCTCGAGCCCAGCGGCGCCAAGCACCTCGTCGTCGAACATCTCCCCCGCGATGGGCGCCTTGGTGCTCGCCGTCCATGGGAGGTGGACGAACAAGTCGCCCACCTTCAGATACTTTCCCGAGCCGGGGGCGGCGGAGGAGGAAGGCTGGTCGTCGACCACCTCCTCCTCGGCAGAGGCCTTGTTGGCCTCCCCGGCAGGCCTCTTGCCGGCCTCCTTGGCAGCGGCCGCACTGGGCTCCCCGGCGGACCCCTCAGCAGCGTCCTCGGCAACGTCCTTGGCGGCCTCCTCAGCGGCGATCTTGTCGGCCTCGGCCGCGGCCTCTCTGGCGACATCACCGATCACGATGTCCACATCCTCCCGGTCCGCCGAGGAAGGATCTAGATACCAAGATGGAGAATGAGGCGAAGCCAAGATCAAAATTTGAAATAAGAAAATGAGCTGGAACGGGAGGCAAACAACTTGCCTGCGCCAAGCTGGGACGAAGTGGCCCCCTCCCCACCGGCATTCGGTGCCGGGGCGGAGCCGCCGGGGCCCGAGTTCACCTCCTCCTCCTCCGTGTGCATGGGCTAGGTGCTTGGCGCCCTTGCTGGGGACCCCCTCGGGGTGGCGTGGTCGATGGGGGCGGCGCATTGGGGGTGGCCCTTAGTGGCTCCTCCTGCTACCGTTCTCCTCCTGCAACCACGGCAAGGTCAGCACCGGGAAACCATGCCCCAGCCCACGTCAAGGGGGAGTGAGTGATGAACGCACGCTGGGGGCTGCGCTGGGGGCTGCTCTTTGGGCTTCTCTTCACCACCACCAGGGCATGCTCGAGGTGCCCGCCGGGGGCTGGCCGCCCGCCTTAACCCTCTTCGCCACCCTCTAGGCTAGCATCTCCCTGTCCCTTCAAGCATGAAGACAAGTCAGGAGAAGTGGCGCGGTCCGAAGGGACGGAGATGACGAAAGGCCAAACACTTACATATCCTCCGCCTCTTCTTCCATGGCTTTCCTCTTCCTCCTCGGGCTAAGAGACCCGAGGTCGAAGAAGACTTCTGAATCGTCGCCTGCGGGAGGAGGGGAAGTAGGTGGAGTTGGGGGGCGCTTGGACGGAGAAGGGTCAGTTGCTTTCTTCTTCGCCACCACAACCCTCACTGCCTTCCCCGCCGCCGCGGCCCTCGTCTGGCACATGGGCGCCTCTGGGGATTGTTGCGGTTGTGCGGCCCTGCCGGACCGGACCGGCTCACCAGAGACGGCCCGCCGCGGGACACGCCCTCTCCCCGTGACTGGGGGCTTGACAGCCTCGGCCTCCTCCTCAGAAGACTCGTCGGCGTTATCTTCAATGAGAGGGGCCCCGGTGCTGGCACCGCTAGCCTCCCCAGCGGATTCCGCCCACTGGGCGAGCTCCTTCTCCTTTGTTGTCGTCGCGGCCTCATCCTCCACGCCACCAGCGCTGCCGGCCTCCTTGGTGAGCTCCGCCTCCACCGCCCTGGTGGCAATGTAGTCTAGCTCCTCCTGGGTGGTGTCCTGGATGAGCCGCGGCTCCTCGCGAACGTACCCCTCCACCAAGGTGTCAAAGAACTCCCGCACCCGATCCTCCTCCGGCTCGGCCCAATTCGTGTCGAGGTCGTGTGCGTTGAAGTCCGGCATCATGGCAATGATGTCGTTTCGGCGAGAGTTGTTGTTCAGCGGGACCACCCCCGCCGACAACCCGAACAAGGGCCCCTTGGCGACCTTGTCGGCCTTCGCGGCCTTGCCGGCCCTTTCAGCCCTGCCGTCGTGACCCACGTCGAGCTGGAAAAGCCACTGGCAGAAGTGGGTGTGCACCATCACCGTGAAGTTGTGGTTCAACCCAGGGCGGACCGCATGATGTCGGCCGCGTTGCTGAAAAGTCAGGCCGGCCTCCCCTTGTTGTGCAGAGGAGCGATGCAGCAGCGGATGAAATCCGCCCCAATCATCTCCAGGGTGAGCCTGGCAGCGGCAAGGCGGTGGATCCTGGTGGTGGTGACCGTGAGCCTCCCATCCTGAGTGTCGACGTCGCCCCAGTCATCTTTGCGGACCGGCGGCGTCTGGCGAACTTGGCAAAACTCCAGAGGGTCCTCCTCCTCCTTGATCCAGCACCACCGGCTCCACCATTCCTCCCACCTCTCCTTCTGGGTGCCCTCTGGATACGTCCCCCTCTCCAGGGCCCTTGGGATCCAAGTGACGCAACTAGAGATGGCGCCTCCCTTCTGGATCCGAGGGTAAAAGTAGTGGCGGAAGAGCATCGTGCTAGGGAGCACTCCGGCAAAGCCCTCGCAGAGATGGGCGAAAAGATCCGTGCACGCCACGACATTTGGAGTGAAATCCAGAAGGTGGAAGCCGTACATGTGCATGATATCGTTGAAGAAATCAGAGAAAGGGGGCAGAGGCCATAGGAGAAATAGTCGATGAAGAATGGGTACCGATTCGGGGCGGCCTTGGCACAATTGGCGGGGATGACATGCGTGGCCAGGTGCCCCGTCGTCTCTCCCCCCGTCTTGCACCCCCACAGGGGCCTGAAGTTGTCCCGGAGATGGACCGCGTCGACCGTTGAGGGGAAGTAGGCGAGCTGTGTCCGTCGCATCGCCGGTTCACTCTCCGGCGGCTCCGGACCCCCGGCGTCCCTGGCCACTCCTTTGCTCTTGCTGGTCTTGGCCGCCATGGCGGCTGCGAGAAGTGGAGGAGGAAGGGCAGCGAAAACGCGGCGGCGGCGAACAAGAGCAGAGGCATTAGGAGGAAGAAGGAGGGGACGGTGGTTCAGAGATTGGAGAAGACATAGGGGGTAAATGAGCAGCACGCCCATGGTCGTTCCTTTTTACGGCGAAGGCGCGAGACGCCTCTTTACCACGATGTGACGCATCCGTGCGGGAACCGCCCCACACACGACCCCCACATCGCGCATGACCCTCCATGTCGCGCGTTCAACGCGGATCGTGGGGAAGCGCAGCGGACGGGAAATTACTGCGGTAAAAATCCGCCCCACCTGCCCGCGCACCATTCTGGGCCTAGCTCAACAATGCGTCGCGCTTATGTGTGGCCCGAGCCCGGGGGGTCCTATCGATGTACAAAAGTAGGGGCTCTCCTTTTGCACCCCTTAACTTGTGCACGGGCAGTCAGAGCCACGCCCACGGCCACACTAAGCAGGGCAGGGGAGGGATGCCGGAGCAACGCCAAGACCAGAAATGCAAAGAGAGCAAGAGGGCGAGGTGGACTCCCCTGGCAAGACTCTTGCCGGGGTGGCTTCCGCAGCCTCGGCAAGATCCTTGCCGAGGCAACTTGCTTGACACCAGCAAAGCACGCCACCCTTGAGCCTAAGGGGTTCCTACACCATATTGGAACCAAGGCGCGGGAGGCGCCTCCGTGGCGGCATGCAGATCTTTGTAGATATCATAGACACACAAGATCAGATGGAAACCAGAAGATGACGATCCTTGGCGAGATCCTTGCCATGGAAATCCACGAGACCCCCGGCAAGGTCCTTGTCGGGGACGACCGCGGTGCCGCAGCGAGACCCTTGTCGGGCCCTCGGCAAGACCCTTGCCGAGGACGCCTACGGGGCCGCAGCCAGGCCCACGTCTACCAAAGACTCCACCGTCGCTCCCATACAGCTGACATCTCGACCAACTGAATAGGCATCTGCGTGGCAGCGCGCGGCCTCTACACCAACTCAGCAAGCACCTGAGTGGTGGCATGCAGATCTTCGTGAAGGCTCCACCACCGCACCAGCCCAGCAATCGGCCAACGTGGCGCTACAACGCCTCGTCAGCTTGGACGCGCGTCAGAGCTAGGTGAGGCAACGACAGCTGGGACAAGCTTCCTTGTCGTCCCCAATAAAGTGAGAGGGGAACGTTGGTAGTGCATTAAATGCGTTTGTCCGACGGTGCCAGGGGATAGACTCAGCACCTGTACACCTTTCCACCTCATGTGTGCCACTGTGGCAACCCCTTTTGTCTATAAAAGGAGGCCCGAGGCGTACTGGAGGGGGATTCGGATCTTTTGGACTAGAAAGCCACCGCGGCTAGTTCAAGAATACAACAACACCTCAATACACATACAAGAAGGACTAGGGTTTTATGCGTCTCCGCGGCCAGAACCTGGGTAAACGATTTGTGTGCTGACCGCCAGACCCGCTCTTCACACAACCCCGCGCCCGCCAACCGTAGAAGGGATCCCAGTGACCCCATAGGTGTCGTTTCCCACCGACACCCGCTAGGATTGATAAGTTGGAAGAAATTATTAATAATTTGGGTTCCGCTTTTTCTTCCGTCAAGTCTATTGAAAAGACTCCTCCTAGAAAGAGTTGTAAGTTTATGTACATTCCTAAGAATAAGGGTGCCACATCTAGTAATGGAAGTGAAGATCTTAAAATGATAAGTGTTCACCCTGACTTCGCTAATTTAATAAAGGAACCCATCTACGAGAATAAATTCCTCAAGTTTATCCCTAGGAGTGTGATCGTTAAAAAATTGTGTGTTGAAACTCCTAGGAATTATGGATGTGTGATTGAGGAGTTGGAAACTAAGGATGACAACACTTGAAACTATGCATTACGCCTAGCTAGGGCGTAAAGCAATAACGCTTGTTGGGAGGCAACCCAATAGCTATCTTTATTTTTCTTGTTTATTTCCTGTTTTTGGTGTGCACACAATTATGCTACTTTTATGGTTGTGTTTTTGTGTTTAAATTAGTGTTTGTGCCAAGTAAGGCCTTTGGGATGATTTGGATGATAGTTGCTTTGATTCTGTGAGAAAACAGAAACTTTTGCGCCCAGTAGAAGAATTGTTGAGATTCACTGGAACGTGATAAATTTCTGACTTTTTTACACATGGTTGATATAAAAATTTCTCACATTGTCCTAATTTTTCAGAATTTTGGAGTTACATAAGTATGGTCACTATTCAAATTATTACAGATTGTTCTGTTTTTGACAGATTCTGTTTTTGTTGCATTGTTTGCTTGTTTTGATGAATCTATGGATTGTATTGGGGGGTATAAGCCATGTTGAAGTTAGAATACAGTAGGTATTATGCAATAATAAAATATGAATGGGTTTACAAAAGTACCTAAAGTTTATAATTTGCTTGTTATACTAACAGATCTCACGAGTTTTCTGTTGAGTTTTGTGTGATGAAGTTTTCAAGTTTTGAGTGAGATCATGATGGATGAAGGAATAAGGAGTGGCAAGAGCCTAAGCTTGGGGATGCCTGAGGCACACCAACGTAATATTCAAGGACACCCAAGACTCTAAGCTTGGGGATGCCCCAGAAGGCATCCCCTCTTTCTTACAACTACCGGTAAATTACTTGGAGCTATATTTTTATTCATCACATGATATGAGTTTTGCTTGGAGTGTCATGTATTATATGGGTCTTTGCTTTGTTTTCTTTTTAGTTTCCCACAATCATCTTTGCTGGACACATCTTTTTGAGAGGGACACACATTATTCGTGATTTGTTAGAATATTATATGTGCTTCACTTATATCTTTTGAGCTAGGCAGTTGCTCTAGTACTTCACTTATATCTTTTAGAACACATCGGTGGTTATATTCTAAAGAAATATTTGTACTCTCATGCTTCACTTATATTATTTTTGAGAATTTGATAAATAGTAATGGCAATTAGCACGGGTTATGAATTTGGTCCTAATATGATAGGTATTCAAGAGGGATATAATAAAAAAATTCATGTAGATCATTAAATATGATAAGTTTGATTCCTTGCAATAGTTTTGCGATATAAAGATTGTAATATGTGGGAGGTACTAGTGAATTATTGTTTTTTAGTAAGAATATTGGCGTTAAGGTTTGTGATTCCCGAAGCATGCACGTATAGTCTCTCATTATGCTATGAAGTTGGAGCATGATTTATTATTGATTGTCTTTTTTATGAGTGGCGGTCGAGGACGAGTGATGGTCTTTTCCTACCAATATATCCCCCTAGGGGCATGCATAGTAGTACTTTGCTTCGAGGGCTAATAAACTTTTGCAATAAGTATGTGAGTTCTTTATGACTAATGTGAGTCCATGGATTATACGCACTCCCACCTTTCCGCAATTTGCTAGCCTCTTCGGTACTGTGCATTGCCCTTTCTCACCTCGAGATGTGGTGCAAACTTCGCCAATGCATCCAAACCCCGTGATATGATACACTCTATCACACATAAGCCTCCTTATATCTTCCTAAAAACAGCCACCATACTCATACGTCTCCAACTTATCTATAATTTTTTATTGTTCCATGCTATTATAGTATCAATCTTGAATGTTTTATATGTCATTATATGCAATTATATATATCATTTTTTGGGACTAACCTATTAACTTAGTGCCCAGTGCCAGTTGTTGTTTTTGCCTGTTTTTGGCTTTTCGGGAAATCAATATCAAACGAAGTCCAAACAGAGAAAAAACTTGATTATTCTTTCTGGACCAAAGAGACCCTAGAAGGTTCGGGAGAAGGCTAGCGAGCCACGAGGGAGCGACAAGCTCGGAAGGCGCGCCCTAGGGGGGCAGGCTTGTGGGCCCCACGTGGCACCTCCAACCCAAATTCCACCTCTATAAATTCTCAAATATTCCCCTGACATCAATGAGCCACATGAAATACTTTTTCCGCCACCGCAAGTTCCAGAACCACGAGATCCCATCAGGAGGCTGATACATCTCCAACGTATCTATAATTTTTGATTGTTCCATGTTCTTATATTATCAAACTTGGATGTTTAATAATCATTTTATATCATTTTTTGGTACTAACCTATTGACATAGTGCCAGTTGTTGTTTTTTGCATGTTTTTTACATGGCGGATAATCAAGACCAAATAGAGTCCAAATGCAGTGAAACTTTTTGTGGAATTTTGATGGACCAGAAGACATCCAATGGGCTAGAGAAGCAACTGGGGGTTCCCCGAGGGGGGCACAGCCCACCAGGGCGCGCCTGGGCCCCCAGGCGCGCCCAGGTGGGTTGTGCCCACCTCAGTGACCTCCCGCAACGCCTCTTTGCTCTATAAATACCCCAATATTCCAGAAACCCTAGGGAGTCGACGAAAATCAATTCCAGACGCTGCAGACTCCAGAACCACCAGATCCAATCTAGACACCATCATGGAGGGGTTCACCACTTCCATTGGTGCCTCTCCGATGATGCGTGAGTAGTTCTTTGTAGATCTTCGGGTCCATAGTTAGTAGCTAGATGGCTTCCTCTCTCTCGTTTGATTCTCAATACAATGGCCTCTTGGAGATCCATATGATGTAACTCTTTTGCGGTGTGTTTGTTGGGATCCGATGAACTTTGAGTTTATGATCAGATCTATCTCTTTTTATCCATGAAAGTTATTTGAGTTTCTTTGATCTCTTATATGCATGATTGCTTCTAGCCTTGTATTTCTTCTCCGATGTTTTGGTTTTCTTTGGCCAACTTGATCTATTTATCTTGCAATGGGAAGAGGTGCTTTGTAGTGGGTTCGATCTTACGGTGCTTGATCCCAGTGACAGAAGGGGAACCGACACGTATGTATCATTGCTACTAAGGATAAAACGATGGGGTCTATTTCTACATAAATAGATCTTGTCTACATCATGTCATCGTTCTTATTGCATTACTCCATTTCTCCATGAACTTAATACACTAGAAGCATGCTGGATAGCGGTCGATGTGTGGAGTAATAGTAGTAGATGCAGGCAGGAGTCGGTCTACTAATCTTGGACGTGATGCCTATTAATGATCATTTCCTGGATATCGTCATGATTATTTGAAGTTCTATGAATTTCCCAATAGTAATTTTCTCACCCACTGTTTGCTATTTTTCTCGAGAGAAGCCACTAGTGAAACCTACGGCCCCCTGGTCTCTTTCTCATATTATTTTCCTTTGTGATCTATTTTATTTGCCTTTTATTTTCAGATCTATTAAACCAAAAATACCTTGCTGCAATTTATTCTTATTTATTTTATTTGGCATTCGATCTATCAATCTACTACAATTTATTCACGTCCGTTTGCCAATTTATGGCGTCGTTACCCGAAAGGGATTGACAACCCCTTCAATACGTCGGGTTGCGAGTATTTGTTATTTGTGTGTAGGTGTCATTTACATGTTGTTGCTTGGTTCTCCTACTGGTTTGATAACCTTGGTTTCATCACTGAGGGAAATGCCTACCGTCACTGTGCTGCATCATCCCTTCCTCTTTGGGGAAATACCGACGTAGCTTCAAGCCGCAATCAGAGGCCTTCTCCCGTACTCTGCCGGAGGGGGAATCGATCATGGAGGGGCTCTACATCTACCTTGCTGCCCTTCCGATGATGCGTGAGTAGTTTACCATAGACCTATGGGTCCATAGCTAGTAGCTAGATGGCTTCTTCTCTCTCTTTGATCTTCAATACAATGTTCTCCTTGATGTTCTTGGAGATCTATTTGATGTAATGACTTTTTGTGGTGTGTTTGTTGGGATCCGATGAATTGTGAGTTGATGATCAGATCTATACATGAATATTATTTGAGTTTTCTCTGAACTCTTTTATGCATGATGCTTATAGCTTCGTATTTCTCTCCAATCTATTGATTTGGTTTGGCCAACTAGATTGATTTATCTTGTAGTGGGAGAGGTGCTTCATAATGGGTTTGATCTTGTGGTGCTCAATCCTAGTGATAGAAAGGGACATGACACATATTGTATCATTTCTATTAAGGGTAAAAAGATGGGGTTTATTCATGCATGAGTTTACTTTGTCTACATCATGTCATCTTGCTTAAGGCGTTACTCAGTTCATTATGAACTTAATAGTCTAGATGCATGTTGGATTACGGGCGATGTGTGGAGTAATAGTAGTAGATGCAGGCAGGGGTCGGTCTACTTGTCTCGGACGTGATGCCTATATACATGATCATTTCCTTGGATATGGTCATAATTATTTGCTTTTCTATCAATTGCCAAACAGTAATTTGTTTACCCACCATATGCTCTCTCTTTTCAGGAGAGAAGCCTCTAGTGAAAACTATGGCCCCCGAGTCTACTTTTTATCATATATTAAAACCAAAAAATATCTTGCTGCACCTTTTCTTTCTTTATTTTATTTTGTATTTTTGTTCGATCTCTCTATCTATCACCATACAATTTAATCTTGCAAGTAACCGCCGAGGGATTGGCAACCCCTTATTCGCGTCGGGTGCAAGAATTTGTTATCTTGTGTGTAGGTACTGCGTCGAGGTGCTGTGTGGTTCTCCTACTGGATTGATAACCTTGGTTCTTAACTGAGGGAAATACTTATCTCTATTGTACTGCATCATACTCTCATGTTCGAGGAAATCCCAACGCAGCTCACAAGTAGCACATACCTACCTATTATGGCATTTCCAAAGTCATTCCGAGAATATTGCCATGCAACTTTCACCGCTCCGTTCTTATGAAACACATCATCATTGTCATATTTCTTTGCATGATCATATACCTCACATAGTATTTGTGGCTCAGCCACCATCCATCATTTTTATACATGTTACGCTAGATCAATGCACGTCCTGGTACACCACCAGAGGGATTCATATAGAGTCATATTTTGTTCTAGTATCGAGTTGTAATTTTTGAGTTGTAAGTAAATAGAAGTGTGATGATCATCATTATTCATTATTAGATCAATGTCCCAAGTGAGGAAATTAAAAAAGGACAAAAGGAGCCCATAAAAAGAAGGCCAAAAGAGCCCAACAAAAAAAGAGAAATAAAAAATGAGAGAAAAAGAGAGAAGGGGCAATGTTACTATCATTTCCGCACTTGTGCTTCAAAGTAGCACTATGTTTTTCATATAGAGAGTCTCCTATTCTTTCATTTTCATATAGCTAGTGGGAATTTTTCATTATATAACTTGCCATGTATATTCCAGTGATGGGCTTCCTCAAATGTCTGAGGTCTTCATGAGCAGGCAAGTTGGATGCACGCCCACTTAGTTTTCTTTCTGAGCTTACATACACTTATAGCTCCTAGTGCATCCATTGCATGGCAATCCCTACTCCTTGCATTGACATCAATTGATGGGCATCTCCATAGCCCGTTGATTAGCCTCATGAATGTGAGACTTTCTCCTTTTTTTGTCTGCTCCATATTATCTCTATCACCTCTATTCCACCCATAGTGCTATATCCATGGCTTGCGCTCATGTACTGCATGGGGGTTGAAAAAGCTAAAGCGCATTAAAAAGTATGAACCAATTGCTCGGCTTGTCATCGAGGTTATGCATGATAAATACTTTGTATTAAGAAGATGGAGAATGACAAGGCTATATGATTTTGTAGGGATAATGTTCTTTAGCATTGATATTTTGAAAGGCATGATTGTTTGTTGGTATGCCCGAGTATTGATGTTTTTATATCAAATTATAGACTATTGCTTTGAATCATTTGGATCTTAATATTCATGCCACAAAAGAGAGTACATGATGAATATGATAGGTAGCATTCCATATCAAAAATTCTATTTTTATCATCTACCTACTCGAGGAAGAGCAGGAATTAAGCTTGGGGATGCCTGATACGTCTCCAATGTATCTATAATTTTTTATTGTTCCATGCTATTATAGTATCAATCTTGGATGTTTATTATGCAATTATATATCATCCTAGTCCCAAGTGCTAGTTGTTGTTTTTTGCTTGTTTTTGGCTTTTCAGACAATCAGTACCAAACGGAGTCCAAACGCTACGAAATTTTTTGATGATTTTTCTGGACCAGAAGGGACCCTAGAAGCTTTAGGAGAAGACCTAAAGTGCCACAAGACAGCGACAAGCCTGGTAGGCGCGCCCCAGGGGGCGCCCCCCAGGCTTGTGGGCCCCTCGTGGAACCTCCTGACCTAATTCCAGCTCTATAAAATCCAAAATATTCCCCGTACATCAGAGAGCCACCCCCAAATACTTTCTTCATTGCCGCAAGTTTCTGTTCTTCAGAGATCCCATCTGGAGACCATTTTCGGCACTTTGCCGGAGGGTGAATCGTTCATGGAGGGCCTCTACATCAACCTTGTTGCCCCTCCGATGATGTGTGAGTAGTTTACCATGGTCCTTAGCTAGTAGCTAGATGGCTCCTTCTCGCTCTTTGATCTTCAATACAATGTTCTCCTCGATGTTCTTGGATATCTATTCGATGTAATCCTTTTTGTGATGTGTTTGTTTGGATCCGATGAATTGTGGGTTTATGATCAAATTATCCATGAATATTATTTGAGTCCTCTCTGAACTCTTTTATGCATGATTATTGTAGCTTTGTATTTCTTTCAAATCTATTGGTTTGGTTTGGCCAACTAGATTGATTTATCTTGCAATGGGAGAGGTGCTTTGTGATGGGTTCGATCTTGCATTTCTCAATCCCAGTGACAGAAAGGGACATGACACGTATTTGTATGTTGCCATTAAGGATAAAAAGATGGGATTTATTCATATTAATTGGGTTTACTTTATTTACAGCATTTTGATACGTCCATTTTACATCATGCTTTTATATTGATATTTATTGCATTATGGGCTGTTATTACACATTATATCACAGTACTTATGCATATTCTCTCTTATTTTATAAGGTTTACATGAAGAGGGAGAATGCCAGCAGCTGGAATTCTAGACTGGAAAAGGAGCAAATATTAGAGACCTATTCTGCACAACTCCAAAAGTCTTGAAACTTCACGGAGCATGTTTTTGGAATATATAAAAAATATTGGGTGAAGAAAGTACCAGAGGGGGCCACCAGCCAGCCACAAGGGTGGAGGGTGCGCCCTCGACCTTGTGGGCCCCCTGGCAGGCCTCCGGTGCCCATCTTTGGCCATATGGTGTCTTTCACCCTGGAAAAAATCAAGAAGAAGCTTTCGGGATGAAGCGCCGCCATCTCGAGGCGGAACCTGGGCAGAACCAATCTAGGGCTCCGGGGAGCTGTTCTGCCGGGGAAACATCCCTCTGAGAGGGGGAAATCGTTGCCATCGTCATCACCATTGATCCTCTCATCGAGAGGGTCCCAATCTCCATCAACATCTTCACCAACACCATCTCCTCTCAAACCCTAGTTCATCTCTTGTATTCGATCTTGGTCCCAAAACCTCAGATTGGTACCTGTGGGTTGCTAGTAGTGTTGATTACTCCTTGTAGTTGATGCTAGTTGGTTTATCCAGTGGAAGATTATATTTTAAGATCCTTAATGATAATTAATACTCCTCTGATCTTGATCATAAATATGTTTTGTGAGTAGTTACGTTTGTTCCTGAGGACATGGGAGAAGTCTTGTTATAAGTAAACATGTGAATTTGGTATTCGTTCGATATTTTGATGAGATGTATGTTGTCTCTCCTGTAGTGGTGTTATGTGAACGTCGACTACATGACACTTCACCATTATTTGGGCCTAGGAGAAGACATTGAGAAGTAATAAGTAGATGATGGGTTGCTAGAGTGACAGAAGCTTAAACCCTAGTTTATGCGTTGCTTTGTAAGGGGCTGATTTGGATCCATATGTTTCATGCTATGGTTAGGTTGCCTTAATTCTTCTTTCGTAGTTGCGGATGCTTGCGAGAGGGGTTAAGCATAAGTGGGAGGCTTGTCCAAGGAAGGGCAGCACCCAAGCACCGGTCCACCCACATATCAAATTATCAAAGTAACAAACGTGAATCATATGAGCATGATGAAAACTAACTTGACAACAATTCCCATGTGTCCTCGGGAGCGCTTTGCTTTATATAAGAGTACGTCCAGGCTTGTCCTTTGCTACAAAAATGATTGGGCCACCTTGCTGCACCTTAGTTACTTTATTTACTGGTTACCCGTTATGAATTATTTTATCACAAAACTATCTGTTACCGATAATTTCAATGCTTGCAGAGAATACCTTGCTGAAAACCACTTGTCATTTCCTTCTGCTCCTCGTTGGGTTCGACACTCTTACTTATCGAAAGGACTACGATAGATCCCCTATACTTGTGGGTCATCACATGTCATCTTGCTTAAGGCGTAACTCTGTTCTTTATGAACTTAATACTCTAGATGCATGCTGGATAGCTGTCGATGTGTGGAGTAATAGTAGTAGATGCAGGTAGGAGTCGATCTACTTGTCTCGGATGTGATGCCTATATACATGATCATTGCCTTGGATATCGTCATAATATTTGCTTTTCTATCAATTGCCAAACAGTAATTTGTTTACCCACCGCGCGCTATGTTCAAGGGAGAAGCCTCTAGTGAAACCTATGGCCCCCGAGTCTATTTTAATTATATAGTAAAATTCAAAATATGTTGCTGCAATTTATTTACTTTTATTTTATTTTGCGTTCTTGTTTATCTATCTATCACTATGAGATTTGATCTTGCAATTAATCGCCAAGGGATTGACAACCCCTTGTTTGCGTTGGGTGCAAGTATTTGTTATTTTGTGTGTAGGTACTGCTAACGAGGTGTTGTGTGGTTCTCCTACTGGATTGATAACCTTGGTTCTTAACTGAGGGAAATACTTATCTCTACTATACTGCATCATCCTCTCCTCTTCGAGGAAATCCCAACGCAATTCACAAGTAGCAGTTATTTATAGTTTAATAAAGTAAAATGCCATGTTTATCTTGTTTTCTAAATTACACATGCAATGAAAAATAACCCAAAAATAAAAGTGTTCGGAATGTCGTAAAAATTTAACATGATTTTTTCTGGAATATTTATGAATTTTTGGCACTGAATATACTCCAGGGGGTGCCCATGTTGCTCATAAGGCAACTGGGCGTGTCCACCCCCTAGGCGCGCCTGGATGCCTTGTGGGGCCCACAAGACCCTACTCACTTAGTGCTTCATCCCATTTCATATCTTACCTCCAGAAACAAATCATGGTAGCTCTCTCTCTCGTGTTCTTGCGCCCAAACCTGAGATTTTCAATCTCTGTGCTCGGGGCTCCGTTTCCAAAACTGTTTTGGGGAAGTGCTCCTTGGTATGTGAATCCTCCAATGCTCCAATTAGTTTTTGTTTTTGTGGAGTATATTTTTCTTATTTTGCTTCTATTGGTGCCACTGAAAATGAGCTTGCATGTTAAATTTAGTTGGTTCTAAATAGTTTGCATGCTTGATATAGCCTCTAGACATTCATATGAGTAGTTGCTATCAATCTTATGAAGTTTTGTTGACATCATTTTGTGGTCCAAAAATTTCAGTAATTTGCTCTTAGGAAAATGAACTTCTTTAGGAGAGTTCTTCAAGGAGAATGTCCTCAGAAGGATCGTCGAGCGAAAGCTCGACATGCCAAGCGTATATTGAACCAAGGGCGAGTTCGGTGCACGTTGCTCAAGCGAAATCATATCAATGGCCTTGCAACGAGTTCATGATAGGTGCTGGAATTAAGGAAGAATTTTACCAATACATTCAGAACAGCAAGCTCACTGCCTTCATTGCAGATAAGTGCACGCAACACTACAACCTCACCCATTAGTTCACTCAAAGGTTTGAGTGTCATTCCAACAATTCTAGAGTTTTTTCCACCTTTATGATAGATCCTTTGGTATGTCTCTAGAACAATTCTGTGATGCATGCAAAATTCCGTATTGGGGTTCGCTCGTCGAACCGCAGAAATCTGATTATGAGATGTTTCTTTGTAATCTTTGCAATGGCGAGGATCGGGGTGTTACGCAAGCTAGAAATAAAAGCATTCATTTCTCCTCTATTCGATACTTTGCACTTTTTAATGGGAAGTGTATTGTAGGTAAGCATGATTGTAGTGCACTTTGTGCTCCTGATTTGAGCATCATTCATGCCGCATTAAATGGTAGTAGACATTATAATCTTGGGGCAATTGTTGCACGTTGGTTGCACCAAAACTCGGGCAACAGTGACTTATATGGAGGAATTTATGCCTCTTGCTTAGCGGCGAAGCTTGGGGTCTCTCCTAGACCCAATGACCCCATATTACCCAATAAATACTTAGATTTTGAGGTGATGTCGCGCCATGAGTTTATTAAGCCTGATACTCACATATACGATTACAACCTGATATTTGATAAATACCGTGATGTCTCTGTTATTTTGCCTTCACCCATTCTTTTTGAATTTTAGAGCAAACAGACATATTTTGGCCATGAGAATGAGGCATGAGAGTATAATGCAACAGTTGAGGTTGCTAGTCCTGCTTAGGAGGCAGCACAAAATGCCTTCATGAGCTATCATTTTGACTAGTATCCTGACCAGCGGTGGTGATTACCAAGCTAGGCCAAAAGCCTGAGCTTGGGGGAGTACGTTTACTCACCGACATTACATTCATGTATCACACATTCTTTCCAGCTGTCGGTGCTCATCGCTTTCATTGTATATCTGTGCGTAGTTTTATTTTACTTTTCTTTTATGTGTTTGAAAAACTTTGAAAATCCAAAAATATTTGTCGCTTCTTTTTGGTTTTTCTTTCTTGTTTAATTAGTTTATAGTAGTAAAAGAAAATCAAAAAAGTTCTCATTTCTTCTTTTGTTTGTTGGGAGTTCTCCGTGTAAATTGTTTTTCTCACTTTTTGTTTTTCTTCTTTAGTTTGCTTTCTTCAGAAAAACTAAAAACTCCAAAAACATTTCAGTGTGTTCCTTTGAATTTCTTTTCTTTCCGTTGAGTCGTTGTAAGGGGAAGACCACGATGAAATTGTTGAATGGCTCTTATATGCTTTGTTGTCGATCTAACGAAGTGCCAATATTACCTTGTCTTCTCCTTCGAATGAAATGTTTGCAGATCCCAGCTTAGTCCACGACACTCTTGTACTATTATTATTTTCACATCGTCATTCGGTCGTGCAAGTGAAAGGCAATAATGATGATGATTTGATGAAGTGACTGTGGCAAGGAAAAGTTGGTATGAACTCTTCTTGTTTTTGTTTTTGTAAATATGTTTAACTCGGTATCGATGATTCAACATATTATGAGTAAACATGTTTGTGATGAAAATTAGAGATTATAATTGATCATGCCATGCTTAAGTAGCTAGGAGTGGATAATGATTTATCTTGAATGTCAACATGCATTAAAGTGGTTATGATGTAGTAGGTTAGTATGGTATCCTCCTCTGAATGATTCGAGTGGCATGACTTGGCACATGTTCACACATGTAGTTGATTGAAAACCAACACAACCTTCATGATATTTATGTTTAGGGTGTTTATATCCAACTCATGCTAGTACTTGATGTTAATTATTTGCAATGCATGATTATGACTATTGTCACTAGTTGGGCGCTTCTCAATCTATTTGCTAGCCTTCGCCCGTACTAAGCGGGAATGTTGCTTGTGCATCCAAATCCTTAAACTCAAAGTTGTTCCTGATGAGTCCACCGTATCTACCTATATGCGGTATTACTCTGTCGTTCCAAGTAAATTCGCATGTGCCATCTCTAACCATTCAAATAATCATCTGTTTTGTCTGCCTGTATCGCTCATGGAGCGACGGGGGGCTGTCAATATCTTCCATAGTAAGCGGGTTATTCTCACAATGGGTGTTTATTCACTTGGCATTGCACGAGAGAGGCTGGTAATTAGGATGCCTAGTCCTATAATCAAAATAAAGAAAAAATATAATAAATAAACTCCCCCAGAAATTTGATTGTTTGGGGGGGCACCCGAGGATTCAACTAGCCATGGATTGTGTTTGTATGGTTGAGGGGGAATAAACTTTACGTTTCCACCTGGGAACCACCGATAATGTGTTTAGCATGGAATATATTGAAAATTGATTTGTCGTACACTGACAGGAAAATAACAACACTCAAAATGTATTCATCTTTGATTTAAGCTTCAAGCTCTGGCACCTATGCAAATCTCTGCTTTCCTCTGTGAAGGACTTATCTATTTACTTTCATGTTATTTACTTTTATTGTTGAATCATCACCTTCTTATTTAAAGCCTCAATCCTAATAGTGCTATTGTTATTCTTATGCATTGAGTAGTTGATGCTTGAACTTCATAGGTGCTCTGCATTTATGTTTTGCGGTGTCAGAAAGGGATAGCGAGATACCATGTTATCATATTATATCATGATTGTTTTGACAAATTGTTGGCATATGAGATATGTTATTATTGCCTGCTAGTTGATTATGCCATTGATATGAGTAAATGTGAACTCTAAGTGTTATCATTTGCATGGTTAGTTGAAAACTTGGGTGTCGGTGTCAAAACCGGCAGATCTCGGGTAGGGGGTCCCGAACTGTGCATCTAAGGCGGATGGTAACAGGAGGCAGGGGACACGATCTTTACCCAGGTTCGGGCCCTCTTGATGGAGGAAATACCCTATGTCCTGCTTGATTGATCTTGATGATATGAGTATTACAAGAGTTGATCTACCACGAGATCATAGAGGCTAAACCCTAGAAGCTAGCCTATGGTATGATTGTTGTTGTCCTACAGACTAAACCCTCCAGTTTATATAGACACCTGACAACCCACAAGTATAGGGGATCGCAATAGTTTTCGAGGGTACAGTATTCAACCCAAATTTATTGATTCAACACAAGGGGAGCCAACGAATATTCTCAAGTATTAGCAGCTGAGTTGTCAATTCAACCACACCTGGAAACTTAATATCTGCAGCAAAGTGTTCAGTAGCAAAGTAGTAGTGATAACGTTAGCAAAAGGTAACAGTAGTAAAACCAATGTTTTTGGTATTTTGTAGTGATGATAGCAATAGCAACGGAAAAGTAAATAAGCGAAGCACAATATATGGAAAGCTCGTAGGCAATGGATCGGTGATGGAGAATTATGCTGGATGCGGTTCATCATGTAACAGTCATAACCTAGGGTGACACAGAACTAGCTCCAGTTCATTGATATAATGTAGGCATGTATTCGGAATATAGTCATACATGCTTATGGAAAAGAACTTGCATGACATCTTTTGTCCTACCCTCCCGTGGCAGCGGGGTCCTTACGGAAACTAAGGGATATTAAGGCCTCCTTTTAATAGAGAACCGGAACAAAGCATTAACACATGGTGAATACATGAACTCCTCAAACTACAGTCATCACTGGTAAGTATCCCGGTTATTGTCACTTCGGGGTTAACGGATCATAACACATAATAGGTGACTATAGACTTGCAAGATAGGATCAAGAACACTCATATATTGATGAAAACATAATAGGTTCAGATCTGAAATCATGGAAGTCGGGCCCTAGTGACAAGCATTAAGCATAGCAAAGTCATAGCAACATCAATCTCAGAACATAGTGGACACTAGGGATCAAACCCTAACAAAACTAACTCGATTACATGATAGATCCCATCCAACCCATCACCGTCCAGCAAGCCTACGATGGAATTACTCACGCACGGCGGTGAGCATCATGAAATTGGTGATGGAGGATGGTTGGTGATGACGATGGCGATGGATTCCCCTCTCCGGAGCCCCGAACGGACTCCAGATCAGCCCTCCGAAGAGGTTTTCGGGCTTGGCGGCGGCTCCATATCGTAAAACGCGATGATTTCTTCTCTCTGATTTTTTTCTCCCTGAAACTCAATATATGGAGGTGGATTTGGAGTCAGAGAGGCAACAGGGGGCCCACGAGGTAGGGGGCGTGCCCCCACCCTCGTGGAGAGACAGTGGGCCCCCTGGCCTTCATCTTTAGCAGGTATTTTTCTTATTTTCTGAAAAGTGTCTCCGTGAAGTTTCAGGTCATTCCGAGAACGTTTGCTCCTGCACATAAATAACACCATGGTAGTTCTGCTGAAAACAGCGTCAGTCCGGCTTAGTTCAATTCAAATCATGCAAGTTAGAGTCCAAAACAAGGGCAAAAGTGTTTGGAAAAGTAGATAAGTTGGAGACGTATCAACTCCCCCAAGCTTAAACCTTTGCTTGTCCTCAAGCAATTCAGTTGACAAACTGAAAGTGATAAAGAAAAACTTTTACAAACTCTGTTTGCTCTTGTTGTTGTAAATATGTAAAGCCAGCATTCAAGTTTTCACCAAGGATTATAACTAACCACATTCGCAATAACGCATAGGTCTCAAGTTACTCATATCAATAGCATAATCAACTAGCGAGCCATAATAATAAAACTCGGATGACAACACTTTCTCAAAACAATCATAATATGATATAACAAGGTGGTATCTCGCTAGCCCTTTTTGAGACCGCAAAACATAAATGCAGAGCACCTTTAAAGACCAAGGACTGACTAGACATTGTAATTCATGGTAAAAGAGATCCAGTCAAGTCATACTCAATGTAAACTAACAATAATGAATGTAAATGACAGCAGTGCTCTCCAACTGGTGCTTTTTAATAAGAGGATGATGACTCGGCATAAAAGTAAATAGATAGGGCCTTCGCAGAGGGGAGCAAGGATTTGTAGAGGTGCCAGAGCTCGGTTTTGAAATAGAGGTGAATAATATTTTGAGTGGTATACTTTCATTGTCAACATAACAACCAAGAGATGGCGATATCTTCCATGCTACACACATTATAGGCGGTTCCCAAACAGAATGGTAAAGTTTATGCTCCCTCTTCCACCACAAGCATCAATCCATGACTTGCTCGAAACAACGAGTGCCTCCAACTAACAAGAGTCCCAGGGGGAGTTTTGTTTGCAATTATTTTGATTTAGTTTGCATAAAGCATGGGACTGGGCATCCCAGCGACTAGCCATTTATCTCGTGAGTGAGGAGCGGAGTCCACTCCTCTTGAGAATAACCCGCCTAACATGGAAGATACAGACATCCCTAGTTGATACATGAGCTATTCGAGCATACAAAACAGGATATTTATTTGAAGGTTTAGAGTTTGGCACATACAAATTTACTTGGAATGGCAGGTAGATACCGTATATAGGTAGGTATAGTGGACTCATGTGGAATAACTTTGGGGTTTAAGGGATTGGATGCACAAGCAGTATTCCCGCTTAGTACAGGTGAAGGCTAGCAAAAGACTGGGAAGCGACCAGCTAGAGAGCGACAACAGTCATGAACATGCATTAAAATTAATCAACATCGAAAGCAAGCATGAGTAGGATATAATCCACCATGAACATAAATATCGTGAAGGCTATGTTGATTTTGTTTCAACTACATGCGTGAACATGTGCCAAGTCAAGTCACTTAAATCATTCAGAGGAGCATACCACCCTATCATACCACATCATAACCATCTCAATAGCATGTTGGCATGCAAGGTAAACCATTATAACTCATAGCTAATCAAGCATGGCACAAGAAACTATGATCTCTAGTTGTCATTGCAAACATGTTTATTCATAATAGGCCGAATCAAGAACGATGAACTAATCATATTTACAAAAACAAAAGAGGTTGAGTTCATACCAGCTTTTCTCATCTCAGCCAGTCCATCATATATCATCATAATTGCCCTTCACTTGCACGACCGAACGATGTGAATAATAATAATAGTGCATGTGCATTGGACTAAGCTGGAATCTGCAAGCATTCAATAAACAGGAGAAGACAAGGCAATATGGGCTCTTTTGTCAGATCAACAATAATGCATATAAGAGCCACTTCAACAATTTAATCATGGTCTTCTCCTATTGACCCCCAAAGAAAAGAAAAGAAATAAAACTATTTACACGGGAAAGCTCCCAACAAGCAAAAGAAGAACATGAAATCTTTTTGGGTTTTCTTTTTAATTATTACTACAAGCATGGAAAATAGACTAATTAAAAGTTACAACTAATTTTTTTGGTTTTTCCTAAGGTTTATTAAACACACAAGAAGAAAGAATAAAAAGGAAATTAAACTAGCATGGATGATACAGAAAAAGTATGAGCATCGACATTTAGCAATGAGTGTGTGAACATGAATATAGTGTCGGTGGGAAATACGTACTCCCCCAAGCTTAGGCTTTTGGCCTAGGTTGGTCTATGGCCACGGCTGGCCTGGCGGATATCCATAATAATAGTTGTTGGGGTCATACTGTGATGAGGAAGAAGAAGGCTCAGATTGCCATTGGCTGACAATCATCTCTGGATCCCACTGGTAATTAGACTGTCGTGAAGGATCAAATTGTGATTCCGGCTCTGGCTCCTCGGCTGGTGCAGGGTTCCGGTAGGCATGGATAGCCGTCAACGGAACAAGGTACGTGCCTACAGTCAAATCAAACAAAGAAGGAGCAGGCAAGGTAATAGTCTCAGGATGATGTTTATTAAAGAAAAATTGATATTTAAGCTCTCCTTCCCTATTCTTAACAATAAAATCATGTGCCACCATACTTTTATAATCTAGATAAACACGGGGCAGCACTTTTTCTTCCTTCTCAGCATGCCTAATAGGTATGTTAAAATGTGCAGCTAGGCGTGTAGCATAGATGCCTCCAAAGATGGGGCCCTTGGTACGGTTTAGACTTAACCGTTTGGCAATAATGCTGCCCATACTAAAAGAGTTATCACCGTATAAACCATGGTGAAAAATAATAATATCAGGGATACTCAGGTTTCCACAGTTTTCGCGACCAATTAAGCAACGACTAGCAAATAATGCAAAGTAGCATAAAACAGGGAAATGCATGCTAGTGATTCGTGCATCGGAAACCTTCCTTGTTTCCCCTACAGTGACAGTGTCAATAAATCCCTCCACATCATCATGATGTGGTTCTTGTGTCTTGCCCCCAAAAGGGACTAAAAAAATCCGACAGAAATCATAAAGTGACATCTCCTTATGCTCATCATATAAATGAAATTCCACCGTAGGTGGTGAGTTCCTAGAATGAAAATGAAAGTTTTGCACAAAGGTATTTGTGAGCAAGAGATACTGATCGCATTGGTCGTGGAGGAAAGCGGTAAGGCCTGCAGTCTGAGCCAACTCATGAAAATCTTCATAAATCACGGCTGCTCTAAAGAATTCCTCGGAAGGCCATTCACATGCCCGAACCTCCGCGGTGCAAGGCAAATTATACTTAGGCTTCGGTGCCTTCTCCTTCGAGCTTTGGCTCGATGAGCCCCTCAAAAGTCTCCTCATCATTTTTTGAAAAATTCTGGAATTTTTAGTAACTTCAAAATAAAAGTAAACCAAACTCAATAATATTGATAGTAACTACTCCTACAAGTGCCTAGGGCCTGTATCATGCATCAAAACTACTTTTGACCATATAAATTTGACATGCAAGCTCAAGAACAGGGTCACCTAAGCAGAAAAAATTTGCAATGAATAAAGCACTAGAACAAAAACTAATTGGACCAATGGAGGAGTCACATACCAAGGAACAATCTCCCCAAGCAGTTTTGTGAGAGGTGCTTTGAGCAAGGAGATCGAAAATGGCAGCAAAACAAGCTTGGACTCGGGTTTGAGCTGGTTATTCGTGTTTGGGGGAGGAAGGAGTGTATGGGTGAAAGGATAAGTGAAGGAGGGCCACCGTGGGCTCACGAGGCAGGGGGCGCGCCCTAGAGGGGTATGCGTGCCCTCCCCCCTCGTGGGCAGGTGGTTGACCCCCCTGGTGTGTTCTCAGTTCCATAAATCCTCAAATATTCTAGAAAAAATCATATTTAATTTTCAGGGCATTTGGAGAAATTTTATTTTCGAGGTATTTTTATATTGCACGGATAATCAGATAACAGACAAAAAATATTTATTTCTATTTTATTTAATCTAAATAACAAAAAGTAAAAGTGGGATACAGAAGGTTGTGCCTTCTAGTTTCATCCATCGCATGATCATCAAAAGGAATTCACTAACAAGGTTGATCAAGTCTTGTTAACGAACTCATTCCGAATAACATGGAACCGGAGAAATTTTGAATAACACTATGTTACGTCAACGGGGATATGCACATCCCCAATAATAAGAATATGATATTTCTTCTTGACATTAGGAAGAGGAAATTCAAAACCTCCAAATATAATCGATGGAATTTTTCCAATAGAGTTGATACTATGAACTTGAGGTTGTTTCCTCGAAAAGTGTACCGTATGCTCATTACCATTAACATGAAAAGTGACATTGCCTTTAGTGCAATCAATAACAGCCCCTACAGTATTCAAAAAGGGTCTTCCAAGAATAATAGACATACTATCATCCTAAGGAATATCAAGAATAACAAAGTCCATTAAAATAGTAACGTTTGCAACTACAACAGGCACATCCTCACAAATACCGACAGGTATAGCAGTTGATTTATCGGCCATTTGCAAAGATATTTCAGTAGGTGTCAACTTATTCAAATCAAGTCTACGATATAAAGAGAGAGGCATAACACTAACACCGGCTCCAAGATCACATAAAGCAGTTTTAACATAGTTTCTTTTAATGGAGCATGGTATAGTGGGTACTCCTGGATCTCCAAGTTTCTTTGGTATTCCACCCTTAAAAGTATAATTAGCAAGCATGGTGGAAATTTCAGCTTCCAGTATCTTTCTCTTATTTGTAATAATATCTTTCATATACTTAGCATAAGGATTGGTTTTGAGCATATCAGTTAATCGCATACGTAAAAAGATAGGTCTAATCATTTCAGCAAAGCACTCAAAATCCTCGTCATCCTTTTCCTTGGATGGTTTAGGAGGAAATGGCATGGGTTTCTGAACCCATGGCTCTCTTTCTTTACCGTGTTTCCTAGCAAAAAAATCTTTCTTATCATAACGTTGATTCTTTGATTGTGGGTTATCAAGATCAATAGCAGGTTCAATTTCTATATCATTATCATTACTAGGTTGAGCATCATTATGAACATTATTATTAACATTATCACTAGTTTCAGGTTCATTACCATATTGTGTTTCAGCGTCAGAAATAGAAATATCATTTGGATTCTCAGGTGTTTCAACAATAGTATCACTAGAAGCATGCAAAGTCCTATCATTTTTCTTTTTCTTCTTTTTAGAAGAGCTAGGTGCATCTATATTATTTCTCTGAGAATCTTGCTCAATTCTTTTAGGATGGCCTTCAGGATACAAAGGTTCTTGAGTCATTCTACCACCTCTAGTCATAACTCTAACAGCATTATCATTATTCTTACTGTTCAATTCATTGAGCAAATCATTCTGAGCTTTAAGTACTTGTTCTACTTGAGTGGTAACCATAGAAGCATGTTTACTAATAAGTTTAAGTTCACCTTTGACATTAGCCCTATAATTACCCAAGTGTCCAAGCATATTTGAATTGTATTTCAATTCTCTACCAAAATAAGCATTAAAATCTTCTTGCTTAACCATAAATTTATCAAACTCATCTAAGCATGGGCTAGCAATTTTAGTAAATGGGATTACAGCTTTATCATATCTATAGAGAGAATTTACCTTTACTACCTGTGTCGGGTTATCAAGACCATGAGTTCCTTCAATAGGTAAAGGATTAAGATTATATGTTTCTTCAACAGGAGGTAAATTAAGACCATGTATTTCTTCAATAGGAGGTAAATTCTTAACATTTTCAGCTTTAATACCCTTTTCTTTCATAGATTTCTTTGCCTCTTGCATATCTTTAGGACTGAGAAATAGAATACCCCTCTTCTTCGGAGATGGTTTAGGAATATGCTCAGGAATTGGCTCCGGAGGTGTCCAATTATTTTCATTTGTCAACATATTATGCAATAGAATTTCAGCTTCATCTGGTGTTCTTTCCCTGAAAACAGAACCAGCACAACTATCCAGGTAATCTCTGGAGGCATCGGTTAGTCCATTATAAAAGATATCAAGTATTTCATTTTTCTTAAGAGGATGATCAGGCAAAGCATTAAGTAATTGGAGAAGCCACCCCCAAGCTTGTGGGAGACTCTCTTCTTCAATTTGCACAAAATTATATATATATCCCTTAAAAGCAGCTTGTTTCTTATGATCAGGTAAATATTTAGTAGAGAACTAATAAATCATATCCTGGGGACTACGCACACAACCAGGATCAAGAGAATTAAACCATATCTTAGCATCACCTTTTAATGAGAACGGAAATATTTTAAGGATGTAAAAGTAGCGAGTTCTCTCATCTTTAGTGAATAGGGTGGCTATATCATTCAATTTAGTAAGATGTGCCACAACAGTTTCAGATTCATAACCATGAAAAGGATCAGATTCAACCAAAGTAATTATATCAGGATCAACAGAGAATTCATAATCCTTATCAGTAACAAAGATAGGTGAAGTAGCAAAAGCAGGGTCAGGTTTCATTCTATCATTTAGAGATTGCTTACTCCATTTAGCTAATAATCTTTTAAGTTCAGTTCTATTTCTGCAAGCTAAAATGGCTAAAGAAGCATCTTGATCAAATACATAACCCTTAGGAATAGCAAGTGGTTCTTCATCATCACTTTCATCAATATCATCAGATTCAATATTTTTAATTTCTCTAGCCCTAGCAAGTTGTTCATCAAGAAAATCACTAAGTGGCATAGTAGTATCAGGCATAGAGGTAGTTTCATCATAAGTATCATGCATAGCAGAAGTGGCATCATCAATGACATGCGACATATCAGAACGAATAGCAGAAGCAGGTGTAGGTGTCGCAAACTTACTCATAATAGAACGTGAATCAAGTGCAGAGCTAGATGGCAGTTCCTTACCTCCCCTCGTAGTTGAGGGATAGATCTTGGTTTTTGGATCTCTCAAGTTCTTCATAATGATAAGCAGATATATATCCCAAGTGACTCAAAGAATAGAGCAATGCTCCCCGGCAACGGCGCCAGAAAATGGTCTTGATAACCCACAAGTATAGGGGATCGCAACAGTTTTCGAGGGTAGAGTATTCAACCCAAATTTATTGATTCGACACAAGAGGAACCAAAGAATATTATCAAGTATTAGCAGCTGAGTTGTCAATTCAACCACACCTGGAAACTTAATATCTGCAGCAAAGTGTTCAGTAGCAAAGTAATATGATAGTAGTGATAACGGTAGCAAAAGGTAACAGTAGTAAAACCAATGTTTTTGGTATTTTGTAGTGATGATAGCAATAGCAACGAAAAAGTAAATAAGCGAAGCACAATATATGGAAAGCTCGTAGGCAATGGATCGGTGATGGAGAATTATGCCGGATGCGGTTCATCATGTAACAGTCATAACCTAGGGTGACACAGAACTAGCTCCAGTTCATTGATATAATGTAGGCATGTATTTCGAATATAGTCATACGTGCTTATGGAAAAGAACTTGCATGACATCTTTTGTCCTACCCTCCCGTGGCAGCGGGGTCCTTACGGAAACTAAGGGATATTAAGGCCTCCTTTTAATAGAGAACCAGAACAAAGCATTAACACATGGTGAATACATGAACTCCTCAAACTATGGTCATCACCGGTAAGTATCCCGATTATTGTCACTTCGGGGTTAACGGATCACAACACATAATAGGTGACTATAGACTTGCAAGATAGGATCAAGAACACTCATATATTGATGAAAACATAATAGGTTCAGATCTGAATCATGGCACTCGGGCCCTAGTGACAAGCATTAAGCATAGCAAAGTCATAGCAACATCAATCTCAGAACATAGTGGACACTAGGGATCAAACCCTAACAAAACTAACTCGATTACATGATAGATCCCATCCAACCCATCACTGTCCAGCAAGCCTATGATGGAATTACTCACGCACGGCGGTGAGCATCATGAAATTGGTGATGGAGGATGGTTGGTGATGATGATGGAGACGGATTCCCCTCTCCGGAGCCCCGAACGGACTCTAGATCAGCCCTCCCGAGAGGTTTTAGGGCTTGGCGGCGTCTTCGTATCGTAAAACACGATGATTTCTTCTCTCTGATTTTTTTCTCCCCGAAACTCAATATATGGAGGTGGAGTTGGAGTCGGAGAGGCAACAGGGGGCCCACGAGGTTGGGGGCGCGCCCCCCACCCTCGTGGAGAGACGATGGGCCCCTGGCCTTCATCTTTGGCAGGTATTTTTCTTATTTTCTGAAAAGTGTCTCCGTGAAGTTTCAGGTCATTCCGAGAACGTTTGCTCCTGCACATAAATAACACCATGGTAGTTCTGCTAAAAACAGCGTTAGTCCAAGTTAGTTCCATTCAAATCATGCAAGTTAGAGTCCAAAACAAGGGCAAAAGTGTTTGAAAAATTAGATATGTTGGAGACGTATCAACACCGGAGGGGGCTAGGGTTACACATAGTCGGTTACGAGGGAGGAGATCTACATATCCGTATTGCCAAGCTTGCCTTCCATGCCAAGGAAAGTCCCATCCGGACACGGGACGAAGTGTTCAATCTGGTATTTTCATAGTCCAACAGTCCAGCCAAAGGATATAGTCCGGCTGTCCGGAGACCCCCTAATCCAGGACTCCCTTAGTAGCCCTTGAACCAGGCTTTAATGACGATGAGCCCGTCGCGCAGATTTGTCTTCGGCATTGCAAGGCGGGTTCTTCCTCCGAATACTCCATAGAAGATTTTGAACACAAGGATAGTGTCCGGCTCTGCAAAACAAGTTCCACATACCACCGCGGAGATAATAATATTTCCACAAATCTAATCTGCTGACACGTTTAGCAACATGACATCACGTCATGGCCCGGTCATTATTCGAACCGTTTTTCTCAATCAGCGCTGCACATATTGCGAGGCGGTTTTCTTGACACGTCTTGTCGAAGCAGAGATCGTGTCCCCCTTATTACGGGATTCTCATCAATACGGACATGGGTAACCCAATCGTGCCCATTGGTATGACTCCTCGATTTTAGGCAAGTCCCAAACGGCCACGAGGAGGACGCTTGATATTCACCCTCTTTATAAAGAGGTCATACTCAATCGAATCCTTCCCCCGCCTCGAGTTCCAACACCCAAGGCTCAGGTCAGGCGCTTCGGACCTTCAACGATGTCTGGATCCAACCTTGAAGGTCGGTGGATGCCTTCCTCTGTCATAGAGGAAGACATCAAGAAGATGAGAGAGGCTAGGCATTTGACCCTCGAAATCTCGCACAGGCTGCCTGCTCGAGGGCAGGTCATTCCCACTCCCGAACCCGGCGAGAGCATTGTATTCATCTATCACTTCCTCCGAGGGCTAGGCCTCGCTATGGATCCCTTTGTTAGGGGGCTCATGTTCTATTATGGGCTGGATTTCCATGACCTGGCCCTGGATTTCGTCCTTCACATCTCATCGTTCATCGTCATGTCTGAGGCCTTTCTCCGCATTACCCCACACTTTGGCCTGTGGATCAAGGCTTTCAATGTGAAGCCGAAGATGATGAAGGGGCGACACGCAGAGTGCGGAGGTGCCGTGATAAGCAAAAGTGCTGACGTTCCATAGCCAGAGGGTTCCTTCCCAGAGGTGTTCGGTTTATGGCAACGGGAGTGGTTTTATATCACAGCTCCCTGAAGTGCCAAGTGGGTAGCCGCCCTGCCTTTCGCTCGGGCCCCCCACCACAACTGACGTCATGGATCAACAAGGGGCTGAACTGGGGGCCAGTAAATGATGTGCCGATATTGTAGAGTCGCATCCGAGATCTCCTCGAGAGAGATGTAAGCCTGGTCACGGTAATGCAAGTCATGCTAGTTCGTCGAGTCCCGCCTTGCAAATGTCGACCCCTCCGTATGTGGGAATTCAACCCGGAAGGACCGTGAACTATTTAGCACTTCCTTGGCATGACGCTTGAAGAGATGTACAAATTGTTCTTTGGACCACAAATAAAGTGTCCGGACACCACCGAGGATGCGGGTCTAAGCTGTAATCACCCAGATACCCAAGTAAGTAATCTCGTGGCCGCACACGCTGTCTTTTTATTTGTCATAACATTATTCTAAAAATTCGCTCCTTGACTAGGACTGGGTAACAAAGGCGAAGATGATCAGGTGTTCGGCCCCCCTTCCCGAAGGCTCGGCAAATCTAGTACTAGCCAGAATGCTCGAGCCGGCGCCTTATCAGGCGCCCTCAGGGGAAGATAAAGGGAGGAATAAAGAGGTTGAAAGCAGGCCTCACTCGTTATTCATCAAAACCAAGGGAATTAGCGCCTCCGCGAAGGAGGATAACCAGGGAGAAGAATCTGAAATTCCCTCTCCCCAAGGAAGGAAGAGGACCACCTCTGAAGACCCGGAAACAAAGGTTTCCAAACGGGGGAAGAAATCTTCGCCAGAGGGTCCTGCCTCGGAGGGTACTCTTGTCGCACAGTGCCCGCAAGGGGATCAGCCCTCTACCGAGCTGTAAGTACACAAAAAGTACTTAATAGTAAAAATATCCTACATTACTTCTGAAGACAATAACCAAAGCATGTCTTGTAGTTCGGGTCGTAGCCCTTCTCGACAGAGTTCGTCTTCAGGGGATCTTCTTCCGGAGATGATGGAGAGCGAAACACCTCCCCCTGCCACCCCGCCTCATGAGGCGGGCGACCCTGAAGTGTCATCACGGAGGGTTTCTCCTGATCTGCCAAGGCCAGAGGGTAATCCTTTGGCCACCTAAAGTCCTCAGTATTCGGCTCCTAAAGAGAGCAACAGAAAGAGCGTGGAACCATACAGTGTGCGGTCAGACGCACTGAAGGATCTTCTGGAGCGAGCGGCCATCTCAGAAGCGCATCATACGCTAATGGGTATGGTGATTGAAAGGATTTCATCCGCCGAAAGCGGGTTGCATGAAGCTTTTATGAGTTTGCTAAAAGGCTTTGAGGTACGTGAAATAGTGTATGTTTTTGACAGTGCCGCACACGTTAGGTGTGCCCTATGCAGATAGTAACCTCTGAGACTCTGGTTGTCGTCGAGAACGGTGGCGAACAGAGGATCATAGTCCCAGGAAATAATTAGGCCGCCTTCATGTGCAGGTGGTTGAAGGTTCGGTGGCTAGCCAAACTGATGAGTTTGCCAAGCTGAAGTGGCAATTTGATGCGGTAGATGCCGACATCGTGCTTGTCAACAAGCGGCTCGATGAGGCACAGGGTATGTGATTTCTCCGGTGATCAACACATAGTAAGAGGAGCATGATGCCAGTATCTTAATATGTTGTGACTGCAGATGGAGCTGCCGCTGTGGAGACCCTTTGGGCAGAACTTGCCCGAACCAAGGAACAAGCCAGGAATAGTGATGCGGTCGCTCTAAAGGCGATCGAAGAGCAGAGGGCCGAACAGGTTGCGCATTGCCAAAGCAAGGAAAAAATAGCCGAAATGGCCGTTGAGTTGAAATATGCCACCGACCGTTACCAGCTTATTGAAAAAGAAAGCCGGATGAAGGCGGCGGACTTGGAGAAGGCCATGGTAGCAGCCAAGGAAGCCCGCTTCAAAATCAGAGCGGCGAAGGAGGAGCTGCGTCAAGCTGGGGATATCGTGGCTGGGAAGCCCTTTTTGTTGCGGATGAAGTTCGGAGATCCGATGTATGCCCCTCTTGATCAACTATGGAGTTCTGCAGACGCATACGTGGATTTGGCGGCAAGTGTTGCTGATGCGGCCGAGTACTTCAAGGATCAAAAAGATCGTGAAGCGGAAAAGCTATTCTGGTCACAGTTCCATCTTCCCGTGCGTCCGCTGCTGTTGAATGAGCGAATGGCCGAATGGGCCGAGCTCCATAGGTTGTCCGGGCTTGCCATGAGGTCTGTTATGGATCATCTGTGGCCGGAAGGGCCAAGGCCGAATAGTTATTTTAGTTTAGTGCAACAGTTCCTTGGTGCTGTGCCGCACATCAACGCTATGAAGAGGTCGGCGTGCATAAAGGGTGCCCGGATGGCACTTGCCCGTGTCAAGACATACTGGGCAGAGATGGAGACCACCACTATTGCAACACAGGGTTCGGCCGTGGGCCGAGTTGCTGCCGAGCACTACTTTGAAGAAGTCCTTGAAGGCGCTCGTTCGATAGAGGCTCAGTGCTCGAAGAATATTATGTTCTAGTGACATGTATTCCATTGTAAAAACAATGTTTTATTGGATTATAAAGGCTGTGTTTATACTTTTGCCTGAAAGTATTATGATGCCTCCTGTGCGGCCGTTTATGTATATATGTATATAAGCTGAAAGTTTGCAGTCATCGGCTTCAGCCCCCACGCATATAATGCGGGGGTGTTCGCAAAAAACGCGTATTCACACTTGATCCAACATCTTGGTCCATGAAGAAGGTGGTAGCGCAGCGAACGAGGCAATCGTACTATATTGCTTTAACACTTTCACTTAGCCATAGGAGTTTGACGGTGGGACTACTATATAGCCCCTGGTACTTCCGCGCTCGTCCGAATACGGGGCGCATACATACATGACCGGGAAACGGCCCTTCGTTAATGCGGAGCAATCCCGAAGATTCCGCTAAGTCATCAAGTGGTTGACCAGTCTCCCGCTTTATCATGACAGTCAGTTTTCGGCTTTCTCTACTGAGGTGCTCATCTGGATTAACCAGGGCACAATCGCAGTAGTTCTCCCGGTGCCGCCTTAGCCGATAGAGCGGAACGTAAGGTAGCAAAACACGGGAGCCGGGCAAACCCAACATTTGACCAAAGACATGATTCGGAGCTGATGCATATAAGGCCAAACTCACGACGCTGAACACTCCCTAAGGTATTCGGTCTTTATAACATATGTCGGGCTGAACAATGCCCTTAATAATAAACCCCGAGTGTCCAGGTACGTGAAATATCCTGACGTGGCCACATGCCAATAACGTCAGCATCCTTCTCGGTTGTATTAAGTATCCGGAGGATGTGAGCAACAAGAGACAGTAAAAAAAGGTTTACGCAGGGTCTTAATCTGAAAAGAAACCTTTGAGCGGGTCCCTGTTGCACGTCTGTGCCTGTGTCTCCGTTGTGCCATGTCCTGGATGGGTGTAGCACAATTTTCATCTGTAAAAGAGAAGAACTTAGGTGAAAGTTGTCGTGCCAAAAAATTGGTTATTCTCAATAAACAATTAAAATTCAAGATAAGTCAAGTTGAGCCGAACTAGCCCTGATTACACGCGGGAAGCCCCTGGTACCGTCTGTGAGGGTTTAACCATCACACCAATCTCAGGTATATCTACTGATGCGCCGGACTCGTCTAACTGTGTCCGTGGTCTTGACGACCTGTCATTTATTCTGGTTGGTGAGGCCGTCTAGTGCTCGGCTGTTAAAGCCGCCGCGCATTCTTCCGTGCATAGGGAACGCTCAATATTTCCACTAACTGTGATAGTGCCACGTGGACCGGGCATCTTAAGCTTAAGAGAAGCGTAATGTGGTATCGCATTAAAACGAGCGAAAGTTGTTCTTCCGAGTAGTGCTTGATAGCCACTTCGGAATGGAGCGATGTAGAAAGTTAACTTTTCGCTTCGGAAGATGTCGGAAGAACCGAATACAACCTCTAGTAATAGAGAGCCCGTGCAGCGGGCCTCTGGGCCTGGTATTACTCCCTTGAAGGTAGTATTGTTGTGGCTGATTTTTGTCAGGTCTATCCCCATTTTGCGGACTGTGTCCTGATATATCAGATTTAGACCACTGTCGCCGTCCATAAGGACTTGTGTGAGATGGTATCCATTTATTATTGGGTCTAACACCAAGGCGGCCAATCCTTCATGCCAGATGCTTGTCAGGTGATCCCTGCGATCAAAAGTGATCGGGCAGGCCAACCAGGGGTTGAACTTAGGAGTGACGGGCTCTACGGCGCGTATGTCTCGGAGTGCGTGTTTGCTTCTCCTCTTTGTCACATGGATCATGTTTACTGTTTTAACCTCTAGTAGGAATTTTTTCTGTCCTCCAGTGCTTTTGCTGGCGAGGTTCGTCCTCGTCTTCACTTGGTGTCTCCCTTCCCTTGTGTTTGGCGTTTAGCTTACCGTCCTGCTTAAAGACCCAGCACTCTCTGTGGGTGTGATTTGCAGGTTTATCAGGGGTGCCATGAATCTGACATAGTTTGTCTAGAATCTTGTTTAGGCTGGATGGTCCATCTCTGCTGCCTTTGAAAGGCTTTTTCCGCTGACCTGGTCGAGAGCCCCTGAATCCGGCGTTTACCGCCGTATTATCTGGGCTATCTTCTTTATTTTGACGCTTGCTTTTACTGCGTCGTGGTTTTCCATTGCCATCCCTGACTTCGGATGTGCTTGGGTCGCTGGTGCTACTGCGGGCTAACCAGCCATCTTCACCCGCACCAAAGCGGGTCATGAGGCTTGTCAGGGCTGCCATTGTTCTCGGTTTTTCTTGGCCGAGGTGTCTGGCGAGCCATTCGTCTCGGACGCTGTCCTTGAAAGCTGCTAAGGCTTCGGTGTCCGGACAGTCGACGATTTGGTTCTTCTTAGTGAGAAACTTGTTCCAAAGCTTTCGGGCTGACTCTCCGGGTTGTTGAATTATATGACTTAAATCGTCTGCATCCGGAGGTCGGACATAGGTCCCTTGAAAATTAGCCCGAAAAGCATCCTCGAGCTCCTCCCAACTTCCAATTGAGTTTTCAGGGAGGCTTTTCAGCCAGTGCCGAGCTGGTCCTTTGAGCTTGAGGGGCAAGTACTTGATGGTGTGGAGATCATCTCCGCGAGCCATATGGATATGGAGGATAAAGTCCTCAATCCAGACCCCAGGGTCTGTGGTCCCGTCGTATGCCTCTATGTTCACTGGTTTGAATCCTTCTGGGAATTCATGGTCCAGCACCTCATCGGTGAAACATAGGGGGTGCGCGGCACCCCTGTATTTGGATGTATCATGGCGTTCAGACGGTTGTAGTATTTGGTTTTGGTTTTGTTCCGGAGCGTGCTTCTTAGATCCATAGATGGATCTGGTCATACTAGATTTTTGGCGCAAGTCCTCACGTAGATCGTGTGTGGACTTATGTGTGGCCTTGTTAGCCGCTCTATCGCGGTCACAAGGTGGTTGATCCGGCCGGTTGGCCGTTTTATTTTCCGGCTGTGTGGGCTCTAAGGCCTCATCGTCGAATTCAGGTAATACCTTGTGCTTTGGATAGCTCTTTGTGTGGTAACTTCCACTATACTTTTCTTCGTTGTCGAGCACTTTGTTCCACCTGCTGTTGAGCGTATTTTGTGCGGCCTTAAGCCTTTGCTTCTGCTTCTTCAGACTCCTCGATGTGGCAATAAGCCTTATGCGGAGGTTCTCTTTTTCCAAGTGCCTTTCCGGGATGATGTGTGCATCTTCGTCCGGACTATTTTTCTCCCCAGAGGGGGATTGGTGAGGTTTATCCGTGGCGTCGCCGTGTTCGGACATCGGATCCATGTGGTCATCGTTTCCTCTAGAGTCGACTGGAGTGTTATTTTCTCTTGCGATGTTATCGCTGTTTTTGTTATGGCAGGACTTAGAGCGGCGCCGCTGACGTCGGCGCTTGGTTTGCTTCTTGGAGGGGTCATCCTCTGCTGTCTCGTCGCCATTGCCTTCTTTAGGTGTATCCACCATGTATATGTCATGTGATGAAGTGGCTGTCCAGCGCCCTGTGGGCACTGGTTCCTGTTCGTCTCCTGCATCGTCGTCCATACCGTCGATGTCTTCGGAGTCGAAGTCGAGCATGTCGGTTAAATCGTCGACAGTGGCTACTAAGTGGGTGGTGGGTGGGGAGCGAATTTTTTCGTCGTCCGCATCCCGTTCTAGCCGGACATAATCCGGCCAAGGTTCTCCTAACAAGGAGAGAGATCTTAATGAATTTAGCACATCACCGAAAGGCGAGTGCTGGAAGATATCCGCGGAGGTAAACTCCATGATCGGTGCCCAATCGGATTCGATGGGCGCGGATGCAGGCGGTTCGGAGCCTGTGGCCGAGGACGAACCCAACGGTTCGGCAACACGGCTTTCGTAGGGGGTGAAGTCAGTATCCGGCTCTATCGCCACTGAGAGTGCTGCCTCCATGGCGGGGTCTATTCCCCCGTCCTTGGATGGCGCAATCTGCTCCGAATTGAGGGCCGGATTAGTTGCAGATGCGATCTCCCGAACATTGTCCAACGACAGAGTTACGTCATGCTCGTCGTGATTGTGCGGCGCACCTGTCATGAGCTCAAATCCGTCGAAGATCAAGTCTCTGCGGATGTCGGCAGTGTAGTTTACGTTTCCGAACCTGACCTGATGGCCAGGGGCGTAGCTCTTGATCTGCTCCAGATGGCCAAGCGAGTTGGCCCGTGGTGCGAAGCCGCTGAATACGAAGATCTGTCCGAGGAGGAAAACCTCACCCTGGACCGCATCGTTACCGATGATTGAAGGAGCCATCAAGCCTTTACGGTGAGTCGGTGACGGCACAGTGGAACTCTCAATGAAAGCACCAATGTCGGTGTCAAAACCGGCGGATCTCGGGTAGGGGGTCCCGAACTGTGCGTCTAAGGCAGATGGTAACAGGAGGCAGGGGACACGATGTTTACCCAGGTTCGGGCCCTCTTGATGGAGGTAATACCCTACGTCCTGCTTGATTGATCTTGGTGATATGAGTATTACAGGAGTTGATCTACCACGAGATCATAGAGGCTAAACCCTAGAAGGTAGCCTATGGTATGTTTGTTGTTGTCCTACGGACTAAACCCTCCGGTTTATATAAACACCGGAGGGGGCTAGGGTTACACAGAGTCGGTTACAAGGGAGGAGATCTACATATCCGTATTGCCAAGCTTGCCTTCCACGCCAAGGAAAGTCCCGTCCAGACATGGGACGAAGTCTTCAATCTGGTATCTTCATAGTCCAACAGTCCGGCTAAAGGATATAGTCCGGCTGTCCGGAGACCCCCTAATCCAGGACTCCCTCATTGGGTGCTATTTATGCTTATGTACGGATACAAGAACAAAAGAGTTTGTAAAAGTTTTTCTTTATCACTTTCAGTTTGTCAACTGAATTGCTTGAGGACTAGCAATGAGTTAAGCTTGGGAGAGTTGATACGTCTCCATCATATCTACTTTTTCAAACACTTTTGCTCTTGGTTTGGACTCTAATTTGCGTGATTTGAATGAAACTAACCCGAACTGGCGCAATTTTTAGCAGAATTACCATGGTGTTGTTTTTTGTGCAGAAATAAAAGTTCTCGGAATCAGACAGAACTTTTTGGATATTTTTTATGGAATATATGAAAAATACTGGAACGGAGATCCACCAAAGGGGGGCCACCTATTGCCTATAAGGCAACAGGGTGCGCCCACCCCCAGGGCTTGCATGTTACCTTGTGGGGCCCACGAGGCTCCGCCGACCCTAATCTCAACTCCATAGATACCGTCTTCCCGAGAGAAAAAAACAAGAGAAGAAGTTTCATCGCTTTTACGAAATGAAGCCGCTGCCACCTCCTGTTCTTCATCGGGAGGGCTGATCTGGAGTCCGTACGGGGCTCCAGAGAGGGGGGTTCATCGCGATCATCATCATCAACCCTTCTCCATCAACAACTTCATGATGCTGACTACATGGAGTGAGTAATTCCTTCGTAGGCTTGCTAGACGATGATGGAGTTGGATGAGATTTGTCATGTAATCGATTCAATTTGTTAGGGCTTGATCCCTAGTATCCACTATGTTCTGAGATTGATGTTTCTATGACTTTGCTATGCTTAATGCTTATCACTAGGGCCCGAGTGCCATGATTTCAGATATGAACCCTTTATGTTTTCATGAATATATTTGAGTTCTTGATCCTATCTACTAGTTATATGCACTTATTATTGTTCTGATCTGTAAACCCCAAAGTGACAATAGTTGGGATACTCTCCGGGGATGGCTATAATTCGAGGAGTTCATGTATTGACCATGTGTTAATGCTTTGTTCCGGTTCTCTATTAAAAGGAGGCCTTAATATCCCTTAGTTTCCCTTTGGACCCCACTGCCATGGGAGGGTAGGACAAAAGATGGCATACAAACTTATTATAAGCACATATGACTATATACGGAATACATGCCTACATTACATTGATGAAGCGGACCTATTGTATATTGCTCTAGGTTGTGACTGTTACATGATAAATATCATCCAACACAAATATCCATCGCTGATCCAATGCCTACGCTTTTCTTATAATGATCTTTGCTAAGTTAATTTCGTTGTTGTTGTTGTTACAATCACTACAAAGCTGCTACTGTTACTGTTCCTGTTACTGTTTCTACTATTATACCATTGCTATCAAACTATCATACTATTGTGCTACTAAATACTTTGCTGCGGATATTTAGTTCTCCAGGTGTGGTTGAATTGACAACTCAAGTGCTAATACTCATAAATATTCTTTGGCTCCCCTTGTGTCGAATCAATAAATTTGGGTGAAATTTCACCCTCAAAGACTGTCGCGATCCCCTATACCTGTGGGTTATCAATGCTCCCCTCATGTGGATTGGTTAATTATAGGAGATTTCAACTACAACAGGTACCCTGAAGACAGAAATGGAGTTGGAGGCAGTTTTAATGACATGATGAACTTTAACTCAACCTTCGATGAATTAAGCGTGAGTGAGATTCCACTCAAAATAGAAAGCTCACTTGGAGCAATATGCAAGAGGTACCCTTAGTAGAAAAGTTGGATTAGTGTTTTCTTCTGAATCCTGGATGTTAAATTACCCCAATACTTATGCTTCTACTCTTGCTAAACCCGTATCTAACCATGTGCCTTGTGTCATTCATGTGGGATCCAACATTCCCAAAGCTAATATTTTCATATTTAATTATTTTTTTGTTAAAATTCCTAGAATTCAGAGATGTGGTCAAAAATATTTGGGATCAAGAGGTGTCTATGACTTCTAATGCCAAAAGGATTACTGTTAACTTTAAAAGGCTCGAAAAGGGGCTAGAGATTTGGGCTAAGAACTTCTCAAATTTAGCACATTACATCAGTAATTCAAATGATTTGATCCTTGTTTGGGACATTTTAGGAACTCAGGCCCTTAAGCACTAAAGAGTGGAATGGAAGGAACATTGTCAAAAAGCATATGGGTAACCTTTTGGAATATCAAAGTGCTTATTGGAAGCAAAGAGAAACCATAAGATGGGTTAAATCTAGTGATGGTAACACAAAATTCTTCCAAGCAAAAGCAAGAATCAAATACAAAAATAATTATATTCCTATGCTCTTGGATGAAAACCAAGCTGAATATTCCGATCATCAAGCCAAAGTTGCAATCCCATGGAGAACCTTTAAAGATAGACTTGGCACTTCTTCTCCAACTTCCAATTTCTTTCACCTGCCAAGCTTACTTCAGAACAATGATCAGATTAATCAATTGGAAGAACCTTTTTCAAACGTAGAGATAGATAGGATGATTAAAAATATGCCCTCTAGCAAAGCCCCTAGTCCTAATGGATTTAATGGTGCATTTATAAAGGCTTATTTGGGATGGATATCATATCTAATGATTTTTATGAGCTCATTCAAGATTTCTACTGCGGAGATATTGATCTCAAGCTTATTAATAGGTCCTTCATCACTCTTACCAGAAGAAGGACAATCTTCTCCTTCCTAGTGACTTTAGGCATATTTCTTTGCTCAACTGCACAATCAGAATCGTCACAAAGTTATTGGCAAACAGGCTGCAGAAAATCATTCTCCAGTTGGTGCACATATATCAATATGTTTTTTAGGAAAAGATCAATCCAAGATTGTCTGGCTTGGGCCTTTGAATACATACATCAGTGAAAGCAGCGAAAGCAAGAAATAATTATTTTAACGCTTGACTTTGAGAAGGCCTTTGATGTGATTGAGCATGAGACTCTTTTTCAAATTCTGAAAGGAAAAAGCTTTGGTGATATATGGATCAAGTGGATGAGCATGGTCCATAGCACATGCTTCTCATCTGTATTGCTTAATGGGGTTCCAGGAAAACAATTTCACTGTAAAAGAGGGGTTAGACAAGGGTACCCTCTCTCCCCTCTTATTTTTGTTCTAGTCGCTGATCTTTTGCAAACCATTCTTAATGAAGCAATGAATGCCAATTTGATTCAGGTACCCCATTTACCACATTCCAACCAAGATTTTCCAGTGATTTAGTATGCAGAGGACACCATCTTGATCATGCGAGTAGAGGAACCTCAAATTCTTCAACTCAATAATCTTCTGACTCATTTTTCTGCTCAAACTAGTCTGAAGATTAACTATAGAAAATTAGTTTTGCTTCCATTGAATGTGCCCGATGAAATCCGAACAGAATTCTTGATCTTCTGGGACGCAAGCTGGGTAACTTTCCACTCACATATCTGGGCCTCCTCTAAGAGATGGAAGATTGAAAAATGAAGGTTTTAGTCCTATTTTGTCAAGTAATAGAGCGAAGGTTGGTCGGATGCTCCACAATGCTATCATATGATGGAAGACTACAACTTATTAAATTTGTGTTCTCTTTCATGCCTATTTTCTTCATGTGTGCTTTAGCCCTACCTGCTGGTGTCATTGAGCAAATAAACAAATACTTCATACACTTCGTTTGGAGGAAATATGGACAAGAAAACTCTGGGCAAACTTTAATAGCCTGGAACACAGTACACAAGCCTAAAAGTCGGGGTGGGATTGGTATCCTAGATGTGGTTGTCCACAATAAAGCTCTCTTGATGAAAACCCTTAAAAAAATTCTTCAATAAAGAAAGTCTTCCTTGGGTGCAACTAATTTGGGACAAATACTACTCCGAGGAATTTCTGGTGAGAGGATGGTGGATTCTAGCTAGTGGAAGGCACACCTCAAACTATTCTAGCATATGGTTAACAGTGCTGACATTTATGTCTTCTTCCACACCCCTCTCTTAGCTCAAGCTTTTGCTCAGCTGAATGAGCTTCAATTGTTGCTTTCTCAACACACCAATTGGCAGAATCAAGATAGGTGGATATGCTCTAATAATAATAAGACTACTCTTCCATCTTAATGTACAATACTATGATAGATGGAGTGGAAGCACACAAGATCTTCAAATGGCTCTGGAATGTGCTGACAGGATTAGGCATAAGATATTTTTCTAGCTACTGCTTCATGATAGGGTCAACACAAAAAACTCTTAAGAGGAAAACCATGCACTTGGACTGCTATGACTTTGTTATTTTGCATGAGGGTGCTGAAGAACCCGCTCTTCATCTTTTTTGGGACTGTCTTTTTCCTCAGGACTGTTGGGCCTCTATAATCACCTATAGGCAAAGAGGAACTTATACGTATGATGAGATTTTACTAGCCCATCAGAAATTTCCCAAGGCCTTGGAGATGGATATAATTATTCTAGGGTGCTGGAACTTATGGATTCTAAGAAATGGCAAGATTTTCAGGAAGTTCCTTGCAGAAATTCCTGGAAATTCTTGCTCAATAAAGACATGACCCTTCTAATTCACAGTTTCAAAATTAAGCATGAACAAGCCCTCAAGGATTGGATTATTTCCAATCTGGGATGATGTTTCACTCTAGTTGATCAAATCTATGGGGATACCTAGATCAGGAATTGGATAGGATCTGCCGCTTTTTCCTTGTTCTTTTCTTTCTTTCCTTGGCTACTTTTTACATATTACTCATTTAAATTTAATAGAAAATATGTGCTTAAAAAAATTCCAGAATGTTTCCATCCATGTGTTCTACGGCTTATATATGTATTCTTAATTTATACGGCTTATCATATGACAGCTCTCTGTACAACAACTCGGGTGGCCAAAAAAAGTCACAACTGACGGGAGATCCAAGAAAAAGAAAGGAGACATGTATGTGTCCACGTAATAAAGTTGACGTATGTACAGGATACATGATTCAAGCAGCAGCCTGGAAGTCCCCAAAGTCAAACTCATCATCCACGCTTCCTTGTTTGCTCTTCTCTGCTGCGGCTGGTTGATTACGAGGAGCAGCTTCTGCTCTAGCTTCCACGATATCATCCAGTGCTTCTTCTTGTGAAGGAAATTCTGCTTTGAAAGGAGCGGCGACGTCCCCGGCATCGCCGGTGCCTGGTTGTTCCTGGGAAGGAAATTCTGCTTTGAAAGGGGAAATGGCAACTCCAGAATCAGTTGGAGACACGGGTGAGGGTGGAGGTGGTGGGAGTTTGAGGGACACTGTGGCCTCCTTGGTGTTTGCTTTTTCATTGAACGACAGCTTGTTCAGACCTTGCTCGAAAAATGCAGATTTTGTCTTGCTGGCACTTTCTTTCTGCATAACAGACCCAAAAATCAGGGGCATGTTACGTGAGGAACATGAGAAATACAAGGCAATTCAAGTGCTTATCAAAGGCATGCATACAAATTTATTACTGTAGCATAATACACTTTAGTCAACTAATTTTGCCGCATGAACGAAAATATTCTTAACTATAGCTTAGTAAGGTTCAGTTTTTTCTCAAGTTCTTACGTGACAGCAGCTCAAACTGATATATCCCCGAACATGCAAGGGTATATGATGTTCTCAAATGCCATTGGAGGAACCTTGAAGATGCACTAGACTGTGTTTTCTAGGTCAAGATAAGAAGATTACCCCAATTCAATAAATCCCATGCATGACCGGAAACGGAGGTTGCACACAGAATAATTGTGCATCTTAAAGTGGAAAATACTAGTTAAGCATAAAAAATCATATATGCTACTCCCTCTGATCCAAAAAAAGTGTCGTGCCTTTAGTTCAGCTTCAGTTCAAATTTGAACTAAAGCCACTTTTTTTTGGATCGGAGGGAGTAATTTTTAAGACACTTAAAAATAATCCCATGACCAAGCTTTAATTCATTTCTCCTGGAATAAGAAGTCAATGAAAACTTACATTTTTTAGTTGGAGAACTAAAGTTTCCCCTTCTTTGAGGCTATAATCCACTGATGACGTATTCTCATAGTGCTGCACCATCTCTTCAGCGGTCTTCTTCTTGTTTAGATATCTTTGATAATGTAAGAGAACAACAGATTATATGAACAACTTATTGTACAACTCTAATACCATACACCAATATATTTAGAAATAATAAAGAAACAGGAAAGAAGAAGAAAAGTGACTGGCCAAGAAATATTTCATATAACTTTAAAAGAAATATTTTTGTCAACTGGAAGTGCATTCAAAGTTCTGAGCATTGCTCAGTGACCTGACTGGATTCATGTAATAGACCAACTTAGTATTAAAATTGTTGTTTCAAAACAATAATATATTGTGCTAAGCAGACATTACTTTTTGATCTAATGGAATTCCACATATATAGTCTCTGGTCGTGGACTGACTTGCATGGGAAACATTCATGTGACAATCCAAATTACAGGCAACATATTGTGTTTCAAGATAAGATAAAAGGATACTTCATATGGTCATGTAGAGCAGCTTGGAAGTCATATGCTTCAGTTCTTTCACGGAAGCCTAACCCTATAAAAGCATGACGCTGACGCCCATCTGCAGTGCATAGTAAGAATTGTCATGCTTCTATATACGAACCATTGCAAGAAATGGTGCTAACCAGATCAAGTAATATGCTCAGCACCTCAATACTACTTGTCAAATACCATGCTCACCATCTCAACACAACTTAACAAACACTATGCTCACCAGCTCGACACTAAGTATCAAATACTATGTCAAACGGCTAAACTCAGCAGTAAGTAGAATGTCAGTGCAAATGCAAGATCTTATAACTCGAGGGAAAGACAAGTTATCACCTATATTCTCTTCAATGCGAAGTACAAAATATCTGCAAGCAATAAGAATCGTTTCAGGTTCTGCTAATAGAGTATTTGCGGTGTCTAACCCAGAATGGAACTGCAAAGGCACACATTTCATTATACAATTAGACTGCCCTGTGGCAGCAATATATACCGACCTGCTGCTATCAATTACAGCTTCCACCGGATGTGGTTCGCCTTCTCTCAGAAATGCCCTGGCATACAGCTCACCTGAAATGAGCAAGAGAAATTAAGAAGTCAGGATTACAAACGCTACAAAGGAATGGCCAGCAGTAACAAAATTACTGTACCAGTGCTCTTGTCTTCCAGTTTGATGACACATTCTTCTCCCTTGCTGGCAACCTTAAGTGCCCCTTCCCAAGCCCATTTGTTGACATTCCACTCATCAGCCCTAGATGTCACTAATGTTAGATCATTTTCAATAAATTGCGGAAGGCATGATATGGTCTGAGGAGTGGATTAATCCTATGGTGGGGTAGTCCATGATATATGTAGGATTTCCTTCCTAGTCTTTTTTTCAATTATCACGTTCGTATAAGCAATGACGCGGTTGCGAACTGGTGATACATTCAAACCAAATAGAAGATAAGTTCAATCCATCACTCGAACCGGACACCAAAAAGGACGAACAGGCAATCGTGAAGCAAAATAGTGCATTAGCTTTGCAATCAAGTTTGCAAATGCGAAAAAAATGCTGAAACAAGGCCTGCAACCTTTAGCTAATTGTGATTTTCCTGGTCTATTTAGCTACTAACGCTATTCAACCTGACAGTCAACAGATACAAATCCTAACAAACCGTTATCAGATTCTTCAACGAACTAAGAGGAGCAGAACCTGTAAGAGGCGGCCGTCTTCCTAGGAGGTATCTGCACACAAAAAGGCCCCAAAACGTCAGGCCGTCGGCAACACATTCATGCACAGCAAGCGCTCGATGAATCCCCATCACTAGATTGTCACAGAAACCAAAGAGAATTAGGACGAATACCAGATAGACGTAGCACTCGGCGACCTGGAACAGCACGAGCTCCACCGCCTCGGGCTCGGTCTCCGCCTGCGGCTGCTCGCTGCCGCTCGCCATGGCGCCGGCCGCCGAATCAAGGTAGGGGTATAGACCTCTCTTTGCAGGGGAGGAGCGAATCGGGTGCGGGGGTGATTTGGGAGGGATCGGGTGGGATAAGCAGTGGTTGGATCCGAGCTCCGAATGTGGCGACACGGAGTGTGAAGAGGAGGGATCCTTTGGGTTGGGAGGTGAGAGGGGAGAGACTGAGGAGGACGAGGAATGTAGGAAGGAGAAGGGAAGGTGTTGAGAGTTGTCCTTGTCGACCGGCGCCAGCCCTGGCCGGTCACCTCCCTGCCCCTTAGATGAGAGGGTGCGGGGCCGTCTGATCCTCCCCTCTCCCACGCCTATCACCGTGGTAACCACCCTTATATAATAGGATTATCATAGGAATAGAAATTTTATAGAAAATGAGATGGCATGTATCTCAAATTCTATGAGTAGGAATAGGAAATGAGATGTCATTTGGTTGACATCAAAGGAATTTTTCCATTAAGTCTGGGCTCATTTTTATTTTCCTATGAAATGTGGAGGATAGGAATCAATCCTATGTAGGAATAGGAATCCATTCCTATAAACCAAAAGGCTCTAAAGGAAAAATCCCTATAAGAATCCTATCCTCTAAAATTCCTATGAAATTCTTCCAAACCAAAGGAGGCCTTAGCTCGATGTTTGTCATCGTCATCAACTGCCGCCAAACCCCACCGCATTTCGCTACTGCTGTTTGCCGCCGCCTATCGAGCAGCACGCCTCACAAATTTGCCGCGGCACGGATGGTCACTAGCCACCAGTCTCGGCTATACTCATTGCGTCGACTGTCTTGCTCTGCACCGACCGCCCTCCTCCGCGTCGCGTGTCCCAATGAGGAAAAAATTGATCGCCATTGAAGCAGCATCAACTCGCCCTCGCAAAAATCGGCACCGGTTATCGACGGGATCAGGACGGGGGTACCCCTTGGGCCTCCCCAAAGGAGCCATCGAGGGCCCTCCGTGAGGTCAACCCGATGGGCCATGGGAAGTGCTCGGGGGAACTCCCTCTTTTCCGAGAGAGGAGGTCCCGCATCCCAGCATGTCTGGTCGTGCCCAAGTGGCTAGGAAAGATGATCTGACATAAGAGGGGCATACCTCGGCAAGGACCATGACATGAAAAGCTAGGGCATGGGCATGTACCGCCCTCTACGAGAAGGTATGGATTAAAGTGATGTGAAGGGGGTAGGTAAAAATGTAGCTATCGATGTCACGGTATAGGTGGTATCGATGAATGTAAAATCATGAATAACTTGTGTACTGTTTGATCTAACCGTTGGGAACCCATCGGTTATGGGTACGGGTAAAGTTTTATATCCATGGGTACGCGTATGGGAAGAATTTTGTACCCATTGACTACACGGGTATGTGTATGGTATTGCTCTACCTACCCCATACCTTGCCCATTTCCATCTTTAGCTTATATAGATGTCGTGGGTACCTAGGGTTACATATGGTCGATTACATATGAAGACAAGTATGCTGAAGACTGCATTCGTTCCTTGGAGTATGCGTCAGGTCTTTGGAAGATCCCATCTTGATTCCTTCAAGGGCCCGATGTGTGATCTTTTTACACTCATTCACCTTTGTTTAAACCCAGATATTTCATTTAAAAAAGAGATATTCGCTCCGATATTGCCACTAATGACCAATGAATGTATAGGATTCCACAAATCCTCTCTTTGATGTGTTTCCACGTGGAATGGGCTAAAAAGGGAAGAAATCATGTGTGGAAATGGAATGGAAGGAGAATGGAGAAAGAAGGAATCAACATGAGGCGTTTCTGCGAAGACAGAGCAAAAGACGGTGTTCCATACGGGCACGTGAGCACGTATGAGTGCCTGTATGGATACCACAAGTGGTGTTCAAGTTATCATTCATGACAAGAAGTGTAGCAAAAAAAGAGCTAAGTTGAAAAACTTTGAAATGAATTCTTTGTTGTAGTTGCATTTCTTCCTTGAACAATTTTGGCCTTTGTATGAGAAACCCGCACGCTAAGGAACCTTGTCACGACCAGTTGCTCTCTTACTTTGTTTCGAGTCTGTTTGACAACTTAAGTAGCTGCACTGTGACCGTCAAGTGTGACCTTGCCAGCAGCGGCACTTCCGGCATGCTGCTAAGGACCTGTTCCTCAAGCGCTCGCAGCAAGAGTGTAGGGAGATAGCACAAAACCATTCATCATATAGTAAGTTGTATTACATCAGAAGCCAAATGCAGTTCTAACTTAAGATGAGTCTGTCTTTTACATGAACTACATTTACAGCCAAATGATACAAGTGAAGGGCTAGTCCTTGTGCTGGCCCTTAGTCCTAGGGATCTCGGTGACCTTGTCGGCAAGCGGCCGTTGCTCCTCGGCAGCCTTGGTGTCCACTCCCTTCAGCAATCTTTTGAAAGCCTTGGAGATGTCAAGGCCAGGGTTCCAGCACATGAGCTTGACGAGCACCTTGAAGAGGACATCACGATAGAACGCGCGGGACTAGTGGGCGAGGCTGGTGGATCTCTCTGCATGGTGCATCTCTAGTGCCTTGATGAGATTCTAGAAGAAGTGCGTCAGCCTGGCACTTGCGGCCTCATGCTTGTCATCCATGAAGATGTAGTTGTCCATCTTCATGATGGTCAGCTGCGAACTGAGGCGTTCCGCGATGTCGACAAGGCTAGTGGTCCAGAGCTCCACGTTATCCCTCGGATCATTGATGGACTTCTCAACGCCGACGAGTGAAGCCTTCTCATTGTTCTAGTTCACTAGCAAGTCCTTCTCCCTTTTCCTGCTGGCCTCGAGATCTTGCTCCGGAGTTTTGAATTTGAGCTTGAGGTCAGCAATGGAATTGTTGGCGGTGGACAGCTCCATATTCTTGGCAGAGATGAAAGTCTGTAGTTCAGCCAAGGTGCAGGCCACCTTCTCTGCATCGGCCTTGTTGTCGGCCAGAGCTTCCTCAAGCTTCTTGACTTTGGCATCCAGCTTCGCTTTGATGACCTCGGCAGCTTTTGCAGCCTTGGCGGCCTCTACAAGCTTGTCGGCGTGATCAGTGATGGTAGATGGAACTACATCGGTATTTCCCTGGAGAGGGAGGGGTGATGTAGCACAGCGACGGTAGGTATTTTCCCTCAGTTATGAAACCAAGGTATCGAACCAGTAGGAGAACCAAGCAACACAACGTAAGCAGCACCTGCACACAAATAACAAAACCTCGCAACCCGACGTGTTGAAGGGGTTGTCAATCCCTTCCGGGGTACGGCGCCTCAAGATAGGCAAACGGACGTGAGGTAAATTGTAGTAGATTGATAGATCGAACGCCAAATAAAATAAATAAAGATAAAACGCAGCAAGGTATTTTTGTATTTTTTGATTTAATAGATCTGAATAAAAATGCAAAGGAAAAGTAGATCGCAAGGCAAATATATGAGAAAGAAGACCCGGGGGCCGTAGGTTTCACTAGTGGCTTCTCTTGAGAAAAATAGCAAACGGTGGGTAAACAAATTACTGTTGGGCAACTGATAGAACTTCAAATAATTATGACAATATCCAGGCAATGATCATTACATAGGCATCACGTCCAAGATTAGTAGACCGACTCCTACCTGCATCTACTACTATTACTCCACACATCGACCGTTATCCAGCATGCATCTAGTGTATTAAGTTCATGGAAAACATAGTAATGCAATAAGAACGATGGCATGATGTAGACAAGATCCATTTATTGAAGGAAATATGCCCTAGAGGCAATAATAAAGTTATTATTTATTTCCTTATATCATGATAAATGTTTATTATTCATGCTAGAATTGTATTAACCGGAAACATGATACATGTGTGAATACATAGACAAACAGAGTGTCACTAGTATGCCTCTACTTGACTAGCTCGTTGATCAAAGATGGTTATGTTTCCTAGCCATAGACATGATTTGTCATTTGATTAACGGGATCAAATCATTAGGAGAATGATGTGATTGACTTGACCAATTCCGTTACCTTAGCACTTGATCATTTAGTATGTTGCTATTGCTTTCTTCATGACTTATACATGTTCCTATGACTATGAGATTATGCAACTCCTGTTTACCGGAGGAACACTTTCTGTGCTACCAAACATCACAACGTAACTGGGTGATTATAAAGGTGCTCTATAGGTGTCTCCGAAGGTACTTGTTGAGTTGGCGTATTTCGAGATTAGGATTTGTCACTCCAATTGTCGGAGAGGTATCTCTAGGCCCACTCGGTAATGCACATCACTATAAGCCTTGCAAGCATTGTAACTAATGAGTTAGTTGCGGGATGATGTATTACAAAACGAGTAAATAGACTTGCTGGTAACGAGATTGAACTAGGTATTGAGATACTGACGATCGAAACTCGGGCAAGTAACATACCGATAACAAAGGGAACAACGTATGTTGTTATGCGGTTTGACCGATAAAGATCTTCGTAGAATATGTGCGAGCCAATATGAGCATCCAGGTTCCGCTATTGGTTACTGACTGGAGACGTGTCTCGGTCATGTCTACATAGTTCTCGAACCCGTAGGGTCCGCACGCTTAAAGTTCAGTGGCGATCGGTATTATGAGTTTTTGTGTTTTGATGTACCAAAGGTAGTTCGGAGTCCCGGATATGATCACGGACATGATGAGGAGTCTCGAAATGGTCGAGACGTAAAGATCGATATATTGGACGACTATGTTCGATCACCGGAAAGGTTCCGGAAGGTTTTAGACATATACCGGAGTACGGGGGGTTACCGGAACCCCCCGGGGGCTTAATGGGCCTACATGGGCCTTAGTGGAAATAGAGGGCAGCAAGGGGAGTGTGGGGCGCGCCCCCAAGGCCCAAACCGAATTGGTTTAGGGCAAGGGGGCGGCCCTCTCTTTCCTTCCCCTCCTCTCCCTTTCCTTTCCCCTCTCCTACTCCTACTAGGAAAAGGAGGAGTCCTACTCCTAGTGGGAGTAGGACTCCCCCTCTTAGCGTGCCTCTCCCTGGTCGGCCGCCTCCTCCCCCTTGCTCCTTTATATACGGGGGCAAGGGGGCACCCCAGAGACACAACAATTGATCATTGATCTCTTAGCCGTGTGCGGTGCCCCCCTGCACCATAATCCACCTCGATCATATCGTAGCGATGCTTAGGTGAAGCCCTGCGTCGGTAGCATCATCATCACCATCACCACACCATCGTGCTGACGAAACTCTCCTGTGAAGTTTTGCTGGATCGGAGCTCGCGGGACGTCATCGAGTTGAACGTGTGCATAACCCGGAGGTGCCGTGCGTTCGGTACTTGGATCGGTCGGATCGTGAAGACGTACGACTACATCACCCGTGTTGTGCTAAAGCTTCCGCATTTGGTCTAAGAGGGTACGTAGACACACTCTTCCCTCTCATTGCTATGCATCACCATGATCTTGTGTGTGCGTAGGATTTTTTTTGAAATTACTACGTTCCCCAACAGTGGCATCCGAGCCAGGTTATTGCGTAGATGTTATAGGCACGAGTAGAACACAAGTGAGTTGTGGGCGATACAAGTCATACTGCTTACCAGCATGTCATAGTTTGGTTCAGCGGTATTGTTGGATAAAGCGGCCCGGACCGACATTACGCGTACGCTTACGCGAGACTGGTTCTACCGACGTGCTTTGCACAGAGGTGGCTCGCGGGTGTCAGTTTCTCCAACTTTAGTTGAACCAAGTGTGGCTACGCCCGGTCCTTGTGAAGGTTAAAACAACACTAACTTGACGAACTATCGTTGTGGTTTTGATGCATAGGTAAGAACGGTTCTTGCTCAGCCCGTAGCAGCCACATAAAACTTGCAACAACAAAGTAGAGGACGTCTACCTTGTTTTTGCAGGGCATGTTGTGATGTGATATGGACAAGACATGATGCTATATTGTATGAGATGATCATGTTTTGTAACAGAGTTATCGGCAACTGGCAGGAGCCATATGGTTGTCGCTTTATTGTATGTAATGCAATCGCCATGTAATTGCTTTACTTTATCACTAAGCGGTAGCAATAGTCGTAGAAGCAATAGTTGGCTAGACGACAGCGATGCTACGATGGAGATCAAGGTGTCGCGCCGATGACGATGGTGATCATCACTACAAAAAATACACTTCCGTGATGATACGCGTTTGTCACAGTAGGTCGCGTTTTTTGTCATGCATGTACATCCATGACAAATTTATGACAGAATCAAGATAGTCATACATGTGCTGTCGTAGAAGTGTTCCATGACATTACCAAAATTATCATCACGGAAGTGTCCACTTCCATGACGATAAATCGCGCGTCATAGAAGTGCTTTCGTCAAGGGTGACCGACACGTGGCATCCACCGTAACGGAACGCCGTTAAGCTATCGGGTCGGGTTTTGGATCCGATAACCCGTTAACAGCCCCGACCAATGGGGATTTTCCACGTGTAAAATCATCATTGGCTGGAGGAGACACGTGTCAGGCCCGCGTTGGCACAGGTGTCACTCATCCAATGGGCGAGACGCGCCTATGATATGTTGACACGTGGACCGGCCCATCAAGTTTAAATGGGCCGGCCCAACTGAAGGCCCACAAGATTTTGCGGACCATAATGGGACGGCCCAGCTAAAGGCCCACGAGATTTTGCGGACCATAATGGGCTGGCCCAGCTAAAGGCCCACAAGATTTTGCGGGCCATAATGGGCCGGCCTAGGTAAAGGCCCACAAGATTTTTGTGTGCCATAATGGGCCGGCCCAGGTAAAGGCCCACAAGATTCTTGCGGATCATAATGGGCCGGCCCAGCTAAAGGCCCACGAGATTTCACCGACATTAATGGGTCGAACCAGCTGTAGGCCCACAAGATTTTGAGGACCCTAGTAGGCCGGCCCATTAACTGGATGCCATGTTTTGGGCCAAATGCCAGCCCATATTTGATCCGGTCCATTAATGGCCTGCCATGCTCTGGGCCTAATAGTGGCCCATATGAGATCCGGCCCGTTAAAAGCCTACCATGTTCTAGGCCAAATTACGGCCCAGATCATGTTCGGCCCTTTAAGAGTCTTTGGGCTCAATTATGGCCCATATCAGATTCGGCCCGTCAACTGGACACTATGCTTTTAGGCCGACTTGCTAAAGGCCCACTTAGTAATTCGGCATGATATTTGTTTTGACCTATTAAGGGCCCATTTAACATTTCGGCCCTATATTAATTTCGGCCTGTTAAAAGCCCGTCATATAGTTGGTCCTAACTACGGCCCAGTTTGCATCTGTCCTGCTCGTAGCCGATATCTTATTGGGCCAAACAAGGACCGAGAAAATTTTGGCCTGTTAAAAGCCCGTGATTTGATTCACACAATCATGGGCCGGGGTTCATTTCGGGCTGCTGCCGGCCCGTGAGCTGTTCGGCACGTTTCAGGCCCGCTAAAAACCTGGCCCGTTAGAGTCGAATGTTTCGGTTTGGTCGACTACATCTGATTTTTTTTTCAGGTAGCGAATGATGGCAGTAACTAGTAGGAATTAAGAACAAACCTACTCTATACAATAAAGAAATTATGGCATAGTAACTAAGAATAAACCTACACTATACAATAAAGGATTTAAGGTATATTACATCCACTGGGCATCGAAGTTCGCCACCAGTGATCATAAAGCGCAACGAAGAAGCAGATTACAAAAACTGGGCACCATTGCAGCGTAACAAAATAATACTGAACTGAGACCACTTCCAAGACAGTTCAAGAAAGGTTAGCCTTGCGGGGGAACTGCTGCGCAAGCTGCTGAGCAAGGCTGTGAGACCGGCCTAGCATGTCGGTCATAGCTTCCAGGTGTAGCTGTTTAGCGATGAGGTTCTGATTGGTGTTCTCCGCAATCTTTCTTAGAGATAGGACTTCAAGTCGAAGTTGAGTTGTAGAATGCCTTTCTGCTAGAACTTGGGACTGAAGAAGTCGAACTGATTCAGAGAACGAATTCTGTGAGCTTGTCTGACTGTTAGTCTCAAGTAACTTGAACACTGCATCAAGACAATACTTTGGGGTTGTCTCGCTATCTTCAAGATGTTTTGCCTTCTTTGCTGCAATATATGTTGGTTTTTTCTCACAGCCTTCAGCAGACTTGTGCATGCCATCAGGCATATCACCCTGAAACAAAAGTAGAGAGATGACAGGTTTTGCACGTGTATAAACAAAGATGATAACTATTCTGTCAACTCTATCCAATTTCAAATTAGAAAATAAAGAGTAAGTTCAAAATATCAATAGCATAATTTGGCATTGTTCATAATGCGGGGAGCTTCACCACACTACTGGATTACCATGTCAACATAACAAGCATAGATGAAGGGCAAAGAAAATCATTGTATCTATTTTGGATAATGTGCATGGCATGTTGTTCATATCATCAGCCACATCAGTAAGATAAAAACAGGAGATGACAAGGTGCAAACGTGGGCTGCTTCACCACACACTGGATTATAGATCCACAAAAACAAGCATACATATAGGGAGTATTAAGTAATGTGCATGGTATGAATAAGGAATTTGGTTTTACAAGTAAAACTTAGAACTTACGGTTCTTACAAACATGCATTTTGGTAGAAACAGCAAACTAAACAACAGTAAACAATAGGGAGTATGAGCAAATTAAACAGCAGTTGAGGATAAAGTCTTTAGAAGGACTGACTTACATTAACAGTTAACACCGGCTTTATAATGCCCTTCTCCATGTCAAGGGAAGGATAACTCAAGAATTTCAGCACAGAATCTTCTTCATAAGCATTGCCTGTACTCTACATTTTGTAGAGAGTAATTATAGATATGATAATACTGGAAGGGATAGAGGATAATGAAGATAAGATGCAAATTGATGCTACATAATCAACTACCAATCCCTGGAAGTACAAGCGTTACAGGACAAAATGTACTGACAAGAGCAATGGGCTACACTTCTGCACTAGCATTGTCTGTGTATTCTACTTGTTAGTAAGATTAAATATAGATCTGATCTTTTTTAGTAAATGGTGGGCGAGGGAGATAAGATGCAGAATGCTACAAAATGAACCAATCCCTCTTCCCATAATACAAGAGTGTTTTGAACACTGGTGTACTGTAACAAACATTCTTATATTATGGGACGGAGGGAGTAGTTGTTAATGTAAGTACAGTGATAGACCACGTTCAATCCTTACAAGAGGACTACAGAGCTAAACCTCTTCAAAAGCATTGGGTTGATTCTAAATTTATGTAAGAGTCCATACGGATCTTATAATGTCCACCAAATGGACGATTACGAGGCTAACATGTGCAGTGATGCTACATAATCAAACAACTATGAAAGTAAGTATGGTCATACAGGGCAAGAGGTACTCACAAGAGCAATGCAGTGTGCAGTATAGTTGCGAGATTCTGTGGTCCCTTGAGAACGAATGTTCTTCTGCTAAGAGTTTTCGTACAAGTGAGACATTAAGGCAAATGCAGAAATGTAGTTCAAATTGTGATGTGATATCATAGACAATACCTTACGCTGCAGCCGAGACCAATGTGTAACAAGATTATTCCAGTCACCGTCGGATAAATGTAGCACCGGAGACTTTATAGAAATTTTGTTCAGAGGCTTGCCATCGAAGTGCGCTTGCCTCAGGTAGGAACGATACTTCATCAATGAGTGCTTGAAAAGTGCAACCAACCCTTGCTCGTCATCACAATCCAGTTTGCTCCTTGCCTATTTAAAAGAATGAAATCTTGTGTCTTCTGTCAGCAGAAACATATGCAGTAATGACCATGAATAACATTAGTACATTACTTACACGTAAGTTGCGGAGGAAGACTGGAAATTGTTTTGTGTTTGTGGTATAATCTTTCCATGAAGGAAAGATGCGCACAAAGTTCCTGACAACAACATAAGCTTCGTCTTCTAAACTGGGAAGAAATAGAACAGGGGTCCTATTTGCTGCAATTGGGGCTCTCTCTGGTTTGAAAAGGGATTTGGCAACTGGATTTGGTGTACTCTTTGCTGGAATGGGGGTTTTGCATCGTACAGCTGGTGCTATGTCAACTGGCATAATCATATTGTTTGCTGTAGTTGGGGTCTGCTGAGTTGGGGCATCAGAAATGACCAGTGTAGTAGGGCTAGAGTCTGCTAGAGTAGGGGTATTTTGTGGGTCAGGTGATATTGCAACTACACCTAATGGGCTATTTGATTTATCAGGTGCCACTACCTTTTCCAAATACTTTGCTTGTGCTCCTCCACGATCAGCAATCGCCCTCTTCCTTTTGAACGTCTGATACACAAGAACATCATTTGAATGGATAAATATGGTACGATGACAGATGGAATATGTACTGAAAATGGATAGGCAGGGCGTATTCACATACACGATGTGTAAACTAAGCTAATGGCAGTTCAACAAAGTAGAAGCAATGCAAAGCATCAGTTGCAAGATATGTGCGAGCAATGTAACCTTGGAAAGTTAGAGCAAGCACCTTGATGGGTGAATAAGATAGGGCATCTTCCTCTGACTCCTCCACTAGGGAGCTACATTGACTTAGGTCTCCCTCTAGCTTAGAATCACTCTTAGGATCATATTCTGAGCATGAATCTATAGGTGGAGAGCGTTTGCATTGCATTGCATCCAGACTTGATTTCAGTCCCTTAATGCCAAGTTTGACAGCCATGGCATTGTTCTGCTTTATTCTTTTCATGCGCGCAAGCTCATAATCATTATGATGCTGTTCAGAATCTAAGAGTCATGAAAACATAAAAGTAGTCAGATTATCTATTCCGAGGGCTGGAATTTTGAAAACCCTGTGAACTTTAGAGGTACTAAAGATTACCGAAATACATCTGAACCATTAAGTGTAGGTAGCACTAAGCACACAACAAACCCTAATGACAGTCCTGCCTAATGAGTAATGAATCAATTAGAAAATGGGTGATGAGGAGTGGCTGCTGAGTGTTGAGGACGCATCTCAGGATAAATCGGGTTGGCTTGGTGGGTGCGGCACGCCTAAGCCCTGAACGGACTGGGAAGGTAGGCACGGCGGCGCGCCCGGGCAGCGGTGACGCTATTCGGCGAGCGGCTCCTGGCCTCCTGTTATTCTGGCGTCTCCTGCTAGAGTCATGCCGTCCGGGGACAGCAAGTCACCGGCAAGGCAGGCGGCTGGGGGCGAGTAGAGATCGGAAGCGCGCAACAGAACAAAGGGGAATCGGGGCCTGGGACGATCCAAAATCCCAGGGTGGGCCGGCCCACCGTGGGCACCCTGTAGAGATACACACCCGAGCGGCGAACATGCATTTTCGAAACTAATTTAGGAAAATTTAGCTGACCAATTAAACAACTCTGTTTTAATAATATCAGATTCGTATTTGAACAACTAAGCTTGTTTAGCTTGATGGGTGGAGCAGTGTTATTATGACACGAAGCACGTATTCTGATCGTATAGTGATCATAAAAGGGGGAAACTCTAAGCATATTTTTTTTAGCAAAAGAGGGGTTCCCCTCTGATTTCTATTAAAGAAACCACCACACAACCAACATGATCAATTAAACCCTAAGCATGATCAATTAAATCGTATTATGGCTGTGCCATGGCAGATTTGAAGCTGCAAATCGGAGAAATGATATTTAGCATCCATTGTTTGCTTCGAACTAAGAACTAAATTCTAAGAGCTGAAAAGAAAGTAGAGTAACCAAGTTAAGATCTATTTTCTGGTTGAGATCAAAAAGTTGAGGAGATATGAAGTACCACCTCTCTTGCGGCACCGTGTAGGCATCCGGGGTGCGATGGCTGTCGGTGGCGTTGAAGCAGATCTGCGACGGTAGACAGGTGCATCAAGGGATAAGTCCCGTTGCGGTGGAAGAGAAGGTCGTGTGAGCAGCCCCGGCAAAGAGGACGACGGCGCCGATGAAGCGAGAGGACGCGATGCAAGGCTATTGGTCCATCGCTGTGGATGAGAAACGTCCATCTCTAGCAATGGACGACGCGGTCTTGGTAGGCGCTCCAGCATGGTGGAGGATGGTGGCGATGGATGTGGTGGAGGACGGCGCCGATAGATGGGGTGGCGGACGGAGGCTGGTGTGGGGATGGGGTGTTCTAGCACGGACGGTATACGAATGGGAAAATGGAGGGAGAGGTACGGGGAACCATGTTTTTGGGATGCGCCTGTCTGAAATATGGGAAAGTTATGAAATTATCCCCCATTTAAAATTTGGATGTCTCGTCGGTTGGGGATAGGACGGTAATCTCGCATCTCGCCAATATTTGCCCAGAGCGATTTCGGGCGAGGAGAGGGTGGTTGGCGCCCATGGTTGGCACCCACGGTGTATGAATGGGGCTGACAGGTAGGGCGGTTGTGTCACGTCTGAGTGAAGTTACAAACCTGCCCCTATTGAAAATATTTGCCTACATCGATTTCGGCCGAGCCGAGTTTGTTTTGCCGCCCACCGTGTATGAATGGGTAATGGAGGGAGAAACAGAGGTCTTTCGGACGAGCTTGAATCAAATGAGTTTTGCCGCCCATGTTTGACGCCCACCGTGTCGGAATGGGCTCAGAGGCGGTCGTGTCACGTCTAATTGAAGTTACTAACCTACCCCTATTTAGAGCAGTGGAAATCGGGCCGATGGATTGTCTGTGTAATGGGTAGACAGTAATTTCCATCTCCCAAACACTTGGCTTTGGGCAGCCGACGTGGGAGTGGACATTTTGCTGCTTCTTTCAAATTTTGGGACAATAAGCATCCACGTTTACCTTGACAACTAAATAGGAATCCATTTTGTATTCCTATATGAATCTTTATAAATCATTCTATGTGTTTTTATATATCTTCAAAAGGACGACAAAGATGTATTCCACTGTCATATATGAATATGGTTTACAAATGCTGATACTCAAATTCAGAAACTAGAATCCAGTTTAAGGTGAATTCGAATATTTGGAACACTTCATGTCCAACTCAAATGTCAGACGCATCATAATGTGTACTCCCATTTAGATATGTACACAAGCGATGTATCAAGATTCAAATACCGAGTCAATCAACCAAGAATGTACAGAACTAACAGACATATAAACACTTATAGAGTATATGGATCAATAATATCAACTAACATACATAAGCCAGGCCGCTGTACTTTTTTTTGGCTACAACAGCATCCTTTTTTAGCCAGCATCTTGGCCCTTTCCGATGCGTGCCACTTATGGTCCATCTATACTACTACTATTGCTGAATGCACATTCAGCCCGATTGGCATATTTGTAGGTCTGGCACAGCAATCCAAATGAAATGTCTCCGAGTCTTATCAATTAATACAGACTTGTGCTCAAATAAATTACAAACCAAAAAAAACAATTATTACATGATCTCTAAAATAAATGGTTTGATTGATTACATGAACAGACAACACAAAGGTTATTCAACTATGGAAAGAACATTTCACCTATGATTTACCAAGTAGGAATTTAATTTCCTTTTTTCCTTCAGGACCTTAACAATCTGGTCAGTCTCAGCTTGCTTCATTTTGAAATCCACCAAGTATTTAATGGTTGTCTTGAGTATTGCTTGTGATTGTGCTGTTTGCTTCCTCAACATGTCAACTTCATCTCTAAGTGCAGAAGCAGAATCTCTTTCTACCACTAGTTTAGCCTCTAGAGCATCAGCAGTTGGTAATTCATAATGCACGATTGGGCCGGTGCCACTGCTATGGGATGATGCAACGTCCATGGGGGCCTCGCTCTTTGATCTTGGGCTAACCTGTTTTGCCATTAAAGTTCTGATTGGATTCAGAAAAGTTGAAGTTAGCAAAACATCTCAACTGGGAGTTATAACAGCAAACCAGTTAAACAAACAAGGAATTAAAGAGTTTCAATTGAATGCTGAAAAGTAGTTATTAACATCATTATAACCCGCTGTTGCAGCAGCAAAGCAGTTAAACAAACAAGTAGATATTTAAGTTAAGGCAAACAGGTAATTCTTAACAGTAAGTATTAAACACATAGATAGGCGCAGTCTACAATATGATTAACAGGTTGTGCCATTATGTAATTAGTAGCAAACTAAATTAAGCCAAGCAACGTAATTGAACAATTTTGCAATAAGTGGCTAACTAAAATTCCGAGAAGCAGGTAAATGAACTTATGCTAGTTCTTTGTACAGACACACTGCAACTTCTTTTTCGCTTACAAGGTTGTACGAAGGAGTCCATGGCATCAATTGCTTGGATACGCAGTCCCAATACTTCTTTCTTCCCACACTGCATGGGTAAGTCAAATGGTTAATCAGGTAAGATGGTGTGTCCTTGATATGTTATATGAGGACGTGTAGTCAGACTAGTTGTAGCCAAAGACATCACACTGGCTTTTACTGTATATTTCATGCGATTACTGTTGGCATATCGAGATCTAAGAAATCTACAATAGGATGAAAAGACTGGCATCCTTCACATTATTGGCGAACTCAGTTCATAGAAACAAGCAATTCAACCATTCTGTGGGTAAATCAAAAGCGCCACTGGAATATTTTCACTATCCAATCATACACGCAAAAAGGGGTGACGCCACCATAGGGGCTGGTATGGGCGGTCGTCTCAGGTGGCTGGAAAGTGTGCACCTAGTTTGAGTCATCCAAGTTGGCCCACGCTAGTTTTGTTCGTCCCAACGCACGAGCAGGCAATGTAAAAAATGAAGAAAAATGTTTCAATTTGGATGGGCCAATAACATAAGTGCAAGGCATGCCCTATAGCAGGCTCGCGGCCCAAACGAGCGCCTCCATGTCGATCGACAGCAGGAAAAATCCCAATTCATTTGCTCCAGCCTCCAGTCTGGTTCGCTCCTAACCTAGCCGCCGCTAGACAGACCGACACAGCACTTCCTCGCGCCCTCGTTGGAGGGCAGTCGCCGGGCTTCAAGCGAACGGAAGGACAAGAAGATGAAGATCCAACCCTGGGTGTAGCTTGCGTGGGAGGCAGCGGCGGCAGCACGGGCATGGCATCGAGCTTGCGCAAACGGACAGTCGCAGCTTACAAGAGTAGCATGCGCAACGAGTAGGTACATCACATCCCTGATTATATCTAATTCAACTCTTCAATTTCTGGCCAATAGTTAAACCTGACGGTGTTGTAAAACTGCTTGTATGTAGGGAATCTATGAGAAAATGAAACCAATTTCTACTTATTTTATAACTCCCCCAATCAATACTGAACTGACTGAATCTGATGTATCTAATCAAGTTTCCAGTGCAAACATACAAGCTCATGTTGTTCTTGAGCCTGAAGTGTCTAATGAACAGACTGCTAATGAAGGATTTGATGCAAACATTTTACATGCTCCTGGTGATGAACATATAGTGTCTAATGAGGGATCTAATGCAAGCATTTTGCAAGCTCATTGAAGGATTTAGTGTCTAATGATGATCTACTATGTTGAGAGAGACAGAGATTTGCAGGAATTGATGACAAGCAAATTATAGTGCATTTTCATAGCTTGAGGAAACGTCGAGGCCATCTACTAGAAAGTCCCCGTATCATGACAACATAGCATAAATACTTTTATAATATGTTGTTTGAAACTATTGGCATACTTCTACAGGATAGATATATTGATATGCAGTTTGCGCACTGGTTATATGTGCAATTACACTTTGATATTTTCAGCCAGAGAACGAATAATTCAAGCAGGTACAGACCATGTTTGTAGTCCTTGTACACCATGTTGCATTTTGTGTTTTTTGGTGCTTGCATCATTTAGTGTTTATAATCTGAACTACTTTGGATCATTAGCTGGTTTTCAAAGTGCATGTAACTTCACATTTCTCAAGTTATGTTGATTTCCGGAGTGCAAGTGCCTTCGTATTTTTTAAGTTAAATGCTCGCCCCTGGTAACTTGAATTTGTGGATCAGCCACTGCACACAAATCATACACGAATGCCAGTACGAATTAAATGAAATGCAGGGACTTACGCTAGCTTGTTGTACAGGCTCACTGCAGCTCTGCTTGCGCTTGGGATGTTCCATGTACAAGTCCATGTTACCATTTGCTTGGATGTGCAGGACTTGTGCTCCTTGCATCCACCTCTGCATTTTTGACACGGCGAATGGTTGATCAAATAAGAGGAATCGACCTTGATGTTGTATCGAAGGGCAGATACTTACAAGGTTATACGGGTGTGCAGGATGTGTACCAGATCCCGTAGCGCCGTCATGCTTCGCTAAAAAATGGATTTGCTTGTTTCAGATGATATCTCCAGAAGAAATAAGAGTTAAAGTCAGAGTTGCATAGGCGTGTAAGCTAAGAGAGCAGTGAAAGGATATCCAAACATCGTCGGAACAGTGCACAAGGGAGTGATGTGTGGATACCTAGTTCGGGCTGGCGTTTGGACATGCTCGCCTAGCTAGAGTGCGGGTCACTTCAGAGCCATTGAGGGTGATGCACTAGCGTTGGCTGGCCACGCACGGATGCAGATCTTGAGTGGTAGCGGAGCGCTACGATGCGGTGGACGAGACCATTGGTGAAGCTCCAACGACCTCGGGGGGGGGGGGGGTGCGACGATGTGCTCGGTGAAGTAGCCCCGGTGAGCTGGGAGACGACGTCGGTGAAGCGCACCTGATGCGGTGGAACTTGGTGTCTGTGAGGCACATCGGTTGCGGCGGCCGACGTTGTCGGTGGACCACCCGGTGCGGTGGACGAGGGCATAGATGAGGTAGCTCTGGTGCGGTGGTGAAGCGCGACCGTCGTCTTCGTCGTCGTCGTCCGGCACAGAGGTGGGGAACGGTGGGGAAAGAGACGAGACGAGGGGCGATTCGAGGGTTGGCGGCGAATTAGGGATTTGAGCAATCTGGGCGCAGAAGGGGACGGTGGAGAAGAGAGATTTTGCAGGGCTGGAATTGGGGCCGCTAGATATTTCAATCCGAAACGTGGAAGCGCGAACTTATATTGTCGTCGTCCTTTTTTGGGTGGGGAGGGGGGGTGGGTGGCTGGGTGCTACGCGTCTGTCCAACACACGCGACCACCCCGACAGGACTATGCTTCGGTGCCTTAAGGCACCTGCCTTTGTGTCCATGATGCCCACATGTCAGTGACCCAAAGGAAGTTGCCTTTAAGGCACCGAAGTAGCGTCCACCCCGACCCGACCCTGGTCTGCCTAGTGCACCTACATTTGAGAATGCAAACGAATCTTCTTTCATTTGCAAATGAATCTGTATGTATTACCATGCCCGTGTTTTCCTTGCAATAATTAGTCATTCGAAACGAGATACTCCATCTGTTCACTTTTGTAAGTCATTTCAGACAACTTAAAATGAACTGTTTTGCACATTGTCTGAAATGTCTTCAAGGTCTTATAAAAGTGAACAGAGGGAGTACTATAAATTAATTAATGAGGAGTTATTTGAAAAAAAAAATCGAAACGGTACCCACGCTAACGTGGATTAGAGAGTGTGTGTCACATAATTAGTTATTTGAATTAGAGTGTGTGTCACGTAGTTAGTTATTTGAATTAGAGTGTGTGTCACGTAGCGATCTCCAATTCTAACGTGGATTTCGCATTTCACTGTATCCACGCTACTTTTTTAATACAAATTCATATGTATATGATGAACACCATGGTAGTGAGAAAACTTTTGGATGGATTCAAACATATGACCTACAAAATAGCACAACAAACTGAGTCAATGTCAACTTTTCGAAACTTAGTATGGCATGAATTCGAAATAATTACCCTATGCCTGGTCCTCGGTTCAAATCTTACAATGTACACCGAATTGAAACATTGATATTAAGTCTCGTACTATGTACATTCAAATGTTGTTTTTAGCCCCCCCTTGCACAAACGCTACATACTTCCTGTATCGGTCAATCTTCCTCTCCTAACCCCCTTAGGAAGCTATCGGTTTCCAACACACGTTCATTATTTCTCTCCATGTTTCGATCTCTAAGTCTCTCAACTACACAACCCCTTTTTCCACTCTATTACCAAATGTATTTACCTCACACACCCGCCATTGCACCCCATCCCGAGCTCTCTCTCTCTCTCTCTCCCCCTCTCCCTCTCACCCTCTCGCGCTAAATACATGCATTGCCTATCTAGCCCCCAACCTCTCGCGCGCACGCACGCACGTTGAATATCTAGGTCACTCCCTCGAGACTGTCTCACTCTTTCTTCCGCACGGCGGGCCACACTCGCTCAATCTCTCTCTCTTTATCCGAGTCTTGTTTAACCTCGTTTTCTTTCACACAGAAATGATATATCTCCCTGTTCGGGCCTCGATCGACACACTCTATACTCTCTCACACAGATTGTCTATCTAGGTCAGTCCATCCAAGCCGCCGCCACTCTTTCGACCTCATGGTGGGCCACGCTCACTCAATCTCTCTCTCTCTCCGTATGTCTCAATTGACCTCGCTCTTTCTCGGACAAAAACGATATATCACCATGTTTGAGCCCAATTTGACCTATTCACATTGTATTCTCTCTCACGCACATCGTCTATCTAGGTCACTCTCTCCAACCCGTCTCACTCTTTCGATCGCACGACGACCCTATGTGGTCGGTTGACCTTGCTTCCTCCCACGCACAAAATATATCTACACGTCTGTGACTGGATCATCTCTCAAGCTCTATCTTACAGCCCTCACCCTTGCCAAAAAGCTCAATCGGACAATATCTCTCTAGAGCATATATATTTGTTCAATGAATGTCGGACCACACTCACTTTGTCTCTCTATCTATATGTCTCTCGATTGACCTCGCTTTCTCACACCGTATATTCCATGCGTTGAAGCTACAACCTCTCAATCCCTCGCAAAGCCGGAGCTATTTACATTGCGAGGGGCACTCCAACCTTGGATTAATTTGTGTAGGCATTTGTTCCGGTCGGTTTAGATTATATTTTCGTAGCATTCGGCCCACAACTACTCCAAACATCGTTGCAACCCACACAACTCCCCTAGTTGATTTCCCTCTGGCTCAGTCATCGCTCTCTCGCACGTCCTTTCTCGCCTTCAACGTCGCACCATGGTATTATTGAAAAAACTATGTTGTTCTCTTTAATTATTATAAATAAGCTACAAAACTACACACCGATAGTCCACTTGGAATGGAACAAATTTCGACCCACAAATTAAAGTGCTACAAACTACACACCGAGGGGCCCACATGTCATGAAACAAATTTGGACCCATATACAAATTAAAAAATAAAGGACGAGGATCGAACATGTGACCGGGCCTTCAAGCCGCACGTCAATAGGCAACATACGTAGAATAGCAATGTTTGTTGTACCCCCTTTGTTCACATAATGTTTTTATATTACCACAGCCTAATTAATGGATAACATGTAATATTATTTTTAGTACTATCCGCCTTCACTTACTGGTGGGTTCCATGTGTGCTCTCTCTCTCCTCCCCTTCTGCGTTTAGATGCACGGGCAAATAGGAAGAACTCGCGGGCGATGTTGCCGTTGACCATATCTGGACGCGTTCACAAGTCACGGCACCAGTTTCACATACTAGCAGCACTAGTCAGTGTGTACGTGCAATGCACGTTAATTTGGAAGTACATTAAGTGCATGCGGATATTAACTACTAGGATATTATTTGCGTGTTGTCATGTGATTAGCACTATTTTTGGCATGAAATTAACTGCACGCTAAACGTGTTGAGCGCTCGACATTGAAGCAGTCTAGGTCGTTGGATGACAAGGAATACATGTGGCTTGATGACGTTTTATATTTAATTTGATACGGCTCTAGCAGAACATTCAATCGATCAAACCATACATTTCATTCAGTCTGACTCCGACTTTAAATTATACGACGATCGATATAAAATAAACGAAATGATAAACGTTCGGATTTTAAGCATGGCAATCCGAACATTTTTCATGGCAAATTTAGATTACGCGGCGGCGGCGGGGGCGTCTCGCGGTGGGAAGCGGCTCCTCTGCCGTGCTCCGTGTGTCGTCGGGCCACTGACCGACGGTGATGGCGACGTCTTGTGCCGTTGTTGGCGTACACCTAGACGTTGGCCTAGCTTCAAGGAAGGCCAAAATGTTCTAGACTTTGGAGTGAGTCAACTGGCGGGAGGAGGCGACTGGCGTTGGTGCAAGGAAGCGGTCGACGGCGGCCATCCATGCTGCTGAGGGAGGCACTAGCACCCGCGCGGGAACATGTGCTGTCAACGACGCGGCGGAGACATTCGTGTGCACGGGCACCAGCACGGGCGCGCACGTCAGTGCACGCGCAGGCGCATGCGCGGGTAGGTGCACAGGCACCGGCACGGGCGTGCGCGTCAGTGCACGCGCTGGCAGGTGCACGGGGATGGGCGCTGGCGCAGTCGGGGCGACGGGAGCCGGAACGGGAGTGCGGACAGGCGCGGCGTCTTCTTGCAAGGCCAGTTCAAGCTCGTCCCAAAGTGCCTTATGTTCTTGAGACTCCGGCTGGGTGTCTTCCTCAGGAAACTAGAACACTAAGGGCAGACCATCGTGATGCGGCATGGCGTACATTTAGGTCAGGCTAGTTGGAGGTAGACGACAGGAGAATCGGAGAGGAAGAGACATGATTGTAGCGATACCGGGTAGTGCGGGGTTGATTTTAAACTGCGGCACCGACGACATTAAAAGTGGGAGCAGTTGGGACGACGGTGGGCGGCGGAGCCTGGTCAAAGGGCTCGCCTCCCGGTGAGCCTGCACAACGGTCTATTCGCATGCCTCCCTGACAGCCGGCGCAGCGGTCTGCTCGCACGCCTCCCGTCGACTCACATGCTTGCTCGGACGGCACCTGCCGATGAGAAGCTGGGACGCGTGGTGGCACGTAAGCGCCCACGGTTTCAATAGTGAAAGTGTCCGCCTTAACGTGCCAGGTCTTTCTTTGTTCCAAAATACCTTGGCTCTTCATTTGTGCAACTTGTCATAAGCAGGTTGTCTCAAATTGAAGAAAAAACTTACGAAGTAATATTTGTGCCATATCACGTGACCATGCTTAGTTTCAAGAATTTATGCTCACTTTTGGATTTTTTGAAATTTAAGATCCATGATTCGAAACAATATCATAACCTGCATCATGCAATAAATTTTCAAGCCGTACATTTGTCCTGTTGTATTTCTTAAGAAAGGATTTAGTCAAACCTTTTGCTTCGTTAGACTTCAGACAAGTTATATATGCAGAGTAAAAGGATAATCCCTCCGTACCAGTGCATTGCCTGATATATTAACTCAAGTACTAGGCACGGACAAATGGGCTCAATTCTGTGCTCATCCTGGGGTAATAGTAGTAGTACTAGGCAATGCAGTTGACGGGTGACCTTGACGAGCGGCGATCGAGGGAATTGAACCGTGCTCGGCACGGTAGGTAACGTTGTCTAGTTACTAAAGCATCCCTCCGTTGTTTATCGATAGTCATTATGGACCGGGGACATGAGGGGAATTTCCTAGGGCTGGAATTCTGGCTTCCAGATATTTCAACTTGAAATGCTGAGGCTCGACTGGTTGGGGTTGCCTAATGTGCGTACCACACACGCCACCGAAGGACATGAGCCCGGTTTTTTTAGGATCAACACGAGCCAAGGTCTGGCTGGTACGCCGTTGGGTCCTACCATTCGAGAATACGAAAGGAACCTTTTAAATTGCCGAACGAATCTATGTGTATTACAATACCCGTATTTTCCTTGCAAATACTAATCTCAATGTGGTAACTGATTTATGACGAGTTGTTGAATTAGAGTGAGTTTGTGATATAATGATCTCAACGTGGATTTCACATTTCATGGTATCCCTAGTAAGTTTTCCAACGCAAGTTCAAATTTAAAAGATGAACAATATGGAGGTGAGAAAACTTTGTATGTATCAAGCATATGACCACACACACACACACACACACACACACACAGAGAGAGAGAGACACTCGCACGAACACAACAACAATCCAATAAGTATAGTGCATCTATTTTTCCAAACCATGCATGTATGACACGAATTCAAAAATACTCCTTCTATTCCTAAATATTAGTCTTTTAGAGAGTTCAACAAGTGACTACATACGGAGCAAAATGAGTGAATCTAGACTCTAAAATATGTCTATATACATCTGTATGTGCCAGTCCATTTGAAGCCTCTAAAAAGACTAATATTTAGGAACGAAGGGAGTAAAATGTAAGACATCATCCATGGTCCTCAGTTCAATATTTAAAATGAACATGAAACTGAAACATGAATATTAAGTCTAGTACTACAGTACATGTAAATGTTGTGTTTAGGCAGAGGTATGATTGTCCGGGGTCAACCCCTCGACCTTAGATAAAATTGTGGAGCTCTATTTAGGGTTGTTTAGATTATATTTGTCCCCACCCTCCCAACCACCGATTGGTTGTGCACCCCCACCCCTCCTCCCCGGGAGAATATCATGTGCCCCCATACCTTAGATGCTATATGCCGATACGAGTTGCTTGGAGCTTGTAGATATGAGATATAGCAGCTCACATGATGTGTCTTAATATTTTTGCAGGAAACCTTGATGAGTTTGAGAATTGGACACAATTTGTACAAAAACTACTTAGATGCCCTTTGATCCCATATCCAACGACCTCGAAGCTCGTATCACCGTAGCATCTAAGATGAAGGAGGACATCATATTCTCCTGTATGTAAGAATATCATGTGCTACCACACCTTAGATGCTTTGGTGATACAAGATCTTCCGAGGCGTTGGATTTGTGACCCAACACCTCCTCGGTGGTTCGAATGGTTTTTTGCAGAAAAGCCCAAAAGAGGTCGGCCATTGCTTACAAGCACAAAGACTGCTCAGATGCCATTGGATCTTAGATCAGACGACCCCCAAGCTCGTATCACCGTAGCATCCAACCTGCGATAGCACCTTATGTTTTCTCGCACAGGAGAGTATGAGGTGCTCCCGCACCGTAGATTCTATGGTGATACGAGTTCACTGAGATCTAACGGCCCACAGTAGGAGGTTTGAATGTTTTTGCAATATACAACTGATAGAGTTTGGGAAATGCGCTGGAAGTACAAGTACTACGCATGTGCCATCTGATCACCGATCATATGACCTAGATGCTCATATCACCGTAGCGGGTAATTAAGCTACGGGGAGCACCTTATATGAGCACCGGGGAGCCGTTCGATCGAAGATGCAACGGCACACACGAGGCTTGAATGTTTTATTTGCAAAAAAACATTTGGAGAGTTTGGAAATTGCGCATAATTACAAAGACTACTCCCAAGCCATTGCATCCCACTTCCAACGGTGTAAAAACTCGTATCACCATAGTATCTAAGCTGCGAGGTGGATGTGATATTCTATGCCGCTGTCATTTTTGTTCGTAAACTTGCAAAATACGTGTAACTCGTGCCGTTACTTGTCTAACCGTGCAAAGTGTTTGTTCAAAAAAACCATCCTACACTGAAATATCGGAACAACACACGGGGGTCCCACTTGTCATTAATCAAATTTGGACCTAAAACTAACAAATCTGAAAGACGAGATTCGAACTGGCAACCTGGACTACAAAGCGTAAGTCGATAGCCTGAAAAAATGAACGGTTGTTGGCTTTGTCCCATAACTTGATTTTATACAGTACTTGCGTTGAGTAGAGTAGAGGGAGTGCCTCGTCAACACGTGCATGACCATTGTCTCACTTACTGGTGGGTCCCAGGTCTGCGATCTCAATCTCTCTTCTCTCCATCGTCTAACCTTCGCACGAGCACACACGAAGAGCGGCGCTAGCTTGCCGTGGTGTTATTACAACTAAAAAAAAGCTTGGAAAAATAGAAGAATCGCCTAGAACAAGAGACGTTGTGGCTGGTCGATACGGAGCTAACCACATCTATCCTCTGTGCCACGTTTGCATGATGAAGCTGTGTGGCTAGTGGGGTGTTTTCTGACCGACTGGATGGGTCCCGAGGTCGAACCATAGGTAATACGTCTGATACAGTATATTTTTACACGCACATTTTTCCTCCGTGCCGAGACATGGCACACCCTACCACGCGGTTTCGGGGTCCTCCCGGGTGGTGCACGCATATATTCTTCCTGACGTGGGACGCCCTACCGCACGTTTTCTGGGTCCTCCTCGGTCGTAGCGCCGAAGCAAGTAAATGAGTCGTCAAATCACGAAAGACCACCTTTCCCGCCGAGTACATCAGTGAAGCACGGTGGCTAGCTAGTTGGGCTAGTTCGACTGATTAGCTAGGCCGCCACCACATTTGTTTTTTCACCCCTTTTTTATCTACTTGCCGACAGGTAAATTTAAATATCCACCGTGGCGTTGCTCTGGTGTTTGGGTGCGGCAGGATTTTTAATTTTTTGATTGACGGGAGCAGGCGCGGCAGGATTTTTAATTTTTTGGTTGACGGGAGCAGGCACGGCAGCAATTAGTCACGATGACTCTGCCTGTAAAAACCCACTGCTCCCTCCGCATTCCTATAGATTGCATTGCCTTTCAGCCGTTTCGCCCCCTTTGCTTCCTCTCCCCATTGCTTCTACCTGGTGCCATGGCGGCGCAGCAGATCACGGATTCAGAGGTGAGGCTCCTGACACAGGAGCTCCATGCCAAGGATGCGGAGCTCAGGGCCAAGGACGTGGAGCTCCGTGAGCTCAAGGAGGAGAGGAGTGCCATGCTCCTCCGTTATGTGCAGGAGTTCACGGAGCTTCAAAAGCGGCAGGCGTCCACCACAAAGATGCTCGAGGCGTCGGCGGCGTTGCTGCAGAAAGCGGGAGATACGATAGGCCGTCAGGGGAGCCGGCTGGAGCGTGAGCGGGCCGATCGTGACGAGGTCCAGGATCGCCTCAGCTACTTGGTGAACCAAGTTGCCACACACGTGTTGCGGCTGCGCGATGCCTACCGTCGTGCCAGCGCGACGATGCCGGCCGTCGGGCTAAACCCGTTCGACCACCCGGTTGACTTCAACGAGCTGCAGCTTCCTAACCTGGTCTCCTTCTTCACCTATATCTCCGAGGAGCTGAGCTGTCTCTGCGCGATGGTGGGTGTTGAGCTGGACAAGGAGGGGTTGCGGGCTGCCGTCGCCGTTGCCGGGCGAATCCTTTCAGGGCTCTGTCACCGGAATCCATTCGTGCTTCATATGGTTCATGTTTCGTGGAGTACTGTAGCACCATACTCTCCGTGCGCTGTGGACCTAGTTCTATTAACATTGATCTCACCGTTCATTCTCGACCGGACAGTCGAAAAAGCGGTACTATGTTACATATAGGAGTAGTTGACATGCGCACAACATCATTTGTTATCGTCATATCTTACTACACTAGCAACAAGATTGTGTAGTACTGACGTATGAACCACTGCACATGCCTAGTCGTAGGAGCACTGTGTATGTTCAAGTGGTTGCCGTGTTTTGCACTCCTCCGTCGTAAGAGTGGAAACGCTTGCTGTAGTCATTTTTTTCTTCAGAAAAACAGTGGACATGCTCTACGGTGCGGATCCTCCTCCATCCATGCACTAAATTACTCACTTTCGCCGACGTGTGGGACAGCCAGCACCTGGGTCCACCAGCCATGCACTAAATTACTCCGTAGTAGAGTGACGGTAGACTACCCCGATCGAACCGCCGCAGTAATGCCCAATGAGCCGTCAAATCACAAAACCCCCTCCTTTCCAGCAGTAAGTTGGACGGACGAAGCAACCATCATTTCACTCTTCTCTCTCAGCTTCCTCTCTTGAAGAAAACCCCCACTCGCTTCGCTTCTCCCTCATCTTGTTCCTCCTTTCACTCTTCTCTCTCAGCTTCCTCTCTTGGATGGACCCCGGAGCATTGGCGGACGTGATGTCTATGGCTCTGGCCAAAACCGTCGAGGCTCATGGTACGAAGAAGCGCAAGCACCCCGCCGAGACTACCGCGGACAAGCTCAAAGCCATCGCCCTATCCAAGCCCCCCTCTCCGGGATCCCTCATTAAGTAAGTCCAGGTAATGTCTCTTGTTGACGATCTTTTTCTCGATCTTGATCGTGTTTTTTCATCTAACACGCAGTACTAGTACTGGTAGTACAACTTTCTGGGTGATCTTGCATGTGATTTTAGTGTGCCAAATGACGGTTCTAAATTCCTCTTTTGACCAAAACATGCGAGAGGTTGACACTGATTTCTTATAGATTACTTTCAACTACTCCCTCTGTCCCAAATTTCTTGTCTTAGATTTGAATAGATACAGATGTATCTAATACTAAAATGTGACTTGATACATCCGTATCTAGAAAAATCTAAGACTAGAATTTTGGGACGGAGGGAGTACTTTATGAACATCAATGCTACCTTTTAAGAGGGTATATTTGCCTCAGTAACTTGTGTTATGGATATTGCATGTAATCCCTCTGCTCTCATGCCTTTGAACACATGTTCTAGTGTCTTTGTTCACTCATTTCTGTGCGTATATGTAGTCATATATGGAGTATAATATCGAAAATCATCTTACATTTCTGAACGGAGGTAGTAATAAAATATGGTTTCTGTTTGAATTAGAACCAGGTCTGCGGTGGAGATGAAGTTCTCAAAGTCATGCCGTGTGAACTGGAAGACCTGATGATGAGTTCTACTGCTGAACTATCCAGCTGCTGTGTCCTTGTCGCCACGTGTCCTGAACTAGTGTTTTCCTGTAGCATTGTTGTCAGGCATGTTCTCGAGGCTGTACTTGACCACAACAATTTACTGGCTGTGCCTTTGATTACGAATGGTGTGGTTCTTGTAAAGCTTCCCAACAAATCTGATGCGGCCTGTCTTCATCATCATGTTTATGAGTGGAAAGACCACTCTGTTAGGTTCTCCAAGGTTGACAAGATGGTGATGGTGCATGTAGACATCTCGCACGAAGTCCATGGCCTAGTCAGTTATGCGGGGTTCATCCCATAGGTCGGTGGCAAGAAATAGTCTGCAGAGTTTAGTTAGTGCAACTTTGCTTGTCTGTAGTAAGTACTATTGTTCAGTACTTGATTTGTGTTTGTGAACCCTGTATTGTTTATTAGTACTGCTGCTTTTGGTGTGTGGTCAGTCCTGAGAACGGTCTATGTTAATGTATGTCCACTCAATTCAGTCTATATATTTTGAAGTATCCAGATCATATTTTTTGTGAGGACAGTTTATCAATTATGGTTACACTCCAATATCTGTATGCATTACAGGGTTTATCGCACCCACCAGGATTTCCAGTCCCATGGATGTTCGGTCCATACGATTTGTCACGACCTTTGGACTGTCCTACTTGTGGGAGTAGGCGGGGCCCCTTCATGCCACGCGTAGTTGGACGATCAATCTTCTGTTTAGTACTTCAACATAGTTATTTCCTGGTCAGGATTCACTCGTGTCACATCAAGTAAATCTTATTGATTTAATGTCATGTTTTCTTTCTTTTCCTGCAATTTTACGATGCAGGTTTTGCCATGTGACATTCATCATAGAATAAACCGTTTGGTTTGCTCTACGATGGCTATTTTTGCAGGTTTCACTTCTTATGTCGTGTCAGTAACGAAGGCACTGTCCATCACTTATATTACTGGAAAAAATTGGATCAGTCTGTTGTCTGAGTACAAGCTGAATCCCTATGATGAACTGCAGTTTGGTTTAACAAAAATGCCACAATTAGTCCTTCTCGTGTTTAAAAGAAATGAAGAAAAAAACTGGATCACGGTCACGGATCCTAGTCAAGTTAGAAAGCTGATCATAGCAGACCAGACACGATCGCCGCTATCTCGCATAGATCAAGCACCGCCAGTTGCTCTAGCACTGACAGCGGCAGCAACTCAGTCTGATCCAGCTGAGGATTGGGCACCGACCGCGTCAGCGGATCAGTCTGATCTACCGGAGGATCGGGCATCGACACCGGCACCTGCTCCGACACCGGCACCAGCTCTACAAGTAGCGCCATCTCCGGCAGCAGCAGCGGCTTCGGCACCTGCACCAACACTTGCACTTGCATCTGCTCCGGCCCGTGCAGTTGCACCGGCAACAGATTGGGCTGCAGTTTGCACTTCATATACCAAAGTCCTTACAAAAACCGACATGTCCACCTTCTTGGTAAGCATTGGCCACCCAAGTGCTTCGTTCTTTTTTCTTTCCATGTTGTTTCACATGATTCACTGTGTTGATCTAACTGTTTGGGTATGTCTTCTTGTTTGCAAACAGAGAATTCCTAGAGCAACGAGGGAGTCGTTCAACAATCCGGGCGACCACAGCCAAGTTTCTCTTACCATGCGCAACCTTGGTGTGAATGAACCTGCTCAATATACCGTAAGTACAAAGGATGGTCGCATGATGATTGATGCTAAAGGATGGTCAAGGTTAAAATCTAAATCATATCTTGCGGTAGGGGATGATTTCAAAATCGAACTTTCTCGGCAAGGAGAGCTGGTCCAAATCAACTTTGAAATTCTTCAGTAGCAGCACGCAACTGCCGAACTGATCTATCCTCCGAGAGATTTTGATGTAATAATCTGGCATGGTGAAACAAGTGTCCTGTGTGTATAAGTAGTACGACAGTATTATTTATCACATGGTATATCGTTGATAGAATTGCAACTTTGATTGCTGGTTAGGAACTGTCGTTCAATTTCATTCCAACAGCTGCCGTGCTTTATTCAATTTTGTGTATTCGCCTTGCGACAGCATCTAAAACCAGCGCCATACCAATCGCTTGCAATATGAAAAGTTCTGAGGTAGAACACATGGGCCCCCAAACATGCAGGGTTGGCCTGCGGCCCAAAGTCCAGAACTGTGAGCCTATCTGAGTATTATATTCTCAGCTGAACCCCCATAAAAAAAAGCTGAACCCCCATAATGCCCGTGCGTTGCAGAGCGGCAAGGTGAGACTGTGATATAAAAGATTTGTATATTTCTTTACAGAGGGAGTATCTCTCTGTTAAAAAATATATTTATGTGTAACTAGTTACTCCTGTCTTTCTACTTCCTTTCGCTGATATGTGGGGCAACCGGCAACGGGGTCCACGTGCCATATGCACAAATTAGAGTGGACAACTTCACGGTAGACACACCCCGGTCGTAGCGCCGCAGTAATGCCCAATGAGCCGTCAAATCACAACCCCCCTTTCCAGCTTTAGCAGTAAGCTGGACGGACGAAGCGGTAATATTTCACTGGGCATGAATCCCCTTCTCCCTCGTCTACTTGTTCATAGAAAACCCCCTCTCGGCGATTGCATAGGGTTTTCTCATGGAGAACCAGGTACGAATTCTTCATCCATCCCCGATAAATCCAAGTCCCTTGGTCGCAGGTAATCCTAGGATGGCAGCCGCCGCCGTTGATGCATTTTTCTTCCTACTGAATCTAGTGTGTTTCATGTGCAGTGCCCAAAGTGCGAGTACCCTACAGGTTTCTGCGCCCTCGGTGAGACGCCACACTTGTTCCTTCTCATCCTAACACATCATTTTGAAACGCACACAGTATGTTCCTAGAATCCTCTTTTCTATCCGGGAGGGTGGGGTTTTTTTGAACATGTTGTGTTCTCATATTATTTTTCCTGCAGTGTATTATTTGCTCTGCCAGAACACATGTACTCAAGATGCTCGGCCTTGCCATAACTGAATACACTAGTTTAATGGTCACAGTGAAGACAAGCCATGGATATAAGTTCCGAGTTGGGTTCATGAACCAAGAAGATCGCTGTTTTTTTATGGCCGAACTTGGATAAACTTTCTCAAGTGTTACAAACTGAAAGTTGGCGCACGAATGTTGATGGAAATAGCAGAACCTGGTCTCATCTTCACTGCGATCTTCCACCCTGACGTCATTCCAATTGTTCATCCATGTTAGTTTTGTATCTGGTTCTTGCTTGTTGCCTCGATTACTTCTTAATCCACCTATTCTGTCTAACTAATCACAATTTAACTTTAGAAGTAGCAACGAATCTCTCACGAAGATGCTACTTCTAACTAATATTTTCTTATAATTGGTGGCACGTGTAGGTTTTTTCCAGAGTTAAGGAGTTTGTTCGTTTGTTACTCTGTAATAACTCGGCTGTTACTAATGGCACTGAAGTTGACTGGATCGACATCCACAAGTTCCTACACTTTATTGATCATCTTGAGGTCCTTGTGGGGCGTTTCAATGGTGGAAGGCCACGTGGGATATGTGTGACACTGCTGCACTAGTTGAACAGGTCCAACTGTGTCGAGAAACTTATGGTATGAGTTGTTTTCTGTTATATATGTTGTTCATAAACTATTGCTTATACACAGTTTTACAGCTGTGATCTTCTTGAAACAGGAAAATAGGAACTGCCGAGTTCTATTGTTCCTATACAGATGCCTGACCATGGTCGGGTCAGGCTTGCGCTTGGTCACAACATGATGTTTATGTCGACCTACTCAATTCCCCTTGGAGGTGAAAAGATACTTATTCATGGGTGGTCTCAAATAATGAAGGCCCGTCCATCTTGTAGAGTAGGACAGAAGATTATGTTCATGCTTTTCCATGGCTCTAAAGCGAATATCCTGTTTATTGACCACGTTGCGAGATGAAGCCGCTTTCAGAAGGTTGTGGATGCGCGGGGTGGCGCCTGGGCCTTGTCCTGGGGCTTGGCAGCCTCACCCTTAGTTAACTGTAGGCAAAGTAGCACTGTTCGAGGCGTGCTTTGTATGATTGAACCTGTATAAGTACTCATACTGCTTTCAGCTTTGGTTGTTAAGTGCCCCTGCTGGTTTCAGTTAAGGTTGTTAAGTACTCCTGCTGCTTTTACAGCCTATCGTGTTTCTTCAGTCCTGTCTTCCTCCAGCCCCCAAAACCAAACCAGCGCCGGCGGGGCCGCCTGCTTCTGCCTCCCACGGCTGGTTGTGCCTCAGCGCACGCATCGCCGCCCCACCATCTCCAAAATCGTTAACGCCGACGTCCTTCGCGCGCTTTGGTGCGCTCGCCGCAGCGCCGCCCTCTCGCATTGTCAACATGGTCAACAAACAACAGGAATCGGCAGAAGTACGTGGAGAGGATGATAGTCGGGGCCCACCACGTCAGCGTATGGAAAAATAAAATGCTTCCTCCTAGTGTTTTCGTGACATCTGGGACCCACAACATTGTGAGCGTATATAGTCAATAGACAAGAGAACAACACAAGATCGGCCGACACCTGGGACGTAGCTACTCGAGCAGTATTTTTTTGTTTGGTATTGTTGAGACGGAGTAGGGTTTGAACTAGGCTGTGGCCCGTATAGCCCAGGCTTATATTTTATGTTCACCATGTGACCAGCCCAGCTATTTTTTCTTTGTGAAAAGGAGCCCAGTTTATTTTTTCTGAAGAATACCCAATCCAGGCCTACTTATTTTTCTACGCCCTGATGGGCTCCAACTCTTTCAAGACGCCTGCAAATCTTGAAAGTAATATGAAATGTGTTGTAAATATAAAAACAGATGACAAATTGGCAATTACTTTATAATTTCTGATTTTTTTCACATTTTCAGATTCCTATTTCACTGGGCATTAACCTAATTTAAATATATCTTCAAAGTACTTTTAATCTGGCTCGACATTTCGGTATTAAAAATAGTTTGGAACCCACAGAAATATGCGAAATTGGCCCTGGCCAACAAAAAAAAACGACTGCAATAAATTGCATAAGAAGTTGCCATGAGCTATATATAAATTACTAAAAAAAGAGGGAGTGGTCTGACTTGTGGGCCTGTTTAGTTGACGCGTATGCAAGATTTTTTTAGTTATTATATACGTCAACAAACGATTCTAGCAGGCGTAACCGTTGGATGTCAATCCAACGACCATCGTGTTTCTTCAATCTCTGATCTTCTTGCTCCAGCCGCCAAAGCAGCGCTGGCGGGACCGCCTACTCCCGCCTCCCATGGCCGGCTGTGCTGCCGCGCAGGCCTCAGCGCCCCCTACTACTTCCACCGCTGGCCAGGGCATCCCTCTACTCACCCACACCCCCTGTTATTCTACGGCGACGGCAGCCTCACACCGCAGCCGAACCGGTGAACCCTCGTACTCCTCTCCGGGTGGGCTTCCACCGCTGCGTCTTCCCCGGCTCCGCGTCGTCCCCTTCCTAGGCCTCGCCATTGTCCACCGCCGTGGTGCTCTCGACGCGGCGTGGTCAATGTGGTCAACGACCGACTTCCATCAAAAGAGTACTGTACGTGGAGAGGCTGACAGCTGGGTCCACGGCAGCCGCAAGGAAGTGCCTCCTTATTACGCGGAAAATAATTATTCCTCCACCTGACAGCAGGGACCCAGCTGACGGGCCACCAGTATTTCGCGAAAAAAACGTTTCCCCTTGACTGCTAGGACCCACAGTACGGGCCACGGTATTTTGCAAAAAAAACGTTCCCCCCGCTGTCAGCTCGGACCCACTGGAAGTGCCTCCTTATTACGCACAAAAAAATGAATACCCCCTGCTACCTGGGACCCATCTTGGTGGGAGGCTGACTTGTGGGCCTACTAAGTTGACTGGGATGGAGGCCTTTGTCAACTTATAGTCAATATATGAACAATTCTAGCTCCAGTGACCGTACGATGTCCATCCGACGGCCGTAGTGTTTCTTCAACCTCTGGTCTTCTTGCTCCAGCCGCCCAAAGCAGCCGGTCGTGCTGCCTGCTCCTGCCGCCCGTGGCCGGCTGTGATGCCGTGGAGGCCTCACCGCCCCCTACTACTCCCACCGCTGTCCAGCCCATCCCTCTACGCACCCACACCCCCTGTTATTCTGCGGCAACGGCAGCCTCACACTGCAGCCGAACGAGTGAACCCTCATACTCCTCTACGCATGGGCATCCACTGCTGTGTCTTCCCCGGATCCGCGTCGTCCCCTTCCTAGGCCTCGCCGTCGTCCACCGCCCTGGTGCTCTCGGCTCGGCATGGTCAACGTGGTGAAGGAATGGCTTCCATCGGACGTGGACTGTACGTGGAGAGACTGACAGCTGGGTCCACGGGACGGGCCACCTGACAGCGGGGACCCATCGTATTTCGTGCAAAATAATGATTCCTCCACGTGACAGCGGGGACCCACTGGACGGGCCACCGTATTTCGTGAAAAAAACGTTTCCCCCTGACTGCTGGGACCCACCAGCTACATCTTCGCATGCAAGGAAGTGCGTTCGGGCAAAGAAAAATGATTCGCCCCCTGACTGTTGGGACCCAATAGCTACATCTTCGCACGCAAGGAAGTGCGTCCGGGCAAAAAAACGATTCGCCCCCCTGACTGCTGGGACCCACCAGCTACATCTTCGCACGCAAGGAAGTGCCTGACAGTCGGGACCCACCTGGTCGAAGCGTACATAGCGTTGTCATTCTGGTCGCGAACGTGTACGTACATATATACTGGTGGATGTAGAGGCACGCACGTGTCGTAGTAGAGGCGCGTACGTGTCGTAGTAGAGGCGCGCACGTAGCATGTACACATACGTACAGTGGCCAGGGTGCAAGAAAGAAAATACGGCCACGTATGTGTACATACGGGCGGGGTCTCGAACACCTACTCGCGCATACGTACGGCCAGGGCTCGTGTACATGGCTGGGTCGGAATGGAGAAACAGCGTCGTCGTCGTGTTCATGGGGAGGCAGCATCGTCGTCGTGTTCATGGGGAGGCAATGGAATGCGTCGTGTTCATGGGGAGGCAACGGAATGCGTCGTGTTCATCGGGAGGCAACAGAACGCGTGGGAGCCAACCGGCTGGGTCGGAACAGAATGCATGGTTGTGTTCATCGGGAGGGCTTGGACGGAACAGGCGATGGAAACGAGGCCTGGCGTTCCGCAGAACGGAGGAAACGACATTGCGTTCGACCGACCACGTTCGAAACAGGATCCTGTTCATCCGAAGGGGTCTGGCGTACCGCAAAATGGAGGAAACGGACCTCCTACGGTCGAAACGGGGGTCCTGTTGATCGGGAGGGGTGTGGCGTACCGCAAAACGGACGAAACGGACCTCCTACGGTCGAAACGGGGGTCCTGTTCATCGGGAGGGGTGTGGTGTACCGCAAAACGGGACTCCACGGGATACTATTCATCTCCACCGTCGACCTCCTCCAGCCTCCATGGGCTCCTGTTCATCCAGCCTCCACCGCGCGCTACTCCACCGGCTACTGTTCAACCACCCCTCCACCATCTACTGTTCATCCAGCCCTCCACACCACGGGGTCCTGTTCAACCACCCCTCCATGGGCACCCATCCACCATCTACTGTTCATCCAGCCCTCCACCACACCTCGGGGTCCTGTTCATCCAGAGGCAACGCCACCGCTCACTGTTCATCCAAACCCCCCCGCAACACTCACTGTTCATCCCAGAGGCAGCATCGATCGGCTTCTGTTAGTAGCAGTAGCGAAGGAATCGCTCGATCGGGTTCAATTAACATCCATCGATCGATCGCTCGGGTTCAGTAATGCGTAGCCTGTAGTGCAATCGCTTGGGTTCAGTTAATTAGAGCCCAACGCCTCGCTCGGGTTCAGTTAGAGCCAACGCCTAGCACACACGCGCGTACGTGTATGAGAGAAACGCGCATCGCTCGGCCCCCGACCTCCCACCGTAACCGGGAACTCCTCGAAATTTTCCTCCCCCTCGCTTCTACCACGGTTTTTTCGTCATGGACGGCCCAAAGAATGTCATGCAGCTGCGTCTCCGGCCCGCCCAAGACGGAAAGCCCATTTTCTGTCATGATTTTTTTGTCATAGAAGTAGGAGCCCACCACATCTATGATGATACCGGGTTTTGTCACAATTATTGTCATAGAAGTGTCATATGTATGACAGAAAAAAATTTCGTTCGGCCCAAAATGTCACGGATGTGTCTTTTTTTGTAGTGCATGACGGTGCTTTGGAGATGGAGATCAAAGGCACAAGATGATGATGGCCATATCATATCACTTATATTGATTGCATGTGATGTTTATCCTTTATACATCTTATTCTGCTTTGTTTGACGGTAGCATTATAAGATGATCTCTCACTAAATTTCAAGGTAAAAGTGTTCTCCCTGAGTATGCATCGTTGCCAAAGTTTGTCATGCAGAGACACCACATGATGATCAGGTGTGATAAGCTCAACGTTCATCTACAACGAGTGTAAGACAGTTTTACACACGCAGAATACTCGGGTTAAACTTGATGAGCCTAGCATATGCAGATATGGCCTCAGAACACTGAGACCAAAAGGTCGAGCGTGAATCATATAGTAGATATGATCAACATAGTGATGTTCACCATTGAAAACTACTCCATTTCACGTGATGATCGGTTATGGTTTAGTTGATATGGATCACGTGATCACTTAGATGATTAGAGGGATGTCTATCTAAGTGGGAGTTCTTAAGTAATATGATTAATTGAACTTAAATTTATCATGAACTTAGTACCTGATAGTATTTTGCTTGTCTATGTTATTGTAGATAGATGGCCCGTGCTGTTGTTCTATTGAATTTTAATGCATTCCTTGAGAAAGCAAAGTTGAAAGATGATGGTAGCAATTACACGGACTGGGTCCGTAACTTGAGGATTATCCTCATTGCTGCACAGAAGAATTACGTCCTGGAAGCACCACTGGGTGCCAGGCCTGCTACAGATGCTGCTGATGACGTTAAGAACGTCTGGCAGAGTAAAGCTGATGACTACTCGATAGTTCAGTGTGCCATGCTTTACGGCTTAGAACCGGGACTTCAACGATGTTTTGAACGTCATGGAGCATATGAGATGTTCCAGGAGTTGAAGTTAATATTTCAAGAAAATGCCCGGATTGAGAAATATGAAGTCTCCAATAAGTTCTATAGCTGCAAGATGGAGGAGAATAGTTCTGTGAGTGAACATATACTCAAAATGTCTGGGTATCATAATCACTTGACTCAACTGGGAGTTAATCTTCCTGTTGATAGTGTCATTGACAGAGTTCTTCAATCACTGCCACCAAGCTACAAGAGCTTCGTGATGAACTATAATATGCAAGGGATGAATAAGACAATTCCCGAGCTCTTCGCAATGCTAAAGGCAGCGGAGGTAGAAATCAAGAAGGAGCATCAAGTGTTGATGGTCAACAAGACCACCAGTTTCAAGAAAAAGGGTAAAGGGAAGAAGAAGGGGAACTTCAAGAAGAACAGCAGACAAGTTGCTGCTCAGGAGAAGAAACCCAAGTCTGGACCTAAGCCTGAGATTGAGTGCTTTTACTGCAAATAGACTGGTCACTGGAAGCGGAACTGCCCCAAGTATTTGGCGGATAAGAAGGATGGCAAGGTGAACAAAGGTATATGTGATATACGTGTTATTGATGTGTACCTTACCAGAGCTCGCAGTAGCACCTAGGTATTTGATACTGGTTCTGTTGCTAATATTTGCAACTCGAAACAGGGACTATGGATTAAGCGAAGACTGGCTAAGGACGAGGTGACGATGCCCGTGGGAAATGGTTCCAAAGTCGATGTGATCGCCGTCGGCACGCTACCTTTACATCTACCTTCGGGATTAGTTTTAGACCTGAATAATTGTTATTTGGTGCGAGCGTTGAGCATGAACATTATATTTGGATCTTGTTTGATGCGAGACGGTTATTCATTTAAATCTGAGAATAATGGTTGTTCTATTTATATGAGTAATATCTATTATGGTCATGCACCCTTGAAGAGTGGTCTATTTGTGTTAAATCTCGATAGTAGTGACACACATATTCATAATGTTGAGGCCAAAAGATGCAGAGTTGATAATGATAGTGCAACTTATTTGTGGAACTGCCGTTTAGGTCATATTGGTGTAAAGCGCATGAAGAAACTCCATACTGATGGACTTTTGGAATCAATTGATTATGAATCACTTGGTACTTGCGAACCATGCCTCATGGGAAAGATTACTAAAACGCCGTTCTCCGGAACAATGGAGTGACCAATAGATTTGTTGGAAATCATACATACTGATGTATGTGGTCCAATGAATATTGAGGCTCGCGGCGGGTATCGTTATTTTCTCACCTTCACAGATGATTTGAGCAGATAAGGGTATATCTACTTAATGGAACATAAGTCTGAAACATTTGAAAAGTTCAAAGGATTTCAGAGTGAAGTGGAAAATCATCGTAACAAGAAAATAAAGTTTCTACGATCTGATCGTGGAGGAGAATATTTGAGTTATGAGTTTGGTCTACATTTGAAACAATATGGAATAGTTTCACAACTCACGCCACCCGGAACACCACAACGTAATGGTGTGTCCGAACGTCGTAATTGTACCTTACTAGATATGGTGCGATCCATGATGTCTCTTACTGATTTACCGCTATCGTTTTGGGGTTATGCTTTAGAGACGGTTGCATTCACGTTAAATAGGGCACCATCTAAATCCGTTGAGATGACTCCTTATGAACTATGGTTTGGCAAGAAACCAAAGTTGTCATTTCTTAAAGTTTGGGACTGCGATGCTTATGTGAAAAAGCTTCAACCTGATAAGCTCGAACCCAAGTCAGAGAAATGTGTCTTCATAGGATACCCAAAAGAAATAGTTGGGTACACCTTCTATCACAGATCCGAAGGCAAGACTTTTGTTGCTAAGAATGGATCCTTTCTAGAGAAGGAGTTTCTCTCGAAAGAAGTGAGTGGGAGGAAAGTAGAACTTGATGAGGTAACTGTACCTGCTCCCTTACTGGAAAGTAGTTCATCACAGAAACCAGTTCCTGTGACACCTACACCAATTAGTGAGGAAGCCAATGATGATGATCATGACACTTCAGATCAAGTTACTACCGAACCTCGTAGGTCAACCAGAGCAAGATCCGCACCAGAGTGGTACGGTAATCCTATTCTAGAGGTCATGTTACTTGACCATGACGAACCTACGAACTATGAGGAAGCGATGATGAGCCCAGATTCCGCAAAATGGCTTGAGGCCATGAAATCTGAGATGGGATCCATGTATGAGAACAAAGTGTGGGCTTTGGTTGACTTGCCCGATGATCGGCAAGCCATCGAAAATAAATGGATCTTCAAGAAGAAGACATACGCTTATGGTAATGTTACTGTCTACAAAGCTCGAGTTGTTGTGAAAGGTTTTCGACAAGTTCAAGGAGTTGACTACGATGAGACCTTCTCACCCGTAGTGATGCTTAAGTCCGTCCGAATCATGTTAGCTATTGCCGCATTTTATGATTATGAAATTTGGCAAATGGATATAAAGACTGCATTCCTGAATGGATTTCTGGAAGAAGAGTTGTATATGATGCAACCTAAAGGTTTTATTGATCCAAAAGGTGCTAACAAAGTGTGCAAGCTCCATCGATCCATTTATGGACTGGTGCAAGCCTCTCGGAGTTGGAATAGACGTTTTGATAGTGTGATCAAAGCATATGGTTTTATACAGACTTTTGGAGAAGCCTGTATTTACAAGAAAGTGAGTGGGAGCTCTGCAGCATTTCTAATATTATATGTGGATGACATATTGTTGATTGGAAATGATATAGAATTTCTGGATATCATCAAAGGATACTTGAATAAGAGTTTTACAATGAAAGACCTCGGTGAAGCTGCTTACATATTGGGCATCAAGATGTATAGAGATAGATTAAGACGCTTAATTGGACTTTCACAAAGCACATACCTTGACAACATTTTGAAGAAGTTCAAAATGGATCAGGCAAAGAAAGGGTTCTTGCCTGTGTTACAAGGTGTGAAGTTGAGTAAGACTCAATGCCCGACCACTACAGAAGATAGAGAGAAAATGAAAGATGTTCCCTATGCTTCAGCCATAGGCTCTATCATGTATGCAATGTTGTGTACCAGACCTGATGTGTGCCTTGCTATTAGTTTAGCAGGGAGGTACCAAAGTAATCTAGGAGTGGATCACTGGACATAGGTCAAGAACATCCCGAAGTACCTGAAAAGGACTAAGGATATGTTTCTCGTTTATGGAGGTGACAAAGAGCTCAACATAAATGGTTACGTTGATGCAAGCTTTGACACTGATCTGGACGATTCTAAATCGCAAACCGGATACGTGTTTATATTGAACGGTGGAGCTGTCAGCTGGAGCAGTTTTAAACAAAGCGTCGTGGCGGGATCTACATGTGAAGTGGAGTACATTGCTGCTTCGGAAGCAGCAAATGAAGAAGTCTAGATGAAGGAGTTCATATCCGATCTAGGTGTCATACCTAGTGCATCGGGTCCAATGAAAATCTTTTGTGACAATACTAGTGCAATTGCCTTGATAAAGGAATCCAGATTTCACAAGAGAACCAAGCACATCAAAAGATGCTTCAACTCCATCCGGGATCAAGTCCAGGTGGGAGACATAGAGATTTGCAAGATACATATGGATCTGAATGTTGCAGACCCGTTGACTAAGCCTCTTCCACGAGCAAAACATGATCAACACCAAGGCTCCATGGGTGCTAGAACCATTACTGTGTAATCTAGATTATTGACTCTAGTGCAAGTGGGAGACTGAAGGAAATATGCCCTAGAGGCAATAATAAAGTTATTATTTATTTCCTTATATCATGATAAATGTTTATTATTCATGCTAGAATTGTATTAACCGGAAACATGATACATGTGTGAATACATAGACAGACAGAGTGTCACTAGTATGCCTCTACTTGACTAGCTCGTTGATCAAAGATGGTTATGTTTCCTAGCCATAGACATGAGTTGTCAATTTTCATTTGATTAACGGGATCACATCATTAGGAGAATGATGTGATTGACTTGACCCGTTCCGTTAGCTTAGCACTTGATCGTTTAGTATGTTGCTATTGCTTTCTTCATGACTTATACATGTTCCTATGACTATGAGATTATGCAACTCCGTTTACCAGAGGAACACTTTGTGTGCTACCAAACGTCACAACATAACTGGGTGATTATAAAGGTGCTCTACAGGTGTCTCCGAAGGTACTTGTTGAGTTGGCGTATTTCGAGATTAGGATTTGTCACTCCAATTGTCGGAGAGGTATCTCTGGGCCCACTCGGTAATGCACATCACTATAAGCCTTGCAAGCATTGTAACTAATGAGTTAGTTGCGGGATGATGTATTACAAAACGAGTAAAGAGACTTGCTGGTAACGAGATTGAACTAGGTATTGAGATACCGACGATCGAATCTTGGGAAAGTAACATATCGATGACAAAGGGAACAACGTATGTTGTTATGCGGTTTGACCGATAAAGATCTTCGTAGAATATGTGGGAGCCAATATGAGCATCCAGGTTTTGCTATTGGTTATTGACCGGAGACGTGTCTCGGTCATGTCTACATAGTTCTCGAACCCGTAGGGCCCGCACGCTTAAAGTTCGGTGACGATCGGTATTATGAGTTTTTGTGTTTTGATGTACCGAAGGTAGTTCAGAGTCCCGGATATGATCACGGACATGACGAGGAGTCTCGAAATGGTCGAGACGTAAAGATCGATATATTGGACGACTATGTTCAGACACCGGAAAGGTTTCGGACATATACCGGAGTACCAGGCGGTTACCGGAACCCCCCGGGGGGCTTAATGGGCCTACATGGGCCTTAGTGGAAATAGAGGGCAGCAAGGGGAGTGTGGGGCGCGCCCCCCAAGGCCCAAACCGAATTGGTTTAGGGCAAGGGGGGCCGGCCCCCTCTTTCCTTTTCCTCTCCCTTTCCTTTCCCCTCTCCTACTACTAGTAGGAAAAGGGGGAGTGCTACTCCTAGTGGGAGTAGGACTCCCCTTCTTGGCACGCCTCTCCCTGGCCGACCGCCTCCTCCCCCTTGCTCGTTTATATACGGGGGCAAGGGGGCACCCCAGAGACACAACAATTGATCATTGATCTCTTAGCCGTGTGCGGTCCCCCCCTCCACCATAATCCACCTCGATCATATCGTAGTTGTGCTTAGGCGAAGCCCTGCGTCGGTAGCATCATCGTCACCGTCACCACGCCGTCGTGCTGATGAAACTCGCCTGTGAAGGTTTGCTGGATCGGAGCTCATGGGACGTCATCGAGTTGAACATGTGCATAACTCGGAGGTGCTGTGCGTTCGGTACTTGGATCGGTCGGATCGTGAAGACGTACGACTACATCAACCGTGTTGTGCTAACGCTTCCACATTCAGTCTACGAGGGTACGTAGACACACTCTCCCCTCTCATTGCTATGCATCACCATGATCTGTGTGTGCGTAGGATTTTTTTTGAAATTACTACGTTCCCCAACATTTATCTATATGGCGGTAGATATAGATCTCATCTTTTTATCCTTAGTAGCAACGATACATACGTGTCGGTTCCCTTTCTGTCACTGGGATCAAGCACCGTAAGATCAAACCCACTACTGGGCACTGTCAGTGTCAAAACCAGCAAATCTCGGGTAGGGGGTCCCGAACTGTGCGTCTAAGGATTGGTGGTAATAGGAGACAAGGGACACAATGTTTTACCCAGGTTCGGGCCCTCTTGATGGAGGTAATACCCTACGTCCTGCTTGATTGACTTTGATGAGTGTAGGGGTTACAATAGTTGATCTACCATGAGATCATAATGGCTAAACCTAATTGTCTAGCCTATGTGATTATGATTGCCTCTATAGACTAAACCCTCTGGTTTATATAGACACCGGAGGGGGCTAGGGTTGTACAGAGTCGGTTTACAGAGAAAGGAATATTCACATCCGCACGCTAAGCTTGCCTTCCATGCCAAGGAGAGTCCCATCCGGACACGGGAGGAAGTCTTCCGTCTTATATCTCCATGGCCCATTAGTGCGGCCATGTCACATAGCCCGGACGCCCGAGGACCCCTTAATCCAGGACTCCCTTAGTAGCCCCTAAACCAGGCTTCAATGACGATGTGTCCGGCATGCAGATTGTCTTTGGCTTTGCAAGGCGGGTTCCTCCTCTGAATACTTCAAAGTAGCCCTTGAACAGAGAACGTGTCCGGCTCTACAAAACAGACACCACATACAACCACAACATGATATAATATTTAACAAGTCCCATCTACTGACGGCTTTCGAGGCGAGACGTCACGTTCCCTGCCTAGTTATTATTTCGAACCGTCTTTCATCCTCTCACTCCACATTACGAGACACGGTCTTTATTGGCACATCTCGTCAAAGCAGAGATCGTGCCCATTTATCATGGGATTCTTATTAATACGGGCGTGGGTAATCCAACTGTGTCGTTTGCACGATCCCTTGGGAATAGGCAAGCTTTGAGGCCTGTGTGGAGGCCTTTCGATATTCATCGCCTTTATAAAGGGATACAGACCCACCTTTCTCCCCCACGCCTACCTCTTCCTTAGCCTTTCCAGCCCCGAGCTCCAATGCCCAGGTCCCGATTTCTTTCATTGCTACCAAGCCTTCTAGTCATGTCCGAATCTAGCTCCCAAGGGAGGTGGACGTCCTCCTCGGTTACCGATGAAGATATTGCGAAGCTCCGGGAGGTGAGGTACCTGACTGTGGAAATCCCCCACATGCTCTAAGGGAGTCCTGGATTAGGGGGTCTCTGAACAGCCGAACTATATCCTTTGGCCGGACTATTGGACTATGAAGATACAAGATTGAAGACTTCGTCCCGTGTCCGGATAGGACTTTCCTTGGCGTGGAAGGCAAGCTTGGCAATACGGATATGTAGATCTCCTCCCTTGTAACCAACTTTGTGTAACCCTAGCCCCCTCCGGTGTCTATATAAACCGAAGGGTTTAGTCCGTAGGACAACAGACAATCATACCATAGGCTAGCTTCTAGGGTTTAGCCTCTACGATCTCGTGGTAGATCAACTCTTGTAATACTCATATCATCAAGAACAATCAAGCAGGACGTAGGGTATTACCTCCATCAAGAGGGCCCGAACCTGGGTAAACATCGTGTCCCCTGCCTCCTATTACCATCCGCCTTAGACGCACAGTTCGGGACCCCCTACCTGAGATCCGCCGGTTTTGACACCGACATTGGTGCTTTCATTGAGAGTTCCACTGTGCCGTCACTGTAAGGCTCGATGGCTCCTTAGATCATCAATAACGATGCGGTCCAAGGTGAGGTTTTCCTCCCCGGACAGACCTTCATATTCGGTGGCTTTGCACTGTGGGCCAATTCGCTTGGCCATCTGGAGCAGATCGAGAGCTACGCCCCTGGCCATCAGGTCAGGTTCGGAAACCTAAACTACACTCTCGACATCCGCGGAGACTTGATCTTCGACGGATTCAAGCCCACGTCAGGTGCGCCGCACAATCACGACAAGCATGACGTAACTCTGCTGCTGGACAGTGTTCGGGAGATCGCTTCTGCAACTACCCCGGCCTTCAATCCGGAGCAAATTGCGCCATCCGAGGACGGAGGGATAGACCCCACCATGGAGGCTGCACTCTCAGTGGCGATGGAGCCAGATACTGACTTCACCCCTTACGAGAGCCGTGTCGCCGAACCACAGGATTCGTCTCCAGCCACGGACTCCGAGCCGCCTGCATCCGTGCCTATCGAATCTGATTGGGCACCGATCATGGAGTTCACCTACGCGGATATCTTTCAGCACTCACCTTTCGGCGATGTGCTAAATTCATTAGGGTCTCTCTCCTTGTCAGGAGAACCTTGGCCGAACTATGTCCGGCTAGAATGGGATGCAGACGACGAAGAAATTCGCTGCCCACCCACCACCCACTTAGTAGCCACTGTCGACGATTTAACCGACATGCTCGACTTCGATTTCGAAGGCATCGACGGTATGGATGATGATGCAGGAGACGAACAGGAACCACCGCCCATAGGGCGCTGGACCACCACCTCATCATATGATATATACATGGTGGACACCCCCAAAGAAGGCAATGGCGACGAGACAGCGGAGGATGACCCCTCCAAGAAGCAACCGAAGCGCCAATGTCAGCGGCGCCGCTCTAAGTCCTGCCACAGCAAAAGTAGCGATACCGACACAAGAGACAATAACACTCTAGATAGTGCCGAAGACAACCACAGTCCCCTCCAGCACAATGTAGAGCGGGAAGGTGAACAAGCTAGCCCTCCAGAGCAGGCAGCAGATGGAAAATCGGAGGAGGACAATTACATGCCTCTCTGCGAAGACGAGGTGAGCCTCGACGATGAAGAATTTATAGTACCGGAGGATCCCGTCGAGCAGGAGCGCTTCAAGCGCCGGCTTATGGCCACAACAAATAGCTTGAAGAAAAAGCAACAAAAGCTTCAAGCTGATCAAGACTTGCTAGCAGACAAATGGACCGAAGTCCTTGCGGCCGAGGAATACGAACTCGAGCGCCCCTCCAAGAGTTACCCAAAGCGCAGGTTGCTACCTCACCTCGTGGAGGAAGCATTGAAACCCACATCACCAGTGTATGATGCGGCTGACCGACCATCGCGTGGCTGAGCTAGAGAGGCGTTTCAGCCTGATGTTCAGCCTGCACCCCACTGCCACTCAAACAAAAATACCAAGGCCCAGGGCAACACACGGGACCTGCGAGACGTATTGGACAGCAGGGCAAAACATGCAAGGTCGATATATGGGTCACGGGCGTGCGCGCCAACGCGGGACGATAACCGTCGCGCCGGATACACTAAAGGTAAATCCGGCCAGGCCGAATACAGCAGACAAGACTCATATGAACTGCGTCGTGATATAGCCCGGCATAGAGGCACTGCACACCCCCTATGCTTCACTGATGAAGTTATGGATCATGAATTCCCGGAGGGTTTCAAACCCATAAATATCGAATCGTATGATGGTACAATAGATCCCGCTGTATGGATTGAGGATTTCCTCCTTCACATCCACATGGCTCGCGGTGATGATCTTCATGCCATCAAGTACCTCCCACTAAAACTCAAAGGACCAGCTCGGCATTGGCTGAATAGCTTGCCAGCAGACTCCGTCGGCAGTTGGGAGGATTTGGAAGACGCATTCCTTGATAACTTCCAGGGCACTTATGTGCGACCACCGGATGCTGATGACTTGAGCCATATAACTCAGCAGCCCGGGGAATCAGCCAGGCAATTCTAGACATGGTTCCTAACTAAGAAAAACCAAATTGTCGACTGTCCGGATACAAAGGCCTTAGCGGCATTCAAGCATAACATCCGTGACGAGTGGCTTGCCCGGCACCTCGGCCAGGAGAAGCCGAAGTCTATGGCAGCCCTCACGACACTCATGACCCGCTTTTGCATGGGCGAGGATAGCTAGCTGGCTCGCAGCAACAACACATCAAGGAATCCGGGCACTTCGGATACAAAAGATGCCAACGGCAGACCACGTCGTAACAGACTAAAGCGCCGAAATAACGGTGATAACACCGATGATATGACAGTCAATGCTGGATTTAGAGGCTCTAGATCCAGTCAGCGGAAAAAGCCATTCAAAAGAAGCACTCCGGGCCCGTCCAGCTTGGATCGCATACTCGATCACTCGTGTCAAATCCAGGGCACCCCCGATAAGCCGGCCAATCACACCAACAGAGAATGCTGGGTGTTCAAGCAAGCCGGCAAGTTAAATACCGAAAAAAGGACAAGGGGCTGCATAGTAATGACGAGGAAGAGCCCCGGCCGCCGAACATGGGAGGACAGAAGAGGTTCCCCCCACAAGTGAAGATGGTGAACATGATATACGCAACCCACATTCCCAAGAGGTAATGGAAGCGTGCACTAAGGGACGTCTATGCGATAGAGCCTGTCGCCCCAAAGTTCAACCCATGGTCCGCTTGTTCGATCACCTTCGATCACAGGGACCACCCCACTAGTATCCGTCATGGCGGATCCGCCGCATTGGTCCTAGAACCAATCATCGATGGATTTCACCTCACTCGAGTCCTTATGGACGGCGGCAGCAGCCTGAACCTGCTCTATCAGGATACAGTGCGCAAAATGGGTATAGATCCCTCGAGGATCAAACCCACCAAAACCACCCTTAAGGGCGTCATCCCGGGTGTAGAGGCCCATTGCACGGGCTCAATCACACTGGAAGTGGTCTTCAGATCCCCAGACAACTTCCGAAGCGAGAAGTTAATCTTCGATATCATCCCGTTCCGCAGTGGCTATCACACACTGCTCGGGCGAACCACATTTGCAAAGTTCAATGCGGTACCACATTACGCATACCTCAAGCTCAATATGCCAGGACCTAGGGGGTCATAACAGTCAATGGAAACACAGAACACTCGCTCCGCATGGAAGAGCACACTACGGCCCTCGCAGCAGAAGCACAAAGCAGCCTTTTTAGGCAAACCACCAATTCGGCGATACAACCCCCGGACACCGTCAAGCGAGTCCAGAGTAAACTGCAACAGGATCGCCTGGCACGTTCAGAGCTCGCCTAGCAATTCGGCCCCCCGTCCCAGTCCTAGTCAAGTGACGAAATCCGTGCCGCGCGTACATAATTACGCACTCAAAATACCATGGACATAGGCGGGGGCACAATCAGGGCACGTCCCGCAATGCGGCTTAACCACCCTAGGGGCTGTATACCTTTATCATTTTTTCTCTTTCAGGACCTAACTCTCTGGAAGCCCTTTCTGGCAGTACGATTGCCGGACACATTACGGGAATGAACAACCAGGGAGGTAAGAAGCTAAGATGTACACAGGAACCCCCAGGTGGTCTCTAATAATAACCGATATACCCGCTTTCTACTATCTATACGCAGCTTGCCCTTGGATAGGACATGTCAAATAGTCCTATTTTCTGCTTATTGCACTACTTGTATCAGTACGCTTCGACGTATTATTTAAATAAAAATGCATAGCATTAGTCTATTATTGCATTATTTATCCCTTTTTTCTTATATGTTCATTTACGACAACTTGCTCCCGTACATTCTGGTACGGTCAATACGCCAGGGGCTTTCGTTTACCCCATAATACGGTGTGAGAAGTCCGAACACTTTCGACAATGCGGCACCCTGAACTTATAGCATTATATGCATCAACTCCGAATCATGTCTTGGGTAAATAGTTGGGTTTACCCGGCTCCCATGCTTTGGTACCTTACGTTCCGCTATATCGGCTAAGGTAGCGCTAGGATAACTACTGCGATTGTGTCCCGGTTCTTCCGGACGAGCACCTCAGTAGAGAAAGCCGAAAACTAACTGTCATGATAAGGTGAGAGCTGGTCGCTGTTCGAGAGGTCTCAAGTCCTTAAAGACTTTTTCCGCTTCGGGCGAGGAGTCGGCCTTGCCCGACTTAGGCGTGTATAGCGCCCCAAATTCGGCCTTCCGAATACTAGGGGCTTCGCCAAAATTTAAAATTGTAGACTTCTATGGCTAAGTGAGAGTGATAAAGCCTTATAGTCCGATTGCATGGTTCGTTGTGCTGAACACCTCCCTCGAAGGACCCATGATTGGGATAAAGAGTGCTCAGGTTTATCCCGAACACCCCAGTACTAGTTACATGGGGGTAGAAGCCGACGACTGGCCGACTCTCAGATTTTATAAACGGCCGCACATAAGGTAATATTTTAAATTAAAAAAGTGTTGCATAGCGCAAATGAACTCGTTTCACATTACAAGATCACATGATCATGTTCATTCAAAAATTACATCTCTGGCACATTCATCCGCCACAAGACGGGAACCCTTCAGGACACTGTCATAATACATTTCGGGGTTGCGATGATCCTTGCCCTCCGGCAGCCCCTCCTTCACCAGCTTCATGGCGTCCAACTTCGCCTGGTGCACCTTCGCCCGGGCAAAAGCCCTGCGCGCACCCTCGATGCAGACAGACCGCTTTATGAACTCAAGCTGTGGGCAGGCATCCACAAGCCGCCTCACCAGACCGAAGTAGCTGCCGGGCAGGGGCTCGCCAGGCCACATCCGGACTATAAGACCATGGCCTGTTCGGCCGCCTTGTGAAGCTCGACCAATTGCTTCAGCTGGTCGCTCAAGGGCATTGGGTGTTCGGGCCCAGTATACTGAGACCAGAACAACTGTTCCGTCGAGCTCCCCTCCTCAGCTCGGTAAAACTCCGCGGCATCCAGTACACTGCGGGGAAGATCTGCGAATGCTCCTGGAGAGCTCCGAACTCGGGTAAGTAAAAGGAAAGTTTCCTTCACATGCTTGCTTTGCATAATGAACGCCTTACCCGCTACTATCTTCTTCACCACATCAATCTCCTGGAGGGCCTTGTGGGCTTCAGCCTTGGTGCTCCAGGCACTTTCGAGCGCCTTCAAAAGCTCGGACTCTCGCGTCTTAGAGTCAAGCTCCAAGGACTCGTGTTTCTTGGTGAGAGCCTCGAGCTCTTGCTACACCTCGCCTACTCGGGCTTCTTGCTTTTCCCGCTCAAGGCGCTCCTTGGCCGCTTTGTTTTCGGCCTTAGACAGCGCCTTCTTCAGGGTCGCCACCTCGGTCGTGGCCCCTGGCAAATTCATGATGACCCTATTACTTTACAACCGAACTTCTTTTTAAAGCGTAGACAAGGTATTGCTTACCTTTCCTCTCCTCGAGCCGCCTCTTGGTAAGGCCGAGCTCATTCTCGGACCGCTCCAGGTCCCGCTTCAGTGCAGAGACCTCTGCAGTATGTGCGGCAGCGGCCAACAGTGAAGCCTGCACATACACATAGACATATTCTGATTAGACTCCTGAGTCATCATTTGATCCTCTATTCGGCCTTTCTTCTCGAACGCCGAACAGAGCATCAGGGGGTACTATTTATGCGGTAATATTTTCTTATATTTTGACTGCTTACCTCAAAGCCTGTTAGGAGGCTGGCACAAGCTTCGGTCAGTCCGTTTTTGGCGGACTGAACTTTCTCGATCACCGCACTCATGATAGTGCGGTGCTCTTCGTCGATGGAAGCGCCGCGAAGCGCTTCCAGCAAGTTGTCCGGTGCCTCTGGGTGGACAGAGGACATCGGCACGGGCGGCTGGCCCCCTTTAATGGGGGATCGCCTGCCGGAGTCCGGAACCATCGAAGGTTCCGGCGCAGTGTTTGGCTGGGGGCCGAACTCGGAGCCCGTGGGAGTTTTGCTCCCTTGGCACCCAGGGTCCGGGAGGTCGCCTCGAGGTGCCCCCAGGACCACCTCCCCTCGGCTAGGTACCTTTCGAGACAACACCTCGATGTTGTCCGTAGGGCGAGGGATGGAGGCAGTCGGAAGAGAACCGCTGTTCATATCCGACGAGTCCAATGAACCGCTCGACGAAGATACGTCGAGATGAGCTCGGGACGGAGTGCATAATCATGTTCGGCATGAGGAGAAGCAGTGCAATAAAACATACCATGAATTACTATGGTGTCTGGATACTTACGGCTTCGCCAGGGGCTTGACCCTGGGTAGCCACTCGTCGCCGCTGTAGGCGGTCATCGTGGAGCAGTCCGGAGGGAGGGTCCTTCCCTTCTTGGACCCTTCAGCCTCCCCAGTTGGGTCGGCCTTCCTTTTCTTGTCCCCCCGGCTGGGGGGGGGAGAACTTTCCTCCTCCTCCTCCTCCTCGTTTTCGTGGGAGGAGTGCGTGTCAGAGTCATCGGACGAGGAGTCCGATACAACCTTGCGCCGGAGACCCTTTCGGGTCCCCGTGGCCTTCTTCTTGGTCTTCTTCACCGGCACCTCGTAAGGTGCCAGAGCCAGCATCTCCGTTAGGAGAGCATCTGCGGGATCTTCAGGAAGGGGGGTTGGGAAATCGAGCTGCTCCACTGTCTTTATCCAGTCCTATTAATGGCATGGGAACTTAGATCCCGCATATCATTTAACTGGGAGAAATAAATACCCAGTGAGATACAAAAACTTACCGGATTGGCATGGCGCTTTGCACTAAGTCCGCGGTCCTCAGTGAGGGAAGGAGGAACCTCGGCGCCCTTAAATAGCACCCTCCAGACGTCCTTGTGCATCGTGTCGTAGAGCTCTCGCATCGTCTGGTGCTTGGCCGGGTCGAACTCCCACAAATTGAATGCCCGTCGTTGACATGGGAGAATCCGGCGGAAGAGCATGACCTGGACCATGTTGACGAGCTTGATTTTCTTCCTCATCATGTTCCTGATGCAAGTCTGGAGTCCGGTCAGCTCTACCGAGGAACCGCAGGACATGCCCTTCTCTTTCTAGGAAGTGAGCCACGTGGGGATTCCGGATCAGAATTTGGGGGCCACCACCCAGTTGGTGTCATGCGGCTCGGTGATGTAGAACCACCCCGATTGCCACCCCTTTATGGTCTCCACATAGAAGCCTTCGAGCCAGGTGATGTTAGGCATTTTGCCTACCATGGCGCCTCCGCACTCTGCTTGCTGGCCGACCACCACCTTCGGTTTAACATTGAAGGTCTTCAGCCACAGGCCGAAGTGGGGCCTGATACAGAGGAAGGCCTCGCACACGACGATAAACGCCGAGATGTTGAGGATGAAATTGGGGGCCAGATCATGAAAATCCAGCCCGTAGTAGAACATGAGCCCGCGGAGAAACGGGTGGAGGGGAAACCCCAGTCCGCGGATGAAGTGGGTAAGAAAAACTACCCTCTCATGGGGTTCAGGCGTAGGGAGGATCTGCCCTGCATCTGGCAGCCGGTGCGCAATATCCGCGGCCAGATATCCAGCTTCCTGTAACTTTGTGATGTTCTCCTCCGTGACGGAGGAGACCATCCACTTTCCTCCCGCTCCTGACATGCTTGGAGTGGTTTGAGAAGAAATACGCGAACTTGGGTGCTGGAGCTCGAGTGTGCGAGAATGGGTAAGCAAGGAGGAAGAAGGCGTGGGTAAAAAGGGTGAATCCTTGTCCCTTTATAGGGGCGGAAGAGGCGATGCGCCTCCCCACTTGCCTGGTAAAATCGCTTATTCTCAAATGCCGTAATTGATGGCACGGTTGGGTTACCCACGTCCGTATTGATGAGAATCCCGTAATAAGGGGGACACGATCTCTGCTTTGATAAGACGTGTCAAGAAAACCGCCACGCGATATGTGCGGTGCTGGTTGAGAAAAACGGTTCGAATAATGACCGGGCCATGGCATGATGTCGTGCTGTCAAAACGTGTCAGCAGATTAGATTTGTGGAAATATTATTCTCTCTACGGTGGTATGTGGAAACTGTTTTGCAAGAGACGGACACTATCCTTGGGTTCAAAATCTTCTATGGAGTGTTCGGAGGAGGAACCCGCCTTGCAATGCCGAACACAAAACTACGCGCCGGACTCATCGTCATTGAAGCCTGGTTCAGGGGCTACTGAGGGAGTCCTAGATTAGGGGGTCTCCGGACAGCTGGACTATATCCTTTGGCCGGACTGTTGGACTATGAAGATACAAGATTGAGGACTTCGTCCCATGTCCAGATGGGACTTTCCCTGGCGTTCAAGGCAAGCTAGGCAATACGAATATGTAGATCTCCTCCCATGTAACCGACTTTGTGTAACCCTAGCCCCCTCCGGTGTCTATATAAACCAGAGGGTTTAGTCCATAGGACAACAGACAATCATACCATAGGCTAGCTTCTAGGGTTTAGCCTCTACGATCTCGTGGTAGATCAACTCTTGTAATACTCATATCATCAAGAATAATCAAGCAGGACGTAGGGTATTACCTCCATCAAGAGGGCCCGAACCTGGGTAAACATCATGTCCCCTTCCTCCTGTTACCATCCGCCTTAGACGCATAGTTCGGGACCCCCTTCCCGAGATCCGCCAGTTTTGACACCGACAGGCTCCCTACAAAGGGGCAGGTTATCCCCACCCCAAAATCTGGCGAGAGGGTTGTATTCATCTCTCACCTCCTCCGCGAGCTAGGGTTTGCTCTCCACCCCTTCGTTCGCAGCCTTATGTTCTATCATGGGCTAGATATTCATGACCTAGCCCCGGACTCCTTTCTCCACATCTCGGTGTTCATCATTGTGAGTGAAGCCTTTCTCCGCATCCCCCCACACTTTGGCCTATGGCTCAAGATCTTCAGTGTGAAGCCGAAGATAATCGACGGGGAGCAGGCAGAGTGCGGCGGTGCTATGGTGAGCAAGCTTGCCAATGTTGTCTGGCCAAAGGCCACCTTCTCGGAAACCTCCAACTTATGGCAGCGGGAGCGGTTTTACATCATCGAACCTCGCGGTACCAAATGGGCAGCCATGCCTGCATTCCGATCTGGCCCTCCATTGCAACTCGCATCGTGGATTAATAAGGGGCTTGACTGGGGATCAACTGATGAAGTGCAGATGCTGCAAAGTCATTTCCAGAGCATCCTCGAAAAGGACACCAACCTCATTAACGTGATCCAGGTGATGCTAGTCTGTCGGGTTCTCCCGTGTCAGCGACGACCTCTCCACATGTGGGAGTTCAACCCAGAAGGGCCGCGAATCCTTCAACAATTCTTCAACACAACACATAGAGGGATGTGGAAACTATTCTTCAAGGCTCGAAAGCAGTGGCCGAACACATCCGAGGACATCGGCCTCGACTGCAATCATCCGGATACCCCGGTAAGTACACAACTCATGAACACAATTCGGTTAATTATCCCATAGCGATGTACTAAGAAGCCTATCTTCAACCAGGGCTGGATAAAGAAGGCGGAGCGAATCAGGTGTTCGACCCCACTTCCCAAAACTCATCTGATCCTGTGTTAATGAGGATGTTGGCCCCGGCGCCGTATCAAATGCCGGCGAGGGAGGACCAGAAGAAGAACAAGAGGGCTGAAGGTGGCCCCACTCTAAAAGTGTACTGGATGCTACGTCCGGGGAGGCTGAAGCTCCCTTTTCCGAAGACGAAGACAAAGGGGAAGAAGAACAAAGGGATATCCCTTCCCCCCATGGGAAGAAAAGGACTGCCCCTGACGGCTTGGAGGTGGAGGCACCCAAGTGAGGGAAGATATCTCTGTCAGATGGTTCGGTTTCAGAGGATGATGTTGATGCAGAGCTCCTATTTAGGGAGAAGCCCTTTGCCGAATCATAAGTAAACAAGGATGCTCTAGACATATCCCGTTCTTTTTGGTTTTGCAAGTGTAACATTTAAACCATATGTTCGCAATCCCGCCCGTTATCTACCTCCACAATCCTCCTCATCGGGGGACTTGCCTCCGGAGATGATGGAAAGCGAGACGCCTCCACAAGCTTCACTGCCCCTAAGGGCGGACGACTTCGAGGTGTCATCCCGAAGGATCTCCCCTAACCATCCAGCAGCGCGGGGGACAGAGGAGACAACGCCCGAAGGTGATATTTCGGCTGTCAAGGGTCCAGGGGAGGCGGCCCCTGTGGGGACTAACAATACAGGCCCCGAACTATCCAGTTTATAGCCGGAGACGACCCTAGGGTCAAGTAAGCGTACCCTTTTGGAGGGAGTTTGCACTCCCACAGCAGCCTCCGGGAATCCGCAGGTGCCGGATACATTGACGGGCACATTGCAAAGTGCATCCATCATAGAGGAACATCGTACCTTAATGGGTATTGTAGTTGAGAGGATTCTGTCCGCGAGAAGCGGATTGAATGAAGCCTTCATGAGCCTGCTGAGAGGCTTCGAGGTATGCAATGTAATAACTGCTCTTTTCATGCAGAAATGCGCCTGTGTATAGATAGTAGCCCCTAAGGCTCTGGTCGGCTTCCATAGGGAGACGATCAGAGGATCGAAAAGGATTTTCTCAGGAAGTAACATGATTAATTTGAAAATAGGTTATTATGTCAAAGGCGACTGTCCAAGCTGCGGAAATTGCAGATTTAAAGCAAAAACTTGAATTAGCTAATTAAGACATTACCCATATTAACAGGCGGCTCGACAAGGCACAAGGTATGTTTTGGGACCGCCCGCTTATGCATGTATAATAGTATGAGCATGAAGCTGAAAACTATACAATGTGATATGCATGACTGTAGATGGTGCTACCGCGGCAGAGACCCTGCGAGCCGAGCTCGCCCAGACCAAGGAGCAGGCCAGGGTGAGTAATGCGGCTATCCAGAAGGCGGCTGTTGATTTAAAGGCCGAACAACCACTCGGTGCCAGTGCGAGGAGAGAATATCTGTCATGGAGCAAGAGTTAGAGGATGCCACTGGCAAGTGCAAAGCACTCAAGGAGGATAACAAAGCCAAGGCCGTCGAACTCGACAAGGCCTTACAAGAGGCGAGAGAAGCACGGTCTGAGTCTAGAGCGGCTCGGGAGGAGATCCGGCAAGCTGGGGAAATAGCGGCTGGTAAGCCCTTTCTTTTACAGACTAAATTTAGCGACCCGAAGAATGCTCTGCTTAATCAATTGTGGAGTTCTCCAGATGCATTCTTGGACCTGCCAAAGAGTGTCTCTGACGCGGCGCAGTTCTTCCAAGCACGGGAAGGGTGTTCTGTGGAGAAGCTTTTCTGGTCACAATTCAACGTGCCACGGCGTCGGGCATTGCTGAATGAACAGATGGCACAGTGGGCCGAGCTCCACAAGATGTCTGGAGCTGCCATGAAGGACGTCATGGTCCGGCTATGGCCGGCTGAGCCCATTCCAAACAGCTATTTTGGTTTGGTGCATCGACTTGTCGATGCAGTGCTGCGTATCGATGCCGTCAAGCGGTCGGTGTGTATAGAAGGTGCTCGGATGGCGTTCGCTCGCGTCAAGATGTACTGGGCCAAGATGAAGGCCACCGATGTTGTGGTTAAAGGCCCGCCCGACGGCAAGGACCACCGCACGCCAGAGCATTATTTGGGCAATTTTCTAGAGGGCGCCCACTTGATAGAGGGCCAGTGCTCGAAGGACATTATGTTCAAATAGATGCATTGTAATTGTGAGAAAAATATTATGATATATTAAGGTTGTGTTATATTCATACCTTTTTCTGAAAGTTTTTTCCTCCTGTGTGGCCGTTTTTATAATCTGAAAGTTTTCCAGTCGTCAGCTTCAGCCCCCTCGCATATAATACGGGGGTGTTCGGATTATCACCTAATCACTCTTAACCCAATGTCTTGGTCCTTAACGGAGGTGTTAGTGTGGCAAACTAGGCAATTGGACTATAGGGCTTTAACACTTTCACTTAGCCGTAGGAGTTTTACGGTCGGTCTACGATGTAGCCCCTGGTATGTATGCGGTGATCCGAATACAGTTGCGTTACATAGGTGACCGGGAAACGATCATTCATGTAATACGGAAAAATCACTAACGATTGTAATGAATCGCTGAGTGGCTGACCAGCTCTCGCCGCATCATGACAGTCAGTTTTCGGCTTTCTCTACTGAGGTGCTTAACTGGACGATCCAGAAACACAATCACAGTAGTTCTCCCTTTACTACCCTAGCCGATTAGACGTAACGTAAGGTAGCAAGCACAGGAGCCGGGCAACCCAACTATTGACCAAAGACATGATTCGGAGCCGATGCATATAATGCCGAACTCGGGACGCCGAATTGTGCTGAAAAGCTATTTGGACTTTTGTTTGGAAACACGTATGTTGTCTTATAGAGCCCCTGGCAGTTTTATGCCGAGGTGTGTATGTGGAACCACATAACAGACTGAATAAAAACGATACCGAATAAGAATTTCAGTTCACTGAAATCCGATTGATACGTCAAGACGTAATCTTACAGAAGGTACCATAATCACCAAGGCCATTTTACATGCTGGGGGTCTAGGGCTAAGGGAAAAGCTCTATACAGGTCTTTAAGCGAAGTTGTGATCTTACTGCCGCACATCTGCGCCGCTTTTTTCCCAAATAAGAAAGATTTCTTTAAAGGAATGGTCTTCAGCTCGGAAAGAGCTTTTCATGGGTCCGAAGAATGAGTAGGTGTTGATTCACCTGTGGTAAAAAAAGGGAAGGATGATTAAAGAAAGGGCAAGGCCGTATAAGGTCGAACCTTTGTATAGGCCTGTCCGTATATTGCCTCCGCCAAGGCCCAAGGTATTTTGAGTGCATAATTGTGCACACGCGGTACAAATTCCGCTGATGTACGTGGCGGCCGGTAGGGGATAGGCTGCTAATCCATCCCTGAAGTTGTCGGACTGCCGATATGTAGGACTGATCGGTCCTGCATGGGAAAGTCTGATGGCCTGACAGCCGAGGGGCTGTGCGGCTTGATAGGGCCACGTTGTGCTTTGGCTGCAATGGCCACTATGTGCTCCTCGGTGCGGAGGGAGCGCTCCCTGTTTCCATTGATTGTAATGACGCCACGTGGACCGGGCATCTTGAGCTTCAAATAGGCGTAATGTGGGACCACGTTGAAATGGGCAAAAGCAGTTCGTCTAAGCAGTGTGTGATAGCTGCTGCGGAAGGGGACAATGTTCAAGATCAAGTCCTCGCTTCGAAAGTTGTCTGGCGAGCCAAAGACTACTCCCAACGTAATTGAGCCCGTACAACGGGCCTCTTTTCCAGGTATTACTCCTTTGAAGGTAGTTCTAGTGGGTTTGATTCTTGACGGATCAATACCCATTTTGCAGACAATGTCCTGATAAAGTAGATTGAGGCTGCTGCCGTCATCCATGAGGACTCGCGTAAGATGGAATCCGCTGATGATTGGATCGAGGACCAAGGCTGTCGAGCTTCCATGACGGATGCTGGTTGGGTGGTCCTGTCGATCGAAGGTGATCGGACAAGCCGACCATGGGTTAAATTTGGGGGCAACCGGCTCCCTGGTGTAGATGTCCCATAGTGCGCGTTTGTGCTCCCTCCTGGGGATATGTGTGACATATATCATATTTACTATTTTTACTTTGGGGGAAATTGCTTCTGTCCCCCTGTGTTCGGCTGACGAGGCTCTTGGTCATCGTCGTTGCTTGGAGACCCCTTTCCCTTGTGTTCGGCGTTAAGCTTGCCGGCTTGTTTGAAGACCCAACAATTTCTGTTGGTGTGGTTGGTGGGTTTATTGGGGGTGCCATGAATCTGGCAAGGCCGATCAAGTATTCGATCTAGTCTGGATGGGCCATCTCTGTTTGCCTTGAATGCCTTTTTCCGTTGACCAGGTTTGGAGCCGCTGAATCTGGCGTTAACTGCCGTGTCTTGCGTTCCTTCATTGTTGTTTCAACGCTTGTGCTTGTCGCGTCGTGGCTTGCCATTGCCGTCCCTGGCTTCGGAGGTACCAGGGTCGCTGGTGCTATTGCTTCTGTGAGGAAGCCAGTTGTCTTCTCCCGCGCATAAACGGTCATAAGTGCGCTGAGGGCTGCCATGGACTTTGGCTTTTCTTGGCTGAGGTGTCGGGTGAGCCACTCGTCTCGGACGCTATGTTTGAAAGCCGCGAGGGCTTCTGCGTCCGGGCAATCCACAATCTGGTTCTTTTTGATTAGGAACCTTATCCAAAGTTGTCGGGCCGATTCCCCGGATTGTTGGATTATGTGGCTAAGGTCATCGGCGTTTGGGGGACGAACATAGGTACCCTGGAAGTTGTCTCTGAATGCATCCTCCAGGTCCTCCCAGCTACCAATAGAATTTTCTGGTAGGCTGTTCAGCCAGTGCCGTGCAGGTCCTTTGATCTTTAGCAGGAGGTATTTGATGGCATGAAGATCATCACCGCGAGCCATATGAATGTGGAGAATAAAGTCCGCAATCCATACTGCGGGATTTGTTGTTCCATAATAGGATTTGATATTCACGGGTTTAAACCCTTCTGGGAATTCGTGCTCCATTACTTCGTCAGTGAAGCAGAGGGGGTGTGCGGCGCCTCTATATCGGGCCAAATCGTGATGCAGCTTGGATGTAGTATGTCTACCATTTTCAGCTAGGGGGTGGTTATGCTTGTCGCGCCTGGCTAGATAGCCGTCCTCGCACATCGAGGCGCGCCCTTGCGGTCCGTAGATTGATCTGGTCTGGCCTGCTCTATTTTCCAAGTCCTGCCGTAGATCGTACGTATGTCCCCAAGCTATTGTGTCTCTACTTTTTCAGCGAGGTAGTGCGGGCTGGTGTTCGGCTTGAGTTGCCGTTTTTTCACGGCCATGTGGTAGCCGACCGTCTGCATTATGTGCTGATGGTATGGGATCTAGCGCCTCGTCGTCGAATTGCAGTAGCAGCTTACGCTTCGGGTAACTCTTGGTTGGGCGCTCAAGGCCGTATTCCTCGGCTTCCAGGACGTTAGTCCACCTATCGTTGAGCAGATCTTGATCAGCTTGAAGCTGTCGTTGCTTCGTTTTCAGGCTCCTTGCAGTGGCTATTAGCCGGCGCCTAAAGCGTTCCTGCTCAAGGGGTTCCTCAGGCACGATAAAGTCTTCGTCGCCGAGGCTCACCTCCTCCTCGGAGAATGGAAGATAATTACTATCCTCTGAGTCTTCATTTATAGCCTGGTCATCGGGGCTAATTTGCCCATCTTCCCGATTGTCCTGTTCGGAGGTTGGCTCGATGGGATCTTCTTGGTCTTCGATGTCGTCCGGAGTGTTGTTCTCTCCGGTGCCAGTATTGCTGTCTTTTCCACGGCATGATTTAGAGTGGCGCCACTGACGTAGGTGCTTTGGTTGAGTCTCGAGAGGTATATCCTCAACTGGATTTTTCTCATTATCGCCGTTACTCTCTTTGGGTGTATCCACCATATACACGTCACACGAAGAAGTGGCCGTCCATCATCCGGTGAATGGCGTGTTTTGGGCCTGCTCTTCTCTGGCATCGTCGCCTATATCGTCGATGTCTTCGGAGGTGTAATCGAGCATGTCGGTTAAGTCCTCGACAGTGGCTATGAAGTGGGTGGTGGGTGGGATGTAAAATTCCCCGCTCTCAGCCCCTAGTCCTGGTTGGGCATAGTCCGGACGTTGCTCCTCTTTAATGATGAGGGATCACATTAAGTCCAGAGCCTCGCTTAAAGGCGAGGTTCGGTCAGGGATAAGAGAGTTCGTGGAGTATGGCAGGGAGGAAACTCCTTGGCCGAGCTCACACGATGCTGACTTCGAGGGCTCGGGGTCAGTGTTCGGAGAAGAGTTCGGCTTCATAATGATTGCTGGTGACACTGCTTCATCCATCTCTCCCATACTAGGCTTAATAGCCGCAGAGAGTCCGGCGGTCTCGGGAATCCCATCTCCGGACCTGGAGACGCGCTCCGGATTTAAGGCCAGAGTAGAGGTTGGGGTCGCGAACCCTTGGAAGATCAAGTCTCCTCGGATATCCGTGACATAATCCAGATTTCCAAAACTAATCTGGTGACCTAGGGCATAGCTGTCGATTTGCTCTAGATGGCCAATCGGGATGGCCCGCAGTGCGAAGCCGCCGAACACGAAGATCTGGCCGGGGAGAAAGACCTCCCTTAGGGCAGCATTGTTGTAGACGATTGATGGGGCCATCGAACCTACTGGCGACGACATAGTGGAACTCTCAATGAAAGCACCAATGTCGCTGTCAAAACCGGCAGATCTCGGGTAGGGGGTCCCGAACTGTGCGTCTAAGGATTGATGGTAACAGGAGACAAGGGGCACAATGTTTTACCCAGGTTCGGTCCCTCTTGATGGAGGTAATACCCTACATCCTGCTTGATTGACTTTGATGAGTATAGGGGTTACAAGAGTTGATCTACCACAAGATCGTAATGGCTAAACCCTAATTTTCTAGTCTATGTGATTATGATTGCCTCTACGGACTAAACCCTCCGGTTTATATAGACATTGGAGAGGGCTAGGGTTATACAGAGTCGGTTTATAGAGAAAGGAATATTCACATCCGCATGCTAAGCTTGCCTTCCACGCCAAGGAGAGTCCCATCCAGACACGGGAGGAAGTCTTCCGTCTTGTATCTCCATGGCCCATTAGTCCGGCCCACGTCACATAGCCCGAACGCCCGAGGACCCCTTAATCCAGGACTCCCTCAAGCACCTCTTACCATTGCAAGTTAAATAGATCAAGTTGGCCAAACAAAACCCAAATATCGGAGAAGAAATACGAGGCTATAAGAGGTCATGCATATAAGAGATCAATGAAACTCAAATAACTTTCATGGATATAAAAAGATATGACTGATCATAAACTCGAAGTTCATCAGATCCCAACAAACACACCGCAAAAGAGTTAGCATCATCTAAGAGACCATTATATTGAGAATTCAGCAAGAGAGAGAAAGCCATCTAGCTACTAACTACGGCCCTGAAGGTCTACAAAGAACTACTCACGCATCATCAGAGAGGCACCAATGGAGATGGTGAACCCCATCCGAGATGGTGTCTAGACTGGATCTGGACTCTGTGTGGCTGGATGAATATTTCGTCAATGCCTTTAGGGTTTCTGGAATATTGTGGTATTTATAGAGCAAAGAGGCGGTCCGGGAGGCACTCGAGGTGGGCACAACCCACCAGGGCGCGCCTGGGCCTCTTGGCACGCCCTGGTGGGTTGTGCCCCCCTCGAGGCACCCCGCAGATGCAACCAGGGCCCATTGCCTTCCTTCTGGCCCATAAAAAATCATCATGGAGTTTCGTGGCATTTGGACTCCGTTTGATATTGATTTTCTGTGATGTAAAAAACATGGAAAAAATAACTGGCACTTGGCACTATGTCAATAGGTTAGTACCAAAAAATGATATAAAATGACTATAAAATGATTATAAAACATCCAAGATTGATAATAAAACAGCATGGAACAATCAAAAATTATAGATATGTTGGAGACGTATCAGCATCCCCAAGCTTAACTCCTACTCGTCCTTGAGTAGGTAGGTGATAAAAACAGAATTTTTGATGTGGATTGCTGTTCATCAAGTCATACCATATTCTTTTCTTTATAGCATGGACATTTGGACTTTTATGTGATTCAAAGCAATAGTCTAGTTTTGACATAATAATTTAGATACTCAAGCATATCAACAAGCAACCATGTCTTTCAAAATATCAATGCTAAAGTAAGTTATCCCTAGCCCATCATGCTCAAACATTGATCCATTCATGAAACACACTCAAATATTAACTACACTCAATATTTGAGCATGATCATATTGCCTCCTAGTTGGTGCTTTTATGAGAGAAGATGGAGACTCAAATTTCAAAAAATAAAAATTGCATAAAGTAAAAGAAAGGCCCTTCGCAGAGGGAAGTAGGGATTTGTAGAGGTGCCAGAGCTCAAAGCGAAAAATTAGAGATAAAAACATTTTGGGAGGTGTATCCATCCCACCAACGAAAACAACTTAGAGTTCCCAACACTTTCCATGCTAGATATGCCATAGGCGGTTCCCAAACAGAAAATAAAGTTTATTCCTTTTTCCACCATAAATTTCACTTTCCATGGCTAACCGTATCCATGGGTGCCCACCATACCAACACTTTCCAAGGAATTTATTATTTGACAACATAAAGTAAATTCATTTTTTTTCATTTCGGGACTCGGCATCCCTAATACCTTTGCCTTACTCTCGTGCAATGACAAGTGAATAAACACTCATCTTGAGAATAGCACATCTAGCATGGAAAATATTAGTCACCCTACACCGCTCCGCGAGCGAAACAAACACACAAAGGAGAAGTTTATTTTGAAAATTAGAGATGGCACATGCAAATTTGCTTAGAACGGCAAAAGAATACCGCATATAGGAGATATAGTGGATTCATGTGGCAAAACTGGTTTAAAGGATATTGGATGCACAAGTAGAGGTCATACTTAGTGCAAAATGAAGGCTAGCAAAAAGATTGAGAAGCGACCAACCAAGAAACGAATAATCTCATAAGCAAGCATTAAGCATAGTTAACACCGAATAATGCACCACAAGTAGGATATAATTTTGATTGCATGATTATTGACTTTCGTGCATGCATAGGGAATCGCAAACCTTAACACCAATATTCTTACTAGAGCACAATTACTCATCAACATAACTCACATATCACATCGTCATATCTCAAAACAATTACTAAGAATCAAGTTTATTTTGTCCAATGATCTTCATGACATTTTCTTTTTCTTTATCCTTCTTGGATATCTATCACTTTGGCACTAATTTTCATGTGTTGCTTTTCATAAGCTCGAACAAGTATAAGTGAAGATCATGAGCATAACAAATTTTTATTTCTCTCAAAATAATTAAGTGAAGCAAGAGATAATTTCTTCAAAATTTTACTAACTCTCAAACAAATCTAAGTGCAAGAGAGCATTTCTTCAAAAATAACAAAGCACACCGTGCTCAAAAATATATAAGTGAAGCACCAGAGCAAGTCCTAGCTCATAAAAGATTTAAGTGAAGCATAGAGAGCAATTCTAACAAGTCATGACATAATTTTGGCTCTCTCAAATAGGTGTGTCCAGCAAGTATTGATGACTTAAAACACAAAATAAAACAAGCAAAGACACATATCATACAAGATGCTCCGAGCAAAACACATATCATGTGACGAATAAAAATATAGCCTCGAGTAAAATACAGATAGTTGTTGGAAGAAAGCGGGGATGCCACTCGGGGGCATCCCCAAGCTTAGTTGGTTGCTCATTCTTGGATAATAGCTTGGGATGCCGGGGCATACCCAAGCTTAGGCTCTTACATCCTTCCTTCATCCATCGTAAGATAACCCAAAACTTGAAAACTTCAATCACACAAAACTCAACAAAAACCTTCGTGAGATCCGTTAGTATAAGAATAATAAACCACTACTATAAGTGATGTATCAAACCAATTCATATTTTGTTTTTGTATTATATCTATTGTATTCCAACTTTTCTATGGCAAAAACTCATCAAAGAAAACCATAGAGCCATCAAAATAAGCACACAACACAAAGAATACATAATCTATCAAAATAGAATAGTTCGTAGCAATTTGACTATTTCGAACACTTTTGTAACTCCACAAATTATGCCAAATTAGGACGACCTGAGTAATTTGTATATTGATCTACTGCAATTGGAATGGGTATTTTATCGCTCTCTGGTAAAAAACGATAAATGTTTTTGTGAGTCCAAACTTTTTGTTTTTTCAGCAAGATCAAACAACTATTGCCCAAGAAGATCCTAAAGGATTTACTTGGCACAAACACTAATTAAAACATAAAAAACACAATCATAACAGTAGCATAATTGTGCTAACACTCAAGAACAGAAAGCAAAAAGCAAAAATATATTTTATTCATTGGATTGCCTCCCAACAAGCACTATAGTTTTACGCTGTTAGCTAGGCATAAAGCAAGGATCTAAGTTTTGTCTTCCGAAGGTTTGGCAACTTTTGTAAGGGTTTTCTCAAACCCGGGAGGCTCTTTACGCTTCCCTAAATTCCCCGGGAAAGAAACCATCTTAAGATCCAAAATATCCAACCGCTTGTTGCAAAGAGTAATCAAGGTATTCATTCGGTTGATACTACCATTGAGGTCTTTGAGGGGTTCATTATATTTCTGTATTTCAACCATATGCTTATGTAAATCACCAAGTTTGTCCAACATTTAAGCTCCCTCGGGGGTAAAATGAAACCCCTTCTTTTGAGGTGGAATTCCCAAGATTCCCTCTAAGAGTTCATAGGCAGCATTGGCATCAAGTTCAATAAAAATTCCTTTAGCAGCGAAATCAAGAAGTTGTCTATGATGCAAACCCAATCCTATGTAAAAATTATGAAGCAAAACCTTGGTGTCCCCCTTTAAGTTGGAAATACGATACGATTCCATAAGGCTATACCAGGCATCTTTCAAATTTTCTCCTTGTCTTTGTTTGAAGTACAAGACTTCAAAATCTGGTGACAAAGGAGGGGTAGGGATGCTTGCCATCAAGACTAGAAAGCAAGAGAACGGCGAACAGAAAAAGAGAGGCGGATAAAATGGCAATTCTTTGTGAAGTGGGGGAGAGGAAAACGAGAGGCAAATGTAAAATAATGTAAATTGCAAGGAGATGAGATTTGTGATTAGGAACCTGGTTATGTTGAAGATCCTCCCCGCAACGGCGCCAAAAATTCTCCTTGATGGTAGCTGGAACTATGTCGGTATTTCCCTAGAGAGGGAGGGATGATGTAGCACAATGACGGTAGGTATTTCCCTCAGTTATGAAACCAAGGTATCGAACCAGTAGGAGAACCAAGCAACACAACGTAAGCAACACCTGCACACAAATAACAACACCTCGCAACCCGACGTGTTAAAGGGGTTGTCAATCCCTTCCGGGGTACGACGCCTCAAGATATGCAAACATATGTGAGGTAAATTGTAGTAGATTGATAGATTGAACGCCAAATAAAATAAATAAATATAAAACACAGCAAGGTATTTTCGTATTTTTTGGTTTAATAGATCTGAATAAAAATGCAAAGGAAAAGTAGATCACAAGGCAAATATATGAGAAAGAAGACCCGGGGGCCGTAGGTTTCACTAGTGACTTCTCTCGAGAAAAATAGCAAACGATGGGTAAACAAATTACTATTGGGCAATTGATAGAACTTCAAATAATTATAATGATATCTAGGCAATGATCATTACATAGGCATCACGTCCAAGATTAGTAGACCAACTCCTGCCTGCATCTACTACTATTACTCCACACATCAACCGCTATCCAGCATGCATCTAGTGTATTATGTTCATGGAAAACAGAGTAATGCAATAAGAATGATGACATGATGTAGACAAGATTCGTTTATCTATATGGCGGTAGATATAAATCTCGTCTTTCTATCCTTAGTAGCAACGATACATACGTGTCGGTTCCCTTTCTATCACTGGGATCAAACACCGTAAATCGAACCCACTACCGGGCACCTCTTCCCATTGAAAGATAAATAGATCAAGTTGGCCAAACAAAACCCAAATATCAGAGAAAAAATATGAGGCTATAAGAGATCAAAGAAACTCAAATAACTTTCATGGATATAAAAATATATGACTGATCATAAACTCGAAGTTCATCAGATCCCAATAAACACACCGCAAAAGAGTTACATCATATGGATCTCCAAGAGACCATTGTATTGAGAATTCAGCATGAGAGAGAAAGCCATCTAGCTACTAACTATAGACCCAAAGGTCTACAAAGAACTACTAACGCATCATCGGAGAGGCACCAATGGAGGTGGTGAACCCCATCCAAGATGGTGTCTAGATTGGATCTGGTGGTTCTGGACTCTGCGGCTGCTGGATGAATATTTCGCCGATGCCTTTAGGGTTTTTGGAATATTGTGGTATTTATAGAGCAAAGAGGCGGTCCGGGGGGCACCCGAGGTGGGCACAACCCACCAGGGCGCGCCTGGGCCTCCCGGCGCACCCTGGTGGGTTGTGCCCCCCTCGGGGCACCCCCGAGTGCAACCAGGGCCCATTGCCTTCCTCCTGGCCCATAAAAAATCATAGTGGAGTTTCGTGGCAGTTGGACTCTGTTTGATATTGGTTTTCTACGATGTAAAAAACACAGAAAAAACAACAACTGGCACTTGGCACTATGTCAATAGGTTAGTACCAAAAAATGATATAAAATGACTATAAAATGATTGTAAAACATCCAAGATTGATAATAAAACAGCATGGAACAATAAAAAATTATAGATATGTTGGAGATGTATCAATCAGTACTTGAGCTTCCATAGTTTTATTCTCCTCTAGCTCCTGGGTCCGCTGCGCGAGCAGAGCTCGGATCTCTTCGTCCTTACTGCACAGCTAGGCGGCAAATGACTCCTCTCTTGTGGCAAGGTCCCTTTCCTTGGCATCAAGTTGTGCTTGCCATTCGGACAACTTGCCGGTCGGGGCTGCTGCTTCCTTCTTAGCAACGGCAAGCTTCTCCTCCTCACCCTTGATGCTGTGAAGTTTCTCCTCATGCCATTTTCTGGTTTCCACGACCCTCTCGTCCAGCTTTTGCTCGACCAACTCCACAGCCTACTGCTCAGCTTGGATCTTGTCCCAGCGTGTGCTATATCTCTCTTGCATGTCCTGAAAACTAGTAGCCATGGTTTTCAGGAGGCAAGGTCGGCGGTGCTATCATCATAGATGCCTGTTCCAGTGGAGCCGTGGGACAAGGGGATGACGATCTCAGCAAATGCGTGCTCAGGGGTAGTCTTCCCGGCATTAGATGTGCCGGGGACTTCGGAATGATGCAGTTGAAGAGAAGATGCCTGTAGATTTATCATGAGCCACTCTTCCGGCAATATTGGGTGATGAACGGTGCTTGGGTCCCCGTGGCCAGCATCTCTCATCACTACGTCAGCGCAGGCAGAGGCGGATGCGCTACCGGGAGCCTTGAGTGCTTTCTCGGTAGCCTTCCTGGCCTCTTTGGTTTCTAATACTACAACATCTGCAACAGAAATTCTGATAGCTTCATCAGCTGCGCTCATTTCAATCTCTTGAACATCTACGATGGGCTCCTCCTCCTCCAATGGGGTTTAGCCTGTAAGATGGGAAAGAAAGGGTGAAGAGTGGGAATAATTCAAGATTCAAATCATGTTCGAAAAACAAAAAAGAAAAAAACTAGAATAAAAAGGGCACTCGACAAAGGTTTACCTTGACGGGCTTGTGGAGGAGACCTTGGGTCTTCTCTGGCAACGTCAGCTATCGTCGCTCGGTCCCTGACAACGTTGGTTGTCGTCAAGTCCTTGACACGGATGATTTCCTCTTGGCGCTCCTCTGAAGGAGGGGTGGACCTTGTCGGCGAGCTGCTTAGCAGAGGAGCAGAGGTTGAGGGCGTCACTAAGGGGTACGATCCTTGATGCTTTCCCTCTGGAATATTGCTTCCTACCTCCTTGTTGGTCTCCATGACGACGGTCTCGTCGGTGGAGCTTGCTAGCAAGAATTGGGGACTAGAGCCGGCAACATTTGAAGGAGTATGTTCTTCTTCAACATATGTTGTCGCCTCGCTCTCTTCGGCAAGCCTGGCCTTCTTCTGGCGCCTCTCCACCAATGCACCATATCCCCGCAAGACCAAGTTGTCTGGGATGATCAAAATCAACAGCAGATGCAAAAAATGTATGATGATGGGAGAGTGGAGTGCTTACTCCTCTTCCTCATCGGGCTCGTTGAGAACGGATAAGTCGTAGAGCGCTACCACCTCGGCTCTGGTCGTGGCAGGTGGCAGTGGAGGGCTCCTAGCCCGCTTCATCCTCGGAGAAGCTCGGGGTTGTGAAGCACCCACCTCTTTAGCAACTGATGAAGGAGGTTGCCGCCGAGAAGGTTGTGCACGAGAAGCCTTGTCGCTCGCCTTGGCCTCGACAAGCTCTGTGCTTGGCGGATCAGGGCGTGCTGTCTTCTTCTTGCTGGGCTTCTTTGCGATGGCAACTCAGGTGTAGGCGGGAGGAATGTACTCATCCTTGTCCTCGTCGTCCCCCTTTGTCTCTCTGGCGGCCTCCTCCTCCTCATCCTCGTGCTCCCCGGCAGGATCATCGTCATTGATGGTCTCATCGGTATGCTCTTTGGCATCTTCTTCAGCGGGCCTCTCTTTGGCATCATCCTCAACATGCTCACTAGCACCCTCTTGGGTGTGCTCTGCAGTCTGCTCCACCACCTGCTTCCCCTTGTTGGCGGCCTCGGTTTTCTTCCGGAGATGTTCGGCCTTCTTAGCCTCTTCGGCCCTAGCCTTGAGGAATGTGGCCTCGTCATCTCTGGTAGGGTGAACCATGTCATTCTTCACCCTAACGGCCTTCTCCTTCAGCCCGACAATCCACTTGTCCACCTCCGCCTTGTAGGGCTCTATCCATCACTCCACAACACCCTTGGCGTCGCACTTCAGCATTTTGGCCAGGATGTCACCCTGCTACTTGTGAGCTACATTGGGATTTTCCCGAAGAGGAGAGGATGATGCCGTACAGTAGAGATAAGTATTTCCCTCCGTTATGAAACCAATGTCATCAATCCAGTAGGAGAACCAAGCAAAACTATGTAAACAACACCTGCACACAAACAACAAATACTTGCAACCCAACACGTAGAGGGGTTGTCAATCCCTCAAAGGTTACGAGCAAGGTTAAATTGTATAGGTTTTGATATATAGATCTGGCAAAAATAAAAAATAAATAAAATAAAATTGCATCAAGGTATTTTTAGTTTTAATATATGATAGAAAATAGACCCCGGGGCCATAGTTTTCACTAGAGGCTTCTCTTGAGAAAATAGAATACGGTGGGTAAACAAATTACTATTGGGCAATTACAGAAAAGCAAATAATTATGATGATATACAAGGTAATGATCATGTATATAGGCATCACATCCAAGATTAGTAGACTGAAACGATTATGCATCTACTATTATTACCCCACACATCGATCTCTATCTAGCATGCATCTAGTGTATTAAGTTCATGGAAAAACTGAGTAATGCTTTAAGCAAGATGACATGATATAGACAAGATAAACTCACTTATGAAAAAACCTCAGCTTGTTACCCTTAATAGCAACGACACATGCATGGCATGTCTCTTCCTATCACTGAGATTGAGCACCGCAAGATCGAACCCATCACAAAGCACCTCTTTGATGGAAATATGCCCTAGAGGCAATAATAAAGTCATTATTATTATGTTTCTTTATTCATAATAAAGGTTTATTATTCATGCTAGAATTGTATTGATCAGAAACTTAAATACATGTGTGTATACCCGTGTCCCTAGTGAGCCTCTACTAGACTAGCACGTTGATCAAAGATGGTTAAGGTTTCCTAACCATAGACATGTGTTGTCACTTGATAATGGGATCACATCATTAGGAGAATGATGTGATGGACAAGACCCATCCGTTAGCTTAGCATATGATCGTTAGTTTATTGCTATTGCTTTCTTAATGTCAAATACATATTCCTTCAACTATGATATCATGCAACTCCTAGATACCGGAGGAATACCTTGTGTGCTATCAAACGTCACAACGTAACTGGGTGATCATAAAGATGCTCTACAGGTATCTCCGAAGGTGTCTATTGAGTTGGCATGGATCGAGACTAGGATTTGTCACTCCAAGTATCGAAGAGGTATCTCTGGGCCCTCTCGGTAATACACATCACAAGAAGCTTGCAAGCAAAGTGACTAAGGAGTTACTTATGAGATGATTTATTATGGAACGAGTAAAGAGACTTGCCGGTAACGAGATTGAACTAGGTATGAAGATACCGACGATCGAATCTTGAGCAAGTAACATACCGACACACAAAGGGAATTACGTATGTTGTCATAAGGTTCGACCGATAAAGATCTTCGTAGAATATGTAGGAACCAAAATGGGCAGCTAGGTTCTGCTATTGGTTATTGATCCGAGAGGCATCTCGGTCATGTCTACATCATCCTCGAAACCGTAGGGTCCGCACGCTTAACGTTCGTTGACGATATAGTATTATATGAGTTATGTGATTTGGTAACCAAATGTTGTTTGGAGTCTCGGATGAGATCACGAACATGATGAGGAGCTCTGGAATGGTCCGGAGGTAAAGATTGATATATAGGATGATGCTATTTGGAAACCGAAAAGGTTTCGGAGTGTATCGGGAAATCATCGAATCACTAGAAGGGGTTCCGGGAAGCCACGGGAGGTTAATGGGCCTTATGGGACAAGAAGGGGGAACACACCAGCCCACAAGGGGCTAGTGCACCCCTTCCCTTGGCCGCAGGCCCTAGGGGTGGAGAAGGGGGAGGGCTAGCCCCTCCTTCCTTCCCTCCACCTAGGAGGAAGGAAAGGGGGGTGCCTCCTCCTGCCTTCCTCGCAGGCATACAAGGAAGGAGGGGCGCTAGAGGGCAGGTGCCCAAGGGGGTGGGCCGGCCACCCTTGGGGCACCTCCTGACGGCCTCCACTCCCCCACCTATATACATATACATATACATATACATATACATATACATATATGAGGGAGGGGGCGCCACACAACCTCACGACAATCTCTTAGCCGTGTGCGGTGCCCATCTCCACAGTTTAGTCCTCCGTCTAGTTTTCTGTAGTGCACGGCAAAGCCCTGTGGGAACAAGTTCACCACCACCGTCACCACGCCGTCGTGCTGCCAGAACTCATCTACTACTTCGCCCATCTTGCTGGATCAAGAAGTCAAGGACGTCATCGAGCTGAACGTGTGCTGAACGCGGAGCTGCCATACATTTGGTACTTGATCGATTGGATCGCAAAGGTGCTCAACTACATCAACCGTGTTGTTAAATGCTTCCGCTCTATGGTCTACGAGGGTATGTAGACATACTCTCCCCTCTCACTGCTATGCATCTCCATGGGTAGATCTTACGTGTGTGTAGATTTTTTTGTTTTCCATGCAATGTTCCCCAACAGTGGCATCAGAGCCAGGTCTATGCGTAGATGATATGCACGAGTAGAACACAAAGGAGTTGTGGGTGGTGATGGTCATACTGCTTACCACCAACGTCTTATTTTGATTCAGCGGTATTGTGGAATGAAGCGGCCCGGACAAACCTTACATGTCCATGAAGGAAATATGCCCTAGAGGCAATAATAAAGATGTTATTTTATATCTCCTTATTCATGATAAAGGTTTATTATTCATGCTCGAATTGTATTGATCGGAATCTTAAATACATGTGTGAATACATAAACAAATACTGTGTCCCTAGTAAGCCTCTTCTAGACTAGCTCGTTGATCAAAGATGGTTAAGGTTTCCTAACCATAGACATGTGTTGTCATTTGATAATGGAATCACATCATTAGGAGAATGATGTGATGGACAAGACCCATTCGTTATCTAAGGATATTGATCATTCAGTTTATTGCTAATGCTTTCTTAATGTCAAATACATACTCCTTCGACTATGAGATTATGCAACTACCGGATACCGGATGAATACCTTGTGTGCTATCAAACATCACAACGTAACTGGGTGATCATAAAGGTGCTCTACAGGTATCTCCGAAGGTGTTTGTTGAGTTGGAATAGATTGAGATTAAGATTTTTCACTCCGAGTATCGGAGAGGTATCTCTGGGCCCTCTCGGTAATACACATCATAAGAAGCTTTGCAAGCAATGTGACTAATGAGTTAATTGCAAGATTGTGTATTACGGAACGAGTAAAGAGATGATACGTCTCCAACGTAACTATAATTTTTTATTGTTCCATGCTATTATATTATCTTTTTTGGATGTTTAATGGGCATTATTATGCAATTTTATATTATTTTTGGGACTAACCTATTAACCGAAGGCCTAGTGCAAATTGCTGTTTTTTTTGCCTATTTCAGTGTTTCACAGAAAAGGAATATCAAACGGAATCCAAATGGAATGAAACCTTCGTGAGGTTCTTTTTTGGAACAAACGCAATCCAGGAGACTTGGAGTGGAGCTCAAGGAAGCAGCGAGGCGGCCACGAGGTAGGGCGGCGCGCCCAGGGGGCAGGCGCCCCCACCCTCGTGGGCCCCTCGCAGCTCCACCGACCAACTTCTTTCACCTATATATATATATACTCTTATATCCTGAAAAGATTGAGGGGAGCCACGAAACCACTTTTCCACCACCGCAACCTTCTGTACCCGTGAGATACCATCTGGGGACCTTTTCCGGTGATCTGCCGGAGGGGATTCGATCACGGAGGGCTTCTACATCAACACCATAGCCTCTCCGATGATGTGCGAGTAGTTTACCTCAGACCTTTGGGTCCATAGTTATTAGCTAGATGGCTCCTTCTCTCTCTTTGGATCTCAATACAAAGTTCTCCTTGATGTTCTTGGAGATATATTCGAGGTAATTCTTTTTGTGGTGTGTTTGCCGAGATCCAATGAATTGTGAGTTTATGATTAAGATTATCTATGAACAATATTTGATTCTTCTCTGAATTCTCAAACTCATGATTTGATATCTTTGCAAGTCTCTCGAATTATCAGTTTGGTTTGGCCTACTAGATTGATCTTTCTTGCAATGGGAGAAGTGTTTAGCTTTGGGTTCAATCTTGCGGTGTCCTTTCCTAGTGACAGCAGGGGCAGCAAGGCACGTATTGTATTGTTGCCATCGAGTATAAAAAGATGGGGTTTATATCATATTGCTTGACTTTATCCCTCTACATCATGTCATCTTGCCTAACGCGTTACTCTGTTCTTATGAACTTAATACTCTAGATGCATGCTGGATAGAGGTCGATGTGTGGAGTAATAGTAGTACATGCAGAATCATTTCGGTCTACTTGACACGGACGTGATGCCTATGTTCATGATCATGCCTAGATATCGTCATAACTATGCGCTTTTCTATCAATTGCTCGGCAGTAATTTGTTCACCCACCGTATTATATGCTATCTTGAGAGAAGCCACTAGTGAAACCTATGGCCCCCAGGTCTACTTTACATCATATGAGTTTTCGATCTACAATTCTTGTTTGCTATTTTTTTGCAATATTTACATTTCAATCTATACAACAAAAATACCAAAAATATTTATCTTATTATCATTCTGAGATCTCACTTTCATAAGTGACGGTGAAGGGATTGACAACCCCTTTATCGTGTTGGTTGCAAGGTTCTTGTTTGTTTGTGCAGGTACTAGGTGACTTGCGTGTAGTCTCCTACTGGATTGATACCTTGGTTCTCAAAAACTGAGGGAAATACTTACGCTACTTTGCTGCATCACCATTTCCTCTTCAAGGGAAAACCAACGCATGCTCAAGAGGTAGCAAGAAGGATTTCTGGCGCCATTGCCGAGGAGATCTAAGCGAAGCCAAGACATACCAAGTACCCATCACAAACTCTTATCCCTCGCATTACATTATTTGCCATTTGCCTCTCGTTTCCCTCTCCCCCACTTCACCCTTGCCGTTTTATTCGCCCTTCTTCCGTTCGTCTCTTTCTGCTTGCCTTTTGTGTGTTCGTTCTTAGTACGTTTTGTTGCCATCATGTCTGAAACTAGGGAGGTTATCATTGAAAAGGATAATAGTAACAATGGGGGGAACGTTGATGCTTTTGATTATCCTCATGAAGAACCTACTATTTTACACACTAAAAAGTTTCGGATCGGTAGTGGTGATATTATTGGAAAAGGAGTTATTCAAGATTTCTTTACTTGTGCCGGTGCTTTGCCCACCATGAGCGGGTCTATTCTTCATAAAACTAGCAGTCTTGTGGATGCTATATCTTTGCTCATGGTTGAAATTGAAAGACAATTTATCCACATGCATCCTTGCATACAGAGGATTTTTCTAGAATTTTCTAATATTGAGCATTCTTTTGTTAAGCGAGCAACTACCATCTTTTTAGCTCATGAGTTCAGATTTATAATAAAAGAGGCCAATGAAATTTTTGCGCATTATAGGGTGGATGCCGGCCGTCCTCCCATAGAAGCAATTCTTTTCTATCAAGAATACATATTGCGCTTACGATCTGTAGATCATGTTGCTTTTAATGAAAACCTTAGAAAAAAGGTTCCTACCGATGTTCTAGTTGACAGGATTTCTGAACTTAATGATAATTTTGCTATCCAGAACAATGGGTTAGGTTTCTCCCTTGAACAAAGGCTCATGACTTTTTGCCAAAAGAATGCTTATAATGATGAGTTGGTTGTGCAATATGAGGGGCCAAAGGAGGAACCAATACCTCCCGAGCTTGATATTGGGGACTTTTGTCCCATTAAATTTAGCCCTTTTGATTACTTTTTATTGCCTCAAAGAAAACTTGCTGCTGAATGTAGGGAGTATAAGATGAGTTTTTACGATTTGCCTTATCATTATCATGGCAATACCTAGATCTATTCTTGTTTTTATGCCTAGCTAGGGGCGTTAAACGATAGCGCTTGTTGGGAGGCAACCCAATTTTATTTTTGTTTCTTGATTTTTGTTCCTGTTTAGTAATAAATAAATCATCTATCCTCTATTATGATTGTGTTTTTATGTTTTAATTAGTGTTTGTGCCAAGTAAAGCCTTTATGATCTTCTTGGATGATTGTTATTTGATCTTGCTGAAAAAACATAAAGTATGCGCTCACGAGAATAATTTTCGTTTTTTACCAGAGAGCAATAAAATACCAATTCCAACTGCAGTAGATCAATATACAAATTATTTAGGGCGTCTTAATTTCTAAGGATTTTTGGAGTTACAGAAGTATTCGAAACCTACAGATTACTACAGACTGTTTTGTTTTTGACAGATTCTGTTTTTCGTGTGTTGTTTGCTTATTTTGATGAATCTATGGCTAGTATCGGGGGGTATGAACCATAGAGAAGTTGGAATAAAGTATGTTTAACACCAATATAAATAAAAGAATTAGTTCATTACAGTACATTAAAGTGGTGGTTTGTTTTCTTATACTAACGGAGCTCATGAGATTTTCTGTTGAGTTTTGTGTTGTGAAGTTTTCAAGTTTTTGGGTAAAGATTTGATGGATTTTGGAACAAGGAGTGGCAAGAGCCTAATCTTGGGGATGCCCAAGGCACCCCAAGTTAAAATTCAAGGACAACCAAAACCCTAAGCTTGGGGATGCCCCGGAAGGTATCCCCTCTTTCGTCTTCATCTATCGGTAACTTTACTTGAGGCTATATTTTTATTCACCACATGATACATGTTTTGCTTGGAGCGTCTTATATGATTTGAGTCTTTGCTTTTTAGTTTACCACAATCATCCTTGCTGTACACACCATTCGGGATAGACAAACATGAATCATAATTTATTAGAATACTTTATGTTCTTCACTTATATCTTTTGAGCTAGATAATTTTGCTCTAGTGCTTCACTTATATCCTTTTAGAGCACGGTGGTGGTTTTATTTTATAGAAATTATTGATCGCTCATGCTTCACTTATATTATTTTGAGAGTCTTTTAGAACAGCATGGTAATTTGCCTTGGCTATAAAATTAGTCCTAATATGATAGACATCCAGGATGGGTATAATAAAAACCTTCATATAGAGTGCATTAAATGTTATGAGAAGCTTGATAATTGATAGTTGTTTTGAGATATAAAGATGGTAATATTAGAGTCGTGATAGTGGAGTAATTATAGAATTGAGAAATACTTGTGTTGAAGTTGGCAAGTCCCGTAGCATGCACATATGGTAAACGTTGTGTGACAAATTTGAAGCATGAGGTGTTCTTTGATTGCTTTCCTTATGAGTCGCGGTCAGGGATGAGCGATGGTCTTTTCCTACCAATCTATCCCCCTAGGAGCATGCGGGTAGTGCTTGGTTTTGATGATTTGTAGATTTTTTCAATAAGTATGTGAGTTCTTTATAACTAATGTTGAGTCCATGGATTATACGCACTCTCACCCTTCCGTCATTGCTAGCCTCTTCGGTACCGTGCATTGCCCTTTCTCACATCGAGAGTTGGTGCAAACTTCGCCGGTGCATCCAAACCCCGTGATATGATATGCTATATCACACATAAGCCTCCTTATATCTTCCTCAAAACAGCCACCATACCTACCTATTATCGCATTTCCATAGCCATTCCGAGATATATTGCCATGCAACTTTCCACCGCTCCGTTTATTATGACACGCTCCATCATTGTCATATTGCCTTGCATGATCATGTAGTTGACATCATATTTGTGGCAAAGCCACCTTCATAATTCTTTCATACATGTCACTCTTGATTCATTGCATATCCCGGTACACCGCCGGAGGCATTCACATAGAGTCATGTTTTGTTCTAAGTATCGAGTTGTAATTCTTGAGTTGTAAGTAAATAAAAGTGTGATGATTTTCATTATTAGAGCATTGTCCCATGTGAGGAAAATTATTCTAAAAGAGAGAGAGAGAGAGAGAGAATGAGAGAAAAAGAGAGAAGGGGTAATGTTACTATCCTTTTTCCACACTTGTGCTTCAAAGTAGCACCATGATCTTCATGATAGAGAGTCTCCTATTTTGTCACTTTCATATACTAGTGGGAATTTTCCATTATAGAACTTGGCCTGTATATTCCAGTGATGGGCTTCCTCAAAAATACCCTAGGTCTTCATGAGCAAGCAAGTTGGATGCACACCCACTTAGTTTCTTTTGTTGAGCTTTCATATATTTATAGATCTAGTGCATTCGTTGCATGGCAATCCCTACTCCTTGCATTGACATCAATTGATGGGCATCTCCATAGCCCGTCGATTAGCCGTGTCAATGTGATATTTTCTCCTTTTTTCTCTTCTCACACAACCTCCATCATCATATTCTATTCCACCCATAGTGCTATATCCATGGCTCGCGCTCATGTATGGCGTGAAAGTTGAAAGAGTTTGAAAAGGCTAAAGTATGAAACAATTGCTTGGCTTGTCATCGGGGTTGTGCATGATGGGAGCATTTTGTGTGACGAAAATGAAGCATGTCCAAACTATATGATTTTGTAGGGATAAGCTTTCTTTGGCTATGTTATTTTGATAAGACATAATTTCTTGGTTAGCATGCTTGAAGTATTATTATTTTTATGTCAATATTAAACTTCTGTCTAGAATCTTTTGGATCTAAACATTCATGCCGCAATAAAGAGAATACATTGAAAATTATGTTAGGTAGCATTCCACATCAAAAATTCTGTTTTTATCATTTACCTACTCGAGGATGAGCTGGAATTAAGCTTGGGGATGCTTGATACGTCTCCAACGTATCTATAATTTTCGATTGTTCCATGCTATTATATTATCTGTTTTGGATGTTTAATGGGCTTTATTATGCACTTTTATATTATTTTGGGGACTAACCTATTAGGCGAAGGCCCGCAAATTGCTGTTTTTTTGCCTATTCAGTGTTTCGCAGAAAAGGAATATAAAACAGAATCCAAACGGAATGAAACCTCCGCGAGGATCTTTTTTTGGAACAAATGCAATCCAGGAGACTTGGAGTGGAGGTCAAGGAAGCAGCAAGGCGGCCACGAGGTAGGGTGGCGTGCCCAGGGGGTGCAAGCATGCCCCCCACCCTCGTGGGCCCCTCGCAGCTCCACCGACCTACTTCTTTTGCCTATATATACTCTTATACCCTGAAAACATTAAGGGGATCCACGAAACTACTTTTCCACCGCCACAACCTTCTGTACCCGTGAGATCCAATCTGGGGACCTTTTCCGGCGATCTGCCGGAGGGGGATTCGATCACGGAGGGCTTCTACATCAACACCATAGCCTCTCCGATGATGTGTGAGTAGTTTACCTCAGACCTTCGGGTCCATAGTTATTAGCTAGATGGATTCTTCTCTCTCTTTGGATCTCAATACAAAGTTCTCCTTGATGTTCTTGGAGATCTATTCGATGTAATTCTCTTTGCGGTGTGTTTGCCGAGATCCGATGAATTGTGGGTTTACGATTAAGATTATCTATGAACAATATTTGATTCTTCTCTGAATTCTCATACACATGATTTGATATATTTGCAAGTCTCTTTGAATTATCAGTTTGGTTTGGCCTACTAGATTGATATTTCTTGCAATGGGAGAAGTGTTTAGCTTTGGGTTCAATCTTGCGGTGTCCTTTCCTAGTGACAGCAGGGGCAGCAAGGCACGTATTGTATTTTTGCCATCGACGATAAAAAGATGGGGTTTATATCATATTGCTTGAGTTTATCCCTCTACATCATGTCATCTTGCCTAATGCGTTACTCTGTTCTTATGAACTTAATACTCTAGATGCATGCTGGATAGAGGTCGATGTGTGGAGTAATAGTAGTAGATGCAAAATCGTTTCGGTCTACTTGACACAGACGTGATGCCTATGTTCATGATCATGCCTAGATATCATCATAACTATGCACTTTTATATCAATTGCTCGGCAGTAATTTGTTCACCCACCATATTATATGCTATCTTGAGAGAAGCCACTAGTGAAACCTATCGCCCCTGAGTCTACTTTACATCAAATGAGTTTCCGATCTACAATTCTAGTTTACTATTTATTTTGCAATCTTTACTTTTCAATCTATACAACAAAAATACCAAAAATATTTATCTTATTATCTTTATCAGATTTCACTTTCGTAAGTGACCGTGAAGGGATTGACAACCCCTTTATCGCGTTGGTTGCAAGGTTCATGTTTGTTTGTGTAGGTACTAGGCGACTTGCATTTAGTCTCCTACTGGATTGATACCTTGGTTCTCAAAAACTGAGGGAAATACTTACGCTACTTTTCTGCATCACCCTTTCCTCTTCAAGGGAAAACCAACACATGCTCAAGAGTTAGTAAGAGACTTGTTGGTAATGAGATTGAACTAGGTATGAAGATACCGATGATTGAATCTCGAGCAAGTAACATACCGATGGACAAAGGGAATTACATATGTTGTCATAAGGTTCGACTGACAAAGATCTTCATAGAATATGTAGGAGCCAATACATGCATCTAGGTTCCGCTATTGGTTATTGACTGGAGAGGTGTCTCGGTCATGTCTACATAGTTCTCGAACCCATAGGGTCCGCCCGCTTAACGTTAGTTGACGATATAGTGTTATATGAGTTATATGATTTGGTGACCGAATGTTGTTCGGAGACCCAGATGAGACCACAGACATGATGAGGAGTCTCAAAAAGGTCGATAGGTAGGGATTGATATATAGGACCATGGTATTTGGACACTAGAAGAGTTTCGGAGTGCACCGGGTAGTCATCGGGTCACCGGAAGGGGTTCCGCACACCCCGGTAGGTGTATGGGCCTAATGGGCCAAAGGGGGGATAGACCAGCCCATAAGGGGGCTGGTGCGCCCTTCCCTGGCCTGCCGACCCTAGGGGGAAGGATAGGGGAGGGGTGCCCCTCCTGCCTTTCCCTCCTCATGGGAGAAATGAAAGGGGGGCACCTCCTTCTGCCTTCCTCCCGCACCTATATAAGGAAGGGGGAGCACGGCTAGGGGAGGATCCCAAGTAGGATTCGGCCTACTTGGGGCGCCTCCTTGGCTACTCCTCCCCCACCTATATATATGTGGGAGGGAGGCACCTAGCAAGGACACAACATTGTCTTAGCCGTGTGCGGTGCCCCCTCCACCGTTTAGACCCTCGGTCATATTTTCGTAGTGCTTAGGTGAAGCCATGTGGAGATAGGATCACCATCACCGTCACCACACCGTCATGCTACCGGAACTCATCCACTACCTCGTCGTCTTGCTGGATCAAGAAGGCGTGGAGGTCATCGAGCTGAACGTGTGCTGAACACGGAGGTGCCGTACGTTCGGTACTCGATCGGTTGGAGCGCGAAGAAGTTCGACTACATCAACCGTGTTATATAAATGATTCCGCTTACTGTCTATGAGGGTACGTAGACACACTCTTCCTCTCGTTGGTATGCATCTCCTTGATAGATCTTGCGTGTGCGTAGTTTCCCAACGGTGGTATCAGAGCCAGGTCTATGCTTAGATGGTATGCATGAGTAGAACACAAAGAGTTGTGGGCGGTGATAGTCATACTTCTTACCACCAACATCTTATTTTGATTCGGCGATATTGTGAGATGAAACGGCCCGGACCAACCTAACATGTCCACGCACATGAGACCGGTTCCACCGACTGACATGCAACTAGTTTTGCATAGAAGGTGGCTGGCGGGTGTTTGTTTCTCCTACTTTAGTTGAATCGAATTTGACTATGGCCGGTCCTTGAAGAATTTTAAAACAACAAACTTGATGAATCACCGTTGTGGTTTTTGCGTAGGTAAGAACGGTTCTTGCTAGAAGTCCGTAGCAGCCACGTAAAACTTGCAACAACCAAGTAGAGGATGTCTAACTTGTTTTTGCACAGCATGTTGTGATGTGATATGGTCAAGATATGATGTGATATATGTTGATGTATGAGATGATCATGTTTTGTAATATCGACAAGCGGTAAGAGCCATAGGGTTGTCTCTTTATTGTATGAAATGCAAGCGCCATGTAATTGCTTTACTTTATCTCTATGCGTTAGCAATAGTTGTAGAAGCAATAGTTGGCGAGACAACCCCGACGCAACGATGGAGATCAAGGTGTCGAGCCGTTGATGATGGAGATCATGACGATGCTTTGGAGATGGAGATCAAAAGCATAAGACGATGATGTCCATATCATGTCACATATTTTTATTGCATGTGATGTTTATCTTTTATGCATCTTATTTTGCTTAGAACGGCGGTAGCATTATAAGATGATCCCTTCACTAAATTTCAAGATAAAAGTGTTCTCCCCGAGTATGCATCGCTGCCAAAGTTCATTTCGAAGCACCACGTGATGATTGGGTGTGATAGACTCTACGTTCGCATACAATGGGTTTAAGACAGTTTTGCACATGCAGAATACTTGGGTTAAACTTGACGAGCCTAGCATTTACAAACATGGTCTTAGAACACTAGAGACCGAAAGGTCGAACGTGAGTCATGTAGTAGATATGATTAACACAGAGATGTTCACCATTGATGGCTACCCCATCTCACGTGATGATCGGACATGGGCTGGTTGATTTGGATCACGTATCACTTAGATAACTTGAGGGATGTTTATTTAAGTGGGAGTTCTTTAGTAATTTGATTAATTGAACTTAATTTATCATGAACTTAGTCTTATAGTTTTGCATACCTATGTTGTAGATCAATGGCCCGAGCTACTGTTCCCTTGAATTTTAATGCATTCCTAGAGAAATCTAAGTTGAAATATGATGGTAGCAACTACAAGGACTGGGTCCATAACTTGAGGATTATCCTCATTGCTGCACAGAAGAATTATGTCCTTGATTCACCGCTAGGTGACAGACTTGCTGCAGGAGCTGAAGCAGATGTTATGAATGGCTGGCAAGCTCGATCTGATGACTACTTGATAGTTCACTGTGCCATGCTTTATGGCTTAGAATCAGGACTTCAAGGCCGTTTCGAACGTCATGGAGCATATGAGATGTTCCAAGAGTTGATGTTAATATTTCAAGAAAATGCCCGGGTTGAGAGATATGAAGTCTCCAACAAGTTCTATAGCTGCAAGATGGAGGAGAACAGTTTTGTCAGTGAACACATACTCAAAATGTCTGGGTATCACAACCACTTGACTCAGCTGGGAGTTGAAGTTCCAGGCGATAGTGTTATTGACAGAGTTCTTCAATCACTGCCACCAAGCTACAAAGGCTTCATGATGAACTATAATATGCAAGGGATGAGTAAAACTATTCCTGAGCTCTTCGCAATGCTTTAGGCCGCGGAGATAGAAATCAAGAAGGATCATCAAGTGTTGATGATTAACAAGACCACTAGTTTCAAGAAAAAGGGCAAGGGAAAGAAAGGGAACTTCAAGAAGAATGGCAAGCAAGTTGCCACTCCTGGGAAGAAACCCAAAGATGGACCCAAGCCTGAAACTGAGTGCTTCTACTACAAAGTGAATGGTCACTGGAAGCGAAACTGACCCAAATACTTGGCGGATAAGAATGACGACAAAGAAGAATGGCAAGCAAGTTGCCACTCCTGGGAAGAGACCCAAAGATGGACCCAAGCCTGAAACTAAGTGCTTCTACTACAAAGCGAATGGTCACTAGAAGCGGAACTGACCCAAATACTTGGCAGATAATAAGGACGACAAAGTGAACAAAGGTATATTTGATATACATGTTATTGATGTGTACCTTACTAATGCTCATAGTAGCGCCTGGGTATTTGATACTGGTTCGGTTGCTCATATTTGTAACTCAAAACAGGAGGTGCGGAATAAATGAAGACTGGCTAAGGACGAGGTGATGATGCACGTTGGGAATGGTTCCAAGGTCGATGTGATCGCCGTCGGCATGCTACCTCTACATCTACCTTCGGGATTAGTTTTAGATCTGAAAAATTGTTATTTGGTGCCAGTGTTGAGCATGAACATTATATCTGGATCTTTTTAATGCGATACGGTTATTCATTTAAACGAGATAATATTGGTTGTTCTATTTATATGAGTAATATCTTTTATGGTCATGCACCCTTGAAGAATGGTCTATTCTTATTGAATCTCGATCGTAGTGATACACATATTCATAATATTGATGCCAAAAGATGCAAAGTTGATAATGATAGTGCAACATATTTGTTGCACTGCCGTTTAGGTCATATTAGTGTAAAGCTCATGAAGAAACTCCATACGGATGGACTTTTGGAATAACTAGATTATGAATCATTTGATACTTGCAAACCATGACTCATGGGCAAGATGACTAAAACTCCATTCTCTAGAACAATGGAGTGAGCTAATGACTTATTTGAAATAATACATACCGATGTATGCGGTCTGATGAGTGTTGAAGCACGCGGCGGGTATTGTTATTTTCTGACCTTCACAGATGATTTGAGTAGGTATGGGTATATCTACTTAATGAAACACAAGTCTGAAACATTTGAAAAGTCCAAAGAATTTTAGAGTGAAGTGGAGAATCATAGTAACAAGAAAATAAAGTTTCTACGATCTGATCGCAGATGTGAATATTTGAGTTACGAGTTTGGCCTTCATTTAAAACAATATGGAATTGTTTCACAACTCACGCCACCTGGAACACCACAACGTAATGGTGTGTCCGAACATCGTAACCGTACTTTATTGGATATGGTGCATTCTATGATGTCTCTTACTGATTTACCAGTATCGTTTTGGGGCTATGCATTAGAGACAGTTGCATTCACGTTAAATAGGGCACCGTCTAAATTCGTTGAGACGAAACCATATGAACTTATGTCAAAAGGCTTTAGCCTGATAAACTCGAACCCAAATCGGAGAAGTGCATCTTCATAGGATACCCTAAGGAAACAATTGGCTACACCTTCTACCACAGATTCGAAGGCAAAATCTTTGTTTCCAAGAATGGAACCTTTCTAGAGAAGGAGTTTCTCTCGAAAGAAGTGAGTGGGAGGAAAGTAGAACTTGATGAGGTAATTGTACCTTCTCTCAAATTGGAAAGTAGCACACCAGAGAAATCTGTTCCCATGATGCCTACACCAACTAGAGAGGAAGCTAATGATGATGATCATGAAACTTCGGATCAAGTTACTACTGGACCTCGTAGGTCGAACAGAGCACGTTCTGCACCAGAGTGGTACAGTAATCCTGTCCTAGAAGTCATGTTATTAAACCATGGAGAACCTACGAAGCTATGATGAGCCCATATTCCGATAAATGGCTTGAGGCCATGAAATCTGAGATAGGATCCATGTATGAGAACAAAGTGTGGACTTTGGTGGACTTGCCCGATGATCGTCAAGCCATTGAGAATAAATGGATCTTCAAGAAGAAGACAAACGCTGATGATAATGTCACCATCTACAAAGCTCGACTTGTCGCCAAAGGTTTTCGACAACTTCAAGGGGTTGACTACGATGAGACCTTCTCACCCATAGTGATGCTTAAGTCAGTCCTAATCATGTTAGCAATTGTCGCATTTTATAATTATGAAATCTGACAAATGGATGTCAAAACTGCATTACTTAATGGATTTCTTAAAGAAGAGTTGTATATGATGCAACCAGAAGGTTTTCTCGATCCTAAAGGTGCTAACAAAGTGTGCAAGCTCCAGCGATCCATCTATGGACTAGCACTACTGCAGGATGCTGCTAACGCGACACTACGATCAGAGACCCTTCGACGAAACTGTGTGCAATGCAATAATCGCAAACGGTAGTGTAAAAAGCCGTCAAAAGGTGCAAAACATTTGCGATGGAGGATGCATCAAACACGGTTCATATTTTAGTTGCGTGTGCGATGCAGGGCACACGGTTCGGTTCAGTTAACCATTTGCGATGAGGAGGAACAAAAGAAACGGGCAACCATATGAAGGGTTGTGCGATATACAACATACGGTTCACTCGGATGAACTGTTTGTGATTAGGCAACACAAAAGAAATGGTCAGCCAGATCAAGGTGTGTTTGTTATACGGCATGCGGTTCACTCGGATGAACTATTTGTGTTGAGACAAGAGAACAGAAACAGTTCAATATATCAAGATGTGTGTGATGCGCGACAAACAGGTCTGTAATCAGAAATATGTGCGAAGACCGATAATAACACAGACGATTGCTTCTGATAAGACGTATGTGATATGCTTTGTCTACACAACATCTCTTGGCCATTGGGGGATGGGCGGTCATCTGGGTACGCCATAAGGATGCGAAGAGGCATCCTATATCAGCAAGGACTGGCTGTTCCACCAGTAGCTCATGTAAGAGAACTCTCAAGTTAAGTGTGCTCAGGCTGGAGAAGCCATTAGATGGGTGACTGGATGAGAAGTTGTGTTGATGTTAAATTAACTGGTAGGATGGGTCATATCTGTCAAATTAAATGACTAATATGACCCATCCCATGAGTTAACTTAACCTCAAGGTCCTTTTTTTATTTTTTACTTTATTTTTTAACACATGTTAAAGAAGGTCTACCACATTACTTTTTGACAATGTGCGATACGTGGCATACAGCTGATCCATCCGACCTGTTTGTGATGGAATAAGCCGTATGTGTTGTGGGCAAACGTTTGCTAGTATTCAACCATTTGCGATTGATGAATTCATCATCGACGGGTTCCCTAGTGTGGTCCGTGTTCATCTGATCATCATCTACTTCTTGTGCTAGCTCGATGTTCCTTCTATGCTAAGTTTCCATTAATTGATGGTGTGTTATGAACACACCACCGTTTCCTGCCATTTCCTCACCTGTTTCCCGCCACCCAGCGATATTGTGCATAAACCTAGGAGGCGCGCGACGCACGGAGGCGACAAGCGTAGCCTGTAGCACATCCACCTTTTCGACGCATGCCAACCAACCAAAGCTCCGCCGCTGCCATCAACCTTGTCGATGAGGAAAACGAGCAGGCGCCACGGCCCGTCGAGGCCGAGGCGCTCTCCGGCAACACGATGGACGACGCCATGATGCGCGTCATCGCCAGGGTTGAGCAGACCTTTGGCGCATGGCGCTTGAGTGCCGCGGATCAAGATAGGCATGTCAGCGTCAGCAGGCTGCAGCTCGCCGTAGAAAACGATCGATGGCGCGCCGTAGAGCAAGCTAGGCACATCCATGTTGATAGGCTGCGGCTCGCTGCACGACGAGACCGTTGGAGCGCCATAGAGTGAGAGGCGTGGCGCGCTGCACAGCAAGAGCAGATCCATCGGTGCATGCCTGCTGCCGACTGATACGTCTCCGTCGTATCTAAAATTTTTGATTGTTCCATGCCAATATTCTACAACTTTCATATACTTTTGGCAACTTTTTATACTATTTTTGGGACTAACATATTGATCCAGTGCCTAGTGCCAGTTCCTGTTTGTTGCATGTTTTTTGTTTCGCAGAATATCCATATAAAACAGAGTCCAAAGGGGATAAAAAATGACGGAGATTTTTTTGGAATATATATGATTTTTGGGAAGAAAAATCCACGCGAGACGGTGCCCGAGGGAGGCACGAGGCAGGGGGCGCGCCCCAGGGGGGCAGGCATGCCCCTGACCCTCGTGGCCACCCCGTAAGGCGGTTAATGCCCTTATTTTTCCGCAAGAAAGCTAATATCCAGATAGAGACCGTGTTAAAATTTCAGCCCAATCGGAGTTACGGATCTCCGGGAATATAAGAAACAGTGAAAGGGTAGAATCTGGGAACGCAGAAACAGAGAGACAGATCCAATCTCGGAGGGGCTCTCGCCCCTCCCACACCATGGATACCAAGGACAAGAGGGAAACCCTTCTCCCATCTAGGAAGGAGGTCAAGGAAGAAGAAGAAGGAGGGGGGCTCTCTCCCCCTCGCTTCCAGTGGCGCCGGAGTGCCACCGGGGGCCATCATCATCACCGCAATCTTCACCAACAACTTCACCGCCATCATCACCAACTCTTCCCCCCTCTATGAAGTGGTGTAACCCCTCTTTTACCCGCTGTAATCTCTACTTAAACATGGTGCTCAACTCTATATATTATTTCCCAATGATGTATGGCTATCCTATGATGTTTGAGTAGATCCGTTTTGTCCTATGGGTTACTTGATGATCGTGATTGGTTTGAGTTGCATGTTTTATTATTGGTGCTGTCCTATGGTGCCCTCCATGTGGCGCAAGCGTGAGGGATTCTCGCTATAGGGTTTGCAATATGTTCATGATTTGCTTATGGTGGGTGGCATGAGTGACATAAGCACATACCCGAGTAAGTAGGTTGTTTGCGTATGGGATAAAGAGGACTTGATACTTTAATGCTATGGTTGGGTTTTACCTTAATGATCTTTAGTAGTTGCGGATGCTTGCTAGAGTTCCAATCATAAGCATATGATCCAAGTAGAGAATGTATGTTAGCTTATGCCTCTCCCTCACATAAAATTGCAATAATGATTACCGGTCTAGTTATCGATTGCCTAGGGACAAATAACTTTCTTGTAACAAAAAGCTTATGCCCCTACTTTTTATTTACATGCTCTTTATTATCTTGCAAACCTATCCAACAACACCTACAAAGTACTTCTAGTTTCATACTTGTTCTAGGTAAAGCGAACGTCAAGCATGCATAGAGTTGTATCGGTGGTCGATAGAACTTGAGGGAATATTTGTTCTACCTTTAGCTCCTTGTTGGGTTCAATACTCTTACATATCGAAAGAGGCTACAATTGATACCCTATACTTGTGGGTTATCAAGACCTTTTTCTGGCTCCATTGCTGGGGAGCAATAGCGTGGGGTGAATATTCTCATGTGTGCTTGTTTGCTTTATCACTAAGTAATTTTTATTTGCTGTTCTTAGTTGTTCTTTATCTTTAGTTATGGATATGGAACACGAAATACCAAAAAAGTTAGGTGTACTTGCTACTCATGGAGATGAGGAACCTCCTAAAACCTTCGATGCTCGTATGTGATGGATATTATGTACTACTTTGATAATCCAGAGAAAACCCCATTCAATTTGGTAATGGGAGACACGTTGGATCAACGTGAATACTTTAGGGATTATCGCTTGACTCAAAAAGGGAAACTATTATGGGATCAAATTTATATGTTGTATTGGTATGCTAGGCAACTATGCTTGAGATATGATTATACTTGTTGCTCTAGGATGAAGGCTCCACACCTACCCTTTTCATGTGAATTTAATGATAATGAAACCTTGGCTTCTTATGCTAATGGTATATATGATTACTATGATGTGGAACAAATAGAAGAATTTGTAGCTTTTAAGGGTGCTTATGAAATTGAATCTTTGTTTGAAAAGTATGAAGCTTTTGATGTTGTTGTTTATAGGCCTGAAATTTTTGCTATATTGAAATATTGCTATGAGAATTATGAATACAATTCCTATATTGATGCATTTATTGAGAAAGTCTCTGCTATCCAAGAAGATATAAATATTTTGCAGGAGCCTATTGAAGAAGAAATTGATGAAACTGTGAGCTCATTGGATGAAAACGATGAGGAGGAGAGCGAAGAACAAAAGGAGGAAGAGCGGATTGATCACCCGTGCCCACCTTCTAATGAGAGTAACTCTTCAACTCATACATTGTTTAATTTCCCTTCATGCTTACCGAAGGATGAATGCTATGATAATTGCTATGATCCCGTTGATTCTTTTGAAATATCCCTTTTTGATGGTGCTTGCTATGCTTGCGGCCAAGATGCCAATATGAATTATGCTTATGGAGATGAACTTGCTATAGTTCCTTTTGTTAAACATGAAATTGTTCCTATTGCACCCATGCATGATAGTCCTATTATCTTTTTGAATTCTCCCGACTACACTATATCGGAGAAGTTTGCCCTTATTAAGGATTATATTGATGGGTTGCGTTTTACTACTACACATGATGATTTTGATGAATATAATGTGCATGTTCTTGCTGATACTACTTGCAATTATTATGGGAGAGGAACTACATCTCCACCTCTCTATGTTTCCAACATGATAAAATTGCAAGAAACTGTTTATACTATGCATTGGCCTTTACTTTGTGTGCATGAATTGTTCTTTTATGACATGCCGATGCATAGGAAGAGAGTTAGACTTCGTTGTTGCATGATATATGTTACTTTGTGCTCACTACTAAATTATAAATCATTGTTAATTAAAATTGGCTTTGATATACCTTGGGATCCGGGTGGATCCATTACTTGAGCACTATATGCCTAGCTTAATGGCTTTAAAGAAAGCGCTACCAGGGAGACAACCCAAATGTTTTAGAGAGTCATTTATTTATGTTGAGTGCTTTCATATAGTTTAAAAAACAACAAAAATAAAGAGGGGAACCCAAAACTTTTTCAAAAAGAAAAGCGAAAGTGAGAGAGACAAGCATTGTTGAAGTGGGAGCTAGCCTTGAACTTTGTTCATGCTCACGGAAACTTTGTGAATCTTGATTACAGAAAATTTTCAACAAAAATAATTATCCCCTTGTACAATTCCATTGTATCATAAAAATAATGTGCCAAGGTTTGCCTTTAGGATGTTTACATTTGCTTGATTGTTTGTACGGTGCAGGACAGAAACTTTGGCTGTAGTGCACGATTTTACTTTTTTTGCTGGAACGTCAAATGGTTCTGATTATTTTTGCACTATCTTTCTGTACAAATTTTTTATTTTTCCTAATTTTTGTAGAATTTTTCAAGTATCAGAAGTATGGTGAATGTTCAGATTATTACAGACTCTTCTGTTTTAGACAGATTCTGTTTTTGATGCATAGTTTGCTTGTTTTGATGAAACTATCGAATTATATCAGTAGATTAAACCATGAAAAAGTTATATTACAGTAGACACAATGCAAAAACAAAATATGAATTGGTTTGCAATAGTACTTAGAGTAGTGATTTGCTTTATTATACTAACAGATCTTACCGAGTTTTATGTTGAAGTTCTGTGTGGATGAAGTGTTCGATGATCAAGAAGGTCTCGATGTGAGAAGAAGGAAGAGAGGCAAGAGCTCAAGCTTGGGGATGTCTGAGGCACCCCAAGTAAATATTCAAGGAGACTCAAGCGTCTAAGCTTGGGGATGCCCCGAAAGGCATCCCCTCTTTCTTCAACAAGTATCGGTATGTTTTCGAATTCGTTTCGTTCATGCGATATGTGCAATCTTGGAGCGTATTTTGCATTTAGTTTTCATTTTTGTTTTATGCACCATGCTGGTATGAGATAGTCCTTGATTGATTTATAGAATTCTCATTGCACTTCACTTATATCTTTTGAGTATGGCTTTATAGAATGCTTCATGTGCTTCACTTATATCATTTGAAGTTTGGATTGCCTGTTTCCCTTTACATAGAAAACCACCATTTGTAGAATGCTCTTTTGCTTCACTTATATTTGTTAGAGCATTGGCATATCTTTTGTAGAAAGAATTAAACTCTCTTGCTTCACTTATATCTATTTAGAGAGATGACATGAATTGGTCATTCACATGGTTAGTCATAAAATCCTACATAAAACTTGTAGATCACTGAATATGATATGTTTGATTCCTTGCAATAGTTTTGTGATATAAAGATGGTGATATTAGAGTCATGCTAGTGGGTAGTTGTGGGTTAGTAGAAATACTTGTGTTGAGGTTTGTGATTCCCATAGCATGCACGTATGGTGAACCGTTATGTAACAAAGTCGGAGCATGAGGTATTTATTGATTGTCTTCCTTATGAGTGGCGGCCGGGGACGAGTGATGGTATTTTCCTACCAATCTATCCACCTAGGGGCATGCGTAGTAGTACTTTGCTTCGAGGGCTAATAAACTTTTGCAATAAGTATGTGAGTTCTTTATGACTAATATTGAGTCCATGGATTATATGCACTCTCACCCTTCCATCATTGCTAGCCTCTTCAGTACCGTGCATGGCCCTTTCTCACCTCGAGAGTTGGTGCAAACTTCACCGGTGCATCCAAACCCTGTGATATGATACGCTCTGTCACACATAAGCCTCCTTATATCTTCCTCAAAACAGCCACCATACCTACCTATTATGGCATTTCCATAGCCATTCCAAGATATATTGCCATGCAACTTCCATCATCATCATATACATGACTTGAGCATTCATTGTCATACTGCTTTGCATGATCGTAATATAGCTAGCATGATATTTTCATGGCTTGTACGTTTTTTGATGTCATTGCTACGCTAGATCATTGCACATCTCGGTACACCACCGGAGGCATTCATATAGAGTCATATCTTTGTTATAGTATCGAGTTGTAAGTAAATAAAAGTGTGATGATCATAATTATTAGAGCATTGCCCGCCAAAAAAAAGAGAGGCCAAAGAAGCCAAAATAAAAAAGGGGGCCAAAGAAGCCCGCAAAAAAATACAAAAAGGGGGCAATGTTACTATCCTTTTACCACACTTGTGCTTCAAAGTAGCACCATGTTCTTCATATAGAGAGTCTTTTGAGTTATCACTTTCATGTACTAGTGGGAATTTTCATTATAGAACTTGTCTTGTATATTCTGATGATGGGCTTCCTCAAATGCCCGAGGTCTTCATGAGCAAGCATGTTGGATGCACACCCACTTAGTTTCAGTTTGAGCTTTCATACACTTATAGCTCTAGTGCATCCGTTGCATGGCAATTTCTACTCCTCACATTGACATCAATTGATGGGCATCTCCATAGCCCATTGATTAGCCGCGTCGATGTGAGACTTTCTCCCTTTTTGTCTTCTCCACACAACCTCCACCATCATATTCTATTCCACCTATAGTGCTATGTCCATGACTCTCGCTCATGTATTGCATGAGGGTTGAAAAAGCTGAAGCGCGTTAAAAAGTATGAACCAATTGATCGGCTTGTCATCGGGGTTGTGCATGATGTGAATATTTTCTGTGGTGAAGATGGAGCATAGCCATACTATATGATTTTGTAGGGATAACTTTCTTTGGCCATGTTATTTTGAAAAGACATGATTGCTTTATTAGTAGGCTTGAAGTATTATTGTTTTTATGTCAAATGATAGACTATTGCTTTGAATCACTCGTATCTTAATATTCATGCCATGATTAGATATGTGATCAAGATTATGCTAGGTAGCATTCCACATCAAAAATTATCTTTTTTTATCATTTACCTACTCGAGGACGAGCAGGAATTAAGCTTGGGGATGCTGATACGTCTCCGTCGTATCTATAATTTTTGATTGTTCCATGCCAATATTCTACAACTTTCATATATTTTTGGCAACTTTTTATACTATTTTTGGGACTAACATATTGATCCAGTGCCCAGTGCCAGTTCCTGTTTGTTGCATGTTTTTTGTTTCGCAAAATATCCATATCAAACGGAGTCCAAACGGGATAAAAACCACCGGAGATTTTTTTTGGAATATATATGATTTTTGGGAAGAAAAATCCATGCAAGATGGTGCCCGAGGGAGGCACGAGGCAGGGGGCGCGCCCTTGACCCGCGTGGCCACCCCGTATGGCAGTTGATGCCCTTATTTCGCCGCAAGAAAGCTAATATCCGGATAGAGATCATGTTAAAATTTCAGCCCAATCGGAGTTACGAATCTCCAGGAATATAAGAAACGGTGAAAGGGTAGAATCTGGGAACGCAGAAACAGAGAGACACAGAGAGACATATCCAATCTTGGAGGGGCTCTCGCCCCTCCCATGCCATGGAGACCAAGGACCAGAGGGGAAACCCTTCTCCCATCTAGGAGGAGGTCAAGGAAGAAGAAGAAGAATGAGGGGGGCTCTCCCCCCCTCGCTTACGGTGGCGTCAGAGTGCCACCGGGGGCCATCATCATCACCGCAATTTTCACCAACAACTTCACCGCCATCATCACCAACTCTTCCTCCTCTATGCAGCGGTGTAGCCCCTCTTTTACCCGTTGTAATATCTACTTAAACATGGTGCTCAACACTATATATTATTTCCCAATGATGTATGGCTATCCTATGATGTTTGAGTAGATCCGTTTTGTCCTATGGGTTATTTGATGATCGTGATTGGTTTGAGTTGCATGTTTTATTATTGGTGCTGTCCTATGGTGCCCTCCATGTGGCGCAAGCGTGAGGGATTCTCGCTATAGGGTTTGCAATATGTTCATGATTTGCTTATGGTGGGTGGCGTGAGTGACAGAAGCACATACCCGAGTAAGTAGGTTGTTTGCGTATGGGATAAAGAGGACTTGATACTTTAATGCTATGGTTGGGTTTTACCTTAATGATCTTTAGTAGTTGCGGATGCTTGCTAGAGTTCCAATCATAAGCATATGATCCAAGTAGAGAATGTATGTTAGCTTATGCCTCTCCCTCAAATAAAATTGCAATAATGATTACCGGTCTAGTTATCGATTGCCTAGGGACAAATAACTTTCTCGTAACAAAAAGCTCTTTACTAAAACTAACTTAGTTGTGTCTTTATCTAAACAGCCCCTACTTTTTATTTACATGCTCTTTATTATCTTGCAAACCTATCCAACAACACCTACAAAGTACTTCTAGTTTCATACTTGTTCTCGGTAAAGCAAACGTCAAGCGTGCGTAGAGTTGTATCGGTGGTCGATAGAACTTGAGGGAATATTTGTTCTACCTTTAGCTCCTCGTTGGGTTTGACACTCTTACTTATCAATAGAGGCTACAATTGATCCCCTGTACTTGTGGGTTATCACCGACACGGCATCGCAGCTGGGTACACGTCCCACCAGTACCCCCATTCCTCACCAGGAGTGGGCAGAGGCCCTCAGTGCCGTACTTGCACCAGAGGCCGGCCGTGTTGTACTTGCATCGGACGCCCGTCGCGCCGTTTGCCTTGTCCGCGGCCCGCTGGATGCCAACGCGCTGGTCCATAGGCTCGACCGCCTCCTTGGCCCAGGTGTCCACCTGGGTGCAGTAGAGGAACATGTGCGTCGCATCCTCGAGCTGGTGGTCTCCGATGAAATAGCCAACTTGGAGCTCGAGATCGCGCTCCAGATGTACCGCGAGTGTTTTGACCGCTTGGACGAACGCCTGCACGAGTTCAGGCAGAGCCAAGAGCTACCGTAGGCAAGGGCTGCCGGTCATGGTCTCATGGATGCATTGTATTTTGTTGAGTCGTTTCGACATGTATAGCTATGTATTCACAGCAATCATAGTATTGCTCTATTTATTCCTCTGTTTCAATATGTGTACTATGTTTTCGGTTCTTATATTTTTTGTTTCAATGTGTGTATATACGCTTTCCATTCTGTATATGTGGATGATAATAGCTAGATTCAAATTAGTATACAAAAATAGATAGAAAATGGAATTCATATTTGTTCATCATAGAATATATATATAATATCATCACATATACGTGATGATACTTAACTACTAGGTACAATGCATAAAATTGAAAATGAACAATACTAAAACTAATAATCCCTCCTAGGGCTAGTATTCCGGCAGCCCCTCGCCAGCAGCTCCCTGGTGCATGACGTCTTCCCAGTGTGGAGGCCGTACTCCATCTCCTAGGCATCGCAGCGCTTGACGTACCGATATGCCTCTTGCTAGCGGACGCGCCATGAACGATCTTGCCATTTTGTTGGGTGCCCACCGGAGCTCCTCATCGGTGGCACGCTGGAGCTTATCGGCCCACCTCCACGCAGCGACGAGGCGCCCAGCGCCTACGACCTTCCTCGCGAAGTACCCGTCTTCGTACACCTCCTCGGCACGACAACGCGCCCGCCCCAAAGCTCCGCTACCTCCTTTTTCCAGGCGGCATCACGGGCTTCACAGGCCGCCTGGTACCTGGCTTCCTCCTCCGTCATCTCCTTCTTGAACGCCACTTGCCTGGCTTTCTCAGCCGGCGGCAGCGACTTCCACAGACAAAGATTATACTGACCCCCAAACCAATCCAAAGTTGGGGGGTCTGGCGTAACCTCATCCGGCGGCGCATAGGGGTCCTTGTTGCTGCTATTCGAGTGAGCGTCCTCGGGGGGTGGCGCCTCCTCATCGGCGCGTGGGCAGACCGGCGCCGCCATGGTAGAGATTTGAGAGAGAGAGATAGGGCGAGCGAGGGGAGGATGTAGATAAGAATTCAGGTAGGATGACATGAGCAAGGTAGTATTTATTGGAGACCAGAATCTAGATCGACGGGGACAGTACACACTCCGGTCGCCGGAATTTATGAGTACTGTAGTTTGAATTACACATGATTCCCGCAGCATTATCCGTGTGTGAACATAATAGCCAAAATCCGTGTGTGAACATAATAGCTGACGGTTTCCAATGCAGAACTGTCTCTGACTAATGATCCCCGCCACTCACCTACCAAACCTCGAGCCGCGAGATAGAGTGCCAATCATGCGGAGGTCGGTTGTCTCGCCGGATCTTTACATTTCTTTTTTGAACACCAGATATTTACATCGTCTGATGATTTTTTAACTCGCACACAAGTACACAAAAATATGATTTTTCAAACCGTTATGGTTAGGCGTTGCATCTAGATGTAGTTCAAATTTGAATTACGGTCATTAAATGGCTAGAAAATCACTTAAATGTCTTTAAAAGGTCAAATGACCCCTGAAATTTTCTAATTTTTCACATGACAGTTCTATTAGTGCACGTTAAATGTAGAAAAAAAAATTGAAGGCCGTATGAGGAAGCTATCTCCCATTCGTCATTAAACATGCATTGTTCCCTCTCGGAACCACGAAACTTCTAGTGAGTTGCTCTGTTTTGTGAGGGGTGTGTGTCCTTCGTCAAACAAGCCAATTTTTTTGCCACATCATCTTGGTGGCATGACATTACATCAAGCAAGGTTTCAGGTTTTTTTTTCATTTTTTTGATTTTTTGGAATTAAAATGCCATGGCATTCCATTCATGTGCCCATGTCATGAGACCAATATGTTTGAAAATTCCTTCTAATTTACTGCACATGGAATTAACTCGCACACAAGTACACAAATATGATTTTTCAAACCGTTTTGGTTAGGCGTTGCATGTAGATGTAGTTCAAATTTGAATTACGGTCATTAAATTACTAGCAAATCACGTAAATGTCTTTAAAAGGTCAAATCACCCCTAGAATTTTCCAAAATTTCACATTACAATTCTAGTAGTGCACATTACACATAGAGAAAAATTGAAGGCCGTAAGAGGAAGCTATATATCTCCCGTTCGTCATCAAACATGCATTGTTCCCTCTCGGAACCATGAGTCTTCTAGTGAGTTGCTCTGGTTTGTGAGGGGTGTGTGTCCAAACTTTCGTCAAACATGCCAAATTTTTTACCACATCATCTTGGTGGCATGACATTACATCAACCAAGGTTTCATGTGTTTCAGATTTTTTTTAATTTTTTGGAATTAAAATGCCATGTCACTCCATGCATACATATGCATGTGTCCATGTCGTGAGACAAATATGTTTGAAAATTCCTTCTAATTTATTGCACATGTAATTAACTCGCACACAAGTACACAAATATGATTTTTCAAATCGTTATGGTTAGCCGTTGCATGTAGATGTAGTTCAAATTTGAATTACGGTCATTAAATGGCTAGAAAATCACTCAAATGTCTTTAAAAGGTCAAATGACCCCTAGAATTTTCTAAAATTGCACATTACAGTTGTAGTAGTGCACGTTAAACATAGAAAAAATTGAAGGCCGTAAGAGGAAGCTATCTCCTAGTCGTCATCAAACATGCATTGTTCCCTCTCGGAACCACGAGCCTTCTAGTGAGTTGCTCCGGTTTGTGAGGGGTATGTCTCCAAACTTTCGTCAAACATGCCAATTTTTTACCACATCATCTTGGTGGCATGACATTACATCAACCAAGGTTTCATGTGTTTATGATTTTTTTTAATTTTTTGGAATTAAACTGCCATGTCACTCCATGCTTAATTGTGTCATAGTCGTTAGACCAATATGTTTGAAAATTCCTTCCAATTTACTGCACATGGAATTAAATCGCACACAAGTACACACAATATGAGTTTTCAAACCGTTATGTAGCTGTTTCATGTACATGTAGTTCGAATTTCAATTACGATCATTAAATGGCTAGAAAATCACTTAAATGTCTTAAAAGGTCAAATGACCCCTGATTTTTTCCAAAATTTGACATCACAGTTGTATTAGTACTACAAAATTTCTCGTACATTTAAAACACCATCCATTGCCACTTTACTCCAAATTCGTCTTTCACAACTAATAAAAAAATATCTACAACATCACACATAGTTGTTTTCTAGGAACCGTTTGCGATGAAAATATCTGGGTCTATTTAGGTCTCCCTCCTTAAGCTTCGCCGGCTCGTCTTCTCCAGTGCCGGCAACCCCCAAACCCACGATCCCCGATCCCCTTTCCCGCACACCTTTCTTGCAAAGATGATGCCATGGAAACGTTTCGTGAAGGCCCGTACGATGGTCGCGTCCCCCCGAGCGCCGCCGCCTGCGCCGAGAGCGCAGCCGCCTACGCCGAGAGTATCGCCGCATCCGCATTGAGCATGGCCGCTTTCGCTGAGAGGGCGTCTGCGGCAGCCGACAGGGCAGCAGCAGCAGCCGAGATGGCTGCAGCTGCTGCTGTGACGGCGGTTGCAAACACCGAGAGCGCTCGAGCCGCCGTCCGTGCCACCGGTGTCGCCCTGGTCCAAGTCGAGGTTGTCCACGCCAAGATATTCTAGGCCACCTCAGACTCCAGCATGCAACCCACGTCCGAAAAGGTGACGGTGGCCATGGAGCACATGCTTCCTCATGAGGTCACCGAGCGGGAGCTAGAGATGCAGGAGGCGGCAGAGATCGAGGAGCGCAAGGAGGAGGAGTTGCGCGTGGCCGAGGTAGAGGTAGAGAAGAGTCTGTCCGTCGAGGAATCGACGGTGGAGTACCAACGCGAGCTCTGGCGCAGCCACTACTATGAGTACTACAACCTTGAGGGCGTCACTGAGGACAAGGACGAGGATGAGGACGGAGTCGACTTCAGCAGGGGGGACGCGGAGTCCACCAACGGCGGCATGTCGCCAGGACAAGTCATCGACGTCTCATCTCACACCGGCGATGCATAGGCCGGCGCGGCGGCAGATTTGTTAAAATTATGCGTACTTAGGCTTTCACTACAAAAAAGACACATTCGTGACATTTTGGGCTGAACGATTTTTTTTCTGTCATGCTTATGACACTTCTATGACGATAATTGTGACAAAACCCAGTATCATCATAGATGTGGTGGGCTCCTACTTCTATGACAAAAAATCATGACAGAAAATGGGCTTTTCGTCCTGGGCGGGCCAGAGACACAACTGCATGACATTCTTTGGGCCATCCATGATGGAAAAAACCGTGGTAGAAGCGAGGGCAAAGAAAATATCTGGGAGTTCCCGGTTACGGTGGGTGGTCGGGGCCGAGCGATGCGCATTTCTCTCATACACGTACGCGCGTGTGCGAGGCGTTGCACTCTAATTGAACCCGAGTGAGGCGTTGGGCTGTAACTGAACTCGAGCGATTGCACTACAGGCTACGTGTTACTGAACTCGAGCGATTGCACTACAGGCTACGCATTACTGAACCCGAGCGATCAATCGATGCCTTGCTGTTAACTGAACCCGAGTGATTCCTTCGCTACTGCTGCTAACTGAAGCCGATCGAACCCTGTTGCCTCCTTCCCTGGATGAACAGTGAGAGTTGTTGGGGGGGGGTGGGGTTGGATGAATAGTTCCCAGTGGGGGGTTGGATGAACATGACCCCGTGGTAGTAGAGGCCGTTGCCGCTCAATGAACAGGACCCCGATCGAGCCGGTTGGGGGTGGATGAACAGGACCCCGTGGAGGGCTGGATGAACATGACGACCCCGTGGAGGGCTGGTTGAACAATAGCCGGTGGAGGGCTGGATGAACAGTAGCCCGTGGAGGGGTGGTTGAACAGGACCCTGTGGAGAGGGCTGGTTGAACAGTAGCCGGTGGAGGAGCGGTGGAGGCTGGATGAACAGGAGACCATGGATGAACAGTGGCTGGTGGAGGTAGGAGGGGAGACGTCATGGATGAACAGTCACAGGTGGAGGCTGGAGGAGGTCGACGGTGGATGAACAGTAGCCCGTGGAGACATTCGACGATGGAGATGAACAGTATCCCATGGAGTCCCGTTTTGCGGTACGCCACACCCCTCCCGATGAACAGGACCCCCATTTCGACCGTAGCGCTCCAACACAAGCCCGTTTCCTCCGTTTTGCGGTACGCCACACCCCTCCCGATCAACAGGACCCCATTTCGACCGTAGGAGGTCCAAGAGAAGTTCGTTTCCTCCGGTTTGCGGTACGCTAGACCCCTCCCGATGAACAAGATCCTGTTTCGACCGTGGTCGGTCGAACACAAGGCCGTTTCCTCCATTTTGCGGTACGCCAGGCCTCGTTTCCATCGGCTGTTCTGTCCAAGCCAGTTGGCTCCCGATGAACATCACATGTTCCGTTGCCTCCCGATGAACATGACGCATTCCATTGCCTCCCCGTGAACACGATGATGACGCAATTTCTCCGTTCTGAACCAGCCATGTACATGAGCCCTGGCCATACGTATGCGCGAGTAGGCGTTCAAGACGCCACCCGTATGTACGTACGTGGCCGTTGTCAGATTTCGGGTTCCGGCAGACCCTTGAGGTTCGAACACTGTGGTGCGCGCGGAGATTTCGCCTTCTACCTACCTGCACGCCTCCGCCTCGCTAAGATCTAAGCTATGGAAAGAACAACACAAGAGACACAGGGTTCGGGCCACGCAAGATCTAAGCTATGGAAAGAACAACACAAGAGACACAGGGTTTATACTGGTTCGGGCCACCGTTATGGTGTAATACCCTACTCCAGTGTGTGGTGTGGTGGATTGCCTCTTGGGCTGATGATGATGAGCAATACAAGGAAGAACAGCCTCACGAGGGTCTGTTCTTGGCTGGGGGGATGAACTGCTAGGAGGGGTTCAGTCGCCCTTCTCTCTCTCTCTCTCTGTGTGATGCTACTCGATCCGATCCTAGCTTGTTTCTCTCTTGGCTTCTCGATTCTCCCTCCTTGATTGCCCCCTACCCTGGGGGTGGCTAGTCCTATTTATAGGCAAAGGCCTTGGGCCTCTTCCCAAATATTGAGTGGGAAGGGCGCCAACAATTGGCCATTTTGAAGGGGAACATCTGGTACACTTATCCTGACTAAAGTTGGTCCTCGCCTGCCAAAGGCTCTGGTGGTGACGCTGGCTTGGGCTCCACAATGACTTCCTCCCTGCCGTTGGACTGGTCTTGGTCCCATTGCACCGAAACGGGTGCCTTTGCTTGATGCTCTCGCCTGCGCTTGCTCCCTTTGCACCAAAGAGGAAAGGAGGACACTGCGCGGGCTGGCGCCCGCCTGGCACCCTTGGTCGTCATGGCTTGCGTCACGGGCACCTCGTGAGGTACCCCGCCTTGATCTCTCCGCCTCCTTGCGAGCCAGCCTGATGAGGCCGTGCCTGAGGAAGCTCCGTGTCGTCCGCCCCGCGAGGCTTGGCCCCTCGCGAGGGTCTTGGGTCTGTGTTGATGAAGATGGGACGTACTGGGCCCCCCTTTGAGCCACGCCGCAGGCCGCAGGCAGGCAAGTCTGGGGACCCCCGTTCCCAGAACGCCGACAGTAGCCCCCGGGCCCAAGGCGCGCCCGGACTTGGCCGTGCAGGGAGGCGAAAGGGCAAGAGCGAAGCGCCGTGGGCCCTAATAGCCTGCGGCCTTGGGTGCCGCGTGGCGGTTGATTGGACGTGAGCGCCTCAGCAACCACGTGAGTTGATAAAGGAGCGGCATCTGCCTAGGCTTTGCCTTTTGCTTTCTCCGGTTGCTGCTCAGATCCCCTTTCTTGCGCCTCTCCTTCCTTCCTCCAAAATTTCCAGATCTACTTCGACCGCGTGACCTAGGAAGCCATGGCGCCTCGTCAGTCCCCGGCCGGAGCTTGGTACTCGTCTGCCCTGGACTCGCCGAACGTGTCGAAGGCGACCCTTGCCCGGTTGCGCCGGACGGCGGCGGCGCAGGGCATCGACGGGGCGAAGGTGTTCAAGGCCGGCTCCGCCATCCTTGAGGGCCAAGGGAGCACCTTCTATCCTTTCTTTGTAAGCGCCATTGCTGCTGGCCTATTGCCTCCCTTCTCCGAGTTCTTCTTCTCTGTCCTCCGCCATTATAAGCTACAGGCTCTGCATCTCCACCCCAACTCCGTCCTTCTCCTGGCAATCTTCGCCTATTACTGCGAGGCTCACGTAGGGGTGCAGCCCTCAGTGGCCTTGCTGCGCCACTACTTCTACCTCCGGACCTCTCACGGCCCTACTTCCGCGTGCGCGAGCTTCATCGCGTACGGTGGCGCCATTGCCATTTCGAACCCCGGGAAAAGGATTGAGGGCTTCAGGAGCAAGTGGGTCTTGGCAGACACTGGGCGCATCCACCCTCGGCTGATCTTGCCCACGGAGCAACCCATGAGCTCCAGCGATTGGGGTCGAGCGGAGCTTGCGGACCCCCACGCGAAGCTGGTGTTGGAGAAGATGGACGCGGATCTGAGGCCGGCCAACATGGCGGCGGCGAAGCTGACTGGCGCGCCGCTGCTGAGGGAATTCCAGGAGCACCAGCTGGCTCCTCTTCGGCAGTACTCACTTTCGATGTGGAGGCCCCATCCGAGCCCCGCGGCCATGGCCGACGAAGATCTGGCTACGGTCCTCCAATCTCTGGTCGGGGGTGATGTGGCGAGGTTGGAGGGCGCTCCTACGCCCTTGTTCCTCCGCGACGACTGGGAGCAGGTAGTGGAGTCCATGTCCGTCTTCAACGGGGATGGGCCCGTGCCCATGGAAACTCCCGGGGAATCGGTGGACGTGTCCTCCGACGACTCCAGCGAAGAGGAGGAAGGAGGGGAGCGGGAAAAAGGGCCTGACTCCGAGGCGACTGACGGAGAGTCGAGGGCTCCCCTCCCCCGGTGCAGGTCCCGCGCTCTCCGCCTCTCTCCGAGCGATGACGACGAGGATGATGACGAGCAGGGCGGCGGGAGCTTGCCCCCGATCCCAAAGAAGGACAGGACCGGGCTGATCTCCCGCGGGTCTGCCCCGGCCCCGAGGCGGACCGCAGATGCGCCTTCCGCTCCCGAGCTTCCCAAGGTTGACCCTTCCAGCCGGCTTTCAGGCTTCAAATTTGGCCGGAGGCTGCCTGAGCTCACTGGCGACAACCCGTAAGCGCTTGATTCTTGTCTTTATTTCTTGTTCTACTGCTGAGGCTTGACGTCCACATCTCTTGGACAGGCTGGCGCCCGCAGCAAAGAAGCCGAAGGGAGCTCGTGAGGTTCCATCTGTGGCAGCGCCTCTTCCCGTGAAGGAAGGTGACCGCGACGCACGGGCTTCTCCTGCCCGGTCGTCCTCGCGAGGCCTGGCTGAGCCGGTCGGGGCGAGCTCAGCCCCCATGGCCCAAGTGACTCCCGAGGTGCCTTTGCCTACTGCCGCCACTATAGCCATTGGGGCGCAGCAGGCTCTGCCTCAGGATGCTGTGGTCGTGCTGCCGCCTTCTCCTCCTACTCCACCGACTGCTGTCTCTCCGACTCCTCCTGTCGTTCTGGATCGTGCTGCTGCTGAGCTGGACCGGCTGCAGCAGGATCTTCTTGGCGCCGACCCTCGCTTGGTGGCCGGGCGCTTGGAGCTGGCTTCAGGATGGATTCGCTCCGACGCTTCGATTCGGGCGGCGCTGGTCCAGGCCTCGACGGCTTGCGATGAGGGGAGGCAGACCGTCCTTAAGGTGAAGGCTGCTTGTGACGCAGCCCTGGGGGAGGTGGTCGACGTCCGTGGTCGCTGCAAGGCGCTGGAGGACGAGCTGCAAGGCCTGCAGGACCAGCTCGCGAAAGAGGCCCGCCTTCGCCAAGAGCAGGAAGAAGGCGTGAAGGCTCGCGAGGCAGCCGTCAAGGAGAGGGAGGTCAAGCTCAGGAGGCGCCGTGACCGCCTAGGCGCGCTGGAGCAGGAGTTGGGGGCGAGGAAGGTCGAGCTGGATGACAAGGCCCAGGTTCTTGCCGAGGACCGCGTGGCCTTCGCGGAGATGGAGGCGAAGGCTCGCTCCTCGCTGAGGATGCTTTACGACAGCGGCCTGGAGAGCCCGCTAGCTGGCGCCGAGGACGGCCCCGCCAAGCTGCTTCCCTTCCTGGTTCGTGCTCTTGAAGATGTCGCCCTTGGCCTTGGCCCCCCGGCCGAGGCCGAGGCGCGTGTCCTGTCTTCTGCAGCATTGACGCGGGTCCTCACCCACATCTACCTTCGCGATCCCGGCGTCGACCTCGACAGCCTGCTGGAGCCAGTAAGCGGCGAGCGTGCCGCTGCCGCTGCCGAGGCCATGAAGGGTCGCGTGGAGGCTCTGCTGGGGAAGTTCCGGGCCTTCAGCACCAAGCCGAAGCAAGGCGCTGCCGACCCCGCTGCTCCATGAGGCGAACCCACTCCGCGCTGCTCCACCACCGACAAGTGACTCCATTGTGGCTCCTGTCCTGCCTTTAATTCCTGCACATGTATCATGCCTCGGGGAGGCATTTAAACTTGCGTTTGGCATTGAGATAACAGTGTGGACTGTAATATTTGCTTTTGAATTCCTTGAAATTTACGCTTTTCCTTCCTACTTGCTTATGTTCTACGCCGGCAGAGCCCGGCCCCGCGCATACCTCAGCCGCCGTTAGCCCCGACCGGAAACCAGGACGGGACCAAGGAGTGAGGGGCTATGTGACAAGTTAGGCTCCTGAGTCGTGATGCTCAGGAGTCCCCCTTGGCGCACGAACAACAAGTAGGGAGGTGTGATGTGGGTGGATCTACCGTTCTACGTCTGCAGACCCCGGCCGCGCGCATACCTCAACCGCCGTTAGCCTTTCGGAACTAAGGAGTGAGGGGCTACGTGACCAGTTAGGCTCCTGAGTCACGATGCTCAGGAGTCCCCCTTGACGCTCAAACGGCCTTCGTACCTTGGCTCCGCTCGGGGAGAGACGTGCGACGAACCAGGCCCGGGGGGGCCTGGCTGGGTGGCGTGCGTCTGGGCGTGACCCAGGCGCAGCCCCCGTGCCCAGCCCCCTTGCGCGGCACTCCCGAGGGGAGGCGTTACGATGAGGCTAGACACTGAGCTCTGGGCTCCCTGATGTTGATGCGGCCCGGGGGCCACCCTCAGTTGTTTATCACCAGCGCGGAGCATAGCGCTTCCGTATGTGTACCGGCATAGCCGCTCCTCGGCAGTGTCGTCAGCCAGCATGGAGCATGGTGCTTCCACTGGTACGTGGGAGGGGGCTCCCCTCCGGGAGGAGCCCCCGGGGTGTGTACAACCCCGCCCTGACACGTGGCTGGCACGGTAGGGCATGGCGAGGTGTATCTGGGCACCCATGAGCCAGCGCGGGACTCACGGGGCCCTACCTCTAGGCGGGTTGCGCCTGGCACTGGGCCTTATCTTGTGATGTGTACCTGCGAATTTGGTTAGATGCCAGCACTCTACGTCCTCGGGTCCCGGCCCTCGAGCTGGTCTCAGCCGTCGCTGGTATGCCAGGTCGCGATGCCATGGACAAGGCCAGAGGGTGAGGGCTGGAGAGCCAGTAAGAGCCCTGAGTCGCGATGCTCAGGTACCCCCCCTTTAACGTGCAAGTGGTCGGCATGGAGAAGAAGAGGTGCCGTGGACCGGCATCAAATAATCAAGCATGGTGGGTCGAACGCATATCCATAAATAAACGCAAAAGGGATACATGCCGCTGGGTCTGGCCCGAGCGACTTGGGGATGATGCAGCCCGAGGGGCACCCCCAACAAAGTAAGCTAACAACATGAAATAAAAGGGATACATGCCGCAGGGACGGACCCACGCGGCCTGGGAATAATGCAGCCCTGGGGGGCGCTCCCAGCTGGAAATGAAACTTGAAAGATGTCACCTGATGATGTTGAGGACGAAGGAGTGTTGGTGTAGCAGACTCGGTGGGCTGCGGAAGCCGATCCTCATGAGCCCCCAGGCCCAGGGGCCTCGGGAGGCTCTGGAGGCGCTGGTGGCTCCTCGCGGACCATCTCCATCTCCGCCAGGGCTGCGGAACGCCTGGCCTCTTGAGCCTCCATGATGCCCCTCATGAGGTGCTGGTACGCGGCAGCCGCGTTCGGCAAGCCATAAGGCATGCGAACATAGCTGTGGGGTGGACCTTCGCAGTGCCCCACTCGCGAGGGCCAGAGGCGCTCCAGAGAGGCGACTCGATTGAGCCCTGGTATGTCGATGCAGAGGCGCAACCCACCATCCTCGCCTGGATGGGGAGCCACAGCTGGTAGGCGGCGGCCGCCTTTCATGACTCTTGACTCCTGTAGCTCCTGAATGGCCTTGCTCACGAACTCCCGAGGGTCTGGCCCTCCTTGCCTTACTCCTTCTTGAGGGAAACGTGCTTCGAAACACGCCTCCATGTGGTGCCCAAGCGCCTCCCTCGTGACCTTAGCCAGGTCGGTGGCCCTCCAGGGGAGAGCCCCCGAGCCCTGCCTGAGGAGGGCGCCGGGCGCGCTTTCCTATGCGATGGAAGGAGGTTCCCCCTGGGCAGGCGCGGGCCCTGAGGGGCTTGCCTCCTAAGGGGCTGGGCCGGATGATGTCTTCTTCTTCTTGGGGGCGGTCTCGGGAAGCCTCCTGCTTCCGCGATCCGGGTCTTCCAGTGATAAGGCCTGAAAGGCTCGTTCCAGGGAACACACTGCGTCCTTCTCTTCACAGGGCACCGTGATGACTCTGCCACTTCCTGGCATCTTGAGGACGTTGTAGCCATGGTGAGTTACGGCCATGAACTTGGCCAGCGCTGGGTACGCAAGGATGGCGTTGTACGACAGGCGAATGTGAGCGACGTCGAAGTCGACGAGCTCGGTGCGGTAGTTGTCGCGTGCCCCGAAGGTGACAGGGAGGCGGACCTGCCCAATCAGGACTGTGGAGCCGTCGGTGACTCCGGAGAAAGGCTTGGTTGGCTGAAGCTGGCTGTAGGGCACTTGGAGATTGTTGAATGTTTCCACGGACAGGACGTTGAGCCCTGCCCCGCCATCGATGAGGGTCCTGGTGACCACCACGTTGCTGATGATTGGGGAACAAAGCATCCGGAGGACTCCGGCTGTGGCCGCACACTTGAGCTGATCTGCTGAGCTGAACGTGATGGCGCACGCCGACCACCTGAGAGGGCGCGTGGCTTCGAGCTTGGGGAGGACTGCATTCGCTTCACGGGCGAACTGCTTGAAGATGCGCTGAGAGGCAGGGGCTTGAGCCCCGCCCAGGATACAGGCGATCTCGCGCGGCTCTTGGAAGCCCCCAGCCCCCTCGTCCTGATGGCGGTCCTCGTTTCTCCTTGGCTGCGGCGGCAGCGGAGGGAGGCCTGCGTTGCCTTGCGGGCGATCCTCGCGAGGCTGATCCCTCCAGTCTCCCTCGCGAGGTGGGTCTTGCCAGCGATCCTCACAAGGTTGATCGCGCCACCCTTGGCGCGGGCCGCGGTCTTCCCAGCGTCCTGCGTTCCTTCCTCCTCCTCGACAGTAGCCCCGGTCACCGCGGTCGGGACGACGGCCGATCCTTCCTTCTCGCACGGCTCGGAGCTCTTGACATTCGTTGGTGTTGTGGGTGTGGAGGTCGTGGTACACACAGTACCGACTGCCCTTGGAAGATTCAGGCTGATCTCTGCCCCGCTTGGTGTCTGGTTCTGCCGCGAGCACGGCAGCCCCCTTGCGCTTCACATCCTTGGCCTTGGGCTTCTTCTCTTCTGGGTCTGCGGCAGGCAGCTCGAGGAGGGAGAGACACCCTTCCTCAGCCCTGACGCACTTGGTTGCCAAGTTGAACAGCTCCAAGGAAGTGCGCAGGTCTTCATGCATCGCCGGCTCCTCCTTCATCTCGACGTCGCGCACGCCGTCGGAGAAGGCTGAGATGATGGCCTCCTCGGTCACCTTGGGAATCTTGAGGCGTGCGTTGTTGAAGCGCTGGATGCACTTCTGCAGGGTCTCTCCGGGTTGTTGCTTGATGCGGCGCATGTCGCTCACGGCGGGTGGCCGGTCGCGAGTACCTTGGAAGTTGGCGATGAAGCAGGTGCGCATCTCGTCCCAGGAGGAGATCGTGCCTGGAGCCAGGTTCAGGAGCCAGGTGCGGGCCCCGTCCTTGAGCGCCATGGGAAACCAGTTTGCCATGACCTTCTCGTCTCCGTTGGCAGCTTCGATGCCCACCTCATAGAGCTGGAGGAACTCCGCAGGGTCGGCCGTGCCATCGTAACGAGGAGGCAGGTCTGGCTTGAACTTGCCAGGCAACGCGACGCTGCGTAGCTCGGTGGTGAAGGCACGGCAGCCTTCTGTGGCCATGGGAGGCCTTGGGTGACGGAGAGCTTGGTCTTGCATGTCCCCACGCGCTGTATCTGGGAGCAGCGCGGGGTCTTGACGTGCGGGAGCAGGAGCATGGTCGCGACGTGCTGGAGCAGGGAGCGCCCGGGCAGCTTCTTGCGGGCGAGGGACTTCTAGGCAGCTCTACTCTTGCCGCGCTGGCACCTGACGGAGCGGGTTCCACCCTGGGGCCACGCGCCTTGGAGCCACAGCGCCTTCTGGAGGAGGAGGCGGCTGGGGCGCCCCCGGAGCTTCGTCGCCCGCGCGGGGCGGGGTGTGGTGTAGCGGAACGGACGGCGCAGGAGAGCCCCCTGCGGCGCGGACGAGCTCGGCGACGCGGTCGAGCCATTCTTCATAGACGTCATCGATGGGACAGTAGCGCAGGAGCTCGTTTGCCATGATGAGTGCAGCTCGAGCCTCCATGGGTGCGCGGAGCGCGTGGGACGAAGAACCAGCTGGGGTGAGTGAGGGAGTAGCGGTGCGGCCGTCTTGCCGCACGGACGGATGCTGAGACCACGCTTGCTGCTTGTTCCCCGCCGGGCCGATGGCGGCGTTGATGGCAGGTGACGGGGAACGGCGAGGACGCCCGCCGACAGGAGCCATCTGGGCGACGCGGGAAGCGAGAGCGGCCCGGTGCTCGGCACGGGCCCGACGAGCGTCAGACATGGACGCGATGGTCGGAGGAGAACGGGGCGGTGGAAGACGAATTCCGGCGCACCCCTACCAGGCGCGCCAAATGTCGGATTTCGGGTTCCGGCAGACCCTTGAGGTTCGAACACTGGGGTGCACGTGGAGATTTCGCCTTCTACCTACCTGCACCCCTCCGCCTCGCTAAGATCTAAGCTATGGAAAGAACAGCACAAGAGACACAGGGTTTATACTGGTTCGGGCCACCGTTGTGGTGTAATACCCTACTCCAGTGTGTGGTGTGGTGGATTGCCTCTTGGGCTGATGATGATGAGCAATACAAGGAAGAACAGCCTCACGAGGGTCTGTTCTTGGCTGGGGGGATGAACTGCTAGGAGGAGTTCAGTCGCCCTTCTCTCTCTCTCTGTGTGTGATGCTATTCGATCCGATCCTAGCTTGTTTCTCTCTTGGCTTCTCGATTCTCCCTCCTTGATTGCCCCCCTACCCTGAGGGTGGCTAGTCCTATTTATAGGCAAAGGCCCTGGGCCTCTTCCCAAATATTGAGCGGGCAGGGCGCCAACAATTGGCCATTTTGAAGGGGAACATCTGGTACACTTATCCTGACTAAAGTTGGTCCTCGCCTGCCAAAGGCTCTGGTGGTGACGCTGGCTTGGGATCCACAAGGACTTCCTCCCTGCCGTTGGACTGGTCTTGGTCTCGTTGCACCGAAACGGGTGCCTTTGCTTGATGCTCTCGCCTGCGCTTGCTCCCTTTGCACCAAAGAGGAAAGGAGGACACTGCGCGGGCTGGCGCCCGCCTGGCACCCTTGGTCATCATGGCTTGCGTCACGGGCACCTCGTGAGGTACCCCACCTTGATCTCTCCGCCTCCTCGCGAGCCAGCCTGATGAGGCCGTGCCTGAGGAAGCTCCGTGTCGTCTGCCCCACGAGGCTTGGCCCCTCGCAAGGGTCTTGGGTCTGTGTTGATGAAGATGGGCCGTGCTGGGCCCCCCTTTGAGCCACGCCGCAGGCCGCAGGCAGGCAAGTCTGGGGACCCCCGTTCCCAGAACGCCGACAGCCGTATTTTCTTTCTTGCACCCTGGCCGCTATACGTATGTGTACATGCTACATGCGCGCCTCTACTACGACATGTGCGCACCTCTACTACGACACGTGCGCACCTCTACATCGACCAGTATGTACGTACACGTTCACGACTAGAATGACAATGCTATGTATGCTTCGACAGGTGGGTCCTGACTATCAGGCACGTCCTTGCGTGCAAAGATGTAGCTAGTGGGTCCCAGCAGTCAGGGGGCGAATCATTTTATTTGCCTGTACTATGGACGCACTTCCTTGCATGCGAAGATGTAGCTAGTGGGTCCTAGCAGTCAGGGGAAATGTTTTTTCACAAAATACGATGGCCTGCCCGGTGGGTCCCTGCTGTCAGGTGGAGGAATCATTACTTTCCGCGTAATAAGGAGGCACTTCCTTGCTGCGGCCGTGGACCCAGCTATCAGCCTCTCCATGTATAGTACTCTTCCGATGGAAGTTGGTCGTTGACCACATTGACCATGCCGCACCGTGAGCACCACGGCGGTGGACGATAGCGAGGCCTAGGAAGGGGACGACGTGGAGCCGGGGAAGATGCGGCAGTGGATGCCCATGCGGAGAGGAGTACCCGGGTTCACTGGTTCGGCTGCGGTGTGAGGCTGCCATCACCGCAGGGCCTGGCCAGCGGTGGGAGTAGTAGGGGGCGGTGAGGCCTCCGCGGTAGCACGGCTGACCACGGGAGGCAGGAGCAGGCGGCACGACCGACAGTACTTTGGGTGGCTAGAGCAAGAAGACTAGAGGTTGAAGAAGCTCTACGGCCGTTGGATGGACATTGTACGGTCACTGGAGCTAGAATCGTTCGTATTGACTAAGTTGACAATGCCCTCCGTCCCCGTCAACTTAGTAGGCCCACATGTTAGCCTCCCACTATGCTGGGTCCCAGCTAGCAGGGGGAGTATTCATTTTTTTTGTGCATAATAAGGAGGCACTTCCTTGTGTGCGAAGATATAGCTGGTGGGTCCGACCTGTCAGCGGGGGGAACATTTTTTTCGTGAAATACAAAGGCACTTCCGGTGGGTCCCAGATGTCAGGTGGAGGAATCATTATTTTGTGCGTAATAAGGAGGCGTTTCCTTGTGTGCGGTTGTGGACCTAGCTGTCAGCCTCTCCATGTACAGTCGACGTCCGATGGATGTCGTTCATTGACCACATTGACCACGGCGCGTCGAGAGCACCAGGGCGGTGGACGACGGCGAGGCCTAGGAAGGGAACGACACAGAGCCAGGGAAGACTCGGCACTGGTTGCCCATGTGGTGGGGAGTATGAGGGTTTACTGGTCCGGCTACAGTCGTCGGAAAATAACAGGAGGTGTGGGTGAGTAGAGGAATGGCCTGGCCAGCAATGGAGTAGGGTGGGGCGGTGCGGCCTGTGCGGCAGCACAGTCGGCCACGGGAGGCGGGAGCAGGCAATCCCACCGACGCTGGTTTGGGCGGCTGGAGCAAGAGGATTAGATATTGAAGAAGCAGCACGGCCGTTGGATTAACATCCAACGGTCACTGCTGCTAGAATCGTTTGTGGACTAAGTTGACAAAGCCTTTCATACACGTCAACCTAGTAGACCCACAAGTCAGCCTCCAAATCTGTCCCAAACAGCATACAGCCCGAACTTTCTAGTCAGATTCAAATTAATTTAAAAACTAAACATACCTTAATTTAAATCCAATGAAATTTTACCCGCACGAAAACAATGAAATTTAAAATATCAAAATCCGAAAGAGAAAAGTATTCTGGAACTAACTTGTTGTACTTTTTCATTTACAACCCATTTAATATTACTTATAGCCCATTTCTTATTACTTATAGCCCATTTTTTGGGCAAAATGCATCCCTCCTCGTCTTGAAAGATTTCCGGCCCAGCAAGGTGTAGAAAAGCAAGTAGGCCTACGTTTGTTATTTTGCAAAAAACAAAATAGCTGGGCTAGCCATTTTCAGAAAGGAAAAAACAAACTGGGTTAGTCATGTGCTAGACGGGCCACAGCTCCCGAACAACCCAGTTGATACCCTTCTCCGTCCTGAAAAAACAAAATTACTGCGCGTGCTGCTGGTCCCTACTGTCATCCTTACCATGTATAGTCATCTCCTTATTCCTCTCAGTTGTTGACCATGTTGAAAACACTGAAGGGCGGTGCCGCGGTGAGCGAACCAAGGCATAGGACGATGGTGAGGCCTCGGACAGGAACGAACAGGAGCCGAGGAAGATGCGCAGAGTTTTAGAGTGCGATGTGGCCACGATGCGTGCGCGACAGCACAACCAGCCATGGGAGGCGGGAGCAGGCGGTCCCGCCGGCGCTGGTTTGGCTTTGGCGGCTGGATGAAGAAAAGACTGAAGAAACACGACAGACGTTGAATGTCAATCCAACGGTCAAGGTTGGCACAATTGTTTGTTGACTAAGCTGACACCAAGTAGCATACTTTTTTAGATACAGGAAGAAAAGAAAACCTGGGCTCGTTCGCCTGATAACATTCCTGAAACTGCGACCGTTCGATCTTGCGTCGCAATAAAACTGCGAGGAAAATGCGTTCGTCTGCCATCCTCCTCCCAGGGAACGTTCACCACATAAGTGACTAGCACCCTTCGTTTTCAACCGAGAGGTCTTGGGTTCGAGTCCCAGGAACTCTCAATTTTGTCCTCCTTCCTTCATCGCAAAAAAGAAAGAAAATCAAAGACTTGAGAAGGCGTATAGAACAAGCTAGTGTACCAGTAAAGAGATGTTGCCGAGTTTTAGAAAAAAGAGAAACGTGCTCCTGTAGCTGGTTCGAATCCAAACCTAGACTATGACTATATATGGTGCTATGTTACTCTGCAACTAATGAAACTGACATATCCAACGTCCGCTTCTCCTCTTCTCTACTTACTCTGCCTAGCATCAGAAGCTCTGGCTGCAGCAACCATGTCTGCTGGCTGCTCGTCCACCTGCTCTTCAGGAGGCAACAACCAGATATGCGCCAAGTCGCCACCCGTACCATCACTTTTGGGTTTCATCACACCCCCACCGGCACACGCACCACAGCCGGTTGCTCATCACAACGCGCTGCCGTTGGTGTGGTGCCATTGCTACAAATTGATAATCCCCAAGTGCAGGGAATCATCGTAGCAATTCCCAATGGTGGAAGTGATAAGTATGGCGTGTCGAACCCACAAGGAGCTAAAGGTAAGATAAATATTCTCTCAAGCCATATCTGCCACTGATACGACTCTACGTACACCGAATGTTTGCTTCCAACTAGAAACGATAAATAAAACTACGTTGTGGGTATGAAGTGGATAACTTTGTATGATATTGGAGAGCTAAAATATGAAAGTAGGTGTTGTTATCATAAAGTTAGAATATATTACTAAATATTATAAATAGCGAGTGTGGAATAATGGTGGATCGGTGTGCGGAATTGTCCTAGGCAATCGTTAACAAGACCGGTAATCATTATTGCAGTTTCATATGAGGGAGAGGCATAAGCTAACATACTTTCTCTACTTGGATCATATGCACTTATGATTGGAACTCTAGCAAGCATCCGCAACTACTAAAGATCATTAAGGTAAAACCCAACCATAGCATTAAAGCATAAAGTCCTCTTTATTCCCATATGCAACAACCCCCTTACTCGGGTTTTTGTTTCAGTCACTCACCAACCCACTATAAGCGAATCATGAACGTATTGCAATACCCTACAGCGGGAATCCCTCACACTTGCACGACATGGAGGACACCATAGGACAACACCAAAGTAAAACATACAACTCATACCAATCTAGATCATCAATCAACCCAAAGGCAAAGGATATCTACTCAAAACATCATAGGATGGAAACACATCATTGGATCATAATATGTGGCATAAAGCACCATGTTCAATTAGGGATTACAGTGGGGTGTGGGAGAGTGGACCGTGTAAAAGAGATGAGGATGGTGATGATGATGGTGATGTTGATGAAGACGATCACCGTGGCGATGATTCCCCTCTCGATGGCACTCTGGTGCCACCAAGAGAGAGGAGGAGAGGTTCTCCCCCTTGTGCTTCCTCCTCCATGGCCTCCCCCCTCTGGTCCTTGGCCTTCATGGTGATGATGGCCCCTCCTGGATCCTCCTCCATGCCCTCCGGTGATGATGGCCCCCACCCGATAGGGTGCCAGAGAGGGCCTAGATTGGTTTTCGGTGGCTACGGAGGCTTCTGGCGGCGGAACTCCTGATCTAGGTTAATTTTCCGAGGTTTCTGTATTTATAGGAATTTTTGGCGTCGGTCTCACGTCAAGGAGGTGCCCAAGGCGTCCACGAGACAGGCCCACGCGCCTGGGGAGGGGGGGGGGTGGTGGGCGCGTCCCCCACCCTCGTGGATGCCCCGGGACTCTCCTGCCCAACTCTTTTACTCCAGGGTCTTCTTTTGGTCCATAAAAATAGTCAAAAATTGGCACGTCAATTGCACTCCGTTTGATATTCCTTTTCTGTAAAACTCAAAAACAAGGAAAAAACAAAAACTGGCACTGGGCACTAGGTTAATAGGTTAGTCCCAAAACCAATATAAAATAGCATATAAATGCATATAAAACATCCAAGGTTGATAACATAATAGCATGAATACTTCATAAATTAGATATACGTTGGAGACATATCCGCATCCCCAAGCTTAATTCCTGCTCGTCCTCGAGTAGGTAAATGATAAAAGAAATAATTTATGAGTGTGAATGCTAGCAAGTGCATAAGTTTCGTCAATGATAGTTCCAATCACTTTTTCTAGCATCATTATATATCATAACATTAGCTCATTTTCAGAAAACTTTTCATGATCAAGTAAAAGCTATTCACATGTTAAAGTATAGATCATAAACTCTCTTGAAACTAACAAACTATATTCTCAGTCATCAAACAATTGCAATTCATCTTATTTTCAGGAAGGGTCTATGTTAGAGCTTTGATGTAGCAAACTCCACATACTCAACTATCATTTAGTCTTTCACAATTGCTAACACTCACGTGATATTTATGGGTTCGAAGTTTTAATCGGACACAGAGAAAGATAGGGGCTTATAGATTCGCCTCCCAACCTTTTACCTCAAGGGTAATGTGAACAATAATTGTTCATGATAACTTACATCCAATTGGATATATATATATATATATATCAGGATCTTTCCAACACAATGTGCTTGCCAAAGGATAAAATGTAAAAAGGAAAGGTGAAGATCACCATGACTCTTGCATAAGGGTAGAAGATAAAAGTACAAGATAGGCCCTTCGTAGAGGGAAGCAGAGGTTGTCATGCACTTTTATGGTTGGATGCACAAAATCTTAATGCAAAAGAACGTCACTTTATATTGCCACTTGTGATATGGACCTTTATTATGCAGTCCGTCGCTTTTATTTCTTCCACATCACAAGATCATATAAAGCTTATTTTCTCCACATTAATAGATCATACATATTTAGAGGGCAATTTTTTATTGCATGCACCGATGACAACTTACTTGAAGGATCTTACTCAATCCATAGGTAGGTATGGTGGACTCTCATGGCAAAACTAGTTTAAGGAATGTTTGGAAGCACAAGTAGTATCTCTACTTGGTGCAAAGAATTTGGCTAGCATGAGGGGGAAAAGCAAGCTCAACATGTTGGATGATCCAAGACAATATACTTTATTTCAGATATAAGAAAACATAACCCATTATGTTGTCTTCCTTGTTCGACATCAACCTTTTAGCATGTCATATTTTAATGAGTGCTCACAATTACAAAAGATGTCCAAGATACTATATTTATATGTGAAATCTCTCTTGCTTCAATATTCTTTCATGAATTGTTCAAGTGACCAATTCTATGTTTGCTAACTTTCAATAAGTTTACTACCTATACTTATTCTATGTGAAGTTATTACTCCCCATGGTATAAGCATATGAAACATATATAAATACAGATTTATGATATTCAATTATTCAACCATTTACTCATAGGATATATGTGAAGCACGTGAGTAAATGACAAACTACTCCAAAAGATAATAGTGAAGGACACTGAGTAGTCAAATAATTAACTAGCCATGGGAGGATTCTTTTTCATTTAATAATTCAGATCCAATGATTTTATTCAAACAGCAAGTAAAATTGAAAATACGCTCCAAGCAGAACACATATCATGTGACGAATAAAAATATAGCTCCGAGTAAGGTATACCGATAGTTTGAAGACGAAAGAGGGGATGCCTTCCGGGGCATCCCCAAGCTTAGGCGCTTGAGTCATCCTTGAATATTACCTTGGGGTGCCTTGGGCATCGCCAAGCTTAGGTTCCTTCCACTCCTTTTTCTCCTCATATCGATATCTCACCCAAAGCATGAAAACTTCAATCACACAAAACTTAACGGAACTTCGTGTGATAGGTTAGTATGATAAAGAGTAAGCCATTCACCTTGGTACTGTCAAAGACAAGGTTCATAATTGTTATCACACAATTCCTACTGTACCATATCATTTCTACAATTTATATTGAGAAATATAAGCCATAGAAACTAGAAAACAAGCAAACTAAGCAATGAAAGCAGAATCTGTCAGAAACAGAACAATCTGTAATGATCAGAACACTAACCACACTTCTGCTACTCAAAAAATTATGAAATAAATTGGTGAACGTGAGTAATTTTTCTATTAATCTTCTGCAAAAAGAATCAGGACCAAAGCACTCTTCTGTAAAAAAATGGCAGCTAATCTCGTGAGCGCAAAGTTTCTGTTTTTTACAGCAAGATCACATTAACTTTCACCCAAGTCTTCCCAAAGGTCTTACTTGGCACTTTATTGAAACAAAAGCTATAAAACATGATTACTACAGTAGCTTAATCGTGTAAACACACAAAAACAGTAAGGGTAAATATTGGGTTGTCTCCCAACAAGCGCTTTTCTTTAATGCCTTTTAGCTAGGGATGATGATTTCAATGATGCTCACATAAAAGATAAGAATTGAAACATAAAGAGAGCATCATGAAGAATATGACTAGCATATTTAAATCTAACCCACTTCCTATGCCTAGGGATTTTGTGAGCACATAATTTATAGGAACAAGAATCAACTAGCATAGGAAGGCAAAACAAGTATAACTTCAAAACTTTAAGCACATAGAGAGGAAACTTGATATTATTGCAACTCCTACAAGCATATGTTCCTCCCTCATAATAATTTTCAGTAGCATCATGAATGAATTCAACAACATAACCATCACATAAATCATTCTTTTCATGATCTACAAGCATAGAAATTTTTCTACTCTCCACATAGGCAAAATTCTTCTCATTCGGAATAGCGGGATCACTAGTTCCTAAAGTTGACACTCTTCCAAACCCGCTTTAGATGATAGTATTATTCATACTCCAAAATATATAAGTTAAGTTCATGGATCATACTACAATTAGTATAAACTAACCCATATCCAAGCTCAAAATATATAAGTGAAGCACACGAAGCATTCTATAAAACCATACTCAAAAGATTTAAGTGAAGCACAAAGAGCAATTCTATGAGATCATACTTAAAAGATATAAGTGAAGCACATGAAGCATTTTATAAACCAATGAAGGGATATCTCATACTATCATGGTTCATAAAGGAATAACAAAAAACACAAAGGACACAAATCATGTGAACAAAATAAAAACCGAGGTATACCGATAATTGTTGAAGAAGAAAGATGGGATGCCAACCGGGGAATCCCCAAGATTAGATGCTTGAGTATCCTTAGAATATTTACTTGGTGTGCCTTGGACGTCCCCAAGCTTGAGCTCTTGCCTCTCTTTATTCTTCTCACATTGGTAACTCCTCGTTCTTCGAACACTTCATCCACAAAAAACTTTAACAAAAACTTTGTGAGATCCGTTAGTATAATAAAGAAAATCACTACCTTTAGGTACTGTCCAATTTCATATTAGAACTATATCTACTGTATTCCAACTTCACCATGGTTCATACCCCCATATACTACCCATAGATTCCTCAAAATAAGAAAACAACACACGAAAAACAGAATCTGTCTAAAACAGGACAGTCTGTAGTAATCTGGAGGTTTAGTAAACTTCTGTAACTCCAAAAATTATGAAATAAATTTTAAAATTTAAAAAATTTGTACATAAGTAATGTGCAAAAATTTTCAGACCCATTTGACTTTTCAGTAAAAAAATGTAAAATCACGCGCTATAGCCAAAGTTTCTGTTTTTTTGTTCTGCACATAGTAAACAAGCAATTTAATCATCCTAAAACCAAAGCTTGGCACATTATTTTTATAATACAATGGATATATATAAGGGGATAATTATTTACAAATAAAATTCCATGAAAAATTCTACACTGTTTCCGTGAGCATGAACACGAGTGCTCAAGGTCGACCCTCACTTCGTCAATGCATAACTTTCCAATCACTTCTCTTTTTGAAAAACTTTTTAGGCATGAGAGGCAAGTAAATTTTTTTGTATTTTTATTCTTTAATTTTTTTGTGTTTTTATTCTTTAATTTTTTTTGTATTTTTATTATTTAATTTTTTTGTATGTTTCACCCACAACTAAACAGAAACAAAAGGGAAAAAACAAAATCTACTTAGTGAAGAAAGCAGACAAGCATACACGAGAATATCAACCCCACACTATTGCTCCCCGGCAACGGCGCTAGAAAAGAGCTTGATAATCCCCAAGTGCAGGGAATCATCATAGAATTTCCCAATGGTGGAAGTGATAAGTACGGAGTGTTGAACCCACAAGGAGCTAAATGTAAGATCAATATTCTCTCAAGCCCTATCTGCCACTGATACGACTCTACGTACACCGAACGTTTGCTTCCAACTAGAAACGAGAAATAAAACTATGTTGTGGGTATGAAGTGGATAACTTTGTATAATATTGGAGAGCTAAAATATGAAAGTAGGTGCTGTTATCATAAAGTTAGAATATATTACTAAAAATTATAAATAGCGAGTGTGGAATAATGGTGGATCAGTGTGCGGAATTGTCCTAGGAAATCGTTAACAAGACCGGTAATCACTATTGCAGTTTCATATGAGGGAGAGGCATAAGCTAACATACTTTCTCTACTTGGATCATATGCACTTATGATTGGAACTCTAGCAAGCATCCGCAACTACTAAATATCATTAAGGTAAAACCCAACCATAGCATTAAAGCATCAAGTCCTCTTTATTCCCATACGCAACAACCCCCTTACTTGGGTTTGTGTTTCAGTCACTCACCAACCCACTATAAGCGAATCATGAACGTATTGCAACACCCTATAGCGGGAATCCCTCACGCTTGCGCGGCACGGAGGGCACCATAGGACAGCACCAAAGTAAAACATACAACTCATACCAATCTAGATCATCAATCAACCCAAAGGCAAAGGATATCTACTCAAAACATCATAGGGTGGCAACACATCTGAGGGAGTCCTGGATTAGGGGGTCTCCGGATAGACGGACTATATCCTTTGGCTGGACTGTTGGACTATGAAGATACAAGATTGAAGACTTCGTCTCGTGTCCGGATGGGACTTTCGTTGGTGTGGAAGGCAAGCTTGGCAATACGGATATGTATATCTCCTCCCTTGTAACCGACTCTGTGTAACCCTAGCCCCCTCCGGTGTCTATATAAACCGGAGGGTTTAGTCCGTAGGACAACATACAATCATACCATAGGCTAGCTTCTAGGGTTTAGCCTCTACGATCTTGTGGTAGATCAACTCTTGTAATACTCATATCATCAAGATCAATCAAGCAAGACGTAGGGTATTACCTCCATCAAGAGGGCCTGAACCTGGGTAAACATCGTGTCCCCTGCCTCCTGTTACCATCCGCCTTAGACGCACAGTTCGGGACCCCCTACCCGAGATTCGCTAGTTTTGACACCGACATTGGTGCTTTCATTGAGAGTTCCACTGTGCCATCCCCATAAGGCTCGATGGCCCCTTCGATCATCGGTAACGATGCGGTCCAGGGTGAGGTTTTCCTTCCCGGACAGATCTTTGCATTTGGTGGCTTCGCACTGCGGGCCAATTCGCTTGGCCATCTGGAGCAGATCGAGAGCTACGCCCCTGGCCATTAGGTCAGGTTCGGAAACTTAAACTACACTGCCGACATCCACGGAGACTTGATCTTCGACGGATTCGAGCCCATGTCAGGTGCGCTGCACAATCATGACGAGCATGATGTAACTCTGCCGTCGGACAGTGTTCGGGAGATCGCATCTGCAACTACTCCGGCCTTCAATCCGGAGCAAATTGCGCCATCCGAGGACGGAGGGATAGACCCCACCATGGAGGCCGCACTCTCAGTGGCGACGGAGCCAGATACTGACTTCACCCCTTATGAGAGCCGTGTTGCTGAACCACTGGATTCGTCTCCGGCCTCGGACTCTGAGCCGCCTGCATCCGTGCCTATTGAATCCGATTGGGCGCCGATCATGGAATTCACCTCCGCGGATATCTTTCAGCACTCGCCTTTCGGCGATGTGCTAAATTCATTAAGGTCTCTCTCCTTGTCAGTAGAACCTTGGCCAAACTATGTCCGGCTAGAATGGGATGCAGACGATGAAGAAATTCGCTGCCCACCCACCACCCACTTAGTAGCCACTGTCGACGATTTAACCGACATGCTCGACTTTGAATCCGAACACATCGACGGTATGGACGACGATGCAGGAGACGAATAGGAACCACTGCCCACAGGGCGCTGGATAACTGCTCCACCACACGACATATACATGGTGGATACACCCAAAGAAAATAATGACGAAGAACGGCAGGATGCAGCGAAGAATAGCTCCCTCGAGAAGCAATCAGAGCGTCGGCGTAGGCGCCGCTCAAAATCCCGCCTCGGCAAAAACAGCAATAATGACACAAGAGAAAATAACACTCAAGTCGACTCCAGAGGAAACGACGACCACATCGACCCAGCAGCAGAGAACGAGGAAACTGCAAACGGCGAACATAGTACGGATCCGATGTCCGAACACGGCGACACCGAGGATAAACCTCATCAAACCCACTCTGGGGTGGAAAATAGTCTGGACGAAGATGCACACGTCATCCCGGAAACGCACTTGCAGCAAGAGAACCTCCGCAGAAGGCTTATTGCCACAGCGAGGAGTCTGAAGAAGCAGAAGCAAAGGCTTAAGACCGCACAAAATACGCTCAACATCAGGTGGAACAAAGTGCTCGACAATGAAGAAAAGTATTGTGGAAGTTACCACACAAAGAGCTATCCAAAGCGCAAGCTATTATCGGAATTCGACGATGAGGCCTTAGAGCCCACACAGCCGAAAAATGAAACGCCAACCGACCGGATCAACCACCTTGTGACCGCGATAGAGCGGCTAACAAGGCCACACATAAGTCAACACACGATCTACGTGAGGACTTGCGCAAAAAATCCAGTATGACCAGATCCATCTATGGATCTAGGAAGCGCGCTCCGGCACAAAATCAAAACCGAATACTACAACCGTCCGAACACCATGATACATCCAAATACAGGGGAGCCGCACACCCCCTATGTTTCACCGATGAGGTGCTGGACCATGAATTCCCATAAGGATTCAAACCAGTGAACATAGAGGCGTACGACGGGACCACAGACCCTGGGGTCTGGATTGAGGACTTTATCCTCCATAACCATATGGCTCGCGGAGACGACCTCCACGGCATCAAGTACTTGCCCCTCAAGCTTAAAGGACCAGCTCGGCACTGGCTGAAAAGCCTCCCCGAAAACTCAATTGGAAGTTGGGAGGAGCTCGAGGATGCTTCCTGGGCTAATTTCCAAGGGACCTATGTCCGACCTCCGGATGCAGACGATTTAAGTCATATAATTCAACAGCCCGGAGAGTCAGCCCGAAAGCTTTGGAACAGGTTTCTCACTAAGAAGAACCAAATCGTCGACTGTCTGGACGCGAAGCCTTAGCAGCTTTCAAGCACAGCGTCCGAGATGAATGGCTCGCCAGACACCTCGGCTAAGAAAAACCGAGAACAATGGCAGCCCTGACAAGCGTCATGACCCGCTTTTGCACGGGCGAAGATAGCTGGTTAGCCCGCAGTAGCACCAGCAACCCAAACACATCCGAAGTCAGGGATGGCAATGGAAAACCACGACGCAGTAAAAGCAAGCGTCGAAATAAAGAAGACAACCCTGATAATACGGCGTTAAACACCGGATTCAGGGGCTCTCGACTAGGTCAGCGGAAAAAGCCTTTCAAAGGCAGCAGAGATGGACCGTCCAGCCTAAACAAGATTCTAGACAAACTATGTTAGATTCATGGCACCCCCGATAAACCTGCAAATCACACCCACAGAGAATGCTGGGTCTTCAAGCAGGCCGGTAAGCTTAACGCCGAACACAAGGGGGGGAGACACCAAGCGAAGACGAGGATGAACCTCGCCAGCAAAGCACTCGAGGACAGAAAAAATTCCCACCAGAGGTTAAAACAATAAACATGATCCATGTGACGAAGAGGAGAAGCAAACATGCACTCCGAGACATACGCGCCGTAGAGCCCATCACCCCCAAGTTCACCCCCTGGTTGGCCTGCCCGATCACTTTCGATCGCAAGGATCATGCGACAAGCATCCGGCACGAAGGATTGGCTGCCTTGGTGTTAGACCCAATAATAAACGGATACCATCTCACACGAGTCCTTATGGACGGCGGCAGTGGTCTAAACCTGATATATCAGGACACAGTCCGCAAAATGGGGATAGACCCAACAAAAATCAGCCGCAGTAATACTACGTTCAAGGGAGTAATACCAGGCCAAGAGGCCCGCTGCACGGGCTCTCTATTACTAGAGGTTGTATTCGGTTCTTCCGACAACTTCCGAAGCAAAAGGTTAACTTTCTACATCGCTCCATTCTGAAGTGGCTATCAAGCACTACTTGGAAGAGCGGCTTTCACTCATTTTAATGCAGTACCGCATTACGCTTCTCTCAAGCTTAAGATGCTCGGTCCATGTGGCACCATCACAGTTAGTGGAAATGTTGAGCGTTCTCTACGCGTGGAAGAACGTGCGGCGGCTTTAACAGCCGAACACTAGACGACCTCACCAACCAGAATAAATGACAGGTCGTCAAGACCACGGACACGGTTAGAAGAGTCCGGCGCATCACTACATATACATGAGATTGGTTTGATGGTTAAACCCTCATAGACGGTACCAGGGGCTTCCCGCGTGTAATCAGGGCTAGTTCGGCTCAACTTGATTTATCCTGAATTTTAATGGCTTATTGATAATAACCAATTTTCTGGCACGGCAACTTTCACCTAAGTTCTTCTCTTTTACAGATGACAATCGTGTTACACCCGTCCAGGACATGACACAACGGAGACACAAGCATCACTACATATACATGAGATTGGTTTGATGGTTAAACCCTCATAGACGGTACCAGGGGCTTCCCATGTGTAATCAGGGCTAGTTCGGCTCAACTTGATTTATCCTGAATTTTAATGGCTTATTGATAATAACCAATTTTCTGGCACGGCAACTTTCACCTAAGTTCTTCTCTTTTACAGATGACAATCGTGTTACACCCGTCCAGGACATGACACAACGGAGACACAAGCGTAGACGTGCAGCAGGGTCCCGCTCAAAGGTTTCTTTTCAGATTAAGACCCTGCGTAAACCTTTTTTACTGTCTCTTGTTGATTCACATCCTCCGGATACTCAATACAACCGAGAAGGATGCTGACGTTATTAGCATGTGGCCATGTCAGGATATTACACGTACCTGGACACTCGGGGTTTATTATTAAGGGCATTGTTCAGCTCGGCATATGCTATAAAGACCGAACAGCTTAGGGAGTGTTCGGCGTCGCGAGTTTGGCCTTATATGCATCATCTCCGAATCATGTCTTTGGTCAAATGTTGGGTTTCCCCGGCTCCCGTGTTTTGCTACCTTATGTTCCGCTCTATCGGCTAAGGCAGCACCGGGAGAACTACTGCGATTGTGCTCTGGTTCATCCGGATGAGCACCTCAGTAGAGAAAGCCGAAAACTGACTGTCATGATAAAGCGTGAGACTGGTCAACCACTCGATGACTTAGCGGAATCTTCGGGATTCCTCCACATTAACGAAGGGCCGTTTCCCGGTCATGTACGCACTCGCCCCGTATTCGGACGAGCGTGAAAGTACCAGGGGCTATATAGTAGTCCCACCGTCAAACTCCTATGGCTAAGTGGAAGTGTTAAAGCAATATGGTCTGATTGCCTCGTTCGCTGTGCTACCACCTCCTTTATGGACCAAGATGTTGGATCAAGTGTGAATATGCGTTTTTTGCGAACACCCCCGCATTATATGAGTGGGGGCTGAAGCCGACAACTGCAAACTTTCAGGTTATATACATATATACATAAACGGACGCACAAGAGGCATCATAATACTTTCAGACAAAAGTCTAAACACAACCTTTATAATTCAATAAAACATTGTTTTTACAATGGGAATACATGTCACTAGAACATAATATTCTTCGAGCACTGAGCCTCTATCGAACGAGCGCCTTCAAGGACTTCTTCAAAGTAGTGCTCGGTAGCTACTCGGCCCATGGCCGAACCCTGTGTTGCAATAGTGGTGGCCTCCGTCTCTGCCCAGTATGTCTTGACATGGGCAAGTGCCATCCGCGCACCCTCTATGCACGCCGACCTCTTCATAGCGTCGATATGTGGCACATCACCAAGGAATTGTTGCACTAAACTAAAGTAACTATTCGGCCTTGGCCCTTCCGGCCACAGATGATCCACAACAGACCTCATGGCAAGTCCGAACAACCTATGGAGCTCGGCCCACTCGGCCATTCGCTCATTCAACAGCAGCGGACGCACTGGAGCATGGAACTGTGACCAGAACAGCTTTTCCACTTCACGATCTTTTTGATCCTTGAAGTACTCGGCCGCATCAGCAGCCCTTGCTGCCAAATCCACATAGGCGTCTATAGAACTCCATAGTTGATCAAGAGGGGCATACTTTGGATCTCTGAACTTAGTCCGCAACGAAAAGGGCTTCCCAGCCGTGATATCTCTAGCTTGACGCAGCTCCTGCTTTGCCGCTCTGATTTTGCAGCGGGCTTCCTTGGCTGCTACCATGGCCTTCTCTAGGTCTGTCGCCTTCGCTCGGCTTTCTTTTTTAAGAAGCTGGTAACAGTCGGCGGCATCTTTCAACTCAGCGGCCATCTTGGCCATTCTTTCCTTGCTCTGGCAATGCGCGGCTTGTTCGGCCCTCAGCTCTTCGACCGCCTTTAGAGCGGCCGCATCGCTATTTCTGGCTTGTCCCTTGGCTCGGGCAAGTTCCGCCCAAAGGGTCTCCACGGTGGCAGCTCCATCTACAGCCACAACATATTAAAGATACTAGCATCGCGCTCCGCTTACTATGTGTTGATCACCGGAGAAATCACATACCCTGTGCCTCGTCGAGCCACCGGTTGACAAGCACGATGTCGGCATCCACTGCATCAAGTTGCCGCTTTAGCTCGGCAAACTCACTAGTCCGGCCAGCCACCGGACCTTCAGCCACCTGCACATTAAGGCGGTCTGATTATTACCTGGGACTATGATCCTCTGTTTGCCGCCATTCTTGACGGCAACCAGAGTCTCATGGGCTACTATCTGCATAGGGCACACCTAACGGGTGCGGTACTATCAAAAACATACACTATTTCACGTACCTCAAAGCCTTTCAGCAGACTCATAAAAGCTTCATGCAACACGCTCTCAGCGGATGAAACCCTTTCAATCACCGTACCCATTAGCGTACGATGCGCTTCTGAGATGGCCGCTTGCTCCAGAAGATCCTTCAGTGCGTCCAACCGCACACTGTACGATTCCAGACTCTTTCTGTTGCTCTCTTTAGGAGCCGAATACTGAGGACTTCAGGTGGCCAACGGATTACCCTCTGGCCTTGGCGTTTCAGTAGAAACCCTACGCGATGACACTTCAGGGTCGCCCGCCTCATGAGGCGGGGTGGCAGGGGGAGGTGTTTTGCTCTCCATCATTTCCGGAAGAAGATCCCCCAAAGACGAACTCTGTCGAGAAGGGCTACGATCCGAACTGCAAGATATATGCTTCGGTTATTATCTTCAGAAGTAATATAGGATATTTTTTCTATTAAGTACCTTTTGTTTACTTACAGCTCAGTAGAGGGCTGATCCCCTTGCGGACACTATGCGGCAAGAGTACCCTCCCAGGCTGGACCCTCTGGCGAAGATTTCTTCCCCCGTTGGGAAACCTTTGTTTCCGGGTCTTCAGAGGTGGTCCTCTTCCTTCCTTGGGGAGAGGGAATTTCAAATTCTTCTCCCTGGTTATCCTCCTTCGCAGAGGCGCTAATTCCCCCGGTTTGGATGAATAATGAGCGAGGCCTGCTTTCAGCCTCTTTATGCTCCCCTTTATCTTCCCCTGAGGGCGCCTGATAAGGCGCTGGCTCGAGCATTCTGGCTAGTACTGGATTTGCTAAACCTTCGGGAAGGGGGGCCGAACACCTGATCATCTTCTCCTTTGTTACCCAGTCCTGGTCAAAGAGCTATTTTTTAGAATGATGTTATGATAAATAAAAAGATAGTGTGTTCGGTCACAGGAATACTTACTTGGGTATCTGGGCAATTACAGCTCAGACCCGCATCCTCGGTGGTGTCCGGACACTTTATTTGTGGTCCGAAGAACAATTTGTACATCTCTTCGAGCGTCATGCCGAAGAAGTGCTGAATAATTCACGGTCCTTCCAGGTTGAACTCCCACATACGGAGGGGGCGACGTTTGCAAGGCGGGACTCGACGAACTAGCATGACTTGCATTACCGAGACCAGGCTGACATCTCTCTCGAGGAGATCTCGGATGCGCTCTGCAATATCAGCACATCATTTACTGGCCCCCAGTGCAGCCCCTTGTTGATCCATGACGTCAGTTGTGGTGGGGGCCCCGAGAGAAAGGCACGCGCGGCTACCCACTTGGCACTCCGGGGAGCTATGATATAAAACCACTCCCGCTGCCATAAACTGGACACCTCTGGGAAGGAACCCTCTGGCCATGGAACATCAACGCTTTTGCTTATTACGGCACCTCCGCACTCTGCGTGTCGCCCATCGATCATCTTCGGCTTCACATTGAAGGTCTTGAGCCACGGGCCGAAGTGTGGGGTAATGCGGAGGAAGGCCTCACATACGACGATGAACAACGAGATGTGGAGGGAATCCGGGGCCAGGTAATGGAAATCCAGCCCATAATAAAACATGAGCCCCCTAACAAAGGGATCCAGAGCAAGGCCTAGCCCCTGGAGGAAGTGAGAGATGAATACAACACTCTCGCCGGGTTTGGGAGTGGGAATGACCTACCCTCGAGAAGGCAGCCTGTGCCAGATTTTGCCGGTCAAATACCTGGCCTCTCTTAGCTTCTTGATGTCTTCCTCTGTGATAGAGGAAGGCATCCACCGACCTTGAAGGTTGGATCCGGACATGGCTGAAGGTCCAAAGCGCCTGACCTGAGCCTTGGGTGTTGGAACTCGAGGCGGGGGAAGGATTTGATTGAGCACGAGAGGGAAAAAGGACAAGCCTTGGCCTCTTTATAAAGAGGGTGAATATCAAGCGTCCTCCTCGTGGCCGTTTGGGACTTGCCTAAAATGGAGGAGTCACGCCAATGGGCACGATTGGGTTACCCACGTCCGTATTGATGAGAATCCCGTAATAAGGGGGACACGATCTCTGCTTCGACAAGACGTGTCAAGAAAACCGCCTCGCGATATGTGCAGCGCTGGTTGAGAAAAACGGTTCAAATAAATGACCGGGCCATGGCATGATGTCATGCTGTCAAAGGTGTCAGTAGATTAAGTTTGTGGAAATATTATTCGATCTACGGTGGTATGTGGAGCTTGTTTTGCAGAGACGGACACTATCCTTGTGTTCAAAATCTTCTATGGAGTATTCGGAGGAGGAACCCACCTTGCAATGTCGTAGACAAATCTGCGCGCCGGACTCATCGCCATTGAAGCCTGGTTCAGGGGCTACTGAGGGAGTCCTGGATTGGGGGGTCTCCGGACAGCCGGACTATATCCTTTGGCCGGACTGTTGGACTATGAAGATACAAGATTGAAGACTTAGTCTCGTGTCCGGATGGGACTTTCCTTGGCGTGGAAGGCAAGCTTGGCAATACGGATATGTAGATCTCCTCCCTTGTAACTGACTCTGTGTAACCCTAGCCCCCTCCGATGTCTATATAAACCGGAGGGTTTAGTCCGTAGGACAACAAACAATCATACCATAGGCTAGCTTCTAGGGTTTAGCCTTTATGATCTCGTGGTAGATCAACTCTTGTAATACTCATATCATCAAGACCAATCAAGTAGGACGTAGGGTATTACCTCTGTCAAGAGGGCCCGAACCTGGGTAAACATCGTATCCCCTGCCTCCTATTACCATCCGCCTTAGACGCGCAGTTTGGGACCCCCTACCCGAGATCCGCTGGTTTTGACACCGACAACAACATTGGAACATAATATGTGGCATAAAGCACCATGTTCAAGTAGGAATTACAGAAGGGTGCGGGAGAGTGGACCGCATAAAAGAGATGACGATGGTGATGATGATGGTGATGTTAATGAAGACTATCACCGCGGTGATGATTCCCCTCTCGATGGCACTCCGGTGCCACCAAGAGAGGGGAGGAGAGGTTCTCCCCCTTGTGCTTCCTCCTCCATGGCCTCCCCCCTCTGGTCCTTGGCCTTCATGGTGATGATGGCCCCTCTGAGATCCTCCTCCATGCCCTCCGGTGATGATGGCCCCCTCCGGCAGGGTGCCAGAGGGGGCCTAGATTGGTTTTCGGTGGCTACGGAGGCTTCTGGCGGCAGAACTCCCGATCTAGGTTAATTTTCCGAGGTTTCTGTATTTATAGGAATTTTTGGCGTCGGTCTCACATCAAGGAGGTGCCCGAGGCGTCCACGAGGCAGGCCCACGCGCCTGGGGTGGGGGGGGTGGGGGTGGGGGTGGGTGGGCGCACCCCCCCATCCTCGTGGATGCCCCGGGACTCTCCTGGCCCAACTCTTTTACCCCGGGGTCTTCTTTTGGTCCATAAAAATCGCCAAAAATTGGCACGTCAATTGGACTCCGTTTGATATTCCTTTTCTGTATAACTCAAAAACAAGGAAAAAATAGAAACTAGCACTGGGCACTAGGTTAATAGGTTAGTCCCAAAAACCATATAAAATAGCATATAAATGCATATAAAACATCCAAGGTTGATAATATAATAGCATGAATACTTCATAAATTATAGATACGTTGGAGACGTATCACAAATCACCCAGAGTCATCTGTCGCGTCCCAACCACAATCCTCAACCCTGGCCGAGTCTTCTACAAATGCCCAAATCATGGGGTAATAATATGTTTAAGTGTTGTTCTGCTGCTTTCAGTTGCTGATTTTTTTAATAGTTTGGTTGATGATCTTCCAATTTGATTCATGCAGAAAAGGGAAGATTCGTCTGATTTGTATTTCTAGGAAGTTGCTGAGGTGGGGGAATGCAACTATGCTGATTATTTGGTTAGCCGAGAAATCCCAATACTAGCAGGTTGGGGTGTTGGAAAAGTAACTGAAGGAACGACAGAAGAGCAAGATGCATAGCAGAAGGTTAAAGATGCAGTTCCTCTAATCATGGCCAAGCAATAGGTGCTGAACGGCCTTGACAGCAATGAGGAGATGAAAGAGCTTGTGAAGATAATGGGCAAAGTCGATGTGCTCTGTATGATGATTGTCTCTTTATTTGCAGTGTATGTAGCACTCGTGATGTATTCAATGGCTATGACATGAGCACTTTGATGAAACTAGTAATGAATGAAACCTGTGTCGCAGGCTGGGCATAGTGTTGTGAACACCTAATGATTTCTATTAACGGAAATCGGGGGGTATCACCTTTTGCTCATAAATAAATAAATAGCAGAGGCCCTTTTGGTAATAAATAAATAAATTAGCAGAGGCCCTGTCGGGTCAGCTTTGTTTCCATTCGAAGACGCCAAGCAAATTGCAGTCCAACAACAAACTATGTCATCAAATTCAAGTTTCACAGCCAAATATGAGTACAACTAAACAACAATGTCATCATGTTTTAGTCGTCATACAATCACCAAACACAAATGAACATACATAACAAGTGATGATCTCACAGCAAAATACTAAACAACACGTTCATCAGGTTTCAGTTCTCATAGCAAACACAATTTCACATAATAGATAAAAAACATCTTCTAATAGGCAAATACAACAAAAGCAATCTAATCATCATCCGCAGCAGCAGTGTCAACATCTTCGCCATGTGTATCAGTCTGAATCGTAATTCCCCAGAGTGTCATCTTCTTCATCCTCAATGTCATCGAACGTTGGCTTCTTCTTGATCAACTCTTGTATGTCCACAGCATGATAGGCAATCTTTTCGCCAACGTCATTGACGTGATGGTTCTCAAAGATATTAGGAACATCTGTGGAATCTTGTACATCAGGAGCAGTGTAAGCATCATCTTGTTGTGCAACTTCATTCAACGAATTCCTCTGCTCAAACCTTTGCAATACTCTCCAGTCATCGCTACATGCAAATGTGTCTTCCAAGAAAAATATTTGTGTTGCTTGATTTTCCAAATTAAAAGGCTCATTGGTCTGGTACGCCGCCTTGACATTGATGGATTTGAAATAATCATCAGCTCTGGGTTTTGCGATCCTAGAAAACATGTTATACCAATGATAGCACAACAGAACCACACACCGATGATATTCAAAACTGGAGATATACTACAACTGAACAATGTCTGTTATGTTAGCATAAATTTCAGTTGTCTCTCTGTCGTACGTATCCATGCTCATGATGCCATTGTTTTGTGTCTTCCTGCCTTCGTCGCATGCAAGGGTGTTGTAGCGCACATCTCCAATAATGCAAGATTCATAATGTCTTACCCGAGTATCAGGACCCATTGCTAGTGCATAAAGGGCATCATCAACTGCCTGCCCATCCTCCCGCATCATCTTAACCTATGGGTAGAAAATAGAGAAGCTAACCATCTTATGTACTCAATATATTAAAAAAACTGACAGTGCAATTCAAAAGCTTACATGGCTATTGAACCATTTCGCAAATCCTTCCATAACCAGTTTGTCAATGTTTCTTGGATTTTGCAGTAGTAACTCCTTTTTGTAGATGTTGCACAACATAGTGATCGCGCCAAACATCTAAATATATAAGAATGTGCTGCAAGTTTAGTAGATTACGATGTATAAGCTGCAGTACTTAGCACTTACTTGATATAAGGTAGTATCTCAGGACAGTTATTCAACACATACCAAACCATTTTGTCCAAATCTTTAGGTTTGTCCTCTTGTCGACTCTTCCCTGTAACTCAAACATAATAATCAAAAACATTGAGCTCGGGGTTGTCTTCACCCACCTCTTTGCTAAGCTGATCAGCTGTTTCAATGTATTTTGAGCAGAATGTCAACGCTTCTATAGCAATGTAGGCCTCTGTAATGGAACCCTCGGGTCTAGCTTTGTTCCTAACATAGCCCTTGAAAGTGCCTAGCCACCTTTCAATAGGGTACATCCAGCCATACTGTACTGGACCTCTAAGTAGTGCCTCATCAGGTAGATGAACAACCAAATGCACCATCACATCAAAGAAGGAAGGATGATATATCTTCTCAAGGTCGCATAGGATAGTTGGTATCTTGTCTCTAAGACGCTCCAAAGCATCTACCCTGATATTTCTACTGCAGAGTTCCCTGAAGAATTGTCCCAACTCTGCAACTGCTCTATATAAGTCAGGGCCGCCCAATCCTCTAAGGATAATAGGTAAAACCCTTTGAAGTAGGACGTGGCAGTCATGAGTTTTCAACCCTTGTACCTTGTTTCCATCTGCACTGACTCTCCTTTCAGGGTTGGAAGCAAATCCATGTGGGAATCTCACACGTTACTGGACCTCGTAGAATTCTTTTCTTTTTACCTTTTCCAAGACGTACACAGCTGGTGCCATATCCCGTGGTTTACCTTCATCTTGCACCTGCAAATCCTGTCTGATACCCAGGTGTGTCAAATCAATCCTAGATTTTAAGGTATCTTTCATCTTGCGTTCAATATTAAGAAGTGTGCCGATAATGCTGCCACATATATTTCTCTCGATGTGCATCACATCAAGATTATGCCGCAAATCCAAATCTTTCCAATACTCCAAGTCCCACAAAGTGGACCTGCGAGTAAACAATAATCTCTCTTCTGCCCTGCCACCCTTCCTTTTCCTGCTACCATTACCAGGATGCTTTCCTGGTGTAATATGCCCGACCTTCTCTAATTGCACTTGCAACTCATCGGCGGTGAGTCTCTTTGGCGCATCATAGTTTTCATGCTTTGCATTGAACACATGTCTTTGGTATTTTGTAGGACGCGGCTTGTCCTTGGCAAGGAAACGACGGTGTCCAATGTAACAAATCTTGCTAAGTATTGCGTACGACATCGAATTCCTATCACAGCGAACACATGCATTGTAACCATGTGTCGTTCGCCCTGACATAGTGCCCAAAGCCGGATAATCATGAATGCACCAAATTATAATAGCACGCAGAAAGAAATCAGCTGGTGGGCTGCTATATAGGTCTCGAGTGAGAGGAACACCCCTCCATAGCTGTTGAAGTTCCTCCACGAGAGGCTCCATGAATAAATCAAAATCCTTTCCAGGACTTTTTGGAACTGGGATGAGCAAGGCCATCATGTAGTTTGATTCTTTGGTGCAGACATTTGGAGGCATGTTGTAAGGGATAACAAGCACTTGCCACATGCTATATGTGGCGCTCTGGTGGCCAAATGGGTTAAATCCATCAGAAGCTAAGCCAAGTCTAATGTTTCTCGGGTCAGCAGCAAACTTTTTGTGTTTCTGATTGCAGCTTTTCCACTCACTACCATGAGATCGATGTCTCATTACATTCTGATCTCTTTACTCCTGGTTCCTAGAATGCCACGGTGCATTCTCTCTTGTTTCAGCATCATGAAACAACCTCTACAATCTTGGTGTAATTGGAAAATGTCTTAGAACATTATGAGGAATCGTCTTCACAACATCGCCATCTTTCCATCTTGATGATTTGCATTTCGGGCATTCACTTAAGTTGGCATAATCCTTCCGGAATAGAACACAATTATTCTTACAAACATGGATCATATCATATCCAATTTCCAACTGCCTGAAGGAAATTCTTCATTTTACTGTAGGTGTGTGGAAGCTCAGACGCATCTGGGAAAGCTTTGCAGAAAGCAGCCAACATCGCATCAAATCATTTGTTGGTCATCCGCTCAGATGTCTTCACCTGAAGAAAGGTGACCATAGCTGAGAATACTGACAACTTATTTCCTGGGGTGACAGCCACGTTGCATTGTTCCAACATGCGGGCCCACTGTTTTTCTTCTGCAGGTGAAAGTTCACGAAATGCACGAGCATTTCGTAGCATTGTTTCAATGTTGGTCAAACTCACTGGCTCCGTCACCACCACCACCTCCTCCTCTTCCTCCTGAGCATGAGGCAGATCAAGATGGTGATCTCCTGCTTTTGTCGGATGTGGGGCTCCGGCTAACCCTTAAGGTTCGAACACTGGGGTGCGCGCGAAGTCTTTCCCTCCTACCGATCTACGCTCTAGCTCGCTAAGATCTTGCAGACGAACTCGACAAACTCACTACACAGAAAGACACTGGGTTTATACTAGTTCGGGCCACCGTTGTGGTGTAATACCCTAATCCAGTGTGGTGGTGGATTGCCTCTTGGGCTGATGATGAACAATACAAGGGGAAGAACAGCCTCCTAAGGTTGAGGTGTTCTTGTGCTTTCGGACTTGTGTGTCTCTCTGGGTCTAGTGAGGTCTCTCTATCCCTGGTGACGTATCTCCCTTCCCTCTCTCCTCTCTTATGGTGGCTAGTCCTATTTATAGAGGCCCTGGTCCTCTTCCCAAATATTGAGCGGGAAGGGAGCCAACAACGCCGGGCTAATTTGAAGGGGCACAACTAGTACAAGCTATCCTGACAAAAGTGGTCTTCGCTTGTGAAAGGCTTTGGTGGTGACGCCGTCTTGGGCTCCATGATGACCTCCATCTTGCCGTCCGCCTAGTCTTGGTCTTGTTGCACCGAAATGGCAACCTTTGCCTGAGGCCCCGGTACTCCGCGGCTGCGCTTGCCTTCTTTGCACCAAAGAGGAAGCAAGGATGCTGCGCGCGCTGGCGCCCGCCTGGTGTCGATCGTCATGGCTCACGTCATGAGAGCCTCGTGAGGTTTGCCCTGCCTTGATATCTCCGCTCCTCACGAGCCTGCCTGACCAGGCCGCTCCAGAGGAGGTCTTGCATCGTCCGCCTCGCGAGGCTTGGCCCCTCGCGAGGGTCTTGGGTGACTTGTTGGTGAAGATGGGCCGTACGGCCTGCTGGCTCCGCCACCCCGTGGGCCACAGGCAGGCAAGTCTGGTGACCCCCGTTCCCAGAACGCCGACAGTAGCCCCCGGGCCCAAGATGAACTTGGGCTTGGCTTCGCAGCGAAGCCAAGGGTCAAGTTCGGAGCACCGCGGGCCCCAAAAGCCTGCGGCCTTGGTTGACGCGTGGCGGTTGATTGGACGTGGGCGTCTCCGCTGCACCATGCTACCTTTGAATCCGCCTGGCTATGCGGCCCCACTTATTGCACAATTATTCTTCACTCTCCATGCCTGTCTCTTCCAATCTCCCTGCTCCTTCGACGTCCTGCTCCGCCTTCCCAATCCAACTTGCGCTCTTCCCGCTTCACCGCCATGGCGCCGAAGCAAGCCGAGAAAGGGAAGAAACCTCTATCCTCGCCAACTGTGCCTCCATCCTTTGAGCCGGCGCTCGGCCGGCCTCGGGTGCTCAACGACGAGGCCATGGGTAAGGTGTGACCCATGCTCGCCTCCAGCTTCAACGACTGGGGAGAGACGCCGGCCTGGCCTACGTCTCGCTCCAGCATGGCTCGGGCAGTCACCGAGGTTCCGATCTTTATTGACGCCCTCTGGGCTGGCCTGCTTCCTCCATTCTCCGCCTTCTTCAATGCGGTGCTCGAGCACTATCAGATCCACATGGTCCATGTTGACCCTCAATCTGTGACCCTTCTTGCCGTCTTCGCTTTCGTGTGTGAGGCCATTGTAACACCCCGGATGTAACTTTCCCAATTTGTACTCCAACTCTTGCCGTTTCCGGTGTTAAGTTATTTTATTTTCTCGGGTTCAGGTCTTTGTCTCCGTGTGTTGTTGTCATTTTCATGCATCTCATATCATGTCATCATGTGCATTGCATTTGCATACGTGTTCGTCTCATGCATTCGAGCATTTTCCCTGTTGTCCGTTTTGCATTCCGGCGCTTCGTTCTCCTCCGGTGGTCATTTCTACCTTTCTTTCGTGTGTGGGGATTAAACATTTCCGGATTGGACCGAGACTTGCCAAGCGGCCTTGGTTTACTACCGGTAGACCGCCTGTCAAGTTTCGTATCATTTGGACTTCGTTTGATACTTCAACGGTTAACCGAGGGACCGAAAAGGCCTCGTGTGTGTTGCAGCACAACACCCCTCTAATTTGGCCCAAAACCCACCTAACTCTGCTCCATCACCTAGAGCGTTCGATCACGATCACGTGGCCGAAAACCGCACCTAATTTGGACCCTCCTAGCTCCCCCTATGCCTATTTAAAGCCCCCCCCGAAATCCGGATCTTCCTCTCCCCCGAAAACCCTAATTTCCCCTCCGACGCGCCGGACATTGTCCGCCCGCGCCGGACGCTCCGCGCCGCCGCCACCGCACCAGTCGCGCGCCGCCACGTGGCCTGCCGCCGCCGTCCGCCGCGCCGGCCCGCTCGGGCCCAGGGAGGGCCCCCGCGGCCCGAAGCCGCCGCCGCCGCCCGGCTCCCTCTCCCGCCTGCCCGCGCCGCCGCCTCGCCCGCAGCCGCCGGCGCGAGCCGCCGCCGCCGCCCCCGCAAGCCGCCGCCGCCGCCTCCGTGAGCCGCCGCCGCGCCGCGCCGCCACCACTAGCCGCCGCCACCGCGTCGCGCCGCCGCGCTCCGGCCGCCGCATCGGCGACCTCGCGCCGTCGCCGGCCGTCGTCCTCTTCCCCGCCGTGGTACAGTGGATCCAGCCGTCCTCGTAATCCGTGCAAACCCTAGATCTCGGGGTGATATTTTCATCTAAGTCCCAGTTTCTCAGATCCAAGTTGCCATGTTCGTAGCTCCGTAACTTTGCATCCGTAGCTCCGATTCATGCATATAGCGTATCAAAATGTTCATCTCGGGGAGTACATCATTTCATTCCATTGCATCATTTTCATTTGAGTTCATCTTGATGCCCGAAATGCTGCTAGAAGAGGGCTACTTGAGTTAATTGTCAGATCTGCTACTCCGTTTAGGTTTTTGTCATTTTTGCCATGATTAATGTGTGCATGCTATGCCCTGATGCTCTACATGTGTTTTGTTAACGGTTTTGTCATCTTTCCAAAGGTGCAACCCATGTATTTTTAGGATGTGTGTGGTGACTTGTGCAAGCTTGCAAAGTGGTACACTTGCTAATTCTGTTTTCAGGGACTTGGTGATTTCACAAAGTCCTGGAGCTGTTTATCTCATGTTGCCATATGTTCATGTTGTTTCCTAGTGATCTGTGCCTCTTTTGAGGATGATCAGTAAGGGAGTTTTGTTAATATTGTAGTGCTCTATCCATCCATGTCTTTGTTTTCAATTATGGAGCACCCTAGCTTGAGTCAATCGAGCTCTACTTTTGCTACTTTGTGAATCTGGGCAGATTGTCAACTTGTTTGCAATTTTGCCGGTGATGTTGTAGTTGATCTGTGCATGCTATGATATTGTTCTTGCCATGTCTAGATTGTATTTTGTGCCTTCTTGATGGGTGTATGCTTGTCTTGCCATGACTTGCACCGTAGTGAGTGCATCGAGCTCGTAAACATGCCTACTTGAGTTATATCTCAGCATGTGTCAGTTTTTCACTAAGTCTGAAAACTGATTATGTTTTTGCTATGTTCACGTGCTTGCAATTGTATTTTCTGATCCCTTTTGGCTCAATGTCACTAAGGGACTTTTGTTAAGCTCTTTGAGTAGCTCCATGCCATGCTTTACTTTGCCCTGTTCAGATCCTGTAGCATGTAGTTTTGTTGCTCCGAAGGGGGCTAGCTGATCTGAAATTCCAGACAAGTGTTAATTTCACTAAGTCTGAGATATGTTTGCCATATGCATTTTTGCCATGCTTGTTTCAACCTGTTAATGGATGAATTGGCCGTAGCTCAGTGCTAGACTTTTGTTAAGCATCTTGTGTGCATCCCTGCCATGTATTTTGTTGTCATGTTTGAGTGCTGTAGCATGTTCATTTCATTGCATTTAGATGCCTACTTGCTGTAAATCGCAGACCGGTGTCATTTTTGAAACGCTTGCCATTTCCAAACCGTAACTCCGATTCCGGCGTTCTTTATATCGTTTTCAAGCGATTTCGTCTTATCTTTCCTGTGGAACACTTGGAATTCCAAGTTGAGGCCAGGTTCATGCATTTCCTGTCATATCTTGTATTTTGCATCCCGCATCGCATCCGGCATAGCATACCATCTTTGCATTGCGTTGTTTGAGTTTGCACGTGGTTGATTGAATCCTTGTTGCTTGTTTGTCTTGTTTGGGTAGAGCCGGGAGATGAGTTCGCTAACGAGGAGCCCGTTGAGTTTGCTTTTGAGGATCCAGTCAACTCTGACAACTGTGCAGGCAAGATGATCATACCCTCGAAATCACTACTATCTTTGCTATGCTAGTTTGCTCGCTCTTTTGCTATGCCATTGCTACGATGCCAACCACTTGCTTGCAAGCCTCCCATATTGCCATGTCAAACCTCTAACCCACCATTGTCCTAGCAAACCGTTGATTGGCTATGTTACCGCTTTGCTCAGCCCCTCTTATAGCGTTGCTAGTTGCAGGTGAAGATTGGAGGCCGTTCCTTGTTGGAACATTTATTTACTTGTTGGGATATCATTATTTTGCTATGTTATCTTAATGCATCTATATACTTGGTAAAGGGTGGAAGGCTTGGCCTCTCGCCTAGTGTTTTGTTCCACTCTTGCCGCCCTAGTTTCCGTCATATCGGTGTTATGTTCCCAGATTTTGCGTTCCTTACGCGGTTGGGTTATAATGGGAACCCCTTGATAGTTCGCCTTGATTAAAGCTTTTCCAGCAATGCCCAACATTGGTCTTACCATTCGCCACCTAGCCTTTTCTTTCCCTTGGGTTCTGCAGACTCAAGGGTCATCTTATTTTAACCCCCCCGGGCCAGTGCTCCTCTGAGTGTTGGTCCAAACTAGAGCCCCTTGCAGTGCCACCTCGGGGAAACTCGAGGGCTGGTTTTAGTTGTACGGATTGCTTATCTGAGTATGCCCTGAGAAAGAGATATGTGCAGCTCCTATCGGGATTTTTCGGCACATTCGGGCGGTGTTGCTGGTCTTGTTTTAACCTGTCGAAGTGTCTTGAATTACCGAGATACCGAGTCTGATCGGAACGTCTTGGGACGAGGTCTATTCCTTCGTTGACCGTGAGAGCTTGTCATGGGCTAAGTTGGGACTCCCCTGCAGGGATTTGAACTTTCGAAAGCCGTGCCCGCGGTTATGGGCAGATGGGAATTTGTTAATGTCCGGTTGTAGATAACTTGGACCTTAATTTAATTAAAATGAATTAACCGAGTGTGTTACCGTGATGGCCTCTTCTCGACGGAGTCCGGGAAGTGGACACGGTGTTGGAGTAATGTTTGCGCAGGTTGCTTTCTAGTTTCTCGCTCGCGCTTTGCCTCCTCTTCTCGCTCTCTTTTGCGTATAAGTTAGCCACCATACTTGCTAGTCGCTTGCTGCAGCTCCACTTATATTTACCTTGCCTTACCTATAAGCTTAAATAGCCTTGATCACGAGGGTGCGAGATTGCCGAGTCCCTGTGGCTCACAGATTACTATTACACCAGATGCAGGGCCTGATGGTTCGCTCCAGGAGACGCGTATGAGCTCAAGTGGGAGTTCGACGAAGACTCTCAACGTTACTATGTTTCCTTTCCCGATGATCAGTAGTGGTGCCTAGTTGGGGGTGATTGGGACCGTGTCGCATGTTGGGTTCTCTTTTATTTTGGCGCCGTAGTCGGGCCATGAGTGTTTGGTTGATGTAATGTTATTTATGTACTTGATTGACGTGGCGAGTGTAAGCCAACTATGTTATCTCCCCCTTTTATTATCATATTACATGGGATGTTGTGAAGATTGCCTAACTTGCGACATATGCCTTCAATGCGATTATGTCTCTAAGTCGTTCCTCGACACGTGGGAGCTATAGTCGCATCGAGGGTGTTACAAGTTGGTATCAGAGCCTTCCCCGACCTTAGGAGCCCCATTGCTTGATTGTTTTTAGCGGCCGAGTTGTGTCTAGAAAAATGTTTTGAGTCATTTAGGAATTATATATGGGAGAGTTTAGGAATTCTTTTTACTTCCCAGTCTCCTCATCGCTCTGGTAAGGCATCCTGACGTAGAGTTTTGACTCTTCTCTTCTCAAATTTCACTAAATTTTTTTTAGGATCACGCGGGTATCTTGGAATCGTTCCGATGGTTTTATGATGAGAACATTGTCTTGGTGCCTCCTGTCAGGGGTTTAGTGGAAGTGTCCCAGGGAGTTGAGCTCTGAGGTGTTGTCATCATAATTTTATCGTTGCAGTTCTGGAATACCTGAGTCTAGTATGCCGACATCGAAAATCTCTTTTATGCAGTTCGTTGGTGAGATAACCTCAACGCCACCCAGTACTGGGGCGGGAGTTCGGGAGTATCGCCATAACTTGTATAACGGATGCTTTTCGAAGGTTGAGGTAGATGGTTTCCGAAGGTTTCTTGGTTATGTGTTAAAGGATGGATACAGCTGGATGTAGGATTTGCTAGTTTGGGCGAGATATTATGCTTCCCCTGTATCCCCAACACCTGATTGCGTAACCGGAAAGGTTCGGGAGTTTCATAGGTGGGAATTCTAGTAGCTCTAGTTCCTCTTCCACGGATATTGGTTTGAGATTGGGATTTCTTACCGATTATTCGTTCTTGATCCGTACCTTGTTGATTTATTTCTTTACCTTAATTCTACGTGGCTTCTCAATTTATGGATATGTGACCATTTCAAGAGGGATGCATTCGTTCATTTTGTTCGGATGTGAAGACTATATGTTGCAATTTTCATTCCGTTGGATTCAGCTTCAATATTTATCTATCAATGTGCTAATGGACGTCAACCTCTTCAGGATGGCTCCTCCAACGCGCACGACTCCGAATCCTGATCCGCCACCACCTCCACCTCCTCCAGAGGCATGGCAAGCTGTGATGGCCGCAACCAATGCAAACACACAGTTGATCATGCAAATTCTTCAAGAGCGCAATCAAGGCAACCAAGGGAATCAAGGCAGCAATCAGAGTCACTTTGCTACACTCAACCAGTTCCTTGCTAATGGGCCAAAGACTTTTAGCAATTGTGTTGAGGCAACCGATGCTGACGATTGGCTTGTGGATCTGTGTAAGCATTTTGAGTGCAGTAACGTCAGGCCTGAGGACTTTGTTAAGTTCGCTTCCTTCCAACTAAAAGATCAAGCTGCAGAATGGTTCCAGCAGTAAAAGGACTCCAGAGGTGGACGTGTTATCACTTGGGATGATTTCCGTCGAGATTTCCGAGCTCATCATATTCCTCAGAGCATGGTTGAAAGCAAGCGTGAGGAATTCCGCAATCTGAAGCAAGGCTCTTTGTCTGTCTATGACTACAACAAGTTGTTCCAGAAGCTTGCCCGCTTTGCCAAGCAGGACGTCCCTGATGAGAAGAGCATGATATATCAGTTCAGGGGTGGTCTCAGAGAAGAAATTCAGCTAGCTCTTGTTCTCTTTGAGCCCTTGAGGTACGATGAGTTCTACAACATGGCACTGAAGCAAGAGGCTGCTCAGTTGAGGTGTGATGCTTCCAAGAAGCAAGTCAGAGATGTTACTCCTTCTTCCTCTACTCAAGTGGCCAAGCAGCAGAAGTTTTGGCTTCCTCCTCCTCCGTTCCGTCAGCCGTATCAGCAAAAGAGCAAAGGTGGCAGTGGTTCTTCCCACCCACCCAACCTTGGCTTTCAGAACAAGACTTCGTCTCAAGCTCCAAGATCGAGTGCTCCGTATCACCGTCCGCTTTCAGAGGTCACGTGCAACAAGTGCCAACAGAAGGGTCACTATGCCAACAAGTGTTTCAACCAGAGGCGTCTTCCTCCTCCTCCTCCTGTCAGATCGGCAAGTACAGCTGTGGTCAAGCATAACCCCAAGCACGCCAAGGGCAACTTGATGAACGCAGCCCACGCAGAGGACTTGTCAGATGTGATTATGGGTAACCTTCCTGTTAATGATGTTCCTGCAAAAGTTCTTTTTGACACGGGTGCATCACATTGTTTCATCTCGAGACCTTTTGCATCTAAGCATGATTTTGTTACTCAAGTGTTGCCGAAACCGTTGGCTATCGTCTCTCCGGCCCGTCAAATGACATCTCGAGTATGCGTTCTGGATGTTACTATCACTTTGGGTGACTATAAGTTCTTGTCCTCTCCAAATGTTCTTGGTGACTCGGATATTGATCTTATTCTCGGGATGGATTGGCTTTCTAAGCACAAGGCTCAGCTTGATTGTGCAGCCAGGCAGATTCAATTGACTCATTCGTCTGAGGATGTGATTGTCTTTGCCGCTCGTGATAATACCATCCATCTGTTTTCTCTCAATGAGAAGGGTGAATTGGACGCTATCTCACAAATTCCAGTCGTTTGCGAGTATCAAGACGTCTTTCCAGAAGAGCTTCCAGGAATGCCTCCGCACCGGCCAGTTGAATTCGTTATTGATCTTGAGCCTGGCACGGAACCTGTGTGCAAACGTCCTTACAAGCTCGGAACTGAAGAGTTGAAGGAGCTGAAGAAGCAACTCGATACTCAAGAGAAAATGGGTCTCATCCGGCCTAGTTCTTCTCCGTGGGGTTGTGGTGTTCTTTTTGTGAAGAAGAAGGATGGCACGGACCGACTTTGTGTTGATTACCGTCCAGTGAACAAGAAGACCATCAAGAACAAATACCCACTTCCCAACATCAATGAGCTGTTCGAACAACTCAAAGGTGCTCGAGTATTCTCCAAGCTTGATCTCCGCATGGGCTATCATCAGATTCGTATTCGTGAGCAAGATATTCCCAAGATGGCTTTCAGGACAAGCTTTGGTTCATATGAATACACTGTCATGTCTTTTGGCCTCGTCAACGCTCCTCCGACGTTCTCTCGCATGATGAACTTCATCTTCAATGCCTACACCAATGACTTTGTTTTGGTCTATCTCGACGACATTCTGGTTTTCTCGAAGAACAAGGAAGATCATGCCAAGCATTTGCGTTTGGTGCTTGATAAGCTCAGGGAACATCAGTTCTACGCCAAGTTCTCCAACTGTGAATTTTGGCTCGATGAGGTTCTTTATCTTGGTCATATCATCTCTGCTAAGGGCATTGCCGTGAATCCTGAGAAGGTGTCTGCAATTGTGAATTGGGAACCTCCTCAGAACGTGAAGCAACTCCGCAGTTTTCTCGGTCTCGCAAGCTATTGCTGAAGATTCGTTGAAAACTTTTCTAAGATCGCGAAGCCTCTCTCTAATCTTCTCCAGAAGCACGTCAAGTACGTTTGGTCTCCGGAGTGTGACATTGCTTTCAACACTTTGAAAGAGAAGTTGATCACTGCTCCAGTTCTGACTCCGCCTGATGAATCCAAGTCGTACGAGGTCTTTTGTGATGCCTCTCTCCAAGGTCTTGGCGCAGTTTTAATGCAAGAGAAGAGAGTTGTTGCTTATACATCTCGCCAGTTGAAGCCTAATGAGAAGAACTACCCCACTCATGATCTCGAGTTGGCGGCAGTTGTGCATGCTCTTTTGACTTGGAGACATCTTCTATTGGGAAGAAAAGTGGACATTTTCACTGATCACAAGAGTCTCAAGTACATCTTCACTCAGCCTAATCTCAACCTCAGGCAAACTCGATGGGTCGAAATGATTCAAGAGTATAATCCGAGTATTGAGTATACTCCAGGCAAGGCCAATGTGATTGCTGACGCTTTGAGCAGGAAAGCGTACTGCAACAGTCTGATTCTTAAGCCTTATCAACCCGAGCTTTGTGAAGCTTTCTGCAAACTTAATCTTCAAGTTGTTCCTCAAGGTTTCCTCGCCAACCTTCAAGTCTCTCCTACCTTAGAAGACCAGATTCGCCAAGCCTAGCTTCTTGATGCTATGGTGAAAAAGGTGAAGATTGGGATTGCCAAGAGCCAGTCCAAGTACAAGTGCTACCGCCTTGATGACAAGGACACTCTCTTCTTCGAGGATCATATTGTTGTACCCAAAGGTGACCTCCGTAAAGTGATCATGAACGAGGCTCACAATTCTCTCCTCTCCATCCACCCTGGGAGCACGAAGATGTATCAGGACCTCAAGCAGGCTTATTGGTGGACTCGAATGAAGCGCGAGATTGCTCAATTCGTGAATGAATGTGATGTCTGCGGAAGAGTGAAGGCAGAACACCAAAGGCCAGCTAGTCTCCTCCAAACTCTTGCCATTCCAGAATGGAAGTTTGACCACATTGAAATGGACTTCGTGACTGAGTTTCCAAAGTCCAAGCGTGGCAATGATGCTATATTCGTTGTCATCGACAAACTCACCAAAGTGGCTCATTTTCTGCCTATCAAAGAGTCGATCATCGCAGCTCAATTGGCGGAACTCTATACCTCTCGAATTGTCTCTCTGCATGGTATTCCTCAAGTGATCTCTTCAGACCGTGGCAGCATCTTTACCTCGAAGTTTTGGGATTCTTTTCAGAAGGCCATGGGCACGAACATCCGCTTCAGCACAGCTTTCCATCCTCAAACAAGCGGTCAAGTCGAGCGTGTCAACCATATTCTTGAAGATATGCTCAGGTCTTGTATGATCTCCTTCGACATGAAATAGGAGGATTGTCTTCCTTATGCTGAATTCTCCTACAACAACAGTTTTCAAGCAAGTTCGGGCAAGGCCCCATTTGAAATTCTGTATGGCAGGAAGTACCGTACCCCTCTCAACTGGTCTGAAACCGGCGTCAGCTTTTGGGTAATGACTTAATCACAGAGGCAGAAGAAATGTGCAAAGTCATTCGTGATAACCTCAAAGCAGCCCAATCCCGTCAGAAGAGCTACTATGATAGTAAGCACCGTGATTTGGCTTTCGAGATCGGAGATGATGTTTACCTCCGTGTCCCTCCTATGAAAGGTACTCATCGCTTCGGTATCAAAGGGAAGCTTGCCCCCAGATACGTGGGACCTTTCAAGATTGTCAGGAAGAGAGGCGACCTCGCCTATCAACTCGAGCTTCCTTCAAACTTTGCAAATGTTCATGACGTGTTCCATGTCTCTCAGCTTCGAAAGTGCTTCAAGACTCCTGTCCGCACTGTCAACTTCGAGGAAATTGAGCTCCAAGAAGATCTCTCTTATCGTGAGCACCCAATTGCTATTCTTGAAGAGACTGAACGCAAGACTCGCAACAAGTCAATCAAATTTCTCAAAGTCAAGTGGTCACACCATTCCGACCGTGAAGCTACCTGGGAACGCGAGGATCACCTCCGTTCTGAGTACCCAGTGTTCTTTCAGTCCTAGATCTCGGGACGAGATCCTTTCATAGTGGTGGAGTGTTGTAACACCCGGGATGTAACTTTCCCAATTTGTACTCCAACTCTTGCCGTTTCCAGCGTTAAGTTATTTTATTTTCTCGGGTTCGGGTCTTTGTCTCCGTGTTTTGTTGTCGTTGTCATGCATCTCATATCATGTCATCATGTGCATTGCATTTGCATACGTGTTCGTCTCATGCATTCGAGCATTTTCCCTGTTGTCCGTTTTGCATTCCGGCGCTTCGTTTTCCTCCGGTGGTCATTTCTACCTTTCTTTCGTGTGTGGGGATTAAACATTTCCGGATTGGACCGAGACTTGCCAACCGGCCTTGGTTTACTACCGGTAGACCGCCTGTCAAGTTTCGTATCATTTGGACTTCGTTTGATACTTCAACGGTTAACCGAGGGACCAAAAAGGCCTCGTGTGTGTTGCATCCCAACACCCCTCCAATTTGGCCCCAAACCCACCTAACTCTGCTCCATCACCTAGAGCGTTCGATCACGATCGCGTGGCCAAAAACTGCACCTCATTTGGACTCTCCTAGCTCCCCCTATGCCTATTTAAAGGCCCCCCCGAAATCCGGATCTTCCTCTCCCCCGAGAACCCTAATTTCCCCTCCGACGCGCCGGACATTGTCCGCCCGCGCCGGACGCTCTGCGCCGCTGCCCCCGCACCAGTCGCGCGCCGCCATGTGGCCTCCCGCCGTGCCGGCCCGCTCGGGCCCAGGGAGGGCCCCCGCGGCCCGAAGCTGCCGCCGCCCGGCTCCCTCTCCCGCCTGCCCGCGCCGCCGCCTCGCCCACAGCCGCCGGCGCGAGCCGCCGCCGCGCCGCGCCGCCACCACCAGCCGCCGCCACCGCGTCGCGCCGCCGCTCTCCGGCCGCCGCACCGGTGACCTCGCGCCGTTGCCGGCCGTCGTCCTCGTCCCCGCCGTGCTACAGTGGATCCGGCCGTCCTCGTAATCCGTGCAAACCCTAGATCTCGGGGTGATATTTTCGTCTAAGTCCTAGTTTTCTCAGATCCAAGTTGCCATGTTCGTAGCTCCGTAACTTTGCATCCGTAGCTCCGATTCATGCATATAGCATATCAAAATGTTCACCTCAGAGAGTACATCATTTCATTCCATTGCATCATTTTCATTTGAGTTCATCTTGATGCCCGAAATGCTGCTAGAAGAGGGCTACTTGAGTTAATTGTCAGATCTGCTACTCCGTTTAGGTTTTTGTCATTTTTGCCATGATTAATGTGTGCATGCTATGCCCTGATGCTCTACATGTGTTTTGTTAAGGGTTTTGTCATCTTTCTAGAGGTGCAACCCATGTATTTTTAGGATGTGTGTGGTGACTTGTGCAAGCTTGCAAAGTGGTACACTTGCTAATTCTGTTTTCAGGGACTTCGTGATTTCACTAAGTCCTGGAGCTGTTTATCTCATGTTGCCATATGTTCATGTTGTTTCCTAGTGATCCATGCCTCTTTTGAGGATGATCAGTAAGGGAGTTTTGTTAATATTGTAGTGCTCTATCCATCCATGTCTTTTTTTGCAATTATGGAGCACCCTAGCTTGAGTCAATCGAGCTCTACTTTTGCTACTTTGTGAATCTGGGCAGATTGTCAACTTGTTTGCAATTTTGCCGGTGATGTTGTAGTTGATCCGTGCATGCTATGATATTGTTCTTGACATGTGTAGATTGTATTTTGTGCCTTATTGATGGGTGTATGCTTGTCTTGCCATGACTTGCACCGTAGTGAGTGCATCGAGCTCGTAAACATGCCTACTTGAGTTATATCTCAGCATGTGTCAGTTTTTCACTAAGTCTGAAAAGTGATTATATCTCAGCATCTTGTGTGAATCCCTGCCATGTATTTTGTTTTCATGTTTGGGTGCTGTAGCATGTTCATTTCGTTGCATTTAGATGCCTACTTGCTGTAAATCGCAGACCGGTGTCATTTTTTAAACGCTTGCCATTTCCAAACCGTAACTCCGATTCCGGCGTTCTTTATATCGTTTTCACGCGATTTCATCTTATCTTTCCAGTGGCACACTTGGAATTCCATGTTGAGGCCAGGTTCATGCATTTCCTGTCATATCTTGCATTTTGCATCCCGCATCGCATCCCGCATAGCATACCATCTTTGCATTGCGTTGTTTGAGTTTGCACGTGGTTGATTGTATCCTTGTTGCTTGTTTGTCTTGTTTGGGTAGAGCCGAGAGACAAGTTCACTAACGAGGAGCCCATTGAGTTTGCTTTTGAGGATCCAGTCAACTCTGACAACTGTGCAAGCAAGATGATCATACCCTCGAAATCACTACTATCTTTGCTATGCTACTTTGCTCGCTCTTTTGCTATGCCATTGCTACGATGCCTACCACTTGCTTGCAAGCCTCCCAAATTGCCATGTCAAACCTCTAACCCACCATTGTCCTAGCAAACTGTTGATTGGCTATGTTACCGCTTTGCTCAGCCCTTCTTATAGCGTTGCTAGTTGCAGGTGAAGATTGGAGGCTATTCCTTGTTGGAACATTTATTTACTTGTTGGGATATCATTATTTTGCTATGTTATCTTAATGCATCTATATACTTGGTAAAGGGTGGAAGGCTCGGCTTCTCGCCTAGTGTTTTGTTCCACTCTTGCCGCCCTAGTTTCCGTCATATCGGTGTTATGTTCCCGGATTTTGCGTTCCTTACGCGGTTGGGTTATAATGGGAACCCCTTGATAGTTCGCCTTGATTAAAGCTTTTCCAGCAATGCCCAACATTGGTCTTACCATTCGCCACCTAGCCTTTTCTTTCCCTTGGGTTCTGCAGACTCAAGGGTCTTCTTATTTTAACCCCCCCGGGCCAGTGCTCCTCTGAGTGTTGGTCCAAACTAGAGCCCCTTGAAGCGCCACCTCGGGGAAACTCGAGGGCTGGTTTTAGTTGTACGGATTGCTTATCTGAGTGTGCCCTAAGAAAGAGATATGTGCGGCTCCTATCGGGATTTGTCGGCACATTCGGGCGGTGTTGCTAGTCTTGTTTTAACCTGTCGAAGTGTCTTGAATTACCGAGATACCGAGTCTGATCAGAACGTCTTGGGAGGAGGTCTATTCCTTCGTTGGCCGTGAGAGCTTGTCATGGGCTAAGTTGGGACTCGCCTGCAGGGATTTGAACTTTCGAAAGCCGTGCCCGCGGTTATGGGCAGATGGGAATTTGTTAATGTCCGGTTGTAGATAACTTGAACCTTAATTTAATTAAAATGAATCAACCGTGTGTGTTACCGTGATGGCCTCTTCTCGGCGGAGTCCGGGAAGTGGACACGGTGTTGGAGTAATGTTTGCGCAGGTTGCTTTCTAGTTTCTTGTTCGCGCTTTGCCTCCTCTTCTCGCTCTCTTTTGCGTATAAGTTAGCCACCATACTTGCTAGTCGCTTGCTGCAGCTCCACTTATATTTACCTTGCCTTACCTATAAGCTTAAATAGTCTTGATCGCGAGGGTGCGAGATTGCCGAGTCCCTGTGGCTCACAGATTACTATTACACCAGATGCAGGGCCTGATGGTTCGCTCCAGGAGACGCGTATGAGCTCAAGTGGGAGTTCGACGAAGACTCTCAACGTTACTATGTTTCCTTTCCCGATGATCAGTAGTGGTGCCCAGTTGGAGGTGATTGGGACCGTGTCGCATGTTGGGTTCTCTTTTATTTTGGCCCTGTAGTCGGTCCATGAGTGTTCAGTTGATGTAATGTTATTTATGTACTTGATTGATGTGGCGAGTGTAAGCCAACTATGTTATCTCCCCCTTTTATTATCATATTACATGGGATGTTGTGAAGATTGCCTAACTTGCGACATATGCTTTCAATGCGATTATGTCTCTAAGTCGTGCCTCGACACGTGTGAGCTATAGTCGCATCGAGGGTGTTACAGCGATGGTGGGCATCACCCCCTCCATGGCACTCCTCCGCCACTTCTTCTCGCTGCATCTTACCGGTGCCCGGCAGAGCTTAGGGTGCGTGGGCTTGCAGGCCGTGGCTGTGACAGCAGGCATGGGGATCGACTTCGAGCTCCCTTCATCCGCGAGCGAGTTCCACACGCGATGGGTTTTTGTTGATGCCGGCGTGCTCAACCCTCTGCTCCAACTCCGATGGGGCCTGCCTTTCCAAACTCCGGCTGGGGCCATCAGAAGCTCACGAGCCCCTGTCTTGCCCCCGTCTGGGCCAGGCTGCGATGGTTGAAGGACCTTGGTGTGACTGTGCCCATAGTGGTGAGGGAGTTCGTCTGGCGTCGAGTTGCTCTGCTTCAGCGCCATTCTCGCCCGATGTGGGACTTGCTCAGCAGACATGACCATATGAGGGTTCAGGAGGAGGGGCTCCCTCTCGCTGCGCAGCAAACGGTGCTCATGGTCCTATCTGGTGTCCCTCTGCCGGATGAGATGCCCTAGAAAAGCTGCACACTGTACCGCTGCGAGAACAAGGTCACCTTTGCCGCGAACATGCCTTCCTTTGATGAGTGGGGGCTGCGCCCAATTGGCTTGGTGGGGCCCTGCAAGAATCCCGTCATCGTGGTCCCATTCTTCTCCGCTGGTGCCAAGCTCGCCCCAGGTGACGGTGCGGGGGAGCGAGCGGTGACGGTGACCGGCTGTTCAGATATTGAGGAGCACATGCCGAGCGGTGATCTGGGGGCGTCGTCCTCGGGAGCTCGCGACGTCCCTCCTGAGGCGCCGGTCGCTGATGAGATGCGGCATGCGGCTCCCGAGGCCGAGGCTCCAGGGGCCTTGGGAGGTCGCAGCGAGAAAGAGCCGGGCTGTTCGCCACAGTCGAGCTCCCCTGAGGCTACCCCTCTTGGTTCCTCTTCAGCTCCATCGCGCGCCGGCCATCACGTCCAGTGCTTCGGCCTCCTTTGGATGGACTTCGAGGAGCTCCGCAAGAGGAAGGGACCCCCCAGCGGCGGCAACATCTTCGGGCCATTGAAGCGATGGAAGTACATCGCTATCGACGAGTAAGTACCTTATCTTGGTGATCTTCTATATGCCGCCTTCCTTTCATGACGATTGTCCCCTCAGGTCCCCTTCTGCTAAGGCCGTGAAATCTCCGGAGAAGCAGCTCCCTCTCATCCCATCGCACTCGCCAAGCTCCAGCACTATAGGCTCGGATGCTGCCCACGGCATGGGGTCAGCCATGGGAGCTGGTTCGTCGTCGAGGCGTCCCGAGCTTACAGCTTCGCCGTCCTTTCTTCGCGGCCTTGCTCGGAGCGCAGCAAGCGTGCCAATGGCTCCTCCCTTGGTCACGGTTGGTAGCTGGCTAGCCTCGATCCTGGAGTCTTCTTCAAGCAGCGGGCCTTGTTCGGTTCGGGCCCCTTGCGAGGGTCAGCTGGCGTCTGGGGCCGTGCCAGCCCCCAGCCCCCAACCGGGAGGTGGTGCGCCACTTGATGCTCCACCCGCAACCCCCGAGGTGGAGGACGAGGTGGGCCGAGCGTTCGAGCTCGAGCATGGGCGCAGCGTGGTCCGCCACGCGCTCTTCCAGGAGGCGATGGGCGCGATGAACCACCTTGGTGAAGAGCTTGCTGGTGTCGACTCGCGTCTTGAGGCTGAAGGCCTTCGGTTGGTGGAGGAGCGGCGCAAGCTGCGAGTGGCCATCAACCTTGGCTGTTATCATCGCGACTTTGAGAACGCGAAGGCTGAGGCGTCCCTCAAGATTGCCAATGAGGCCCGCTCGCGAGCTTTGGAAGAAGCTCATGAGGCCGATCGCTGCCACGAGGCTGCGGAGGAGCGCGTGTGGGAGCTCCAGGCCTGGAGCGCGTCCCTTGAGCAGCAGGTCGAGGCGCGCGAGGCCGCCCTTGCATCGATGAGGGGGACGCCTGCGGAGGAAGAGGAGGTCCGGTGGCGCGAGGAGACGCTGGCCCTGGAAGCCATGGAGCGCAGCCTCAAGCTCAAGCGGCTAGAGACGAGGGAGCATCAAGCCTCTCAAGCTGAAGATGCCATCGGGGCCCGCGAGGACAGAGTCGAGGAGGAGATCAATCTTCGGGTGGCCGTGGTTCGCATGGATCTGGAGGGCAGGTACGACTTGAAGCTGAAGCTCGCCGGTCAGGAGGGTGCGGGCAGGGCCGCCGCCCTCAGGCCCAGGTTGGACGAGGCCGAGAGGCGTGCGGAGGCCACAACCGCCGCCTTGGTTACGGCGCAGGCGGACTTGGCCTCCGCCCGCGCCGAGCTACTTTCCCTCCGGAGACGAGTTGACGACGCCGAGGCCATCGCTCGGCAAAACAGTGCAAAAGTGCTTCAACGCCGAACGCTGGAGCGCGAGCACGCTCGTATGCTTCAAGACCTTCGGAACAAGGCCAACACCACCCTGGGTTATATCTGCGACGAGAACGCCCCGACCCCTCACTCAAATGACTATGACAGCCACCTGACCTTCTTCACCGAGGTGGTGACACGCCTGGTGGCTCAATCTGCCAGAGCTCGGCAGCTTGTGGAAGAGAGGGGTCATGGACTGCTTCAGCATGCCTTCTCCCGTGTCTTTAGCCACCTTCTGAATGCCGACCCCAACTTCGACTTTGATGCCGCCATTGCCCCTGTACCCATGGTCGTCCGGGGCGACCTGGCGCGTTGGGTAGAGGACCATGTCGACGCGTTGGTCAGGACCTTCACCTTGGAGAATGATGGGGTGGTGGTCATCGCAGACGAAGGTGACGTGGTCAACGACGGCGATGGGGGCGTCGCCGACGGCGGCGACGATTCCGACGAAGATGATGATGATGCGAGTGATGCGTCCATGGAGGAGGCGGCAAGCGATATCTCTGGTTGATCCCATATTATCCTTTTGTTTTATTCTGCATGCAAAACTCGGGCGTGGCCCTTGGAAAACTTGTAAGAGCATTTTGAGAGGGGGAGCCCCTCGTGTAAGCAAATCGTAGTTTTTACTTTCCTATGCGATGTGGGTATGTGCCCTCGTGAGCTCATGAAGCTGGGGGTGAGTTTCCCGACGTGGATTACCTTAGTCAGCACCTACTTAGGGCTGGGTCGTGAGGCGACGAGTTCTTGAGAATCCCGCGGAGCTTATCACCCCGTTTGAAGGGGGCCCGCAAGGGGTGAGCACCAGGCGTAGTGCTAGCGCGTGCTTTGCGCGGTCCGGCTCGCGAGGAGCTTTGCGAGGGAAAGGCGATGGACGTGAGTCCCAAACCAAACAAGATCCAGAAGGCGAGTAACGGCTCGAACGAGAAAAAGGCACCCCCCGCACGCATCGATAAAAAATCAGCTTCAACTTAAGTCCAGAATCAGAAAGCAAAGCCTCAGAAAGAAAGATCCAAAGCAAAAGGCCGCGTCCGGCACCTAGTCTAGTCTTCGAGTCTTCAAGTCTTCTCACCAGCGCGGAGCTAATTGCTGTCCCCTAGGTGTGGGAGGGAGCCCCAGGGCCTGAGGCCGCCGCTCCTGAGACTCCGGGGCATGTACAACCCCAACTCATTATTACGTGAGAGTGTCACAGGCGGCGAGATTCACAGGCACTGGGCCTTCTTCACATGTGCTAGTCTTGCTTCATATCGCCAGACGAGGGCCCCGCCTTGCGCCACCCTTGACCTCCTTTGAGCTGACCGGAGACCAGGACGACACAAAGGAGGGAAAGAGGATGCCAGCGGTTCCCTCGGCGACCACGGGTCCTCTGCCGGGGGAAGGGTTCTTGAAGCCACCCCGACAGAGGGCCTACCTCCGGGTGTCCCCTGGTTTCACATGCCTTGGGGAGGGGCCTAGCTCCTGGCTCCCTCCCGGCGGCCCCCAGCGTGTCTCCCTTGTTGAAACGGGTGCCGCCGTGCCAGGGTCGCCGATCGATGCTGTGACCTGATTCATCTGCAGCCCATGGTTAGCATAAGTTTGTTCCTGAGAGGTTAGCGGTACCCTATAGTTGCCGTTGCCGGCACGATCGCTATTGTTCTCCGCTGGCTCTTGGAAAGCTTCGACTCCTAGCACCCCTTCTCCCCAGTCTTCTCCAACGAATGAGCTGAGGTCGTCCTCTGGTGCGTACCCTTGGTCCATCATGCGGGGCACGTAGGCTTCCGGGGCCGTCACCCCGAACACCTCGCCGTGGTGCCACACGCTCCATGTTGCTCCGCCCATGATGGCGTCCTGTGGATGATAATACGGCATCCGGCTAGGACCATGGGGGGTGACGCTTGCGCTCGTGTTTGTTGAGAGCGGCATGGGGGGGGGGGGTTGGAGCCCCCTACGCCGCCGGCCGTGCTGATGTTGACGAAGCCCCCGGGCGTAGTCGATGGCGTGCAGGTGTGGAGAGGCTCGCCGTGCGACCTTGCAGTGGTCTTTGAGGGGAGTCGATAGCAGAAGGGTGGCGCTCCCGACGCCGCTGCATCCAGCAGCTCAGCCACACGCTCAAGCAGCGTGTCCCGGCCGCTCTCCATCAGCCTGCATCGCAGCAGCTCCCTTGCCACTGTGAGTACCGCCCGCATGTTCGCTTGCTCCCGCCGTGAGTGTGGCGCTGTTGCTGCGGCATGACTCACTGCTCTTGCCGCGGCTCATACTTGTCGCGGGGTGAGGGTGGATGATGCCTGGCCGCACTGTCCATGCCCGGCGGAGCTTGGAGGTGCCAGCACCGCTTGGGGTGCGGGGTCGAGATCTTCATGGGCAGGCGGCGCCGTCCGGGCTGGCCAGGATGCCCAGCGGTCGGATCTGGCCCTCGGGTCGCTAGACATCGTAGCCGGGGAACGTCGGAGAGCTGATTGGCGGAGAAGAAGCTCTGGCGCACCCCTACCTGGCGCACTAAATGTCGGATGTGGGGCTCCGGCTAACCCTTAAGGTTCAAACACTAGGGTGCGCGCGAAGTCTTTCCCTCCTACCGATCTACGCTCTAGCTCGCTAAGATCTTGCGGACGAACTCGACGAACTCACAACACAGAAAGACACGGGGTTTATACTGGTTCGGGCCACCATTGTGGTGTAATACCCTACTCCAGTGTGGTGGTGGATTGCCTCTTGGGCTGATGATGAACAGTACAAGGGGAAGAACAACCTCCTGAGGTTGAGGTGTTCTTGTGCTTTCGGACTTGTGTGTCTCTCTGGGTCTGGTGAGGTCTCTCTATCCCTGGTGAGGTCTCTCCCTTCCCTCTCTCCTCTCTTGTGGTGGCTAGTCCTATTTATAGAGGCCCTAGTCCTCTTCCCAAATATTGAGCGGGAAGGGAGCCAACAATGGCGGGCTAATTTGAAGGGGGACAACTAGTACAAGCTATCCTGACAAAAGCGGTCTTCGCCTGCACAAAGCTCTGGTGGTGACGCCGTCTCGGGATCCACGATGACCTCCGTCTTGCAGTCCTTGTTCTTGGTCTTGGTGCACCAAATTGGCAACCTTTGCCTGATGCCTCGGTACTCCGTGGCTGCGCTTGCCCCCTTTGCACCAAAGAGGAAGCAAGGACGCTGCGCCCGCTGGCGCCCCCTGGTGTCGATCGTCATGGCTCACGTCACGAGAGCCTCGTGAGGTTTGCCCCGCCTTGATATCTCCGCTCCTCGCGAGCCTGCCTGACCAGGACGCTCCAGAGGAGGTCTTGCGTCATCCGCCTCGCGAGGCTTGGCCCCTCGCGAGGGTCTTAGGTGCCTTGTTGGTGAAGATGGGCCGTACGGCCTGCTGGCTCCGCCACGCCATGGGCCATAGGCAGACAAGTCTGGGGACCCCCGTTCCCAAAACGCCGACAGCTTCCACGTAGTCAGTAACATTGACGTTCACGGCTTCACCATGATGAACCCACCTAGTATATGTGACCGACATCCCATAAAAATGTAGATGATTTTGCACAGTTGACTGGGGTCTTGTAACTCAATTCATACAACTGCTACACGGACAGAGCACATATGATTTTGGACCACCATACTCAGCTCTGATAAAGTTCATGAAGTTTTCAACCCCCTCGACATATGCAGCGGAGAATCTTTGAGCAGAAGTTATCCAAATCCTGTCCATCTGTTAGACATACAAATTAGTTCTTCTACTAGATACTACAGGAAAATCATATATGCTTTTTTACGAAGTCCAAAAAAATACCTAGGTCGATGTCTAAAGCTATGGCAAGATATTTGGACGAGCAGATCTAAGTAACGAAATATATTTAAAGCTAATTCAGCAAACAGATTTGAGTGCTAAATTATGGCAGGCTGTTTCAGCAGTCAATGAGGCCAAGCACACAGCCATCGAACTATCGAAGGCCATCACAGCAACCAAGATCGAGTATAAAACGGTGTAGAGCTATTTCACCTAACAGATTGGCTACTAGACCATGGCAATCTATGTTCCAATAAATATATGGCAGGATATTTGAGAAAATAATTGGGCTTGGCATGCCATCTCAGCTAAGCAGATTGAGTGCAGAACAGGGCAAGGAAGCTTCTTAAGCAGAGCATATTGACTGTAAACTACTTCGTCAAACAGTGAGATTAACAGCGTCTATCAGCTAACATTCAGCACTACACCGACATGCACGGGGCCTCAGTCTAGAATGCGCGTACCATGGGAGAAGCTGACCGCCGTGCGTCTCCACACCAACATCGCCAGCGGTGGCGGCACTGACCGCCGTGTGCCTCCACAAGAACATCGCCAGCGGTGGCGACACGGCTAGAGGACGGTAGTCTACAAGAGCATACTGTGGGAGTGAGAAGATCGCCGTGCGCCCCCTCGACGAATCGCGACACCAACGTATCGGCGCGGCAGGGAGGGCAGCTTTGGTGGAGCGAATGGAGTCGATGGGGATGGGGGAGGGGTTTTGGGGAATATTATTGGCTAGTTGGCCGAAGGGCGGTTGAATTTGGGATTTGGGTGGAATTTTTGGGGGGGGGGGATTTTCGCATGGTGGGTGGGGGGAGTTTGGCGCATGGTCGGTTTCTCCAAGTGCAGTCCCACGTGTCAGTGAAGAGGCAAGCCAAAGCGCGTTCCGTTTGCATGAGTCGTGTGCAGGACCGAACGTGTGTGGGGTGCAATGCGATCGCGACAGGGGTGCTGTGAGTGTACCACCTTTTTTCCTTTTAAACTAGGTGCTTCTCCCCCTAAAAAAAACTTGGTGCTTCACGCGATCCATCGATACTACTACTAGTAATCCAGTAATCCTGACTAAAACGGTGGGGCCGGGTCTTTTCCCACGCGATATGCTGGGAGGTTGGCTTAGTTGGGTTTTTTAGGATGAGTAATGCTACACCTACGTAATCCTAGTTATGTAATTAACGTAATGTGAAACATGTGAGTTGTTGATTGTAGATTGGGGGGAGGGTGGGGCCCACCACTATGAAAATCAGGGAGGAGAGAGAGAGGCAATTTATGTTAACCCTTTCGTAGGTTACCGTAGATGTAGAAAGATGTGAAATGCGTGAACGTGTGGTGGACGTACTATTAGAGTGCCTAAGATAAATTGTGTATGTATGTTGGTGGGAAATGACACCTATGGGGTCACTGGGATCCCTTCTACGGTTGGCGGGCGCGGGGTTGTGCAAAGAGCGGGTCTGGTGGTCAGCATGCAAATCATTTACCCAGGTTCAGGCCGCGGAGACGCATAAAACCCTAGTCCTGCTTTCATGTATATTTGAGTGTTCTTGTGTTCTTGAACTAGCTGCGATGTCTCTCTAGTCCAAAAGATCCGAATCCCTCTCCAGTATGCCTCGGGCCTCCTTTTATAGACAAAAGGGGTCGCCACAGTGGCACATAGGAGGTGGAAAGGTGTAGAGTGGCTGATTCTATCCTCTGGCATCGTCAGACAAACACATTTAATGCACTGCCGACGTGCCCCTCTTGCTTTATTGGGGACGACAAAGAAGCTCATCCCAGCTGTCGTCGCCTCGCCTGGCTCCAACGCGTGTCCAAGCTAACGAGGCGTTGTAGCGCCATGTTGGCTGGCTGCTGGGCTGGCGCGGTGGTGGAGCCTTCACGAAGATATGCATGCCACCACACAGGTGCTTGCTGAGTTGGTGTGGAGGCCGCGTGCTGCCACGCGGATGCCTGCCCAGCTGGTCGAGCTGGCAGCTGCATGGGAGCGACGATGGAGTCTTGGCAGGTGTCTTCGGCATGGGCCTTGTCGGGGGCCGACAAGGGTCTTGCCGCGACACCGCGGTCATCCTCAGCAAGGATCTTGCCGCGGGTCTCGTGGAATTCCTTGGCAAGGATCTTGCTAAGTATTCTCGTCTTCTGGTTCTCGTCTGATCTTGCGTATTTATGATCTCTACAAAGATCTGCATGCCACCGCGGAGGTGCCTCCCGAGCCTTGGTTCCAATGTGGTTGATGGCTTCGGAAACCCTTGGGCTCAAGGGTGGCGCGCTCTACTGGTGTCAGGCAAGTTGCCCCGGCAAGGATCTTGCCGGGGCTGCGGAAGCCACCCCGGCAAGGGTCTTGCTGGGGGAGTCCACCTCACCCTCTTGGTCTCTTTGCGCCCCTGGTCTTGGTGTTGCTTTGGTCGTCCCGTGTTCCGGCTTCCCTCCTCTACCCTGCTTAGTGCAGCCGTGGGCGCGGCTCTGACTGCCCGTGCACAAGTAAAGGGGTGCAAAAGGAGAGCCCCTACTTTTGTACACCGACATGAGCCCCCGGGCCTGGGCCACACATAAGTGTGACGCATTGTTGGGCTAGGCTCAGAATGGTGCGCGGGCAGGCGGGGCGGATTTTTACTGCAGTAACTTTCCCGTCCACGGTGCTTCCCCACGACCCATGTTGAACATGCGATGTCGGGGGTCATGCGTGACGTGGGGATCACGCGTGGGGCGGTTTTCACACGCATGCATCACATCGTGGTGGATGGTAAAGAGGCGGCCCGGGCCTTCCCTGTAAAAAGGAATAACCGCGGGCACGCTGCTCATTTACCCTCTGTGCCTTCTCCAATCTCGAAACCGCTGTCCCCTCCTTCTTCCTCCTCAAGCCCTTGCTCTCTCTCGTCGCTGCCGCGTTTTCTCTGCCCTTCCCCCTTCACCTCTCGCAGCCGCCATGGCACCCAAAACCAGCAAAGGCAAAGGAGTGGCCAAGGACGCCGGGGGGGACGGAGCTGCCGGAGAGTGAGTCAGCGGCGCGGCGAACGTAGCTCGCCTACTATCCCTCGACGGTCGATGCGGTCCACCTCCAGGACAACTTCAAGCCCCTGTGTGGGTGCAAGACAGGGGGAGAGACGACAAGGCATCCGGCCACGCGCGTCATCCCCGCTGATTGTGCCAAGGCCGCCCGAATCGATACCCATTCTTCGTCGAGTACTTTTCCTGCGTCCTCTGCCCCCCTTTCTCCGATTTCTTCAAAGACGTCATGCACACCTATGGCTTCCACCTCCTGGATTTCACTCCAAATGCCGTGGCGTGCATGGCCCTTTTCGCCCATCTCTGTGAGGGCTTCACCGGAGTGCATCCCAACACGACGCTTTTCCGCCATTACTTCGACCCTCGGATCCAGAGGGGAGGCGCCATTTCCGGTTGTGTTGCCTGGATCCCAAGGACCCTAGAGAAGGGGACGTATCGAGAGGGCGCTCAGAAGGAGAGCTGGGAGGAGTGGCGGAGCAGGTGGTGCTGGATTGAGGAGGAGGACCCACTGGAATTTTGCCAGGTTCACCAGGCGCCGCTGGTCCACAGAGACGATTGGGGTGATGTCGACGCCCTGGATGGGAAGCTCACGGTCGCCATCACCAGAATCCAACGCCTCACCATTGCTGGGCTCACCCTAGAGATGATTGGGGCGGATTTCATCCGCCGCCGCATCGCTCCACTGCACAACAAGGGGAGGCTGGCCTAGCTCTTCAGGAATGCGGCTCACATCATGCGGCTCCGCCCCGGCCTGAACCACAACTTCACGGTGATGGGGCACACCCACTTCTACCAGCGGCTTTTCCAGCTCGATGTGAACCGTGACGGAAGGGCCGAGAGGACCAGCAAGTTCGCGAAGGCTGGCAAGTTCGGGTTGCCGGCAGGGGTGGTCCCGCTGAGCAACAACTCCCGCCAAACCGACATCATCGCCATGATGCCAGACTGTAATGCGCATGGCCTTGACCCGAATTGGGTCGAGACGGAGGCGAACCAGGTGCAGGAGTTCTTTGACACTCTGTTGGAGAAGTACATCTACGAAGAGTTGCTGCTCATCCAGGACACCACCCAAGCGGAGCTGGACTATATCGCCGCCAGGGCGGCGGAGGCGGAGCTCGCCATGGAGGCCGGCAGCACTGGCGGCATGGAGGACGAGGCCGCGACAGCTGCGGTGGTGAAGAGGTCCAGGGCCTCGACAGGCGGCCAGCCCCTGGTGGGCACCTTGAGTACGCCGCTGGTGGTGGAGAGCAGCCCGGATAGCAGCCCCCGGCGCAGCCCCCAGCATGCGTTCACCACTCGCTCCCCATCGTCGTGTGCTGGGACACGATCTCTTGGTGCTGACCTTGCCGTGGTTGTAGGAGGAGAACGACAGCAGGAGGAGCCACTGAGGGCCACCCTCAACACGCCGCCCCCATCAACCACGCCGCCCCGAGGGGCGTCCCCGGCAAGGGCGCCAAGCACCAAGCCCATGCGCACGGAGGAGGAGGAGGCCCCAGGCGCCGGCAGCTCCATCCCTGCACCGAATGTCGGTGAGGAGGGGGCCACTTTATCCCAGCTTGGCACGGGTGAGTTGTTTGTCTCCTGTTCCCGCTTGTTTTTCTTCCTTCGAATTTTGATCTTGACTTCGCCTCATTCCCCTTCTCAGTGTCTAGATCATTCCTCGGCGGACCGGGAGGACGTGGACACTGTCATCGAGGAGGTTGCCAGGGATGCCGTGGGCGAGGCCGACGAGATTGCCGCTGAGGAGGCCGCCAAGGATGTTGCTGAGGACGCCGCCGAGGGGCCTACCGGGGAGGCTGGCGAGGCCGCTGCCGAGGAGGCCGGCAAGGGGCCTGCCGGGGAGGCCAACAAGGCCGCTGCCAAGGAGAAGGTGGACAACGACCATCCTTCCTCCTCCGACGCCTCTGGCTCGGGCAGGTATCTGAAGGTGAGCGACGACCTGTGCGTCCACCTCCCATGGACGGCGAGCACCAGCGCACCCGCCGAGGGGGGGGGGGGGGTCGATGACGAGGTGCTTGCCGCCGCCGGGCTCGAGGTCATTGACGAACCGAGCGTCGGTGGCGGTGGTTCCCAGGAAGAGCAGCTCCTCCAGAGCATGAGCGCCAACTTCCACAAGCTTCAGGCGATTCACCGAGCCCTCTTGGACAAGCCCAAGTCTAGGATGGCAGCGGTGGACAAGGCAGAGGCGGACCTCGAAGGGCGCGTCACCGATACGTAGGCTTGGTTCCGCCAGGCCTGTGAGGAACTGAAGACCGCACAGGATCAGCTGGCGGAGCACAAGATGGAGTTTGTCATGCAGCACGTCGATATCAAGAAAGCCCAGGAGGCGGTGAGTCAACCGGCCACCAAGGAGGAGGCCTCTCGGCATCAGCACCAGGCTGAGCCGAACTCCCAAGAGGAGGACCTTGCCGGTCGCGAGGAGAAACTCACCGCGGCAAGGACGAGGAGGTCAAGGAGCTTGTTATGTAGCGGACGTAGGAACTGGAGCAGAGGCACGAGGGGGCCCTCAATGCTCAGGCCCAGGTCCATGCCGGCAAGGTGAACGAGCTGGAGGTGGAGCGGGACAGGCTGAAGAAGCAGATCCAAGAGCTGATGGGGAAGAGGCACGCGGCCAAGTGCGCCTTAGCTGACGTGCAGGTCGCAGTTCTCGACAAGGTCGAGCTACTCTCCACGGCCAACGAGTCCATCAAGGACCTGAAGCTGAAGCTGGAGGGTCTTGAGCGGACGCTCTCGGAGGTTAGGGACCGGGAGGAGACCCTGACCAAGAATCTGGAGGAGGAGAGGCAGCCGCGGAAGAACGACGCCGTCAACCACGCGGATTTTGTGGCGGGCGAGAAACTCTGGATCAGCCGCCTTGCTGATGTCACCGGTAGGATCACCACGCAGCTGGCTACCATGGGGATGCCAAACGTGAGGTACGTCCCGGAGCCAAACATGAGTCCTAATGCCAGGCTGACTCTATTCTTTGAGGGTGTGCTCGAGAGCGGTTCCGCTCCAATAGGGCGGCCTCTCTGGCCGAGGAGGCACGAAGGCTTTGCTGAGGTGCCTTGACCAAGGTCCTCACCAAGGTGGCGTACTGGAATCCTGACCTTGACTTCGAAGTTGTGCTAGACAGCCTGCCGGAGGGCATGGACCTCGCGCCGCTCGAGGAGCACATCGAGACCGTCATCAGCCGCATCGACGGAGTTCGAAGGATAGAAGGCCAGCACCGGGACTAGGCACCCCGTTTCTTATCGCCGCTGCAGGTTCATGACCAAGACAATTTTTATCTTTAGTTAGAGCCGCAGCAACAAATGATGTAATATAACTCTGAAGTGCTTTTGAAATGATGCATGCTATTTTCCCGTTTGATCTCCCTTTGTATGTCCACCCTACGTTAATCGGGTAGGCTTGCCGGCGCGGATACCTAGGCCGCGACGCCTTGAGGACGGATCCTCAATGGCCTGCCGAGTATGCTTGCTGCCGAGCAAACCACCTCACTGCTCTTAACATGGCCGCTCGAGCTGTCGAGCGGAATCGAGACAGAATGAGAGCGTTGCCAATCACAGAAGGTTACCCTGCCGTTCTCGACGCAGCCGCTCGAACTGTTGAGCGGACTAGAAACAGAACGAGCGCATTGCCAATAGTGCCAGTGCCCAATTGCGTGCAGGTTTTCCATACACAGGGCAAGATCGTCGAGGATGATAACCATATATATAAAAAGGAATTACTCAAAGTTTTGCATGGCTTAGCTTTTCTGCCGCTGCATGAGCGTTCACTGCGTCACCGAGGACACCACTTGTTCGGTCGTCTTCTTCCTTGAAGTGAGGACCACGATGAAGCCGCTGCTTCAACCAGACCAGGATTTCCACAACTAGGCACCGCCCCTACCTGGTGCGCCAGAGATGTCGGTGGGAAATGACACCTATGGGGTCACTGGGATCCCTTCTACGGTTGGCGGGCGCGGGGTTGTGCAAAGAGCGGGTCTGGTGGTCAGCATGCAAATCATTTACCCAGGTTCAGGCCGCGGAGACACATAAAACCCTAGTCCTGCTTTCATGTATATTTGAGTGTTCTTGTGTTCTTGAACTAGCTGCGATGTCTCTCTAGTCCAAAAGATCCGAATCCCTCTCCAGTATGCCTCGGGCCTCCTTTTATAGACAAAAGGGGTCGGCACAATGGCACACAGGAGGTGGAAAGGTGTACATTGGCTGAGTCTATCCTCTAGCATCGTCGGACAAACACATTTAATGCGCTGCCGACGTGCCCCTCTTGCTTTATTGGGGGCGGCAAAGAAGCACGTCCCAGCTGTCGTTGCCTCGCCTGGCTCCGACGCGCATCCAAGTTGACGAGGCATTGTAGCACCACGTTGGCTGGCTGCTGGGCTGGTGCGGTGGTGGAGCCTTCACGAAGATCTGCATGCCACCACGCAGGTGCTTGCTGAGTTGGTGTGGAGGCCGCGCGCTGCCACGCAGATGCCTGCCTAGCTGGTCGAGCTGGCATCTGCATGGGAGCAGCGGTGGAGTCTTGGCAGGCATGGGTTTGGCTGCGGCCCCGCAGGCGTCTTCGGCAAGGGCCTTGCCGAGGGCCCGGTAAGGGTCTTGCCGCGGCACCGCGGTCGTCCTCGGCAAGGATCTTGCCGAGGGTCTCGTGGACTTCCTTGGCAAGGATCTTGCTAAGGATCATCGTCTTCTGGTTCTCGTCTGATCTTGCGTATTTATGATCTCTACAAAGATCTGCATGCCACCACGGAGGTGCCTCCTGAGCATTGGTTCCAATGTGGTTGATGGCGTCATAAACCCTTGGGCTCAAGGGTGGCGCGCTCTGCTGGTGTCAGGCAAGTTTGCCCCGATAAGGATCTTGCCGGGGCTGCGGAAGCCACCCCGGCAAGGGTCTTGCCAGGGGAGTCCACCTCGCCCTCTTGCTCTCTTTGCGCCCCTGGTCCAGGTGTTGCTTTGGTCATCTTGTGTTCTGGCTTCCCTCCTCTTACCTGCTTAGTGCGGCCGTGGGCGCGGCTCGGACTGCCCATGCACAAGTAAAGGGGTGCAAAAGGAGAGCCCCTACTTTTGTACATCGACAATGTAGACCCTATGTGTTTATTTACTTCTTATCTTAGTTTTGTCTCGGTTCAATAAAAAGTAGAGTTGGTGATGATGGTGTGCCTGCCATCCTGCAATATAGGCCGTCCCTCCCCTCCACATTTGCAGATAAGGCCTTCCCTCGTTCATCCTTTTTTCCCACAAGATCTTGATGTTCCGTGCAACGAACGGGCATCTTGCTAGCACTCCTACAATATACTATATTATTGTGAAAGTTCATATACACCATCCGAGATTAATGCAAACACGACAGATTTTCATTACATTTCGAACTTTCTAGGACAGAAAAATAAAAGAAACCCGACCCTAAACCTATTCTACGGCGGCGACCGACATCCTCCATCTGCGATCTCCATGTATGGGAGCGGAAGCGGAAGCGTTATGAGAATGCGGTTGATGTAGTCGTACGTCTTCACGATCTGACCGATCCAAGTACCAAACGCATGGCACCTCCGAGTTCAGGACACGTTAGCTCGATGACCTCCCACGAACTCCGATCCAGCAGAGCTTCACGGGAGAGTTCCGTCAGCACGACGGCATGATGACAGTGATGATGTTGCTACCGACGCAGGGCTTCGCCTAAGCACCGCTATGATATGATCGAGGTGGATTATGATGGAGGGGGGCACCGCACACGGCTTGGAACAATCAACTTGTGTGTCCTAGGGTGCCTCCCTGCCCCCGTATATAAAGGAGCAAGGGGGGAGGTCGGCCGGCCCTTGCAGGGCGCGCCAGGAGGAGGAGTCCTCCTGCTAGTAGGAGTAGGGCTCCCCTTTCCTACTCCTACTAGGAGGGGGAAAGGAAGGAGGATAGGGAGAAGGAAGGAGAGGGAGGAAAGGAGGAAAGGGGGGCCGCCCCCCTAGTCCAATTCTGTTTGGGCTAGGGGGGCCGCGTGCCCTGCCTCCTCTCTTCCACCACTTGGCCCATGAGGCCCAACACTTCTTCCCCCATATTCCCGTAACTCCCAAGTACTTCAAAAAATACCCGAATCACTCGGATCCTTTCTGATGTCCGAATATAGTCGTCCAATATATCGATCTTTACGTCTCGACCATTTCGAGACTCCTCATCATGTCCCTGATCTCATCCGGGACATTGAACTACCTTTGGTACATCAAATCACATAAACTCATAACACCGATCGTCACCGAACGTTAAGCGTGCGGACCCTACGGGTTCGAGAACTATGTAGACATGACCGAGACACATCTCCGGTCAATAACCAATAGCAGAACCTCGATGTTCATATTGGCTCCTACATATTCTACGAAGATCTTTATCGATCAAACCGCATAACAACATACGTTGTTCCCTTGTCATCGGTACGTTACTTTCCCGATATTTGATCGTCGGTATCTCAATACCTAGCTCAATCTCGTTACCGGCTAGTCTCTTTACTTGTTCCATAATGCATCATCCCGCAACTAACTCATTAGTTGCTTTGCTTGCAAGGCTTATAGTGATATGCATTACCGAGAGGGCCCAGAGATACCTCTCCGACAATCGGAGTGACAAATCCTAATCTCGATCTATGCCAACTCAACAAGTACCATCGGATACACCTGTAGAGCACCTTTATAATCACCCAGTTACGTTGTGACGTTTGGTAGCACACAAAGTGTTCCTCCGGTAATCGAGAGTTGCATAATCTCATAGTCATAGGAACATGTATAAGTCATGAAGAAAGGAATAGTAGTAAACTAAAACGATCAAGTGCTAAGATAACGGAATGGGTCAAGTCAATCACATCATTCTCCTAATGATGTGATCCCGTTTATCAAATGACAACTCATGTCTATGGTTAGGAAACATAACCATCTTTGAACAACGAGCTAGTCAAGTAGAGGCATACTAGTGACACTGTTTGTCTATGTATTCACACATGTATTATGTTTCCAGTTAATACAATTCTAGCATGAATAATAAACATTTATCATGAAATAAGGAAATAAATAGTAACTCTATTATTGCCTCTAGGGCATATTTCCTTCAGTCTCCCACTTGCACTAGAGTCAATAATCTAGATTACACAGTAATGATTCTAACACCCATGGAGCCTTGGTGCTGATCATGTTTTGCTCGTGAAAGAGGCTTAGTCAATGGGTATTGTCGTGGAATTGTCACGACAGATGTCCTAGTGAAAGGACTTAATCATGGAGCCATCGCAACTAAGAAGCTTAAAGGGGTTAAATGGGACAAAGGACACGAGAGGTTTATACTGGTTCGGCCCCTTGCGTGAAGGTAAAGGCCTAGTCCAGTTGATATGGTATTGCTAGGTTTCGATGACCAAGGAGCGGATATGCTTAACCTGGCTCTCGATCTATTGTCTCTTGTCCTAAGCCACCAGCGGGTTGTCCCCTTATATACACGGGTTGACGCCCTGCGGCCTACAGAGTCCCGGCCGGCTCATACAACGTGTCCGGATCGGTGACATATCTTACATGCCTTATATTACAAGTCTATTCATACATGGCGGTTTATACTTACGGGCCTTAAGCCGCCTCTGGGCTTGGGCCTATTATAAGCCTAACTATGAACCGTCATCTTGTATACTCTTGGGCTTCATTTAGGTAAACTGCCATTTTGGTTGACCCGGCCCCTCTTGGGCGGGTCATATCTGGTAGTCATATCCCCAACATTAGGCCCCAGGTTGATTTGAACTTTGTTCATGTCAATCTCGAACACTTAGAAAAAATCCGTTTACCACTGCTGTGAAAGCCTTGTAACCCGCCATATATCATCTCCAGAAACTTTGGAAACCCGCCACGATGTCACCTTAACGGATCTTTGTCTTAAATGCCTTCCGAAAATCGAGGCGTCCAATTAGCTGGGTAATCATCATTTGGCCTCCTTGTCTTTCACGCCTGCCTATCGCCCCTTTACTTATAAATAGGATCCGAAAACCATCTCACATTTTTCTCCTTCTTCCTTCTCTCGCAACCCCTCTGCCGCTCGAGCTCCACCGCCGCCGCAGAGCACTTCGTCTTTTGCAACCTCGGCCGCTGCATCAACCTGAGTCGATCCAGATAACGGCGGCGATCCTCCACTGCAATCCGCATCTATAAGTTTCTGCTTTATTTTCGTACCTTAGATCCACACTAGGGTTTGCGAGATTCTTCGTGTTCTTCATAGTTCATCGGAGTTCATCGTAGTTCACCCTCCAGGCTATACCACGAGCCTCTTTGATTTGGGAACAGTATTAAACTGATGCGGTAATTGTTTTAGTTCCACCTTCAGCATTAGTAGATCCCCTGTCTTGGAAGAAATCTTGTACAAGCTCATGAACTCATCTATACTGACTTTTAGGTCTAGATTTATTTTTCTTTTCTGAACAGCCGTTGACCCAAAGTAAAATCTGCAGTCTGTGAAACTTGTTTACCTCAGTACTTAACCAATTTTTTGTTGCTGGCAACCTTTGAATACCCTTAGTCATGGCGGCTTATCATGTTGGCTTATTTTTCCTTCATATACCATTAGCCCTTATTTAATCCGCCATTACACATCTATATTGCAATCATTAACCTGTAATTCCACCAATTAACATGAACCGGCAAATTATTTTCTTTCTAGCTTGTCTTTTTGCCAAGCCGCCAAAGACGATGACAGTTTGCAACTGGGTCCCTTCCACAGTCACTAAGGACACTCTGAATGATTTTGTCACCGTTGGGTATTTACTAGAAGGGCGTCATGTCCTACCGCGCCCCTGACCCAGCCAAAGAAAAGCCTCAGCCAAAAGATGGTGAAATCATCGTCTTTACTAATCATATGAACCGGGGTTTTTCACCGCGTGGCTCAAAACTCTTCAGAGAGGTCCTGCATTTTTCAAGCTTCATCCGCAAGACATTGGACCCAATTCCATATCAAACATCTGCAATTTCCAAGTTCTCTGAGAGGTTTATCTTCAAGAAGAACCTACTGTTGAACTCTTCAGAGAGTATTTCTATTTGAACTGCCAGAAAGAATACACCAACGAACCCAGCTTGGAACTTGGTGGAATTTCGATTCAGCACAGACGCGATGCTATCTTTCCTTTAGTATTCTTGCCAAGCCATCCCAAGGACTGGAACCAAACTTGGTTTTATTGCAAAGACACGTCGCCAGCTGATGAAAAACCAATGCAAGGTTATCGCGCTGAGCGTCTTGACGCTAAGTATTCACTCCCTGATAAGCTTTCTGCCGCTGAACCCCAACCATAAAAAGGGTTCAAGCCTTGCTAGGAAACGACTTAACTGGAGTTGACTTGATCCGCTGTTGGATCGCATGGAGGATCATCCCTCTGAGCCGCCGATCTGATTTGATGTATAACTACACCGGAGGAGCAGACGGTCCTTTACGCTACAGCTCCCTACGTCTGACTGAAGAAGCCATTGTTGAAATGTCAACCACCCTCATCAACAGCAAATATGAAGACTACAACAAAGTAGGATTAAATCCTTTCTACAAACTTAACCCGGCACCAGAGGTACACCCCCTTGACTCCTTTTTCTTCAGCAGTTAAGTATTTGCATGAGTTTCAACCTGTTATTTTCCTACAGGCTAAATTTGACTTTGGGAAGGCCAAATATGATCATGAGGCTGCCAAAAAAGCTAGAGCCGCCGCAATAGCCGCCAAGAAAACAGCCAGAAAATCTAAGAAGAAACCAACAGCTTCTGACATGTTCAAGTTGGATGACGTCTCTGAGTCGGAGGTAGCCCTTGACTCTCTTGGCCTGCTTTTTAACAACCTTATTGACAATGACTATTACCAGGATGACACGGGGGCCAGCCAGGCAGTAGAAGAAGAGGTAACTGTTATTTCCTCCGACTCAGAACCTTTGCCAAGGCAAAAAACTCGACGAGTAACCCGGAAAGTAAGGTTTTCACACCCCTTGGCTTATTTAGATCCTCATTTTCTTTTGGAAAAGCAGCAACATAAGACCCGCCGTCAGACCCAGACTAGTGGAGATGAGGAGTTACCCTCCGGCTTACGAAAAACTCCTCGGAAACGCCAGAATGAGGTTCTTTTACATCTTACCTCTGATGAACGAGTCACTTTTATAAATCACTCAACCATAATTCCATTTTTTGCAGGAGATTGCTCCTTCCTCCTCTGGTGTTTCCTCCCAAACTTAGCTGCTGACTTTTAAAACCACCTCGGGTAAAGATAATTATCCTTTTTATGCACCTCTATGCCTGTATCATTTATACTGATTCTTTAAATTCTTCTTAGTGGTCAAGCAAAGCCCAAGAAAGCCAAGGTGGCCAAACCGGCTGAAGACCCGAAAGTCGCTGAACCGGCGCAACCGACTCTTGCCTCAGAACAAACTGAAGCACGAGAAAATCCTCCTCTCAATGCTCAACCTGAAATGCTTGAGCCGTCTGTTGACGAAACCACTATTGATCCGTCAAGTATTGAACCGGCAAGTATTGAACCTTCAAGCTCAACTAACCCGCCAGAGATTCATGCCGATGATGTTGTAATTACTGTCACCGGATTTACTGAATCGGGGAATCCAACGATACTAGCAAGACATTCAGCCAAACAAGAAGTCATGGAAAGACGAAAAGTAAGGTTTGACGTCTCCCACTATGCTCATTTGAGTACTAGTGATGTATTATCCGGCTATGTCAGTCAAGTGCATTCCAACCATGACTTGGAGATTGAAATAGTTAAGCAACTTCACCAGAAGTATGAGGTATGTTCTCAGTTTTGTATATACATTCTTACAGCCCTTAAGTCTTCTGATTATGAGAAACTGGAATAATCTGTAGGCTTGAAATATTTACAAGCTTCTGTCCTAGACTCCCTCCAAGTCCGGCTTATACACTGTAACATCGGATTCAAATGATAGCATAACCTTGCATTGGTAGTCCCCAAGGGCCGGTTTAATCAGTAGGAATAAGCTGGTCCTATTAATTATTGTATAAAGGAACAAAGCTTGACTGCATAACCTTCATGAGTCAGCTGGGATTGTTTAATAGCACACCTCACTTATCTTTAGATAGAAAAACACGCAATGTGCATTAGCCCCCAAGTGCCAAGTGTTGTTGCTTGCAAAGCACTTGGGACTTTAGAAAGAGCCTATTTTTCTGAAAAATTGTGTTGACAGACATTATCCCCCAAGTGTCAAGTGGTTTGTCTTGCAAAGCACTTGGGACTTCTGAAAAAATCCAATTCCTTTGACAATAAGTTTGCGCTGATAGACATTAGCCCCCAAGTGCCAAGTGTTATTTCTTGCAAAAGCACTTGGGACTTATTTTTATAATCCGCCATGAAAATAACAGCCTTATGTTGTGTACAGGCTGTAACCGCAGAACTGGAATCCCAATTGACTGAAGCCAAGACCCGGTTGTCGACTTAGGAGATTGAAACAAAGAAAATTGAATCCAAATTCCAGTTGAGCATGTCTGAAGCAGAGAAATTGAAGACCGGTTTTAATGTAGAGAAAAAGTCTTGGGCTGATGAGAAGACTGCCCCGACACAGCGTGCTAAAACTGCCAAGGCGGCTCTCAAGGAAGTTACCGCTGAACTCGCCGGTTTAAAGGACCATGTGTCTCAGATGGTCTCTACAATCTTTGGTGAGTCACCTTATTATTTACCTAAAGTATATTTTCGTCACCATAATATGAGCCACCTGCTTAACCTATTGGAAATACCTCACAGGTCCCCGGAGCAGCAATCTGAGTCAAAATAGCTTTATAAAGCTCAAGGCGGTTTACACCCTTGTGGAGCAACTGTATACTAGAGCTCAATGGGCTCTTGCCATTATCTCCCCAGCTAACCAAGGACCAAATTTATTGAGTGATGTCTTGAAGAAGCTATCCATCTTACCCGCCAGGTTTCAAGAAGTCAAGCGCTCCTGTGCGAGAGCCGGAGCTGTAACTTCCTTAAGCCGCTCCAAGGCCTGGGTGCCGGAGCTAGACCCGGCGGATGTAGCCAAGGGGTATCCCAGTTTTAAGGAAGATGGGAGTCCCTTCGACCAGGAAGACTTTGCTACTTGTGTAAAACATATTCGTCCTCCTGCCACCATTATTGCCGAAGAAACCAATCTTACCAAGTATCAGCCGGGTTTTGATGCTGAGAATAAAAAGATGGCGACTCTTTCGTATAAAGTGACGGATCTAATCCCGCCGGTTCGTCAGAACACCTTCGCCCCGGAAATTGACCCATCTGGTCTAATTGATGATGAGGCTGAGTTCATCGCTCTTCACAGCTTTGATTGGTCTAAGCCCAATTTCCAAATGGTGGAGGAGGATGAATCGTCAAGGGATGAGTCGTAACCATCCAAACAACCCGGCCAAGATTGATGAACCGACTTTAGTTTATCATCTGCTTATGAGAAAAAACCAGTATTATCCTTTTGGGCTCCAAGTGCCTTGTAACAGGCTAGCTTAAAACTTCATGTTCTGCTTATGCCATCATGCATATTGTGCTGCGTACAACACTTTTATCCATAATGTGAAGATATGCCTTTCATCCTTTACAATATAAGTATTGTTTGAATCTGTTCCTACACAGAAGATATGAAAATTGTCCTGGCGGTTTATCGCTGGACGGGTCAAAACGCCCAGTACACAACCATGGAAACTAACATAACTATATAATCAAGGCTGGATGTAAGGATAATTAAGGCTGGAAAGCCTCTGATTGAAGAAAACATAGATAAGCCTGTTATGAATTTTAACGACAATATCATACCTGTGATCTTGAATATAGACTGCCGGCTTATGTGACCCGAATAGTAAGGGTGCTAACCCAATCTTTAGAAGCCAATACTTCCATATGTATGATGACTGTCATACACTGGCGATTCATCGTAAAAAACCAAGACGGTTTAAATTGAAACCATACTTATACTTAGATTTAGACAACAAAACCAGAAAAACAAAAAGATTGTCTTTCAAACAATGTAAGTCAAACACCAAGAAAAATTTGGAGGCTTCTGATTTGAATACGATCAGTAAACCGGACCAAAGGGTTTAAGCTAGGATTTGAATACGATCATGTAGCCCCGAGTGGCTTTGGCGTTGCGCCCATCAAGAGGGTACCGACAGCTATGTTCTCTATGGTTCGAATACGACCTATGTTTGACCAGGAAGCCCCCAAATGACCTTGATAGGTTTTCAACGACCCTGATTCGAATATGATCCAAGTCAGACCCAAAAGGGGTTAAGCTATGATTCGAATACGATCAAGAAGCCCCCTAGTGAGTTTGGCATTGCGCCGATCAAGAGGGTACTGACAGCTATGTTCTCTTTGGTTCGAATACGACCTATGTTTGAACAAGAAGCCCCCTATGATCGTAAGGTTTAACGGCTAGATCCGAATATGATCATGAGCTGGACCAAAGGGTTAAGCTAGATTTGAACACAATCAGCCCCTAATTGGTCATTTTGAAAGTATAATGATAAAAGCATGTGATTACTGAGAATGAAAAAGGACAGAGGTCCGGCTTTATAACTTATCATAATATATACAACGTCAAAGTATGTACATTATGAGAGTCGGTGGCTCAAGTATAGTAAGGCCGAAGATGAGCGATATTCCACGGTCGGCGGGTCTCTTCCTCCGACTTACGTGAGTCTTTGTGCTCTGAACATCGATGAGGTAGTATGACCCGTTGTTCAAGTTCCTTCTGACCACAAAGGGTCCTTCCCAAGGAGGGGATAATTTGTGCGCATCAGGTTGGTCCTGGATGAGCCAGAGCACCAAGTCACCTTCCTGAAAGGTTCTGGACTTAAACCGACGGCTGTGATAGCGACGCAGGTCCTGTTGGTAAATCACTGAGCGGGCTGCTGCTAAGTCACACTCTTCATCTAATAGGTCAAGTGCATCCTGACGGGCTTGTTCATTATCAGCTTCAACGTAAGCCGCCACGCGGGGTGAGTCATGACGGATGTCACTTGGCAGGACTGCCTCTGCTCCATAAACCATGAAGAACGGCGTATAACTCGTAGACCTGTTAGGGGTAGTATTGATGCTCCATATCACAGAGGGTAACTCCTCCAGCCAACAACCCGACGTCCGTTGTAAAGGAACCATAAGCCGGGGCTTGAGACCTTTCAAGATTTCCTGATTTGCTCTCTCAGCTTGACCATTGGATTGGGGGTGAGCTACTGATGAAACATCAAGCCGGATATGCTCGCGTTGGCAAAATTCCTCCATAGCACCCTTGGACAGATTAGTACCATTGTCAGTTATAATGCTATGTGGAAAGCCAAAACGAAATATCACCTTTTTCATGAATTGAACCGACGTGGCTGCATCACACTTACTAACTGGCTCTGCCTCAACCCACTTCGTGAATTTGTCAACTGCCACCAAAAGGTGTGTCTTTTTATCTTTGGATCTTTTGAAAGGTGCAACCATATCGAGCCCCCAGACTGCAAACGGCCAAGTAATTGGAATCATCCGCAATTCTTGAGCTGGCACATGCGCCCGTCGTGTGAATTTCTGACAACCATCACACCTACTGACCAAATCCTCCGCATCAGCATGAGCCGTCAGCCAGCAAAAACCATGACGGAAAGCTTTGGCCACAAGAGACTTTGACCCGGCATGATGGCCACAATCTCCTTCATGGATCTCACAAAGAATTTCTTGACCTTCCTCAGGAGAGACACAACGTTGAAACGTCCCGGTGACACCGCGATGATGCAAATCACCGTTGGCAATTGTCATTGATTTAGACCGCCGGGTTATCTGTCTAGCCAAGGTCTCATCCTCAGGTGTCGGATTTCGGGTTCCGGCAGACCCTTGAGGTTCGAACACTGGGGTGCGCGCGGAGATTTCGCCTCCTACCTACCTACCTCCCCGCCTTGCTAGTATCTAAACTATGGAAAGGATAACACAAGAGACACAGAGTTTATACTGGTTCGGGCCACCATTGTGGTGTAATACCCTACTCCAGTGTGTGGTGTGGTGGATTGCCTCTTGGGCTGATGATGATGAACAATACAAGGAAGAACAGCCTTGCGAGGGTCTGCTCTTGGATGGGGCGATGAACTACTGGGAGGAGCTCAGTCACCTTTATCTCTCTCTCTCTCTCTATTTCTGATCTTCTCTATCCTTCCAAGCCCTCGTCCCCCTTTGCTCTGTGGGTGGCTGGTCCTATTTATAGTGGCCCTGGTCCTCTTCCCAAATATCGAGCGGGAAGGGAGCCAACAATGGCGGGCTAATTTGAAGGGGGACAACTAGTACTAGCTACCCTGACAAAAGTAGTCTTCGCCTGCGCAAAGCTCTGGTGATGACGCCGTCTTGGGCTCCACGGTGACCTCCGTCTCGTAGTCCTCCTGGTCTTGGTCTCGTTGCACCGAAATGGCAACCTTGGCCTGATGCCTCGGTACTCCGCGGCTGCGCTTGCCCCCCTTTGCACCAAAGAGGAAGGGAGGACACTGCACGGGCTGGCTGTGACACCCCAAAATTTTTTTTGGCCTTGTTTTATTAAATTAATTTTTTTGCCAGGAATTAAAACTTTGAGTTTTTGGACTCCCTTTTGATTTTTTGAAACATTTCCTTTCTTATTATAATGGAGTTGTTCCCTAAAGTGAAAACCTTTCAAATATGTTATTGGACTTGTTTAACCTCTCAAGAAAAACTTTTCTTTTATCAGTATAACTAATTACATAATTAATTTGCTTGATCTTTATTTTCTTGAAAAATGGTTTTCCAAGGTTATATGGCCATAATTGAACTACAACCATTTGATAAATTCACCTAAAATTCCAACCAAAATTTGGAGATGTCATGTGATGTTTTTAAATCACTTTTATACAAAAATATCTTTTATTCATGTAATATTTTGAGCTCTGCATCAATTTTTCTTCTCTGGTTCAGAGTGCAATTTTGCACTACAACCCATTTAAATATTTCTTTCTGGCCTCCACCAAAATTATGGGATGTTGGTAGTAGCATATGATTCGACTTTATGCAAAAACCCAGTGATGTTATTTGAAAAATTTGAGTGAATCAACCTCATTTTCATTCTGGTCCAGCCTTGTGATTTCTACTGCAACCCTATTTATTTTTGCTCCAGTAACCTTGTGCCTTCTCCTACTTGTAGTCAACCCTACAAGACCCCTAAGTCCAGGAGCATGCACCCATTTGAATATTTTTGGTTCATGAAATAATGCCATTTATCTCCTGTCCAGAATTGTAGTTTTGCAAAACTTGCACTAACAAGTTTGTGCTTTTCACAAACTAACCTCACCACCCTCTTATTCATCTAAAGAGACCCCACTCTGGAAGTTTTGGCCACTCCAAGAAATGCCTAGGTGCCTGTGGCATTTTGTCAAACACCTAGAGTGCATGAACAGCTTTGACATGAATTTTGTCATTGCACTGTGAACTTGCACCTCTGATCAAACTAACCTGTCCACTAGACTCCCAGTTACTCCTAACCTAGGTCTGCTAAGTGCCAGCCTCACCCAAGCCCTGTGGCATGCATTGGCATTTCGTCGAGCACGTTCCGTGCGTGCTCTGGGCGCGAGCAGAGCACGCGTTTTGCACGTGCCGCGCCCGAGCCAACGCGTCACGCCCCTGGTTTTACCCACTGCAGAGCCGCGCCACGCACTCCCCTTCTCACCGCATCACGCCAAGCCGCTCCTCGCCACGTCCCCAGCAAGCCAGGAGCTAGCCGCCACGGCCACCGACAGCCCCTGCTCAGTTCAACGCCGCCCAAGCCTCTCCCGCTCGCCACCTGGCCCCTGGAACAGCGCGAGCTCATCCACAAGCGTGTCCACTAGCGCTCGTCGCCGCCACGACGCCCTAGCTACAGAATGGCGGTCGCCGGCGACCTTATCCGCGGCCACCGTCGGAACCGACCCCGATCGCCTATTTAAGGAGCCCCGAGCTCGTCTCCGCACGCAGGCAGTCCCAAGCCATCTCCCTAGGACCCCATTGGCAGCCAATCGACCCGGGGAGGTCTCCTTCCCCATCTCCGGCAACCGCAGCCGCCGCCACTGCCCCGGCCATTCCGGCGCTACCAAAGCCTTTCCCCCTCCGTTCTCTTCACCAGGAGCTCTCTCTTCCTCCCGTGAACCCATCCCCCTACTCGATTTTGATCGGGAACCACCGTAGCCCCAAAACCACTCTGCTCCCGAAGCCCCCTCCGCCGCGAAGCTCACCGCCGACGACTCTTTCCACCCCCGTCTACCCAGCGACCACCGGAAGGACCGCCTCGGTCTCGCGGATCCATCCAGACCCTCTGGAACCCGCGGGGAACCGCCGTTCGCCGGCGACGATCGCCGTTGCCTCGCCTCCGTTCGGGCAGAGGAAGAGGACGGAGGGATAGACCAGTCAAACCTGACCAGTGGGCCAGGCGGGCCCACTGTCAGTGAGTCACGCACCGCCCACGCTGGATAAGTGGAGGCGTAAAGGCTCAAGTACGTCTTCTCTGTGCGAAAGCGTAATTCCATTCGAACCGTTTTCTTTTCTGGATTTTCTTTTAAAAACAGATTTTGACCAGAGCTTTGACTGTCTATAACTTTTTAAATATAACTCCAAATGAATTGATTCTTTTTCCTACATCTGTCAAATTCTGTCTAGTTTATTTTAAGATTTATTTGAAAATTTTCCAAACAACTTTTTTGTACTGTTTTTGAAATATGTGTTATTTGCATATTTTTGAAAATAGGATTTTGGAAGAGAAGAAAGCTTTCAAAAGATTTGGAGTGCACCCTGCCCTTCCACACCCTGAAGTCAAGCATTCTGAACCCCGGCATAATATTTTTGGTGTGTTAGTTGACTCGTTTATAACACCATCTCATTTCGGAGAACTCGTTATTTTATGTGGCGATGTGATCATTTGCATGAAGGCATATTAGTGATTTCCTTGCTTTTGGAAATGAATATACTTGTGATGGTATTCATCCTCATGTGCCTTGCATGCATGCCGGAAAGGAATCCGGAAAAGCCTCTGCCTTGGGTAGGAGTGAGCTTGTCGCCGGTCCCCGTCGGGACGGTTATGTCCGGTATGGCATAGTAAGGTATAATGGGTGGTGATTTCGTCGGTTGAAATATATTTGATATACATGTCATGCAGGGAACTTATAAGCCTCCAGAGTCGACCGTAGATCGAGTCTTGTTCCAGTAACCCCATATTTGCCTCATACTACCACTCGTCCCTGCCGCAGGTAGGGTATGGTTTAGTAAGTCGTCAACCCCTTTCCAGCACACACCGTACAGAGAGGCCATGGTGGAAGATGTCGGTTGTAGCCGGTAGGCATGCCACCTAGTCAGGGGGCATGGGTGTTTCCGGTTGGGACCGAGAGGGGAGGCCACCCCTTAGAGCGCGCGATATAAATTTGATCCCATGCTATGCGAGGTTGTAGCCTCCCCACTTAGAGTTTTGCTTAACAAGTGTCGTGGGTGATCCCAGACACTGATGAGTTAAGCTGGTGTGTGCAAGTTAGGCGTGTTTTCAACTAAAAGGCCGTAGACGGAATTAGTCCCGATGGACTAAAGGAATCCATTACTCGTGGGTAAAGAGTACACCCTCTGCAGAGATTAAACCTATTCGAATAGTCGTGTCCATGGTTAAGGATTATAGTCTGGGATGGGTCAAGTGTTGGTCTTAGTGTCGGCCTTCGGAGGAGAAAATTGATAAAACCAGAACTTGGATTATGACTTGTGAAGATTATGGTTATTATTATTTTGGACTAACCCATTATATCATTGAGTATCCCTGGGACGGTTCTACCTCCTGGATATTCATTGTGATTATTTTTTTATAAGCCCTTTATGTGGTGTCGCTGAGACGCCCGACTGTGGCATTGCTTGTTATTTATTTATTTTATAAGCCCTTTATGTGGTGTCGCTGAGACGCCCGACTGTGGCATTGCTTGTTATTTATTTCTTTATTTATTTTATAAGCCCTTTATGTGGTGTCGCTGAGACGCCCGACTGTGGCATTGCTTGTTATTTATTTATTTATTTTACAAGCCCTTTATGTGGTGTCGCTGAGACGCCCGACTGTGACATTGCTTGTTATTTATTTATTTTATAAGCCCTTTATGTGGTGTCGCTGAGACGCCCGACTGTGGCATTGCTTGTTATTTATTTATTTTATAAGCCCTTTATGTGGTGTCGCTGAGACGCCCGACTGTGGCATTGCTTGTTATTTATTTACTTTATAAGCCCTTTAGGTGGTGTCGTTCAGACGCCCGACTGCGGCATTTTATTCCCCACTCCATTATTGCTTATTCATGTTGCATATAAACAACCTGCTTGCATGCATAAAAGATGTTTTATTTATGACTGACGATGTGATCATAGAATTTTTCAGTGCATGATTATCAATTATATTATCCCAGTGTTCATAATGTTTGCGAGTACATTCAAAGTACTCACTGGCTTGTCCCTGGCTATTGTCTTGGCCAGATTTCTGCTTGGAGAGGAGCGTTGCAGTGACAGCCCCGGAAACTAAGCAACGGTGATAGCAGCCTCGCGAAGATAGGAGTTGACCTGGTCAACTATTCCTGTGGGAAATGGAGTCCCATAGACACTGACGACTCACAAACCGCTTCTGCCATCGACCACTAGAAAACCAATTGTTGTACTCACAGGCCCGAATGGTCTTGTACTGCATATTTTGTATTTTTGCTTGGGATTTCTGTATCAAGTTGGTGCCTCATCAGCTAACAGTAATCCTGGGGCTGGTTAGCACAACGGCCATTTTCTGGAAATTTATACCCGGAAAACCGGTCGTGACACTGGCACCCGCCTGGCGCCCCCGGTCGTCATGGCTTGCGTCACGGGCACCTCGTGAGATACCCCGCCTTGATCTCTCCGCCTCCTCGTGAGCCAGCCTGACGAGGCCGCGCCTGAGGAAGCTCCGTGTCGTCCGCCCCGCGAGGCTTGGCCCCTCGCGAGGGTCTTGGGTTTGTGTTGGTGAAGATGGGCCGCGCTGGGCCCCCCTTTGAGCCACGCCGCAAGCCGCAGGCAGGCAAGTCTAGGGACCCCTGTTCCCAGAACGTCGACAGTAGCCCCCGGGCCCGAGGCGCGCCCGGACTTGGACGTGCAGGGAGGCGGAAGGGCGAGAGCGAAGTGCCGCGGGCCCTAACAGCCTGCGGCCTTGGGCGGCGCGTGGCGGTTGATTGGACGTGGGCGTCTCCACTTCCCCATGGCGCCTCGGCAACTGCACGGATTGGACAAGTCCCTGCATGCCAAGCGGGTCATAATTACCTGTGATCGTCGGGGCCGTCGGTTGGCCATCGCCAGTTATAAGTATGGACCGGCGCGCGCCCTTCCAGTTCATCCCTCCTTGCTTCTCCTTTTCTTCATGGCCCCGTCAAGGAGGTTCTTGGCCGCAGAGAAGGGGAAGGCTAGCCAGGTTGGGCCCGCCTCTACCCCACCCAAGCGCGGCCGAGGGCGCCCTCGCAAACATCCTGTGGCCACCGCGGTGGCTCCCCGTGGCCGTGGAGGCGATCTTCAGCAGAGCGACGGGCGGATTGCTGCGGCCGGGGGGCGCGCTCCGGCTATGTGTCCCCCTAGGCCGCGCTTTCACGCTGCTGAAGTGCTGCCTGAGTTCGTCGTGTGGTCGGTGGGGCCGACCAGCACCCGGCTTCCACTTCCTCGCTTCCTCCTTGGCGAGCTCCCGGCTGGCGCCCCGGGCGGCTTCTGGCTCCAGGCCGACGGCTGCTGCAGCCAGGCCTCATGGGTCTCACTGGAGGTCTCCGCGGCCGGGAGCCTATTCCTGGCTCGTGGTTGGCAGACGTTTGCCCGCGCGCGTGGCCTGAGCCGTCGGTGCACCCTACACTTCAAGTTCGATGGTGATGCCACCCTCTACGTGAGGGTGTTTGGGGAAGATGGTCGCCGCACAGGGTGTTGCCCCGAGGGTGATGACCGCGGCTGGGAACCCAGCTCCGGCGATGATGGAGAGGGCAGCGCTCGCGCGGCCAGCGGCGCTCAGGATTCCTCAAGCTTCTCCGGTTCTTCTTTAGGCGGCGGCTCTTCTAGCGGTGGCCGCGGTCAGTCTCCACGCCGTCGTATCTGCTTGGGGGGTGGCAACGTGTCCGCCCGCCGTCGCGCCTTAGTGAAGCGCAAGAGGGAGTCTGCCTGAGCTCCGGAGGCAGCTCGGGCCTTCCCTGCGGGCCGGTGTGAGGCGAGCTGCACCAGATTTGTTCTTTCTTTTCCTTTTTCCCGCGTAACAAAGACAATGGTGTGGAGCCCCACGGGGGCGTGCTTGGGTTATTGCTGTTAATCATCGTTCTGCTTTCGTTACCGTACCTTCCGGCTACATGCCCGAGTGTGGATAGTTCCCGGCCCCGGCCGCGGGGGGGGGGGGGGGGGGGGGGGGGCGACCGACCTAGGCCCTTTGTTTGTGTCGCGGTGCCCGTGGGGCACGGACTGGAGGGGTGCTCCTGTAAGGGGCCCAGGTCGCAAACTCTTTGGATGACTAGGGTAGGAACACTCGCGAGGGCGCTTAGCTGCCCCTCCCTCGCGAGGCCATGCACAAGAGAAATCGAGGCAGGAGAGCGAAAAGTCAAAGAACCACAAGCCAAAGACGACAACAACTTCAATAAAACTTCGAACGAGAGGGAACAAGCCAACTGCGGAAAGCAAATGAAAAGCCGCGTCCGGCACCTAATCTAGTCTTCGACGTCTTCTCACCAGCGCGGAGCTAAGTGCTGCCACTGGGCGTGGGAGGGAGCCCCAGGGCCTGAGGCCGGCGCTCCTAAGACTGCGGGGCGTGTACAGCCCCAACTCATTATTACGTGAGAGTGTCACGGGCGGCGAGCTTCACAGGCGTTGGCCTTCTTCACAGGCTCCGGGCCTTTTCCAAAATGCGATAGCTTCACAGGCATTCGCCTTCTTCACAGGCTCCGGGCCTTTTCCAAATCGCGATAGCTTCACAGGCATTCTCCTTCTTCACAGGCTCCGGGCCTTTTCCAAAATGCGATAGCTTCACAGGCGTCCGCCTTCTTCACAGGCTCCGGGCCTTTTCCAAAACGCGATAGCTTCACAGGCATTCGCCTTCTTCACAGGCTCTGGGCCTTTTCCAAAACGCGATAGCTTCACAGGCATTCGCCTTCTTTACAGGCTCCGGGCCTTTTCCAAAACGCGATAGCTTCACAGGCATTCACCTTCTTCACAGGCTCCGGGCCTTTTCCAAAATGCGATAGCTTCACAGGCATTCGCCTTCTTCACAGGCTCCGGGCCTTTTTTGGGGTAGAACCTCCGGAGGTGCTGGATGTTCCATGCATTCTGGACTGGCACCCCCTCCTGAGTCTCCAAGCGCGCGGAGCCGGGCCTGGAAACATGAACAACTTTGAACGGGCCCTCCCACATGGGAGAGAGCTTGTGCAGCCCCTCCCTGGAGAGAACCCTCCTGAGCACGAGGTCTCCTACCTCGAGGGTCCTGGGGCGGATGTTGCGGCAGTGATATCGCCGCAGCGCTTGTTGGTACCTCGCCGCTCGTAGCGCGGCTTCTCGGTGACGTTCCTCCCCCAGAACGAGGTCCATCCCCCGCATGGCATCCTGCTGCGCCTCGTCAAACGCCAGGACCCGCGCGGAGCGACGTCTGACCTCGTGAGGGAGGACCGCTTCGGCTCCGTAGACCAGGAAGAACGGGGTCTCTCCAGTCGGCTTGGTCGCGGTTGTGCGGATGGACCACAACACGGACTGAAGCTCGTCGTACCAACCTCTGCCGCAGGCCTCCAGCTTCTTCTTGAACGTCCTGGTCTTGAGGCCCCTCAGGACCTCCGTGTTGGCTCGCTCGGCCTGGCCGTTGCTTCGGGGGTGTGCCACCGAAGCGTAGCATATCTGTGTTCCAAGGTTAGCACAGCATGTTTTGAAGAGGTTACTGGTGAACTGCGAACCGTTGTCCGTGATGATGCGATTCGGCACCCCGAACCGGCTCACGATGCCCTTGATGAACTTGACCGCGGAACCCGCGGGAATGGTGCAGACAGCCTCTACTTCAGCCCACTTGGTGAACTTGTCCATGGCGACGTAGAGGTAGCGGTAGCCCCCGGGCGCCTGAGGAAACGGGCCCAAGATGTCCAGCCCCCAGATTGCGAATGGCCACGAGAGGGGTATAGTCTGCAAGCCTCCTGCTGGCTGATGGATCTGCTTGGCGTAGAACTAGCAGGCCTCACAAGCTTTCACTAGTTCGACAGCGTCATTGAGCGCGGTGGGCCAATAAAACCCACTACAGAACGCCTTGCCGACGAGGGTCCGTGACGATGAATGATGTCCACAGTCTCCGCCGTGTATATCTTCCAGCAGTTCCTTCCCTTGCTCCCTGGAGATGCAGCGCAGGGATACATCGTTTGGCCGCTTCCGGTAGAGCTCTCCATCCTTGATGTAGTATGCCGTGGCCTGGCGTGCCACTCGCTCCGCTTCCTCCTCCTTTTCCGGCACGGTCCCTTGCGTTAGGTAACTCCGGAGCTCCGCGATCCAACATCCCTCCTGAGGTTCCATCGTCAGGAGCAGCGTGCTCCTGAGGCCGGGCCACAGGCCGGAGCCCCTGAGGCAGGTGGCTGGGGGAGCTCCTCCTGGGGCTGAGCCGTGTTCGATAATGATGGCATGGCTGATGGCTTGAAGAGCCGCTCCTCGAAAACGCCAGGCTCCTGAGGTAACCGCCTGGACGCCCATTTGGCGATGTCGTCGGCCTCCTGATTGGTGCCACGGGGCACATGCTGCAACTCCAGCCCCCAGAACTGCTTCTCCATCTTGCGGACCTCCGCTAGGTAGGCTTCCATGTGCTCATACTTCGGCTCGTACACCTTGTTGGAGAAATTGACAAGGAGCCACGAATCGCCCTTGATGGTGAGGCGTTTCACCCCCAGGGCAGCCGCGGCCTTCAAGCCCACTATTAAACCTTCATACTCCGCTATGTTGTTGGAGACCTTCTCACCTTGCTGGAAACAGAGCTGCACAGCGTAATAGAGCTTGTCCTGATCGGGCGATATAAGCACCGACCCAGCCCCAGCGCCATGCCTAGAGAACGCCCCATCGAAGTACATGACCCAGCCTTCTGGCGCCTCGCTTCCCGGGGACAGGGACCGATCCTCGTCGGCCTTGAGGCCTGGCGCCTCCGTCCATTCTGCCACAAAATCTGCCAACGCTGCTCCCTTGATAACTCTGGTCGTGCTGAATTCGAGCTGAAACGCTTGCAGTTCTATGTTCCACTCAGCGACCCTTCCAGTTGAATTAGGACTCCTGAGCACTCTCTCCAGGGGGTATGACGAGACGACCTTGATGGGGTGACCCTGAAAATAGAGCCATAGCTTGCACGAGGCCACCAGTAGCGCGAGGAGGAGTTTCTGAGGCATGGGGTACCATGCCCTTGCATCCCGCAACACCGTGCTAACGAAGTACACTGGGTGCTCAACGAGGTGGAGTGCGTCAGTGCTGGTGGCTCCCTTCGGAGACCGTGGCACCTCTTGAGGCAATGAGGCCTCCTGAGACTGGCCATCTGGAAGAGGGGCCTCTTCCGCCTCTGGTGCGCCTCTTTGCGGCGGCTGATCCTCCTCAGCCGCGGTGGCGGTTTCTGTAGGCCTTCCTTGTCCCTGTTCTGCCTTGTCCCGGGCTGCTACCGCGGTTTTGATTCGGCGCTCCTCTCTGACTGCCACCAAGGCTACGCTGGCGGAGTAGGGAGTGGCGGCGAGGTAAAGCACCAGGGGCTCTTGAGGGCACGGAGCCACCATGACCGGTGGGCTGGTCAGGTATCTCTTGAGATCCTGGAACGCCTTGTCGGCCTCTTCAGTCCACTCGAAGGGCCCCTTTTTCTTCATTAGCTGGAAGAAAGGTAGTGCTCGTTCCCCCAACTAGGAGATGAAGCACCCTAGCGCGGTCACGCGCCCCGTGAGCTTCTGCATTTCTCTAAGGGTCTTTGGCGGGCTCATGTCTTCAACCGCCTTGACCTTCTCCGGGTTAGCCTCGATGCCTCGGTGGGACACGAGAAAACCCAAGAGCTTGCCCGAGGGGACTCCGAACACACACTTCTCTGGGTTGAGCCGTAGGTTCACTGCGTTGAGGCTCGCGAAGGTTTCCTCCAAGTCTTGTATCAAGGTCCTGGCCTCCCGAGACTTTACCACAATGTCATCGACGTAAGCTTCAACATTCTTCCCGAGCTGCGGGCCCAAGGTGATGTGCATCAGCCGCTGGAAGGTCGCCCCTGCGTTACGCAGCCCGAATGGCATGCATGTGTAGCAGTACACCCCACACGGGGTTAGGAAGGCTGTCTTCTCGACGTCTTCTACCACCATCTTGATCTGGTGATACCCAGAGAAGGCATCCAAGAAGCATAATAGGTCACATTCCGCAGTGGAATCGACGATCTGGTCGATGCGGGGGAGCGGGAACGGATCTTGCGGGCATGCTTTGTTGAGGTTGGTGAAGTCGACGCACATGCGCTCCTTCCCTCCCTTCTTTGGCACAACGACGGGGTTGGCCAACCAATCCGGGTATCGGACCTCGCGAATGACCCCAGCGGCTTCTAACTTGCGGGTCTCTTGGACGATGAAGGCCTGCTTTTCTATGGACTGCCGCCTGGCCTTCTGCTTCACAGGGCGCACGTTGGGGCACACGTTGAGGTGATGCTCGATTACACTCCTAGGGATCCCTGCCAACTGGTCAGGCTCCCAAGCGAATACCTTCTTGTTTGCATGCAGGAACCCGACCAGGGCCTCCTCCTGCTCGGGTTTGAGGTGGGCGCCTATGGTGAAAGTGGCATTGGTGGACCCGTGCTCATCGACGGGTATCTGCTTGGTTTCTGCCTTGTCTTGGGTGAACAACTGATTCTTCTTGGCGGGTGCAGCCCCCTTGGGCCTGGGGGTCTCCAAGTCGGCGGGCTGTGCCGACGCCGCCGTCTTGAAGGCGAGCTTGAGCACCCGCAGCGCGTACCCGGTGTCCCCGTGCACAGTGAGGACACCGCTACTCCTGGGCATCTTCATGAGGTTATACACCGGGTGCGTCGCGGCCATGAACTGGGCCGGCGCTGGGTAGCCGAGGATGGCGTTGTAGGGGAGGCCGATGGGGGCGATGTCAAAGTCGACCAGCTCCGTGCGGAAGTTGTCGTAGGTGCCGAAGGTTACTGGGAGCCGGATATGTCCCAAGGAGCTGGACGACTTGCCCCCAATGCCTGAGAAGGGCCGGCTGGGTTGCAGCCACTCCAGGGGTATGCAGAGGAGGTTGAAGGACTCGACCGAGAGCACGCTGAGGCCCGCGCCGCCATCAATGAGGGTTCTGGTGACGGCCACCTGGCAGATGGTGGGGGTGCACAGCATGGGGAGCGCACCCGAGCAGGCCGAGTTGGTGGGGTGGTCCTCCGAGCTGAAGGTCAGGCCGGTCTCGGGCGCCGCTTGGTCCAGGGGAGCCCCCTGCCGCGTGGAAGCGGCGCTGACCCAGCGGATGAACGGCTTGATGTGGTGACTTGTAGGCGGCCTGCGAGCCGCCCAAGAGGGCCGTGACGACCGGGGGTGTTGGTGCAGCGCGATGGGCGGGGGAGAGGTTGCGGGGCTCCATGGGCGCGCGGAGCGCGCGGGACGAAGAACCAGCTGGGGCGAGCGAGGGAGTTGCGGTGCAGCCGTCTTGCCGCACGGACGGATACTGGGACGATGCTCGCTGCTCGTCCCCCGCCGGGCCGGTGGCGGCGTTGACGGCAGGTGATGGGGAACGGCGAGGACGCCCGCCGACAGGGGCCGTCTGGGCGGTGCAGGAAGCGAGCGCGGCCCGGCGCTTGGCGCGGGCCCAACGAGCGCCAGACATGGGCGTGATGGTCAGAGGAGAACGGGGTGGTGGAAGACGAATCCCGGCTTACCCCTACCTGGCGCGCCAAATGTCGGATTTCGGGTTCCGGCAGACCCTTGAGGTTCGAACACTGGGGTGCGCGCGGAGATTTCGCCTCCTACCTACCTACCTCACCGCCTTGCTAGGATCTAAACTATGGAAAGGACAACACAAGAGACACAGAGTTTATACTGGTTCGGGCCACCATTGTGGTGTAATACCCTACTCCAGTGTGTGGTGTGGTGGATTGCCTCTTGGGCTGATGATGATGAACAATACAAGGAAGAACAGCCTCGCGAGGGTCTGCTCTTGGCTGGGGCGATGGACTACTGGGAGGAGCTCAGTCACCTTTCTCTCTCTCTCTTTCTGATCTTCTCTATCCTTCCAAACCCTCGGCCCCCTTTGCTCTGCGGGTGGCTGGTCCTATTTATAGAGGCCCTGGTCCTCTTCCCAAATATCGAGCGGGAAGGGAGCCAACAATGGCGGGCTAATTTGAAGGGGGACAGCTAGTACTAGCTACCCTGACAAAAGTAGTCTTCGCCTGCGCAAAGCTCTGGTGATGACGCTGTCTTGGGCTCCATGGTGACCTCCGTCTCATAGTCCTCCTGGTCTTGGTCTCGTTGCACCAAAATGGCAACTTTGCCTGATGCCACGGTACTCCGCGGCTGCGCTTGCCCCCCTTTGCACCAAAGAGGAAGGGAGGACACTGCGCAGGCTGGCACCCACCTGGCGCCCCCGGTCGTCATGGTTTGCGTCACGGGCACCTCGTGAGATACCCCGCCTTGATCTCTCCGCCTCCTCGTGAGCTAGCTTGACGAGGCCGCGCCTGAGGAAGCTCCATGTCGTCCGCCCCGCGAGGCTTGGCCCCTCGCGAGGGTCTTTGGTTTGTGTTGGTGAAGATGGGCCGCGCTGGGCCCCCCTTTGAGCCACGCCACAGGCCACAGGCAGGCAAGTCTGGGGACCCCCATTCCCAGAACGCCGACATCAGGCAACTCACCCCGGGTCATATAAGCCAAATATGGCACTGTCCAATCTGGCATGACATGAAGAGCCGCCACCAATTGTGCTTTCGGGTCTGGAACAGCCAAGTCTTCCTCTGTAGGCAACTTGACAGAAGGGCTATGCAGAACATCTAAGAAAGTGTTAGGTGGCACCGGCATACGCTGAGACCCCAGCCGGCTTAAAGCACCAGCCGCTTCGTTCTTTCTGCGATCAATGTGTTCCACTTGGTAACCCTTGAAGTGTCCAACAATGGCATCAACTTCGCAGCGATAAGCCGCCATGAGAGGATCCTTGGAATCCCACTTTCCTGATACTTGTTGAGCCACCAAATCCGAGTCACCAAAACACCTTACCCGGCTCAAGCTCATCTCTTTAGCCATCCTAAGACCATGGAGCAAAGCCTCATACTCAGCTGCGTTGTTAGTACATGGAAACATCAACCGTAGTACATAACAAAATTTGTCATCTTAAGGGGAAGCTAAAACAACTCCAGCCCCCGAGCCCTCTAATTGCCCGGTCCCATCAGAATGAATAGTCCAATATGTGTTATCCGACTTCTCTTCAGGCATCTGTAGCTTTGTCCAATCATTGATGAAGTCCACTAGTGCTTGAGATTTGATGGCAGTACATGGCACATACTTTAAACCATGAGGCCCAAGCTCAATGGCCCACTTGGCAACTCGTCCTGTGGCTTCTCTATTTTGAATAATATCTCCTAAAGGAGGATAGCTAACCACAGTGATAGGACGGCCCTGGAAATAATGCTTAAGTTTCTGGCTCGCCATGAACACCCCATAAACAAGTTTCTGCCAATGTGGATATCTCTGTTTGGACTCAATGAGAACCTCACTGACGTAGTAAACCGGCGATTGAACCGGATATTCCTTGCCAGCCTCTTTGTGCTCTAGGACAATGGCCACACTGATAGCACATGTGTTAGCAGCCACATATAACAATAATGGCTCCTTATCAATGGGAGCAGCAAGAACTGGCGGCTCAGTGAGCTGTCTTTTCAGATCTTCAAAGGCAGAGTTAGCAGCATCACTCCATACAAAATCATCTGTCTTCTTCATCATTTGATACAGCGGTATAGCCTTCTCACCCAACCAGCTTATGAACCGGCTTAAAGCTGCAACACGACCTGCCAACCGCTGAACGTCATTGATGCACGCCAGTATACCCAAAGACATAATCGCTTTGATTTTCTCCGGGTTAGCCTCGATGCCTCTGTTAGAAACCAAAAAACCCAAAAGCTTGCCCGCCGGTTTGTCAGGACCGGATTTTCGGGATATTAATTTCCCAAAAGCGGCCCTTGTGCTCACCAGCCCCAGGATTACAGTTAGTTGATGAGACACCAACTAGTTACAGAAACTCCAAGCAAAATACAAAATATGAAGTACAAGACCATTCTGGCCTATGGGTACAACAATTTGTTTCTAGAGGTTGATGGCGGAAGCGTTTTGCGGATCATCAGCGTCTATGGGACTCCATTTCCCACAGGAACGGCTGACCAGGATAACTCCTATCTTCGCGAGGCAGCTATCACCATTATGTAGGTTCCGTGGCTTTCATCACAATGCTCCTTTCCACGCAAGAAATCTGGCCAAGACAATAGCCAGGGACAAGCCAGTGAGTACTTTGAATGTACTCGCAAACATTAAGAACACATGTATAATATAGCCACTGAAAATCATGCTTTAAAATATTCTATGATCACTTCGTCAATTATGAAATAAGGTTCATGATGCACGCAAGTAGATCATTTAAATAAATCACGAGTAAACAATCAGGGTGTAAAAATATAAAGCACCGATCGGGTGTTTGAAGCGACGCCTGGAAAGGATAATAATATGAAGCATGCCTCAGTCGGGCGTCTGAGCGACACCACAAAAAGGGCTTATATATAAAAGGAATAACAAGCATGCCACAATCGGGCGTCGGTGCGACACCATATAAAGGGCTTATAAGTAAATGAAATAACGGACATGCCACAGTCGGGCGTCTATGCGACACCACATAAAGGGCTTATAAGTAAATGAAATAACAAACATGCCACAGTCGGGCGTCTTAGCGACGCCACAAAAGGGCTTATATATAAACATATTCACAGTGAATATCCAGGAGGTAGTACCGTCCCAGGGATATTCATTATTTCAAACAATGCAAACGCTTAGTCCACAATGATAATAATCATAACCATCATATATTACAAGTCATAATCAATATTCTGGTTTAGTAGTTTCTCCTCCGAAGACCGACACTAAGACCGACGCTTGACCCATCCCAGACTGTAGTGTTTAACCATGGACACGGCTATTCGAATAGGTTCAATATCTCTGCAGAGGGTGTACTCTTTACCCACGAGTAACGGATTTCTTTAGTCCATCAGAACTAATTCCGTTTACAGTCTTTTAGTCGAAAACACGCCTGACTTGCACACACCAGCTTAACTTTACTCGTGTCTGGAATCACCCAGACACCTGTTAAGCAAAACTCTAAGTGGGGAGGCTACAACCTCGCGTAGCATGGGATCAAATTTTTATCACGCGCTCTAAGGGGTGGCCTCCCCTCTCGGTCCAAACTGGAAACACCCATGCCCCCGGACCAGGTGGCATGCCTACCAGCTACAACCGGTATCTTCCACCATGGCCTCTCTGTACGGTGTCTACTAGGACAGGGGTTGACAACTTACTGAACCGTACCCTACCTATGGCAGGGGCAAGTGGCAGCACGAAACAAGTATGGGGGTTACTGGAACAAGACTCGATCTACGGCCGACTCAGGAGGCTTAAGTATTTCCAGCATGGTTAGCTCAAGAATTATATTTCACAGCCATCAGACACAACCACCACTTATCATACCTCCCCCTGCCCTACCGGTCATAACCGTCTCGACAAGGGACAAGCTCGTGTCCACACAAGACAGAGACTTTCCCGGGTCCTTCCCGGTAGACATGAGAGGCATATGAGGGTGATTGCTATCACAAGCTTATCCTTTTCCAACAGCAAGAATTTTCATTTATGCACTCAAGGTGTATGATCATATTGTCACATAAAAATAACCAACGCTTCATGTCGAGGTGGTGTTATAACTGTATCGAACAACCCACAAAACATTATGCCAGGGTTCAGAATGCTTGCCTTCAAGTTGTGGAGAGGTAGGGTACATTCCAAAACTTCGAAAGTTTTCTTCTCTCTCCAACAAATCCTATTTTTGGAAATATTTAAATTAACACATAGTTTAAAAACAGTACAAAAAATTTGCTTGGAAAATTTTGAAATAAATATGAAAATAAACTAGACAATATTTGAGGAACAATAGAAAAAGAATCAAGTCATTTGGATTTATATTTTAAAAGTTATAGCCAGTCAAAGTTTAGTCAATTATGTTTTTTAAAATAAAACAGAAAAAGGGAAAACGTTTCAGGCAGAATACGTCTTCGAAGTAGAGGAGACGTACTCGGGGGTTTGCGCTTCCACTTACGCCAGCATGGACTCGATCGGGGTCGCTGACAGTGGGTCCAGGGGGCCCACTGGTCAGGTTTGACCGGTCGCCCCGCCTTCGTCCTCCTCTGGCCGAACAGAGGTGAGGGCTCCGGCGATCAACGCCGGCGAACGGCGGCTCCCCGCGGGCTCCAGAGGGTTGGGATGGATCCGCAAGACCGGGGCGGTCCTCCCGGTGGTCGTTTGGTCGGCGGGGGTGGAGTGAATCGCCGGCGACGAGCTCTGCGACGGAGGAAGCTTCGGGAGCAATGGGGGTTTGGGCTACGGTGGCTCTGGGTTGCGTTTGAGAGGTTGGGCAGCTCCGCACGGTCGAGGGGAATCGCATGGTGGCACTGGTTGGACGGGAGGGGCTCGGGTTGCTACTGAATGGGCCGGAGGGCGGCGGCGGCTGTACTGGCCGGAGATGGGGAAGAAGGCCTTCCCTGGTCGATTGACTGCTACGGGGGTGCTAGGTGGGGTGGCTTGAGGTCGCCTGAGGTTTCGGAGAGGCTCGGGGCTCCTTAAATAGGCGGTCGGGGTCGGTTCCGACGATGGCTATGGATAAGAATGCCGGCGACCGTCATTCTGTTGTAGCAGGGGGACGTGGCGGCGACGAGCGGTTGCTGACAAGCTTGTGGATGAGCTCGGACTGCACTAGAGGGCAGCTGGCATGCGGGGGTGGCTTGGGCGGCGCCGTCCATGGCAGGGCGCACTGTGGCCGCCCGCTAGCCGCCCCTGCCCACCTGACGGCGGCGCTGTGGAGCTCCAGGGGCGGCTCTGCGGCGAGGGGAGGGGTCGGGGCGTCGACTGGGAGAGGGGAAGGGCCAGAGCGAGCGCGGGGCGTCGGCAGCGGGACGCGGTGGCTCGGTGCATGCACGTGCAAAACGCGCGCTCTGGGCGCGCCCAGAGCATGCACGCCAAGCGTTCAGCAAAATGCCAGAGCATGCTAGGCAGCAAGGGTGAAGCTAGGGGTTAGCAGGTCTAGGCTAGGGTCCATTAGGAGATTAGTGGACATGCTAGTATGTACAGAGGGGCAAGATCATAGTGCAAAACAAAAATCATGCCAAAACTGGACATGCACACCAGGTGTTTGACAGAATGCCTATGGCACCTAGGCAATTCTTGGGGTGGCCTAAATCTCCAGATTAGAGGCTCTTTGGATGAATAAGAGAGTGGTGAGGTTAGTTTGTCAAAAGCAGAAACTTGTCAGTTCAAGTTTGTGAGGAAATTGATTTTGGACAGAAAGGGAAAGGCACCATTGCATGAACTTAAAATCCTCCAATGAGTCCACTCTCCTGGACTTAAGGGTTTAGCAGGATGGGCTATAAGTAGGAAAAGGAATCATGGGTAATAGAACAAGATAAAAAGGGGTTGCAGTACAAACCACCAAGATGGATCAGAATGAAAAAGTGGTTGTTTCACTCAATTTTTTTTAAAAGAACATAAAAGGGCTTTTGCATAAAGTTGCATAATATACTCCTATTAACATCCCATCATTTTGGTGGAAGCTAGAAAGGAATATTTAAATGGGTTGTAGTGCAAAATTGCCCACTGGGCCAGATTTAAAAATTGGTGTAGAGCTCAAAATATTAAATGAATGGAATATATTTTTGCATAAAAGTTATTTAAAAACATCACATGACATCTCCAAATTTTGGTGAAAATTTTAAATAAATTTATCAAGTGGTTGTAGTTCAAAAAGAGCTCCAAAACTAATGAAAAATCATTTTAAGGAATAAAGCTCAGAGAGAAATGCTTGTGCAAACAAATTCCACTGATAATAGGAATGCTTTCTTGAGAGGGTAAACAAGTCCAATAATATATTTGAAAGGTTGTCAGTTGGGGTAAAACTCCATAATAACCAAGAAAGAATGGTTCTGAAATCAATGGAAAATCCAAAAAATGAAAGTTTGAATTTCCTGGCAGAATTTTAGTTAATAAAACAAGGTCAAAATTTTGGGATGTCACACGGTACTCCAAAAACGCACTTGCCGGGTTAAGAATCATCTTGTAAACCCGGAGGTTATCAAAGGTTTCCTTCGGATCATCTATCAAGGTCTCCTTCTCTCTGGACTTCACCACTATATCATCCACATAAGCATGAAGATTGCGCCCAATCTGATTGTGAAGACAATTCTGCACACATCGCTGATAAGTCGCCTGGGCACTCTTAAGCCCAAAAGGCATAGACACATAGTAGAAGGCTCCAAATGGAGTAATAAAAGTTGTCTTCTCCTGGTCCTTAACTGCCATCTTGATCTGATGATAACCAGAATAAGCATCCAAAAAGCTCAAATGCTCACAACCCGCCGTAGCATCAATGATTTGATCAATACGAGGAAGAGCAAAAGGATCAGCCAGACAAGCCTTGTTTAAGTCTGTGTAATCCACACACATACGCTAGGTGCCGTTGTTTTTAAGCACGAGCACCAGGTTGGCCAACCACTTTGGATGAAAAACTTCAATAATGAACCCGGCCGCCAAGAGTTGGGCCACCTCTTCACCAATGGTCTTGTGCCTTTCCTCATTGAACCACCGAAGAAACTACTTGACCGGCTTAAATCTTGGATCAATGTTGAGAGTGTGCTCAGCGAGTTCTCTTGGTACACCCGGCATGTCAGAAGGTTTCCATGCAAAGATCTCCTGGTTCTCATGGATGAACTCAAGGAGCGCGCTTTCCTATTTGGGATCCAGATTGGCACTGATACTAAACTGTTTAGATGAGTCACCTGGAACAAAATCAACGAGCTTAGTGTCATCAGTCGACTTAAACTTCATCAACGGCTCATTCTCTGTAGTTGGTTTTTTTCAAAGATGTCATGTCTGCCGGGTCAACATTATCCTTCTAGAATTTCAACTCCTCTGTTGTACAAGCAGATTCGGCAGAAGCAGCATCACCTTCCTCACGTTCCAAGGCTATCTTCCGACTCCCATGTACTATGATAGTGCCCTTATAACCCGACATTTTGAGCTGCAAATAAACATAACATGGCCGTGCCATGAACTTGGTATAAGCCGGTCGTCCAAACAGAGCGTGATACGGGCTCTTGATTTTGACTACCTCAAAAGTTAATTTCTCGGCCCTGGAATCATGCTCATCTCCGAAAGCTACTTCCAGCTCATTCTTACCCACTGGGTATGCCGACTTACCAGGCACCACTCCATGAAAAACAGTGTTGGACGTCTTAAGACTTTTGTCAGTCAATCCCATGCGACGGGAAGTCTCATAATAGAGGATGTTGATACCGCTGCCTCCGTCCACGAGTACTTTAGTGAATTTATATCCACCAACCTGAGGTGCCACCACCAAGGCCAGGTGACCCGGATTGTCAACCCGGGGAGGGTGATCCTCCCTACTCCACAGAATAGGCTGCTCAGACCATCTCAAATAACAAGGGACTGCCGGCTCAACAGCATTCCCAGCCCTCTTATGAAGCTTCTAGTCCCATCTTCACAAACTGGTGGTGAACACATGATACTGCCCACTGTTCAGCTGCTTTGGATTACTCTGGTATCCAGATTGTTGTTGCTGCTACTGACCTCCTTGGCTAGATTGCTGATTATACCCACCTTGATTTCCTTGAGAGCCTTGAAGATTGGAATTTGAACCACCGCCCGGTCCATGAAAACCGCTGCCACCTGAGCCGCCTCCCAACCCATGATTGCTATTGAACATGTTGGAGTTCTTGAAAGCCTTCATGATTGTACAGTCCTTCCACAGGTGAGTGGCTGGTTTCTGCTGAGTACCGTGCCTTGGACAAGGCTCATTTAACAACTGCTCAAGAGTGGGACTTGACCCGCCGGACCGAGGAGGTGGCCTCCCCTTACGTCGCTGATTGTTGCCCTGTGCGTTGGTGTTAGCCACAAACTCCAAACTACCGTCAGCCTCACGTTTATTATTGCCTCCCTGGTTTGCCGGGTTATGCTGATGACCCTTGCCGTTCTTCTTCCCCTTCCCTGTCTATTCCTCATCAGACTCGGGATCCTTGGTACTATCAGAGTCAGCATACTTGACTAGAGCCGCCATCAGCTGGCCCATGTCATTACAATCGCGTTTGAGCCGCCCCAGCTTCTGTTTTAGAGGCGTAAAATGGGAATTTTTCTCCAACATTAAGACTGCAGAGTCGGCATCCATCTTATCAGATGAATGTATTATGGCTTTGACCCGGCGCACCCAATGTGTCATGGACTCTCCTTCCTCTTGTTTACAGTTAGTTAAATCCACAATTGACATAGGCTGCTTGCAAGTGTCTTTATTCTGAATAAACCGGGATTTTAATTCTGCCCATGAGCCGATTGAATTGGATGGCAGCCCCTTCAACCAAGTGCGAGCCGTTCCATCTAACATCATAGTGAAGTACTTGGCCATTGCCACGTCACTGACCTCCAATAGCTCCATGGCCCTCTAATAGCTTTCAATCCATGCCCCTGGCTGTAAATCGGCCATGTAATTGGGCACCTTCCGAGGCCCCTTGAAATCCTTTGGCAAACGCTCATTACGCAGAGCCAACACCAAGCAAGGGACACCTCATGTCCTTGTGGCCATGCCTGCCTCAACAGAGGTCGTCGGATAAACCGGAAAATCCTGGTGAGCCGCCTGGTGAGCTGCCTGTTGAACCGCCCGCTTGGCGAATCCTATCCTGGTCAACCAAGTTAAGAGCTCCATCACGTGCCGGGTCATGCCCGCGCGGCTGGTCATGCGCCGGGTGTTGCTTGAAATGTTTGCTAAATCTATGTGCCTGCTATAACTCTGGCTCCGGCTTGGGCGAGTGGTCGAATGAATTCTGTCTCGACTATAAGAATAAGCCTCCTGCTGCGCTAGAGCCGTATGAAGAAGTTCTCTGACCCTTTGAGTTTCAATCGCCGTTGGAGAGTCACCCTCCGCTGGGAGAGCCACCAATCACGCCGCCGCAACGATCATGTTCTCCAAAGGGTTAGAATAATGACCCGGTGGTGTTGGTACATAAGGAGGTGTAGCAGTATTCACACGAGGGGGTTCCATCGCCCATGGCTGAACCGGCGCCCCAGCCCCGGGCGTTGCAACCCGATTCACCTCTGGCGGGTTACTGGGGCATGCACCGAGTGTGTGGAAGAGATTTCTAGGATCATAAGTCAGAGGCAGACGTGACTGAGTCTTCTAGTATCTTCTCCTCATGACCTCGTTTGACGCGTTCAGATCCATCGTGAGGTGAAAAGCCTTTGATTGAAGCTGCTGAGCTCGAGCATCCAAAGCCGCCCGCTCTGCAGCCATCCTGACATCCTCCACTGCTAGGTTTTCTTTGGCTTGTACTACCTCCTCACGTAATCGTGCCACTTCTGCATCATGCTGAGCCTGATCCGCCGGGTTAACCATGGCAGTCAACAGGGCTGTCCTCCTATCCATGAGATCCATCAGCACCTGAGCTGGCAGGCATGTGGGGCCTCCTGCCCTGGCCGCTGCTGACCCGGTGGTTATCGCTGCCGCAGCTGTAGAGTTTTGAATGGGCTGCGTGCTAGTCATGAAGATCCCCGCTCTGCTCAGCGGCTCAAAGGGCTCTGGAATACTGCTGCCATCGGAACAGACCCCAAGCCCACCATCTTGCAGTTGATACAACGAATCTGTCTCACCCGTGGATGACTCGCCATCGGATTGGACGGCCATCTCACCACCAGACACAGATCTTTCAGAAAATTCCCCTCCATGGATGCATCACATGAAGGCACGCTTCACAGCTGGCTGAGCCTGGGTGGGTCTTACATGCCGAGCCGTCTCGATGATGTCGGTGCAGATGTCCGGCTCAGGACCCGGCGAGCCAATCCGGCCAATGAAGACGTGGATCCCGACGAAGGGGACCCGGTACCCGTACTCAATTGAGCCGGCGTCGGGGACCCAGCCTAAGTCGTTGATGTAGAGCTTGCCGCGACGACTCTTGGTCATCTAGCCCAAAGCGTATCCCTTGAGCCCTTCGAAGCTGCCCTTCAAGAACTCAAATACACCATGCGCTGCAACATTCAGATCCGTATGTATCTTGCAAATCTCTATGTGTCCCACCTGGACTTGATCGCGGATGGAATTGAAGCGTCTCTTGATGTGTTTGGTTCTTTTGTGAAATCTGGATTCCTTTGCCAAGGCAATTGCACCAGTATTGTCACAAAAGATTTTCATTGGACCCGATGCACTAGGTATGACACCTAGATTTGATATGAACTCCTTCATCCAGACTCCTTCATTTGCTGCTTCCGAAGCAGCTATGTACTCTGCTTCACACGTAGATCCCGCCACGACACTTTGTTTAGAACTGCTCCAACTGACAGCTCCACCGTTCAATATAAACGTGTATCCAGTTTGCGATTTAGAATCATCTGGATCAGTGTCAAAGCTTGCATCGACGTAACCATTTACGACGAGCTCTTTGTCACCTCCATAAATGAGAAACATATCCTTATTCCTTTTCAGGTATTTCAGGATGTTATTGACCGCTATCCAATGATCCACCCTGGTATTACTTTGGTACCTCCCTGCTAAACTAATAGCAAGGCACACATCAGGTCTGGTACACAACATTGCATACATGATAGAGCCTATGGTTGAAGCATAGGGAACACTTTTCATTTTATCTCTATCTTCTGCAGTGGTCGGGCATTGAGTCTTACTCAACTTCACACCTTGTAACACAGGCAACAACCCTTTCTTAGCTTGATCCATTTTGAACTTCTTCAAAATTTTATCAAGGTATGTGCTTTGTGAAAGTCCAATTAAGCATCTTGATCTATCTCTACAGATCTTGATGCCCAATATATAAGCAGCTTCACCGAGGTCTTTCATTGAAAAACTCTTATTCAAGTATCCTTTTATGCTATCCAGAAATTCTATATCATTTCCAATCAACAATATGTCATCCACATATAATATTAGAAATGCTACAGATCTCCCACTCACTTTCTTGTAAATACAGGCTTCTCCAAAAGTCTGTATAAAACCATATGCTTTGATCACACTATCAAAACGTTTATTCCAACTCCGAGAGGCTTGCACCAGTCCATAAATGGATCGCTGGAGCTTGCACACTTTGTTAGCACCCTTTGGATCGATAAAACCTTCAGGTCGCGTCATATACAACTCTTCTTCCAGAAATTCATTCAGGAACACAGTCTTTACATCCATTTGCCAAATTTCATAATCATAAAATGCGGCAATTGCTAACATGATTCGGACGAACTTAAGCATCACTACGGGTTAGAAGGTCTCATCGTAGTCAACTCCTTGAACTTGTCGAAAACCTTTCGCAATAAGTCGAGCTTTATAGACAGTAATGTTACCGATAGCGTCAGTCTTCTTCTTGAAGATCCATTTATTCTCGATGGCTTGCCGATCATCAGGCAAGTCAACCAAAGTCCACACTTTGTGCTCATACATGGATCCCATCTCAGATTTCATGGCCTCAAGCCATTTTGCGGAATCTGGGCTCATCATCGCTTCCTCATAATTCGTAGGTTCATCATGGTCAACTAACATGACCTCCAAAACAGGATTACCGTACCACTCTAGTGTGGATCTTACTCTGGTTAACCTACGAGGTTCGGTAGTAACTTGATATGAAGTTTCATGATCATCATCATTGGCTTCCTCACTAATTGGTGTAGGTGTCACAAGAACCGGTTTCTGTGATGGACTACTTTCCAATAAGGGAGTAGGTACAGTTACCTCATTAAGTTCTAATTTCCTCCCACTCACTTCTTTCGAGACAAACTCCTTTTCTAGAAAGGATCCATTCTTAGCAACAAATGTCTTGCCTTCGGATCTATGATAGAAGGTGTACCTGAAAGCAAAAGTGCTCCCTGGGTAGTTTTGGTAATTAATGTCAACATATCTCTTGTTGGACTAACACTTTTACCTAGTATGTTTCAGATAAGTTCAACAATGGAGTGGCATGGACTAGAAGATGTGGAACCCCTCAAGATGCTAAGGACAAAGGATTGGCTCAAGCTTCAAGATCAAGACTCTACATTTTCTATTTTTAGTGATCCAAGATCACATTGAGTCTATAGGAAAAGCCAATACTATCAAGAGGGGATGAGGTGTTGCTTAATGGCTTGCTTGCTCAAACTGCTTAGTGATATGCTCCAAAACCCTCAACTACCTTCCCACATCCACATATGACCTAAACCAAAAGTCAAACTCGGCTCCACCGATTCTATCTATCCGGCGCCACCGAGTTTCAGATGTCATAGCCACTGCCACAAACCCTAGCAAATCAGTTTAACCGATAGGGATCTCGGTCTCACCGAGATGGGATTGTAATCTCTCTATGTATGTCCATTACCAAAATCGGTCTCACCGAGTTTGAGCAATCGGTACTACCGAGATTACAATGCAAACTCTCTGGTTAGCTTATTACCAAAATCGGTCCCACCGAGTTTGCCTGACCAACTCTCTAGTTAGCTTATTACCAAAATCGGTCCCACCGAGTTTGTGTAATCGGTCACACCGAGATTACGTTATGCCCTAACCCTAACCATATCGGTCCTACCGAGTTGCATCTCAGTCCCACCGAAAATCCTAACGGTCACTAGGTTTGCTGAATCGGTCCGACCGAGTTTAACCATTCGGTCCCACCGAGTTTGGCAAATTGTGTGTAACAGTTAGATTCTGTGTGGAGGCTACATATACCCCTCCACCCACTCTTCATTCGTAGAGAGAGCCATCAGAGCATACCTACACTTCCAATACACATTTTCTGAGAGAGAACCACCTACACTTGTGTTGAGGTCAAGATATTCCATTCCAACCATATGAATCTTGATCTCTAGCATTTCCCAAGTTGCTTTCCACTCAAATCTTCTTTCCACCAAATCCAAATCCCATGAGAGAGAGTTGAGTGTTGGGGAGACTATCATTTGAAGCACAAGAGCAAGGAGTTCATCATCAACACACCATTTGTTACTTCTTGGAGAGTGGTGTCTCCTAGATTGGCTAGGTGTCACTTGGGAGCCTCCAACAAGATTGTGGAGTTGAACCAAGGAGTTTGTAAGGGCAAGGAGATCGCCTACTTCGTGAAGATCTACCGCTAGTGAGGCAAGTCCTTCGTGGGCGACGGCCGTGATGGAATAGACAAGGTTGCTTCTTCGTGGACCCTTCGTGGGTGGAGCCCTCCATGGACTCGCGCAACCGTTACCCTCCGTGGGTTGAAGTCTCCATCAACATGGATGTACGATAGCACCACCTATCGGAACCACGACAAAAACCTCCGTGTCTCCAATTGCGTTTGAATACTCCAAACCCTTCTCTTTACATTCTTGCAAGTTGCATGCTTTACTTTCCGCTGATCATATACTCATTGCATGCTTGCTTGATATGTATCGTGTTTGTTAAACTTGTGATTAAACTCCACTTGAACTTAAGAATATTAAAAACTGCAACTTTTGGCACTTAGGGTCTAATCACCCCCCTCTAGACACCTCTTCTCGATCCGTTCAATTAGTATCAGATCTTTGGTCTCCATTGCCTTGGTTTAAACACCATTGGAGGAAGATGGATGTGTCTACTTTGGGGAGTCTTAGACATAGAGTGCCTATTCTTGATGGAGAGTATTTTCATGAGTGGAAAAATGAAATGCTTGAGATTTTCAATGAATATCATTTGAACAAGTACATTACTAGCCCTTGTGCACCTCATGTTGATCCTTTGCACCCTACCTTAGATGAAGATATTGACATGATTCGCAATCTTAGAACTGTTGAGCTCATCATTAGTGGCTTGCCTAGAAACTTGATTAGATGTTTGCCTACTCTCAAGTGTGCCTACACCATATGGAAATTTCTTGAGGAACTCTTTCCTGATTACTCCTCGAAAGATCTAGATGAAATCCTCCATAAGTCTATTGCTTTGATTAAGATGTGTTCCAATGATCCCAAATTTGGTGACTGCTTATTTGAGCTTACTAATCTTACGAGTGCCAAAGGAGATGTTGGAATCATTAGCAATATCATTTCCAGAGCTATTAGAATTCATAAAGATAACTATAGAAATGATCATTTATCTAATGAATTGCCCTCTCTAGGAATTGATCAATCACAAGATGATGTTGAACATGAATACTCGGATGAGGAGGATGATGATGATGATGATGATGATGATGATAGTGACTATGATCTCAATGATGCGATGAGACACTTTGGTCTTATGGCAAATCTTCGCGGCTACATGGATAGAGGAAAGGAATGGGTCCTTGATAGTGGATGTACTGATCATATGACCGGAGATAAAGACATGTTCCGTGAGCTTGCTGAAAATGACGGCCCTCGAAAGTATGTCACTTTTGGTGATAATTCAAAGGGTAAGGTGGTTGGCCTTGGTAAGGTGGCCATCTCACATGATAGCTCCATACAAAATTTCATGCTCGTTGAATCTCTTGGCTACAACTTACTTTCAGTATCTAGACTTGCTGATTTCAGTTTCAATGTCCTATTTACTGAAGTAGACTGCCAAGTGTTTCGTAGAGATAATCATAAAATGGTCTTTACCGGTATACATAGAGGAGATCTTTACATTGTTGATTTCACTAAAAAGGCTCAACCTAAAACTTGCTTAATTGCCAAATCTTCTAAAGGCTGGTTGTGGCATAGAAGACTAGGTCATGTTGGTATGCGAAATCTTGATAAGCTTATTAAAGGTGATCATATCCTTGGAATAAAAGATGTCATATTTGACAAGGATAGACTTTGTAGTGCTTGTCATGCAGGGAAACAAGTTTGAGGAAGTCACCGCGCGAAGAACATCATGACCACAAGAAGACCACTCGAGCTACTTCACATGGATCTCTTTGGTCCCAATGCCTACAGGAGTCTCGGTGGTAACTCATTTGGTCTAGTCATAGTTGATGATTTTTCAAGATTTACGTTGGTGTTCTTTCTTGATGACAAATCGCAGGTCCAAAAGATCTTCAAAAACTTTGCTAGGAAGGCCCAAAATCAGTTTGACGTGAAGATCAAGAAGGTTCAGAGCGACAACGGAATGGAGTTCAAGAACGCAAATGTGGACACCTTTCTTGACGAAGAAGGGATTTCACACGAGTTCTCGGCTACGTACACACCTGAACAAAATGGAGTTGTTGAAAGGAAGAACCGGACTCTTATCGAGATGGCAAGAACGATGCTTGATGAGTAAAAAATGCCAAAGCACTTTTGGGCGGAAGCGGTTGAGATAGCTTGTCATGCAACAAATTTCTTGTATCTTCACAAGCTACTCGGCAAGACAGCATACGAGCTCCTCACCGGTAACAAACCCCAAGTTGTATACTTTCGAGTATTCGACTCAAAGTGCTACATTCTTGATAAGCATCGTCGTTCTAAATTTGCTCCTAAATCTCATGAAGGTTTCCTACTTGGTTATGGCTCAAACTCTCACACTTACCGTGTCTACAACAATTTCACCGGAAAGGTTGAAGAGACGGTAGATGTGAAGTTTGATGAATCTGACGGCTCGCAAGTAGAGCAATTGCCAATTGATGTAGGAGACAAAGACCCTTCGGAAGCAATTCAAGACTTGTCCATTGGCAAGATTCGTCCAACGGAAGTGAAGGAGAGTACCTCGTCCGTCCAAGTGGAAGCTTCTACCTCATGACAAGGTGAACCAAGAGTTGATACAGAAGCATCCACAAGTGGGACATGCCAAGATGAAGAAAACGAGGAAGCGCACCAAGATGAACATCAACAACCTCCTTCTCCACCATGACAAGAGAACGACAACGTCAACAATGAAGAAGGCCAAGAAGAAGCACAAGATGAAGAGGATGTTCCACCCCGACCGAAGCAAAAGCATTCACGAGTTTGAGCAAGAATTGCTAAGGATCATCCCGTCGAGCAAATCTACAATGATATCCAAACCGGGAGAATCACTTCCTCTAAAACTCATTTAGCTAACTTTTGTGAACATTACTCATTCATCTCTAGCATTGAACCTATGAAGGTTGAAGAAGCATTGGAGGATTCGGATTGGATAAATGCTATGCATGAAGAGCTACACAACTTTGAGAGAAATCAAGTGTGTACATTGGTCGAGAAGCCCGACAACAACCACAACATCATTGGTACCAAATGGTTGTTTCGCAACAAGCAAGATGAAGATGGACAAGTGGTTCGCAACAAAGCACGTCTCGTCGCCCAAGGCTACACACAAGTTGAAGGTATGTACTATGGTGAGACATATGCTCCCGTTGCTAGACTTGAGTCCATTCGCATCTTACTTGCTTATGCTAATCACCATAATATCACCTTGTACCAAATGGACATTAAAAGTGCTTTTCTAAATGGCAAAATCGAGGAGGAAGTTTATGTTAAGCAACCTCCCGGCTTCGTCAATCCTAAGAAACCTAATCATGTTTACAAACTTCACAAAGCCCTTTATGGTCTTAAACAAGCTCCTAGAGCATGGTATAAATGCTTGACCAAGTTCCTTATTGAAAAAGGCTTTGAAATTGGTAAAATTGATTCTACTCTTTTTACTAAAAGGGTTAATGGAGAACTATTTGTGTGCCAAATTTATGTTGATGATATCATATTTGGTTCAACTAACCCTCATTTTAGTGAGAAGTTTGGAAAGCTAATGTCGGAGAAGTTTGAGATGTCTATGATGAGTGAACTCAAATTCTTTCTCGGTTTGCAAATCAAGCAAACTAAGGAAGGTACCTTTGTCTCTCAAACGAAGTACACAAAGGACTTATTCAAGAAGTTCAATATGCAAGAATGCAAAGGTATGACTACACCCATGCCTACTAGTGGACATCTTGATTTGACCAAAGATGGTGAACCGGTTGATCAAAAGGTTTATCGCTCTATGATTGGTTCATTGTTATATCTATGTGCCTCTCGTCCCGATATTATGCTAAGTGTGTGCATGTGTGCATGATATCAAGCTGCTCCTAAAGAGTGTCATCTTAAGGCTGTGAAAAGGATAGTGAGATACCTAATCCATACACCAAATTTTGGCATTTGGTATCCTAAGAGGTCCTCTTTTGATCTTGTTGGCTACTCCGGTTCGGACTATGCTGGAGACAAGGTTGATAGAAAATCCACTTCGGGTACTTGTCAATTCCTTGGTAGATCTCTTGTGTCTTGGTCTTCCAAGAAACAAAACTCGGTATCCTTATCCACCGCCGAAGCGGAATACATTGCCGCTGGTTCATGCTGCGCTCAATTACTTTGGATGACCAAACTCTTAAAGATTATGGGATATATGTGAAACATGTTCCATTGCTATGTGACAATGAAAGTTCTATTAAGATTGCTCACAATCCCATGCAACATTCTCGAACTAAGCATATTGAAGCTCGTCATCATTTCATTCGAGATCATGTTGCCAAAGGGGACATTAACCTTAAGCATGTTCGCACCGATAAGCAATTAGCAGATATATTCACTAAACCACTTGATGAGAAAGTGGTTTGCAGGTTGAGAGGTGAATTGAACATCATTGATGCTTCAAACTTGGAGTAGTAACTCCATTTGATACATGCGGGGCATGAGCCTATGACTAATCCTTTATATTTCTCTTATGATGCTATTCATATGTCTTGGATATATTTGTACCTTGCATGTTATCTAACCCGTGTAGGTACTTGGATGAATCTAAATCTATGAGATTGCCACACACTCACATCTTGAGCAATTTCTACATCACCAAGTCTCTACACAATGGTGGTTGAAGACAAGGAAGCATGAAACCATTCAAACATATCCTTTGGCAAATTCAATGTTGAGTCTCATGATTGTCATGTTGGATACACAAGTGCTCTTCCTTGCAAAGCTAACCCATGTAGGTAGATGAACTCAAACTCCAAGTGGTGCTCCCAACTCTTGATGAACTACATCAACCTTGAGCAACCCACACAAGTTCAACTACATGTCAAGATCAACACCACCACCTAAGGTATGTTATTCCATCTTAGAGAAGCTTTACTCCAAGTCATGAGCCAAAGCAACTCGACAAGATGTGAATACATCAAGATGCTTAAATGAAAAATGGTAACCCCATTTTGAGCTTAAACGATGAGTATGACCTATGATCAAGTGCTCTCACTTGACTCCTAAGTTAATATACTCTAACATAGGTGACTTTGTCACCGACTATTTCTAGATGAAGTTCTCTAGTGTTTCTCCGTGCTTTTGCATTTGCATATTTGTTTCCCCTTTCAAAAAAAACTTCATCTAGAACTTTTAGTTTCTTTTCTTTCCTTTTTGTTCTGCATTTTCTGCATCCAATTTATTGCAAATCTTTCGGTTAATTCCTTGCATATCCTTGTGAGATCTTACTTGTCTAGTGAGCTGAGGTGACAAGTGGTTTCACTCTAATGAACTCGGTCACACCGGTTTGTTCTCTTCGGCCCAACCGAAATCTTTCGGTGCAACCGAAGCACACAACTCGGAGTCACCGATTCCACCACAGGAAAACCAACTTGCCACTTATTCCTGATTTCTGTTATCTCCAGCTCCACTCAATGATTCTTGTCCTCTACCAGCATCATATTAGACATGCTGCTTTGCTCTGTGACTCGAGGACCAACCCATTTGTATCACATGTCCAGAAGAGCCCTTTTTGGAAATTGATGCCAAAGGGGGAGAGAGAGATCACATCAAACCTTAATCCTTCCTATAGGGGGAGAAAGAGAGAATACTCAGGGGGAGAAAGTAGTATCATCAAAGACCCCAGATGCTTGGTGTTCAAGAGGAGAGATGTCACATGTCTTTAAGAGGCGAAAGACATGTTTGGTTGCTTGCTTTAGCTCAAGCTCTGTTGTTTCCTTTTTTGTTGCTCTGATTTTCTGTTCCCTATCTTCTCCCATATCCCATGCAGATTCTGGGGGAGCAAGACATCTAAGGGAAGGAAATCTCTGATTTTATTGCATATCTTTACCTTTGGGGACATGTCTATATCCAATGTGGTACTTAGTACTCACTCTACATGTCATCCCAGTCTTGGTTCTCTTGTGGTTTCTCTTGCTTGCTCTGGTCAGTAAGTGTATCTGTGTTATTTAACCTTGTTTGCGCAGGTTCATCCCATCCTAAGCCAACTCAAGACCACAAGGTAAGTATATGCATCACAGTCATGTGAATGAGAAGTTCTTGCTGATGTACATACTGTTTGCAAGAAGGACACATGAGCATGAAGGTACATTTCTCACATTCACATCATGTGCTCTGATGCATATAGCCAAGATACATGTAACACATTGCTTACTCTGTCATGTTTAAGCATTCACATGCTCCTATATTCAATATTCACATGATTGCATACATGTAGGGGGAGCCTATGCATGTTACATGTCTTTCCAAAGCTTTACTTGCTATTCTCTATACCTTTAACTAAAGCTTCGATGTATGTTATGTTGTCATCAATTACCAAAAAGGGGGAGATTGCAAGCACAAGTGCTCCCTGGGTGGTTTTGGTAATTAATGTCAACATATCTCTTGTTGGACTAACACTTTTACCTAGTATGTTTCAGATAAGTTCAATAATGGAGTGGCATGGACTAGAGGATGTGGAACCCCTTCAAGATGCTAAGGACAAAGGATTGGCTCAAGCTTCAAGATCAAGACTCTACATTTTTCTATTTTTAGTGATCCAAGATCACATTGAGTCTATAGGAAAAGCCAATACTATCAAGAGGGGATGAGGTGTTGCTTAATGGCTTGCTTGCTCAAAGTGCTTAGTGATATGCTCCAAAACCCTCAACTACCTTCCCACATCGACATATGACCTAAACCAAAAGTCAAACTCGGCTCCATCGATTCTATCTATCCGGCGCCACCGAGTTTCAGATGTCATAGCCACTGCCACAAACCCTAGCAAATCGGTTTCACCAATAGGGATCTCGGTCTCACCGAGATGGGATTGTAATCTCTCTGTGTATGTCCATTACCAAAATCGGTCTCACCGAGTTTGAGCAATCGGTACTACCGAGATTACAATGCAAACTCTCTGGTTAGCTTATTACCAAAATCGGTCCCATCGAGTTTGTGTAATCGGTCTCACCGAGTTTGCCTGACCAACTCTCTGGTTAGCTTATTACCAAAATTGGTCCCACCGAGTTTGTGTAATCAGTCACACCGAGATTACGTTATGCCCTAACCCTAACCATATTGGTCCTACCGAGTTGCATCTCAGTCCCACCGAAAATCCTAACGGTCACACTAGGTTTGCTGAATCGGTCCGACCGAGTTTAACCATTCGGTCCCACCGAGTTTGGCCAATTGTGTGTAACAGTTAGATTCTGTGTGGAGGCTATATATACCCCTCCACCCACTCTTCATTCGTAGAGAGAGCCATCAGAACATACCTACACTTCCAATACACATTTTCTGAGAGAGAACCACCTACACTTGTGTTGAGGTCTAGATATTCCATTCCAACCATATGAATCTTGATCTCTAGCCTTTCCCAAGTTGCTTTCCTCTCAAATCTTCTTTCCACCAAATCCAAATCCTGTGAGAGAGAGTTGAGTGTTGGGGAGACTATCATTTGAAGCACAAGAGCAAGGAGTTCATCATCAACACACCATTTGTTACTTCTTGGAGAGTGGTGTCTCCTAGATTGGCTAGGTGTCACTTGGGAGCCTCCGACAAGATTGTGGAGTTGAACCAAGGAGTTTGTAAGGGCAAGGAGATCGCCTACTTCGTGAAGATCTACCACTAGTGAGGCAAGTCCTTCGTGGGCGACGGCCGTGATGGAATAGACAAGGTTGCTTCTTCGTGGACCCTTCGTGGGTGGAGCCCTCCGTGGACTCGCACAACCGTTACCCTTCGTGGGTTGAAGTCTCCATCAACGTGGATGTACGATAGCACCACCTATCGGTGCCTGCTATAACTCTGGCTCCGGCTTGGGCGAGTGGTCGAATGAATTCTGTCTCGACTATAAGAATAAGCCTCCTGCTGCGCCAGAGCCGTATGAAGAAGTTCTCTGACCCTTTGAGTTTCAATCGCCGTTGGAGAGTCACCCTCCGCTGGGAGAGCCACCAATCACGCCGCCGCAACGATCATGTTCTCCAAAGGGTTAGAATAATGACCCGGTGGTGTTGGTACATAAGGAGGTGTAGCAGTATTCACACGAGGGGGTTCCATCGCCCATGGCTGAACCGGCGCCCCAGCCCCGGGCGTTGCAACCCGATTCACCTCTGGTGGGTTACTGGGGCATGCACCGGGTGTGTGGAAGAGATTTCTAGGATCATAAGTCAGAGGCAGACGTGACTGAGTCTTCTGGTATCTTCTCCTCATGACCTTGTTTGACGCGTTCAGATCCATCGTGAGGTGAAAAGCCTTTGATTGAAGCTGCTGAGCTCGAGCATCCAAAGCCGCCCGCTCTGCAGCCATCCTGACATCCTCCACTGCTAGGTTTTCTTTGGCTTATACTACCTCCTCACGTAACCGTGCCACTTCTGCATCATGCTGAGCCTGATCCACCGGGTCAACCACGGCAGTCAACAGGGCTGTCCTCCTATCCATGAGATCCATCAGCACTTGAGCTGGCAGGCATGTGGGGCCTCCTGCCCCGGCCGCTGCTGACCCGGTGGTTATTGCTGCCGCAGCCATAGAGTTTTGAATGGGCTGCGTGCTAGTCATGAAGATCCCCGCTCTGCTCAGCGGCTCAAAGGGGTCTGGAATACTGCTGCCATCGGAACAGCCCCCAAGCCCACCATCTTGCAGTTGATACAACGAATCTGTCTCACCCGTGGATGACTCGCCATCAGATTGGACGGCCGTCTCACCACCAGACACAGATCTTTCAGAAAATTCCCCTCCATCGATGCATCACATGAAGGCACGTTTCACAGCTGGCTGAGCCTGGGTGGGTCTTACACGCCGAGCCGTCTCGATGATGTCGGTGCAGATGTCTGGCTCAGGACCCGGCGAGCCAATCCGGCCGATGAAGACGTGGATCCCGCCGAAGGGGACCCGGTACCCGTACTCAATTGAGCCGGCGTCGGGGACCCAGCCTAAGTCGTTGATGTAGAGCTTGCCGCGACGACTCTTGGTCATCTAGCCCAAAGCGTATCCCTTGAGCCCTTCGAAGCTGCCCTTCAAGAACTCAAATACACCATGCGCTGCAACATTCAGATCCGTATGTATCTTGCAAATCTCTATGTGTCCCACCTGGACTTGATCGTGGATGGAATTGAAGCGTCTCTTGATGTGTTTGGTTCTTTTGTGAAATTTGGATTCCTTTGCCAAGGCAATTGCACCAGTATTGTCACAAAAGATTTTCATTGGACCCGATGCACTAGGTATGACACCTAGATTTGATATGAACTCCTTCATCCAGACTCCTTCATTTGCTGCTTCCGAAGCAGCTATGTACTCTGCTTCACACGTAGATCCCGCCATGACACTTTGTTTAGAACTGCTCCAACTGACAGCTCCACCATTCAATATAAACGTGTATCTAGTTTGCGATTTAGAATCATCTGGATCAGTGTCAAAGCTTGCATCGACGTAACCATTTACGACGAGCTCTTTGTCACCTCCATAAATGAGAAACATATCCTTATTCCTTTTCAGGTATACAACTCTTCTTCCAGAAATTCATTCAGGAACGCAGTCTTTACATCCATTTGCCAAATTTCATAATCATAAAATGTGGCAATTGCTAACATGATTCGGACGAACTTAAGCATCACTACGGGTTAGAAGGTCTCATCGTAGTCAACTCCTTGAACTTGTCGAAAACCTTTCGCAATAAGTCGAGCTTTGTAGACAGTAATGTTACCGATAGCGTCAGTCTTCTTCTTGAAGATCCATTTATTCTCGATGGCTTGCCAATCATCAGGCAAGTCAACCAAAGTCCACACTTTGTGCTCATACATGCATCCCATCTCAGATTTCATGGCCTCAAGCCATTTTGCGGAATCTGGGCTCATCATCGCTTCCTCATAGTTTGTAGGTTTATCATGGTCAACTAACATGACCTCCAAAACAGGATTACCGTACCACTCTAGTGCGGATCTTACTCTGGTTGACCTACGAGGTTCGGTAGTAACTTGATATGAAGTTTCATGATCATCATCATTGGCTTCCTCACTAATTGGTGTAGGTGTCACAAGAACCAGTTTCTGTGATGGACTACTTTCCAATAAGGGAGTAGGTACAGTTACCTCATTAAGTTCTACTTTCCTCCCACTCACTTCTTTCGAGAGAAACTCCTTTTCTAGAAAGGATCCATTCTTAGCAACAAATGTCTTGCCTTCGGATCTATGATAGAAGGTGTACCTGAAAGCAAAAGTGCTCCCTGGGTAGTTTTGGTAATTAATGTCAACATATCTCTTGTTGGACTAACACTTTTACCTAGTATGTTTCAGATAAGTTCAACAATGGAGTGGCATGGACTAGAAGATGTGGAACCCCTTCAAGATGCTAAGGACAAAGGATTGGCTCAAGCTTCAAGATCAAGACTCTACATTTTTTATTTTTAGTGATCCAAGATCACATTGAGTCTATAGGAAAAGCCAATACTATCAAGAGGGGATGAGGTGTTGCTTAATGGCTTGCTTGCTCAAAGTGCTTAGTGATATGCTCCAAAACCCTCAACTACCTTCCCACATCCACATATGACCTAAACCAAAAGTCAAACTCGGCTCCACCGATTCTATCTATCCGGCGCCACCGAGTTTCAGATGTCATAGCCACTGCCACAAACCCTAGCAAATCGGTTTCACCGATAGGGATCTCGGTCTCACTGAGATGGGATTGTAACTCTCTGTGTATGTCCATTACCAAAATCGGTCTCACCGAGTTTGAGCAATCGGTACTACCGAGATTACAATGCAAACTCTCTGGTTAGCTTATTACCAAAATCGGTCCCACCGAGTTTGTGTAATCGGTCTCACCGAGTTTGCCTGACCAACTCTCTAGTTAGCTTATTACCAAAATCGGTCCCACCGAGTTTGTGTAATCGGTCACACCGAGATTACGTTATGCCCTAACCCTAACCATATTGGTCCTACCGAGTTGCATCTCAGTCCCACCGAAAATCCTAACGGTCACACTAGGTTTGCTGAATCGGTCCGACCGAGTTTAACCATTCGGTCCCACCGAGTTTGGCCAATTGTGTGTAACAGTTAGATTCTGTGTGGAGGCTATATATACCCCTCCACCCACTCTTCATTCGTAGAGAGAGCCATCAGAACATACCTACACTTCCAATACACATTTTCTGAGAGAGAACCACCTACACTTGTGTTGAGGTCTAGATATTCCATTCCAACCATATGAATCTTGATCTCTAGCCTTTCCCAAGTTGCTTTCCTCTCAAATCTTCTTTCCACCAAATCCAAATCCTGTGAGAGAGAGTTGAGTGTTGGGGAGACTATCATTTGAAGCACAAGAGCAAGGAGTTCATCATCAACACACCATTTGTTACTTCTTGGAGAGTGGTGTCTCCTAGATTGGCTAGGTGTCACTTGGGAGCCTCCGACAAGATTGTGGAGTTGAACCAAGGAGTTTGTAAGGGCAAGGAGATCGCCTACTTCGTGAAGATCTACCGCTAGTGAGGCAAGTCCTTCGTGGGTGACGGCCGTGATGGAATAGACAAGGTTGCTTCTTCGTGGACCCTTCGTGGGTGGAGCCCTCCGTGGACTCGCGCAACCGTTACCCTCCGTGGGTTGAAGTCTCCATCAACGTGGATGTACGATAGCACCACCTATCGGATCCACGACAAAAACCTTTGTGTCTCCAATTGCGTTTGAATACTCCAAACCCTTCTCTTTACATTCTTGCAAGTTGCATGCTTTACTTTCCGCTGCTCATATATTCATTGCATGCTTGCTTGATATGTATCGTGTTTGTTAAACTTGTGCTTAAACTCCACTTAAACTTAAGAATATTAAAAACTGCAACTTTTGGCACTTAGGGTCTAATCACCCCCCCTCTAGACACCTCTTCTCGATCCTTTCAGTACCCAACAGTCTCCTTTGGGTATCCTATGAAGACATATTTCTCCGATTTAGGTTGAAGCTTTTTCACATAACCATCGCAGCCCCAAACTTTAAGAAACGACAACTTTGGTTTCTTAGCAAACCATAGTTCATAAGGCGTCGTCTCAACGGATTTAGATGGTGCCCTATTTAACGTGAATGCAACTATCTCTAAAGCATAACCCCAAAACTATAGCGGTAAATTAGTAAGAGGCATCATAGATCGCATCATATTTAGTAAAGTACGATTACGACGTTCGGACACACCATTACGCTATGGTGTTCCGGGTGGCGTGAGTTGCGAAACTATTCCGCATTGTTTCAAATGAAGACCAAACTCGTAACTCAAATATTCTCCTCCACGACCAGATCATAGAAACTTTATTTTCTTGTTACGATGATTTTCCACTTCACTCTGAAATTCTTTGAACCTTTCAAATGTTTCAGACTTATGTTTCATCACGTAGATATACCCATATCTGCTCAAATCATCTGTGAAGGTGAGAAAGTAACAATACCCGCTGCGAGCCTCAATATTCATCAGACCACATACAACAGTATGTATGATTTCCAACAAATATGTTGCTCGCTGCACAGTTCCGGAGAACGGCGTTTTAGTCATCTTGCCCATGAGGCATGGTTCGCAAGTACCAAGTGATTCATAATTAAGTGATTCCAAAAGTCCATCAAAATGGAGTTTCTTCACGCGCTTTACACCAATATGACCAAAACGGTAGTGCCAAAAATAAGTTGCACTATCATTATCAACTCTGCAACTTTTGGCTTCAACATTATGAATATGTGTATCACTACTATCGAGATGCATTAGAAATAGACCACTCTTCAAGGGTGCATGACCATAAAAGGTATTAGTCATATAAATAGAGCAACCATTATTCTCTAATTTAAATGAATAACCATATCACATCAAGCAAGATCCATATATAATGTTAATGCTCAACGCTGGCACCAAATAACAATTATCCATGTCTAAAACTAATTCCGAAGGTAGATGTAGAGGTAGCGTGCCGATGACGATCACATTGACTATGGAACCATTTCAACCGTGCATCGTCACAGATTGAATTGAGTGGATAGACATTAACATAGAGCATTCTCAGGACTGGCCACACACCAAAAGCGATAGAACTAATAAACAATACAGTGTTCACAAACACAAATCAAGTACTGAACAATAGTACTTACTACAGACAAGCAAAGTTGCACTAACTAAACTCTGCAGACTATTTCTTGCCACCGACCTACGGGATGAACCCCGCATAACTGACTAGGCCATGGACTTCGTGTGAGATGTCTACATGCACCATCACCATCTTGTCAACCTTGGAGAACCTAACAGAGTGGTCTTTCCACTCATAAACATGATGATGAAGATAGGCCGCATCAGATTTGTTGGGAAGCTTTACAAGAACCACACCATTCGTAATCGAAGGCATAGCCAGGAAATTGTTGTGGTCAAGTACAGCCTCGAGAACACGCCTGACAACAATGCTATAGGAAAACACTAGTTCAGGACACGTGGCAACAAGGACACAACAGCTGGATAGTTCAGCAGTAGAACTCATCATCAGGTCTTCCAGTTCACACGGCATGACTTTGAGAACTTCATCTCCACCGCGGACCTGGTTCTAATTCAAACAGAAACCATATTTTATTACTACCTCCGTTCAAAAATATAAGATGATTTTCGATATTATACTCCATATATGACTACATATACGCACATAAATGAGTGAACAAAGACACTAGAACATGTCTTCACAGGCATGAGAGCAGAGAGATTACATGCAATATCCATAACACAAGGTACTGAGGCAAATATACCCTCTTAAAAGCTAGCATTGATGTTCATAAAGTACTCCCTCCGTCCCAAAATTCTTGTCTTCGATTTGTCTAGATACGGATGTATCAAGTCATACATCCGTATCTAGACAAATCTAAGATAAGAAATTTGGGACAGAGGGAGTAGTTGAAAGTAGTCTATAAGAAATCAGTGTCAACCTCTCGCATGTTTTGGTCAAAAGAGGAATTTAGAACCATCATTTGGCACACTAAAATCACATGCAAGATCACCCAGAAAGTTGTACTACCAGTACTAGTACTTCGTGTTAGATGAAAAAACACGATCAAGATCAAGAAAAAGATCGTCAACAATAGACATTACCTAGACTTGCTTAATGAGGGATCCCGGATAGGGGGTCTTGGACAGGGTGATGGCTTTGAGCTTGTCTGCGATAGTCTCGGCGGGGTGCTTGCGCTTCTTCCTACCATGAGCCTCGACGGTTTTGTCCAGAGCCATAGACATCATGTCGGCCGGTGCTCTGGCATCCATCCAAGAGAGGAAGCTGAGAGAGAAGAGTGAAAGGAGGAACGAGATGAGGGACAAGTGAAGCGAGTGGGGGGTTTTCTTCAAGAGAGGAAGGTGAGAGAGAAGAGTGAAATGATGGTTGCTTCGTCCGTCCAACTTACTGCTGGAAAGGAGGGGGTTTTGTGATTTGATGGCTCATTGGGCATTACTGCGGCGGTTCGATCAGGGTAGTCTACCGTCACTCTACTATGGAGTAATTTAGTGCATGGCTAGAGGAGGATCCGCACGGTAGAGCGTGTCCACTGTTTTTCTGAAGAAACAAATGATTACAGCAAGCGTTTCCACTCTTATGACGGAGGAGTGCGAAACACGGCAGCCACTTGAACATACACAGTGCTCCTACTACTAGGCATGTGCAGTGGTTCATACGTCAGTACTACACAATCTTGTTGCTAGTGTAGTAAGATATGACGATAACAAATGATGTTGTGCGCATGTCAACTACTCCTATATGTAACATAGTACGGCTTTTTCGACTGTCCGGTCGAGAATGAATGGTGAGATCAATGTTAACAGAACTAGGTCCACAGCGCACGGAGAGTACGGTGCTACAGTACTCCATGAAACATGAACCATATGAAGCACGAATAGTGTTAGGCAGGGTGTATGAAGGGTGCACGGGATGGGAGCAAAAGTTCCCTTCTCGACCCACTTTTGGGTGTTTGGCAGAGTGCATGAAGGGTGCATGACTCCACACTAGTAGGTTGACAAAAATACACGAAGAGGAAACAACTATATTGAGATGAGAATGCAACCAAACACACCCACACGCTTTGTGCTACAGTGACTGCTCTGCACCATTTGAGTTTGATCCAACGGTCATGTTGCACCGAGACATGGACATGCCCATGCAGAGGGCGCCTAAACACCACCAATGTCCCTCTGCTTCTCGAGGCACACGACGTTGGTGATGCAGGGTGCAACCGCCCGCTCCCGATCAACGGGAGCCAGTGTCAGGCGCCTCACCTCGGACTCCATGATCTGCTGCGCCGCCATGGCACCAGGTAGAAGCAATGGGGAGAGGAAGCAAAGGTGGCGAAACGGATGAAAGGCAATGCAATCTATGGGAAGGCGGGGGGAGCAGGGAATCTTTTGGTTTTCACCACGATAAAACACCAGTCGACGACTTCTCACATTAGGGAGCAGTGGGTTTTTACAGGCGGAGTCATCGTGACTAATTGCTGCCGCGCCTACTCCCGTCAATCAAAAAATTAAAAATCCTGCCGCGCCTGCTCCCGTCAATCAAAAAATTAAAAATACTAGCGCACCCAAACACTAGAGCAACGCCGCGGTGGATATTTAAATTTACCTGCCGGCAAGTAGATAAAAAAAGGGGTGAAAAAACAAATGTGGCGGCGGCCTAGCTAATCGGTCGAACTAGCCCAATTAGCTAGCCACCGTGCTTCACTGATGTACTCAGTGGGAAAGTTGGTCATTCGTGATTTGACGACTCATTTACTTGCTTTGGCGCTACGACCGAGGAGGACCCAGAAAATGCGCAGTAGGGCGTCCCACTTTAGGAAGAATATATGCGTGCACCACCCGGGAGGACCCCGAAACTGCGCGGTAGGGTGTGCCACGTCTGGGCACGGAGGAAAAATGTGCGTGTAAAAATATACTGTATCAGACGTAGTACCTATGGTTCGACCTCGGGACCCAGCCAGTCGGTCGAAAACACCCCACTAGCCACACAGCTTCATCATGCAAACGTGGCACGGAGGATAGATGTGGTTAGCTCCATCTCGACCAGCCACAACGTCTCTTGTTCTAGGAGATTCTTCTATTTTCCAAGATTTTTTTAGTTGTAATAACACCACGGCAAGCTAGCGCCGCTCTTCGTGTGTGCCCGTGCAAAGGTTACACGATGGAGAGAAGAGAGATTGAGATCGCAGACCTGGGACCCACCAGTAAGTGAGACAACGGTCATGCACGTGTTGACGAGGCACTCCCTCTACTCTACTCAACGCAAGTACTGTATAAAATCAAGTTATGGGACAAAGCCAACAACCGTTCGTTTTTTAGGCTATCGACTTACGCTTTGTAGTCCAGGTTGCCAGCTCGAATCTCGTCTTTCAGATTTGTTAGTTTGAGGTCCAAATTTGATTAATGACAAGTGGGACCCCCATCTGTTGTTCCGATTTTTAGTGTAGGATGGTTTTTTTGAACAAACACTTTGCGTGGTTAGACAAGTAACGGCACGAGTTACACGTATTTTGCAAGTTTACGAACAAAAATGACAGCGGCATAGAATATCACATCCACCCCGCAGCTTAGATACTATGGTGATACGAGTTTTTACACCGTTGAAGTGAGATCCAATGGCTTGGGAGTAGTCTTTGTAATTATGCACAATTTCCAAACTCTCCAAAGGTTTTTTTACAAATAAAACATTCAGGCCTCGTGTGTGCCGCTGCATCTTTGATCCAACGGCTCCCCGGTGCTCATATTAGGTGCTCCCCATAGCTTAATTACCCACTACGGTGATATGAGCATCTAGGTCGTATGATTAGTGATCAGATGGCACATGCGTAGTACTTGTACTTTCTGCACATTTCCCAAACTCTATCAGCCGTATATTGCAAAAACATTCAAACCTCCTACTGTGGGCCGTTAGATCTCAGTGAACTCGTATCACCATAGAATCTACGGTGCGGGAGCACCTCATACTCTCCCGTTCGAGAAAACATAAGGTGCTATCGCAACTTGGATGCTACGGTGATACGAGCTTGGAGGTCGTTTGATCTGAGATCCAATGGCATCTGAGCAGTGTTTGTGCTTGTAAGCAGTGGCTGAACTCTTTTGGGGCTTTTCTGCAAAAAACCATTCGAACCACTGAGGAGGTGTTGGGTCACAAATCCAACGCCTCCGAAGAGCTTGTATCACCAAAGCATCTAAGGTGTGGTAGCACATGATATTCTTACATACAGGAGAATATGGTGTCCTCCTTCATCTTAGATGCTACGGTGATACGAGCTTCGAGGTCGTTGGATATGGGATCAAAGGGCATCTAAGTAGTTTTTGTACAAATTTTGTGCAATTCTCAAGCTCATCAAGGTTTCCTGCAAAAATATTAGACACATCATGTGAGCTGCTATATCTCAGATCTACAAGCTCCAAGCAACACGTATCGACATATAACATCTAAGGTATGGGGGCACATGATATTCTCCCAGGGAGGAGGGGTGGGGGGTGCACAACCAATCGGTGGTTGGGAGGGTGGGGACAAATATAATCTAAACAACCCTAAACAGAGCTCTGCAATTTTATCTATGGTCGAGGGGTTGACCCCCGACAATCATACCTCCGCCTAAACACAACATTTGCATGTACTATAGTACTAGACTTAATATTCATGTTTCAGATTCATGTTCATTTTAAGTATTGAACTGAGGACCATGTATGTCTTACATTTTACTCCCTTCATTCCTAAATATTAGTCTTTTTAGAGGCTTCAAATGGACTGGCACATACAGATGTATATAGACATATTTTAGAGTCTAGATTCATTCATTTTGCTCCGTATGTAGTCACTTGTTGAACTCTCTAAAAGACTAATATTTAGGAATAGAAGGAGTATTTTTGAATTCGTGTCATACATGCATGGTTTGGAAAAATAGATGCACTATACTTATTGGATTGTTGTTGTGTTCATGCGTGTGTTTCTCTCTCTGTGTGTGTGTGTGGTCATATGCTTGATACATACAAAGTTTTCTCACCTCCATATTGTTCATCTTTTAAATTTGAATTTGCATTGGAAAACTTACTAGGGATACCATGAAATGTGAAATCCATGTTGAGATCAGTATATCACAAACTCACTCTAATTCAACAACTCGTCATAAATCAATTACCACGTTGAGATTAGTATTTGCAAGGAAAATACGTGTATTGTAATACACATAGATTCGTTCGGCAATTTAAAAGGTTCCTTTCGTATTCTCGAATGGTAGGACCCAACGGCGTACCAGCCAGATCTTGGCTCGTGTTGATCCTAAAAAAACCGGGCTCGTGTCATTCAGTGGCGTGTGTGGTACGCACATTAGGCAACCCCAACCAGTCGAGCCTCGGCGTTTCAAGTCGAAATCTGGCGCCCAGAATTCCAGACCTAGGAAATTCCCCTCATGTCCCCGGTCCATAATGACTACCGATGAACAACAGAGGGATGCTTTAGTAACTAGACAACATTACCTACCGTGCCGAGCACGGTTCAATTCCCTCGGTCGCCGCTCGTCAAGGTCACCCGTCAACTGCATTGCCTAGTACTACTACTACTACTACTACTACTACTACTACTACTACTACTACTACTACTACTACTACTACTACTACACCAGGATGAGCACAGAATTGAGCCCGTTTGTTTGTGCCTAGTACTTGAGTTAATATATCAGGCAATGCACTGGTACGGAGGGATTATCCTTTTACTCTGCATATGTAACTTGTCTGAAGTCTAACTAAGCAAAATGTTTGACCAAATCCTTTCTTAAGAAATACAACAGGACAGATGTACGGCTTGAAAATTTATTGCATGATGCAGGTTATGATATTGTTTCGAATCCTGGATCTTAAATTTCAGAAAATCCAAAAGTGAGCATAAATTCTTGAAACTAAGCATGGTCACGTGATATGGCACAAATATTACTTCGTAAGTTTTTTCTTCAATTTGAGACAAGCTGCTTATGACAAGTTGCACAAATGAAGAGCCAAGGTATTTTGGAACAAAGACCTGTCACATTAAGGCGAACGCTTTCACTATTGAAACCGTGGGCGTTTACGTGCCGCCACGAGTCCCCACTTCTCATCGGCAGGTGCCTTCTGAGCAAGCGTGTGAGTCGACGGGAGGCGTGCGAGCAGACCGCTGCGCCGGCTGTCAGGGAGGCGTGCGAGCAGACCGCTGTGCAGGCTCACCGGGAGGCAAGCCCTTTGACCAGGCTCCGCCGCCCACCGTCGTCCCAATTGCTCCCACTTTTAATGTCGCCGGTGCCGCAGTTTAAAATCAACCCCGCACTACCCGGTATCGCTACATTCCTCTCTCTTCCTCTCCGATTCTCCTATCGTCTACCTCCAACTAGCCTAACCTAAACGTACACCATGCTGCATCACGATGGTCTGCCCTTAGTGTTCCAGTTTCCTGAGGAAGACACCCAGCGGGAGTCTCAAGAACATAATGCAGTTTGGGACGAGCTTGAACTGGCCTTGCGGGAAGACGCTGCGCCTGTCCCCGCTCCCGTTCCGGCTCCCATCGCCCCGACTGCACCAGTGCCCATCCCCGTGCACCTGCCAGTGCATGCGCCTGCGCGTGCACTGATGCGCACGCCCGTGCCGGTGCCGCAGGACATGCGCGCCCGTGCCGGTGCTCGTGTACACGAATGTCTCTGCCGCGCCGTTGACAGCGCCTGTCCCCGTGCGGGTGCCAGTGCCCCCCTCAGCGGCATGGATGGCCGTCGTCGACCACTTCCTTGCACCAACGCCAGTCGCCTCCTCCCGCTAGTTGACTCGCTCCAAAGTACAGAACATTTTGGCCTTCCTTGAAGCTAGGCCAACGTCCAGGAGTACGCCAACAACGGCGCAAGACGCCGCCATCGCCGTCGGTCAGTGGCCCGACGACGCACAGAGCACGGCAGAGGAGCCGCTTCCCACCGCGAGATGCCCCCGTCGCCGCCGCGTAATGTAAATTTGCCAGAAAAACATTCGGCTTGCCATGCTTAAAATCCGAATGTTTATCATTTCCATTTATTTTATATCGATCGTCGTATAATTTAAAGTCGGAGTCAGACTGAACGAAATGTATGGTTTGATCGATTGAATGTTCTGCTAGAGCCATATCAAATTAAATATAAAACGTCATCAAGCCACATGTATTCCTTGTCATCCAACGACCTAGACTGCTTCAATGTCGAGCGCTCAACACGTTTAGCGTGCAGTTAATTTCATGCCAAAAATAGTGCTAATCACATGACAACATGCAAATAATATCCTAGTAGTTAATATTCGCATGCACTTAATATACTTCCAAATTAATGTGCATTGCACATACACACTGACTAGTGCTGCTAGTACGTGAAACTGGTGCCGTGACTTGTGAACGCGTCCAGTTATGGTCAACAGCAACATCGCCCGCGAGTTCTTCCTGTTTGCCCGTGCGTCTAAACGCAGAAGGGGAGGAGAGAGAGAGAGCACACATGGAACCCACCAGTAAGTGAAGGCAAATAGTACTAAAAATAATATTACATGTTATCCATTAATTAGGCTGTGGTAATATAAAACATTATGTGAACAAAGGGGGTACAACAAACATTACTATTCTACGTATGTTGCCTATTGACGTGCGGCTTGAAGGCGCGGTCGCATGTTCGATCCTCATCCTTTATTTTTTAATTTGTATATGGGTACAAATTGGTTTCATGACATGTGGGCCCCTTGGTGTGTAGTTTGTAGCACTTTAATTTGTGGGTCAAAAGTTGTTCCATTCCAAGTGGACTATTGGTGTGTAGTTTTGTAGCTTATTTATAATAATTAAAGAGAACGGCATAGTTTTTTCAATAATACCATGGTGCGACATTGAAGGCGAGAAAGGACGTGCGAGAGAGCGATGACCGAGCCAGAGGGAAATCAACTAGGGGAGTTGCGTGGGTTGCAACGGTGTTTGGAGTAGTTGTGGGCCGAATGCTACGAAAATATAATCTAAACCGACCGAAACAAATGCCTACACAAATTAATCCAAGGTTGGAGTGCCCCTCACAATGCAAATAGCTTCGTCTTTGCGAGGGATGGAGAGGTAGTAGCTTCAACGCGTGGAAGATACGGTGTGAGAAAGCGAGGTCAATCGAGAGACATATAGATAGAGAGACAAAGTGAGTGTGGTCCGACATTCATTGAACAAATATATATGCTCTGGAGAGATATTGTCTGATTGATCTTTTTGGCAAGGGTGAGAGTTGTAAGATAGAGCTTGAGAGATGATCTAGTCATAGACGTGTAGATATATTTTGTGCGTGGGAGGAAGCAAGGTCAACCGATCACATAGGGTCGCCGTGCGATCGAAAGAGTGAGACGGGTTGGAGAGAGTGACCTAGATAGACGATGTGCGTGAGAGAGTATACAATGTGAATAGGTCGAATTGGGCTCAAACATGGTGATATATCTTTTTTCTCCGAGAAAGAGGGAGGTCAATCGAGACATACGGAGAGAGAGAGAGAGCGTGGCCCACCATGAGGTCGAAAGAGTGGCGGCAGCTTGGATGGACTGACCTAGATAGACAATCTGCGTGAGAGAGTATAGAGTGTGTCGATCGAGGCCCGAACAGGGAGATATATCATTTGTGTGTGAAAGAAAACGAGGTTAACGAGACTCAGATAAAGAGAGCGAGATTGAGTGAATGTGGCCCGCCGTGCGGAAGAAAGAGTGAGACGGTCTCGAGGGAGTGACCTAGATATACAACGTGCGTGCGTGCGCACGAGAGGTTGGGAGGCTAGATAGGCAATGCATGTATTTAGCGCGAGAGCATGAGAGGGAAATGGGGGAGAGAGAGAGCTCGGCATGGGGTGCAATGGCAGGTGTATGAGGTAAATACATTTGGTAACAGAGTGGAAAAAGGGGTTGTGTAGTTGAGAGACTTAGAGATCAAAACATGGAGAGAAAGAATGAATGTGTGTTGGAAACCGATAGCTTCCTAAGGTGGTTAGGAGAGGAAGATTGACTGATACAGGAAGTATGTAGCATTTGTGCGGGGGGGGGGGGGGCTAAAAACAACATTTGAATGTACATAGCACGAGACTTAATACCGATGTTTCAATTCGGTGTACATTGTTAGATTTGAACCGAGGACCAGGTGTCGGTGTCAAAACTGGCGAATCTCGGGTAGGGGGTCCCGAACTGTGCGTCTAAGGCGGATGGTAACAGGGGACAGGGGACACGATGTTTTACCCAGGTTCGGGCCCTCTTGATGGAGGTAAAACCCTACGTCCTGCTTGATTATTCTTGATAATATGGGTAGTACAAGAGTTGATCTACCATGAGATCGGAGAGGCTAAACCCTAGAAGCTAGCCTATGCTATGATTGTATGTTGTCCTACGGACTAAAACCCTCCGGTTTATATAGACACCGGAGGGGGCTAGGGTTACACAAGGTCGGTTACAAAGGAGGAGATATACATATCCGTATTGCCTAGCTTGCCTTCCACGCCAAGTAGAGTCCCATCCGGATACGGGACGAAGTCTTCAATCTTGTATCTTCATAGTCCAACAGTTTGGCCAAAGGATATAATCCGGCTGTCCGGATACCCCCTAATCCAGGACTCCCTCAGTAGCCCCCGAACCAGGCTTCAATGACGATGAGTCCGACGCGCAGTGTTGTCTTCGGCATTGCAAGGCGGGTTCCTCTCCAAATTCCGAACGTTTGTCAAGTAGTGTCTGGCACCATAAATGTTGGGCTTCTTGGCTTCCGTGCCCAATAAGGGCTATCTTCCACGCGTTGAATGAATACGAGGAGCCAGGGCATTTTTACATTCGCCCCCTAGCCAGATAAATAAATTGTCTATTAAAGGGATGGGGATTCTTAGATCCAATCCATACCATCCTCCCCCAGCGAGAATCCATCAGAGCGCGTTTGAGAAAGATCCATTCCAGCATGGCCGACCTCCGCAGCTCCTCCTCCCGCCCCTGTAGCCCTAAGCCCGGTGATTGGGAGAGGTGTTCAGTCCCACACAGTCTATTAGTCGAACAGCGGACTAAGGGATTTCTCCCTCCAGCGTATATGGTGCCCGTTCGAGCCGGGCTCTCCACCTACAATGGCGGGGAGCAAGCGGAGAGCTTCCCCAGCCCCTCTACGGGGGAGCGGGTATGCCTTGTTCCTTATTTTTAAGGGGACTCAGATTTCCAATTCATCTGTTCCTCCGCGGGCTCCTGGAGTTTTATGGCCTCCAACTGCATAATTTCACCCCTGCTTCCATTTTACACATCGCCGGCTATGTTGCCCTCTGTGAGTTATTCCTAGGCTGCAGGCTCATTTCGAGCTGTGGAAAAGGTTATTTTTCCTCGTCCCTCGCACACAGAAGGTGTCACTTTATCAAGTGGGCGGAGCCGAAATATGGCGCATCGCCGAAACCGGATACATATCTGGTACTCCGAAGAAGACGTCCGAAGACTCGCCTTCGGGATGATTTTATATGGAGGACGTCCCCCTTCTGGACCCTGTTCGGCGGGGTCTTCCTGAGTTTAACAATGCTCCTCTGAAGAAACGCCGAAGTTGGCGCCCACGGAGCCCCCAGGAGGAAGACAACGGAGAAGTCCTTTACCTGATGAACCGGATTAAAGCGCTGGCTCAATCAGGATTGGCAGTAATCGAGGTTATGTCAATATGCATAATGCGGGGAGTGCAACCGCTTCAATATCGAGGGCACCCCCTGTGGTGTTTTAACGGGGAAGATGACGCCACCCGTTGCGTGCGCAAGGGTCCAGACAACGCTGCCGCTTTAGCAAAAAAATTGTCCGAATTGTTCAAGGGAGAGGAAGAGGAGTTCATCCGCATCAAGCCACGGGATGGATACTCCATGTACAACCCTCCAAGTTGGGTGAGTTATATCTCCTTACTCCCATTCTTCCCGCATTCTTTGTCGTAGGTACTCACCTTGCCATTTTGTGGCAGGAACTGCGAAAAGCCATAAGGGAGGTCAGCAGCCCATCTCCATAACCAGAGGACCCTGACCGGGCCCTCGGTCCCGGACTCGAAGAAGATCCGGACATATTCGTGGAGCTGATAGACCGGCAGTTCTATCAATTAAGCTGTGATGACGCCATGGTGGCCATTACGGCCAACTATCCCGGACTGCTTCCTGCGTCGCACGTAAGAAAAACCAAAAATCCCAACTCCAAAAACTAGGATCCCCCTTTAGACACTTCACCTACCACATATATGTGGTGGTTTACAGGGAAGGCATTCAGGACGCCATGCCGAACCCGCAGCAACTCGCCAACAGGAGGCACCGAGGCCGGGCAGACAAAAAGGAAGGCCGTCAGGACGGAGACGCCGGGGCAGAGGTATGACAGAAACCCTGCTCCGTGGTTGTCATCTTTCTTGAAATGTAATGACGTCCATGTTTCTTTAACAGAAAAAATGCTCGCCGGAATATGTCTGGTGAGGCTTCCGACCATGCTTCCACCAGTCGGGCTCCAGGACCGGACATAGAGGCGGAAGCCGACATGGGGCGGATGCCAGATACTCCCCCTACAGAGGATGCAGATAGGCTATCCGCTACAAATTCAGAAGTGGAGAGCGCCATGAATCATAGACGTCGCCGGGCCGTACTCCGCGACGCTTGCTTCTCACCAGAGGCATTTGATGCCTTCAATTCTGGAGAGGCGTACCTCCGTGCTGCTCAAAATGGTCTAGCCAGAGCCACGGACCAGTATGTAAAGGATGTACGGGTAAGCAAATCTGACGATTATATGTATCAATAGCCCTGAGAGTTGAAACAGTTAGCGGAACTGATTTAAGGATCATCTTATTGTGTAGGTTCTTACAGAGAAGAATAGTCGACTGTCACAGGAGCTGGAGGAATGCAATACCCAACTTTGGGCCGCTGTTGCCGCATTGAAGGAACCTAAAAAGTCCCCAGCTGGTAACATTTCTTTCAAAGAATGATAGGTGCCATATAGCATGTGGCATGGCTGTAGATCTAACAATAGATGTTGCAGATGAATCCGAAGAGAATCCGGAGGAGCAGCACGACGTATGACAGCTAAAGGCTGGCGAACGCGTGCTGACTAAGGTCAGGCGGGAGAAAAACAATCTCCAAGACGCCAATACCAAGCTGAGCGTGGAACTGAAAGATGTTCGAGCCCAGCTTGCGGACTCCGAGAAGGAGAATAAGCAGCTTCGATGCGGCATATTTAGTAAGTGCTTGAACGAACCCTTAATAAAGGGGATGGCAGAGAAGGTGGCTAACAGAGTTATGTCTGCAGGTATGCTGACGGGTCGTCCCGCGGAGGAGATGCCCGTGTCTGCGAGTGATCTTCTATCCGAGCTCTCACAACTGCACGAACAAGTTCAGCAGGTGATGCAAGGTATTACCCAGGCCTTGTGGCCATCCATCTCCCTACGAGAAGGCGTTGGAGAGCTTGTGAGAAGCTCAAGGGAGCACGGCGGCGCTTCCGGTTATGGAAGATATCTACTTGCCGTCAAGGTGCCAGGGAAGCCTGGGCCATGGTGAAGACGCGGTATACCAAGGCTGACCCAAATCACATGGCCGAGGTCGGACCTATGGGCCCGACGGGAAAGAGATCCCCATTAGCTTAGTCTATGTGCAAGTAGAATTAGCCGCAAAGTATTCCCAACAGGATTGTAGGCTAGACCGCCTGTTGGATGGTATAGAAGAGGAATTTAGTCAGTCTACATGACTATGTAATTAAAGTGACATGTATAATGCCTTCTAGCCGGATTGTAGATCATTTGTCATGGCGGACCTTTTCGCTTCAACCTCGGGACCCGATAGTCCGAAGTGTATCCGAATACCCGCTCAGTTATATCAGAACCGGGGTATGCGTGGAGACCAGGCGTAGGGGTTATTAGTGCTTGAACAGACAAGTGCCCAACTAGTTATGTTATATTACATGGGTAGTAAGAAACATCTTCCAGGGAGAATAGTTCCGTTAAGGGTTCCTTTCCCTGGGTACATATGCCCTAAAGTGCATGTCCGGACTGCGAGGGGAAACGCAGGCAAAAAACATCTGGAGGCACATATGGAAAATAAATAAAAATCATCTTTTGTCCACTGACCGAATATTCCCTTAAGAACGCTAGCTTTCGGCTTCACCCAGTCTGAGGTACACATCCGGCTGACCCGGCAGTAACAATCGCAGATGTGCTCCCCTTATGCCCTAGCCGAATTAACGGGAACGTAGGACATAAATACAAGAGCTAGGCAACCCAGCTTGGCCGAAACTTAAGTCATATCGATGCATATAATGGCGAAGAAAAGGTACATGTGGAAGAATAACACATGTGCTGGGCATGAAGCCCAGATGGATAATTAAGCTTCTGTGTAAGAAGCCCCCAGGTATAATGAGCGCGGTTAGCGCATCTATAGTGTGAAAGCGAGGCACAAGTTGGCCCTTGAAGGCCTTAGAGAAAGAATAAAAGAAAGAAAGAAAGAGAAAAAGGACAGATAATGTATATGCAAAAAATGGACAGAGGAAGGAGACGAACATAGAGTCCGGCGCTAGGCGTAGAATCTTCGGAGCCTGGTTGCGTTCCATGGGTTCAGCTCAAGTCAATTATTCGATGCATCCCGTAGACGGTACGCTCCACCGGTCAGAACTTGGTCAATAATGAAGGGACCTTCCCATTTGGGCTTGGGCTTGGTCTTTTTCTTCTCCGGAAAGCGTAGAACTAACTCACCAATGTTATAAGTTTTGGCCTGTACTTCTCTGCTTTGATATCTGCGAGCCTGTTGCAGATAGAACGCGGAACGGGCTTTTGCCACATCGCGCTCCTCCTCTAAGGTGTCCAGACTGTCCTACTGATCGAGCTCGGCTTCTCTTTCTTCGCACATGCGCACTCGAGGTGGGTCATGAATTATGTCGCAGGGCAGGACTGCCTCTGCGCCGTACACCATAAAGAAGGGTGTATATCCGGTACTACGATTCGGCGTGGTCCGCAGCCCCCAGAGTACGGAGTCGAGCTCCTCTACCCAGTGTGTGTTAGACTCCGTTAAGGATCGCACTAATCTGGGTTTAATGCCTCTCATGATAAGACCATTTGCTCGCTCAACTTGGCCGTTGGTTTTTGGATGATAGACGGAAGCATAATCGAGCTTGATGCCCATGTTGCTGCACCAGAGTTTTACCTCGTCGGCCGTGAAGTTCGTGCCGTTGTCAGTGATGATGCTGTGGGGGACGCCATAACGGTGTACAACCCCGGATATGAAGTCTATCACCGGTCCGGATTCGGCTGTTTTAACAGGTTTGGCTTCTAGCCATTTGGTGAATTTATCCACCATGACCAGTAAGTATTTTTTCTTATGGGTTCCCCCCTTAAGGGGTCCGACCATGTCAAGCCCCCAGACCGCGAAGGGACAGGTGATGGGGATTGTTCGGGGGGCGGTAGGTGGCATGTGGCTTTGGTTTGCAAAAAGTTGGCAATCGGCGCAGCGCTGGAACAAGTCCTGTGCGTCTGCCCGGGCCGTTGGCCAATAAAACCCTGTACAGAAGGCCTTGCTTACAAGGGCCCGGGCTGCAGCGTGGTGGCCGCCGAGTCCGGCGTGAATTTCTGCCAAAAGCTTCCGTCCTTCCTCTTTGGAGATGCACCTTTGAAGGACTATGGTAGTGCTTTTTTTATACAGCTCTCCCTCGTGGACCTTGTAGGCTTTAGATTGCCGCACTATGCAGCGTGCCTCATTTTGGTCCTGGGGAGTTCCTGCCTAGTTAGGTAGGCCAGGAATGGTTCTGTCCACGGGGCTATGATGGCCATTATTACGTGGGCTAAAGGTGTTATTTCGGTGGCAGAGCCTCTGATTATGTCAGAGAGTTCGGTATCGGGCATTTTGGCCGGGTCCGGACTATTGTTACCGGTGTCCCCTTCCCATACTATGGATGTCTTAAACAACCTCTCCAAAAAGATGTTGGGGGACCGCATCGTGTTTTGCGCCGATGCGGGCGAGGATATCCGCCGCCTGATTGTTTTCCCGAGCCACATGGTGAAATTCGAGCCCCTCGAACCGAGCTGACATCTTTAGGACGGCGTTTTGATAGGCCGCCATCTTCGGATCCTTGGCATCAAAGTCTCCATTTATTTGGGATATTGCGAGGTTTGAATCCCCACGCACCTCTAGGCGTTGAATGCCCATGGAAACTGCCAGCCAACATTTTAGAGCCGTCAAAGTGCATGATCCAATTGGAGTATGTGCCTTACTCTTTAGGGAGTTCGGCTTCTGCCCATTCGGCGAAAAGTCGACCAATACTTGCGATTTAATAGCTCGCCGAGGTTTGTTTGTTATGTCGAACGGGAGGAGCTCAATGGCCCATTTGGCAATCCGGCCCATAGCGTCGCGGTTGTTTATAATATCATTAAGTGGCACTTCCGAGGCTACTATAATCGAACACTCTTGAAAGTAGTGTCGCAGCTTCCGGGATGCCATGAATACCGCATAGGCTATCTTTTGATAATGTGGGTACCGTGATTTGCATGGAGTGAGGACAGTGGATACATAGTATACCGGCTTTTGAAAAGGGATCTTATGTCCGACAGCTTCTCGTTCGACGACGAGCACTGCGCTTACAACTTGATGAGTTGCCGCAATGTACAACAACATTGGTTCGCCGATGTTAGGCGCGGCCATGATTGGGTTGGTTGCCAGTATGCCTTTTATTTCTTCCAATCCAGTTGTGGCAGCGTCCGTCCACTCGAAGTGTTCGGTGCGCCGAAGGAGGTGATAAAGGGGTAATGCCTTTTCTCCTAAGCGGGAGATAAAGCGGCTTAGAGCCACCACACAGAGCTCGAATTTTGGCCGGATTAACTTCAATTCCTCTACTGGAGACAATGAAGCCCAGGAGCTTTCCTGCTGGTACGCCGAAAACGCATTTTTCCGGATTGAGCTTCATGTAGTATGTTCGGAGGTTGTCGAATGTGAGCCTCAAGTCATCTATTAGAGAGTCGATGTGTTTGGTTTTAACGACCACATCATCTACGTATGCCTCTATTGTTTTGCCGATCTGTTTCTCCAGACATGTCTGGATCATGCGCTGATATGTTGCGCCGGCGTTTTTGGGCCCAAAAGGCATTGTGTTGAAACAGAAGGGGCCGTATGGTGTTATAAATGCCGTTGCGGCTTGGTCGGACTCCTCCATCTTAATTTGGTGGTAGCCGGAGTATGCGTCGAGGAAACACAATGACTCGTGTCCTACGGTAGCATCAATAATTTGATCAATGCGGGGGAGGGGGAAGGGATCCTTTGGGCAAGCCTTGTTGAGGTCCTTGAAATCGACACATAGGCGCTAGGATTTGTCCTTCCTTGGTAACATCACCAGGTTTGCTAGCCAGTCTGGGTGTTTTATTTCTCTAATGAATCCGGCCTCCAATAACTTGGCTAGTTCCTCTCCCATGGCCTGTCTCTTAGGTTCAGAGAAACGCTGAAGAGCCTGCTTGACTGGCTTGAATCCCTTTAGGATATTGAGGCTGTGCTCGGCCAGCCTGCGTGGGATTCCTAGCATGTCTGAGGGGTGCCAGGCGAATATGTCCCAATTCTCGCGCAGGAACTCTCATAGTGCGGCATCCACGGTGGGGTTTAACCGTGCCCCAATGGAGGCTGTTTTTGTAGGGTCCGTTGGGTGGACTTGGAATTTGACTATTTCATCTGCTGGTTTAAAAGAGGTGGACTTGGATCTCTTGTCAAGTATTACGTCGTCCCTGTCCACCGTGGAGCGTAGCGCAGTTAATTCCTCGGCCGAAAGGGCTTTGGATAATGCCTCGAGGGCCAATGCGGCTGTTTTGTTTTCGGAGCGGAGTGCTGTGTCCGGATCATTAGCGAGAGTGATGATTCCGTTGGGCCCGGGCATTTTGAGCTTCATGTACCCATAATGGGGTATGGCTTGGAAGATCGTGAACCCTGCCATCCTAAAAGGGCGTGGTATCCACTACTGAACGGGGCCACTTGGAATGTAATTTCTTCGGACCTATAGTTCTCCTGCGTGCCGAATACCACATCTAGTGTGATTTTCCGAGCACAGCGTGCTTCCCGACTGGGGATGATTCCTCTGAAGGTTGTGCTGCTTTGCTCAATGCGGTTCCAGTCTATTTCCATTTTTTGAAGAGTTTCCTCATAGATGAGGTTTAATCCACTGCTGCCGTCCATGAGTACTTTGGTGAGTCGAAAGCCGTCCACAATTGGACTGAGGACCAGTGCAGCTGGTGCTCGGGCAGTTCGTAATTTAGGTTCGTCACTAGCATTGAAGGTAATAGACGTGTCACTCCATGGATTCATTGCTGCTACGTGGCAGATTTCGGTGAGGTTGTGGAGTGTTAGCTTGCGCCTATTATTTGATGCAAAGATTTCAAAAACTGTTAATACCGTATTGTTATCCATGGGATGGTGCTCTGTGGCATTTGGGATAAGAAGATCCTCACCACTTTTGGCCACCTGCCAGAGTATCCAACATGCTCTAAGGCTGTGCGTTGGTATGGTATCCGCCGTGCTATGAATTTTGCAGGGTCCGTTAAGCCATCCCTCCAATACGGTTCCATGCCCTGTAGAGGGTTTTTGTTTCTTTGTAACTAACTCGGGTGTCTTATGATAGTGCACCCTTTTACTTCGGACTGAGTGTATATTCTATGCCGGATTATCCCAAAATTTCGTTTCGGTTTTCCAGACGCTTTCCATCGCATAGTACTTTCGTACTATGGACGCCAAGTCGGCGAAGCGTGATATGTCACAGCGACTTAAGGCGTTAAGGATTCCCTTGTTCATGCAATTATTGCAGAAATATGAGACTGCGTCTTCCTCACGACAGTCCTTAACCTTGTTCATCACAAGGAGGAATCTGGACCAATAATGATGTACTGTTTCATGGGGCTCTTGCCTGATGTGGGAAAGATTGTTTATGTCTGGGTGGATGGGTGGAATTGTGTCCGCACCCCTACCCAATCTGAGACCCAGGGGCTGAGGAGTTTCCAATCTTGGAAGTTCGGGTTCCGGAGTGCTGCCCGATAAGTCTGACCCGCTGCCTGATTCTAGGTTCAGGGCTTGGGTGATGTCCTCTCGTAAGCGGGTATCCGGCTCGGAGAGCTCGGGAATCTGGACATAGTTAGTCCTCAAAATAGAGGAAGAATCGCCGCATTGTTCCTCCACTACCGTGGTATGGTGGGTGACCGGTGGAGAGTTAATCTCCCTTTGATAGGGTTTAAGCCCAATCCGATCATAGTCTGTAGCGACTCCCAAGGCGGCGATACGATCCAAGAGCTTGTTTAGGGAAGAGAGCTCCATTGGATCCATCTGCTTGGCGAATTCCGAGCCGATGTGGAGGCTATTTTCGATGACCCGAGAAGTCATCGTCGGGGCAGGAGCCGAACGGGCGGTCATGATGAAACTGCCTAGCCGAAGAGTTTGGCCGACAGCCAGGGCTCCCCGGGCGGTGATGCTGTTTTTAACAACGAGACGAGGCATCCTTCCTTATGGTGACGACACAGAGGTACTCTCAATGAAAGCACCAACGTCGGTGTCAAAACCGGTGGATCTCGGGTAGGGGGTCCCGAACTGTGCGTCTAAGGAGGATGGTAACAGGAGGCAGGGGACACGATGTTTTACCCAGGTTCGGACCCTCTTGATGGAGGTAAAACCCTACGTCCTGCTTGATTATTCTTGATAATATGAGTAGTACAAGAGTTGATCTACCACGAGATCGGAGAGGCTAAACCCTAGAAGCTAGCCTATGGTATGATTGTATGTTGTCCTACGGACTAAAACCCTCCGGTTTATATAGACACCGGAGGGGGCTAGGGTTACACAAGATCGGTTACAAAGGAGGAGATATACATATTCGTATTGCCTAGCTTGCCTTCCACGCCAAGTAGAGTCCCATCCGGACACGGGACGAAGTCTTCAATCTTGAATCTTCATAGTCCAACAGTCCGGCCAAAGGATATAATCCGGCTGTCCGGATACCCCCTAATCCAGGACTCCCTCACCAGGCATACGGTTAATTATTTCGAATTCGTGCCATACTAAGTTTCAAAAATTTGACATTGACTCAGTTTGTTGTGCTATTTTGTAGGTCATATGTTTGAATCCATCCAAAAGTTTTCTCACTACCATGGTGTTCATCATATACATATGAATTTGTATTAAAAAAAGTAGCATGGATACAGTGAAATGCGAAATCCACGTTAGAATTGGAGATCGCTACGTGACACACACTCTAATTCAAATAACTAACTACATGACACACACTCTAATTCAAATAACTAATTATGTGACACACACCCTAATCCACGTTAGCGTGGGTACCGTTTCGATTTTTTTTCAAATAACTCCTCATTAATTAATTTATAGTACTCCCTCTATTCACTTTTATAAGACCTTGAAGACATTTCAGACAATGTGCAAAATAGTCCATTTTAAGATGCCTAAAACGACTTACAAAAGTGAACGGATGGAGTATCTCGTTTCGAATGACTAATTATTGCAAGGAAAACACGGGCACGGTAATACATACAGATTCGTTTGGAAATGAAAGAAGATTCGTTTGCATTCTCAAATGTAGGCGCACCAGGCAGACCAGGGTCGTGTCGGGGTAGACGCTGCTTCGGTGCCTTAAAGGCAACTGCCTTTGGGTCACTGACATGTGGGCCAGCCACCTGTTGGTCCCACATGTCATGGACACAAAGGCAGGTGCCTTAAGGCACCGAAGCATAGTCCGAAACGTGGAAGCGCGAACTTATATTGTCGTCGTCCTTTTTTGGGGGGGAGGGGGGGTGGGTGGCTGGGTGCTACGCGTCCGTCCGACACACGCGACCACCCCGACAGGACTATGCTTCGACACCACGACGACAATATAAGTTCGTGCTTCCATGTTTCGGATTGAAATATCTGGCGTCCCCAATTCCAACCCTGCAAAATCTCTCTTCTCCACCGTCCCCTTCCGTGCCTAGATTGCTCAAATCCCTAATTCGCCGCCAACCCTCGAATCACCTTGTCTCATCTCTCTCCCCACCGTTCCCCACCTCTGTGCCGGACAACGACGACAAAGACGACGGTCGCGCTTCACCACCGCAACAGAGCTACCTCATCTATGCCCTCGTCCACCGCACCAGGTGGCCCACCGACAACGTCGGCCGCCGCAATCGACGTGCCTCATAGACACCGAGTTCCACCGCATTAGGTGCGCTTCACCAACGCCGTCTCCCAGCTCACCGGGGCTACTTCACCGAGCACATCGTCGCACCTCCACCCCCTGAGGCCGTTGGGGCTTCACCAACGGTCTCGTCCACCGCATCATAGCACTCCGCTGCCACTCAAGATCTGCATCCGTGCGCGACCAGCCAACGCCAGCACATCACCCTCAACGGCTCTAAAGTGGCCCGCACTCTAGCTAGGCGAGCATGCCCAAACGCCGGCCCGAACTAGGTATCCACACATCACTCCCTTGTGCACTGTTCCGACGATGTTTGGATATCCTTTCACCGCTCTCTTAGCTTACACGCCCATGCAACTCTGACTTTAACTCTTATTTCTTCTTGAGATATCATCTGAAACAAGAAAATCCATTTTTAGCGAAGCATGACGGCGCTACGGGATCTGGTACATATCCTGCACACATGTATAACCTTGTAAGTATCTGTCCTCCGGTACAACATCAAGGTCGATTCCTCTTATTTGATCAACCATTCGCCGTGTCAAAAATGCAGAGGTGGATGCAAGGAGCACAAGGCCTGCACATCCAAGAAAGTGGTAACATGGACTTGTACATGTAACATCCCAAGCACAAGCAGAGCTGTAGTGAGCCTGTACAACGAGCTAGCGTAAGTCCCTGCATTTCATTTAATTCGTACTGGCATTCGTGTATGATTTGTGTGCAGTGGCTGATCCACGAATTCAAGTTACCAGGAGCGAACATTTAACTTAAAAAATACGAAGGCACTTGCACTCCGGAAATCAACATAACTTGATAAATGTGAAGCTACATGCACTTTGAAAACCAGCTAATGATCCAAAGTAGTTCAGATTGTAAACACTAAATGATGCAAGCACCAAAAAACACAAAATTCAACATGGTGTACAAGGACTACAAACATGGTCTGTACCTGCTTGAACTATTCGTTCTCTGGCTGAAAATATTGAAGTGTAATTGCACGTACAACCAGTGCGCAAACTGCATATCAATATATCTATCCTGCACAAGTATGCCAATAGTTCCAAACAACAGATTAGGAAAGTATTTATGCTATGTTGTCATGATACGGGGACTTTCTGGTAGATGGCCTCGACGTTTCCTCAAGCTATGAAAATGCACTATAATTTGCTTGTCATCAATGCCTGCAAATCTCTGTTTCTCTCAACATAGTAGATCATCATTAGACACTAAATCCTTCAATGAGCTTGCAAAATGCTTGCATTAGATCCCTCATTAGACACTATATGTTCATCACCAGGAGCATGTAAAATGTTTGCATCAAATCATTCATTAGCAGTATGTTCATTAGACACTTCAGGCTCAAGAACAACATGAGCTTGTATGTTTGCACCGGAAACTTGATTAGATACATCAACTTCAGTCAGTTCAGTATTGATTGGGGGAGTTATAAAATAAGTAGAAATTGGTTTCATTTTCTCATAGATTCCCTACATACAAGCAGTTTTACAACACCGTCAGGTTTAACTATTGGCCAAAAATTGAAGAGTTGAATTAGATATAATCAGGGATGTGATGTACCTGCTCGTTGCGCATGCTACTCTTGCAAGCTGCGACTGTCCGTTTGCGCAAGCTCGATACCATGCCCGTGCTGCCACCGCTGCCTCCCACGCAGGCTACACCCAGGGTTGGATCTTCATCTTCTTGTCCTTCTGTTCGCTTGAAGCTCGACGACCGCCCTCCAACGAGGGCGCGAGGAAGTGCTGTGTCGGTATGTCCAGCGGCGGCTAGGTTAGGAGCGAACCGGACTGGAGGCTGGAGCGAATGAATTGGGATTTTTCCTGCTGTCGATCAATATGGGAGGCGCTCGTTCGGGCCGCGAGCCTGCTATAGGGCCTGCCTTGCAATTATGTTATTGGACCATCCAAATTTAAACATTTTTATTCATTTTTGCATTGCTTGCTCGTGTGTTGGGACGAACAAAACTAGCATGGGCCAACCTGGACGACTCAAACTAGGTGCACACTTTCCAGCCACCTGAGGCGGCCGCCCATAACAGCCCCTATGGTGGCGTCGCCCCTTTTTGTGTGTATGATTGGATAGTGAAAAATATACCAGTGGCGCTTTTGATTTACCCACAGAATGGTTGAATTTCTTGTTTCTATTAACTAAGTTCGCCAATAATGTGAAGGATGCCAGTCTTTTCATCCTATTGTAGATTGCTTAGATCTCGATATGCCAAAAGTACTCGCATGAAATATATAGTAAAAGCCAGTGTGATGTGTTTGGCTACAACTAGTCTGACTACACGTCCTCATATAACATATCAAGGACGCACCATCTTACTAGATTAACCATTCGACTTACCCATGCAGTGTGGGAAGAAAGAAGTATTTGGACTGCGTATCCAAGCAATTGATGCCCTGGACTCCTTCGTACAACCTTGTAAGCGAAAGAAGTTGCAGTGTGCCTGTACAAAGAACTAGCGTAAGTTCAGTTACCTGCTTCTCGGAATTTATTTAGCCACTTATTGCAAAATTGTTCAATTACGTTGCTTGGCTTAATTTAGTTTGCTACTGATTACATAATGGCACAGCCTGTTAATCATATTGTAGACTGCGCCTATCTATGTGTTTGATACTTACTGTTAAGAATTACCTGTTTGCCTTAACTTAAATATCTACTTGTTTGTTTAATTGCTTTGCTGATGCAACAGCGGGTTACAATGATGTTAATAACTACTTTTCAGCATCCAATTGAAACTCTTTAATTCCTTGTTTGTTTAACTAGTTTGCTGTTATAACTCCCAGTTGAGATGTTTTGCTAACTTCAACTTTTCTGAATCCAATCAGAAATTTAATGGCAAAACAGGTTAGCCCAAGATCAAAGAGTGAGGTCCCCACGGACGTTGCATCATCCCACAGTAGTGGCACCGGCCCAATCGTACATTATGAATTGCCAACTGCTGATGCTCTAGAGGCTAAACTAGTGGTAGAAAGAGATTCTGCTTCTGCACTTAGAGATGAAGTTGACATGTTGAGGAAGCAAACAGCACAATCACAAGCAGTACTCAAGACAACCATTAAATATTTGGTGGATTTCAAAACAAAGCAAGCTGAGACTGACCAGATTGTTAAGGTCCTGAAGGAAAAAAGGAAATTAAATTCCTACTTGGTAAATCATAGGTGAAATGTTCTTTCCATAGTTGAATAACCTTTTTGTTGTCTGTTCATGTAATCAATCAAACCATTTGTTTTAGAGATCATGTAATAATTGTTTTTTTGGTTTGTAATTTTATTTGAGCACAAGTCTGTATTAGTTGATAAGACTCGGGGACATTTCATTTGGATTGTTGTGCGAGACCTACAAATATGCCAATCGGGCTGAATGTGCATTCAGCAATAGTAGTAGTATAGATGGACCATAAGTGGCACGCATCGGAAAGGGCCAAGATGCTGGCTAAAAAAAGGATGTTGTTGAATCCAAAAAAAGTACAGCGGCCTGGCTTATGTATGTTAGTTGATATTATTGATCCATATACTCTATAAGTGTTTATATGTCTGTTAGTTCTGTACATTCTTGGTTGATTGACTCGGTATTTGAATCTTGATACATCGCTTGTGTACATATCTAAATGGGAGTACACATTATGCTCCGTGTGACATTTGAGTTGGACATGAAGTGTTCCAGATATTCGAATTCACCTTAAATTGGATTCTAGTTTCTGAATTTGAGTATCGGCATTTGTAAACCATATTCATATATGACTGTGGAATACATCTTTGTTGTCCTTTTGAAGATATATAAAAACACATAGAATGATTTATAAAGATTCATATAGGAATACAAAATGGATTCGAATTTAGTTGCCAGGGTAAACGTGGATGCTTATTGTCCCAAAATTTGAATGAAGCAGCAAAATGTCCACTCCCACGTCGGCTACCCAAAGCCAAGTGTTTGGGAGATGGAAATTACTGCCTACCCATTACGCAGACAATCCATCGGCCCAATTTCCACTGCTCTAAATAGGGGTAGGTTAGTAACTTCAATTAGACGTGACACGACCGCCTCTGAGCCCATTCTGACACGGTGGGCGTCAAACATGGGCGGCAAAACTCATTTGATTCAAGCTCGTCCGAAAGACCTCTGTTTCTCACTCCATTCCCCATTCATACATGGTGGGCGGCAAAACAAACTCGACTCGGCCAAAATCGATGTAGGCAAATATTTTCAATAGGGGCAGGTTTGTAACTTCACTCAGATGTGACACAACTGCCCTACCTGTCAACCCCGTTCATACACCATGGGCGCCAACCATCGGCGCCAACCACCCTCTCCTCACTCGAAATCGCTCTGGGAAAATATTGGCGAGATGCGAGATTACCGTCATATCCCCAACCGACGAGACGTACAAATTTTAAACGGGGGCTAAGTTCGTAACTTTCCCATATTTTAGACAGGCGCATCCCAAAAACATGGTTCCCCATACCTCTCCCTCCATTTTCCCATTCATACACCGTCCGTGCTAGAACACCCCATCCCCACACCAGCCTCCGTCCACGACCCCATCCATCGTCGTCGTCCTCCACCACATCCATCGCCACTGTCCTCCACCATGCCGGAGCGCCTACCAAACTCGCGTCGTCCACTGCTAGAGATGGACGTTTCTCATCCACGGCGACGAACCAATAGCCTTGCATCGCGTCCTCTTGCTTCATCGGCGCCGTCGTCCTCTTTGTCGGGGCCGCTCACACGACCTTCTCTTCCACCGCAATGGGACTTATCCCCCGATGCACCCATCTACCGTCACAGATCTGCTTCAACGACACCGACAGCCATCGCACCCCCGATGCCTACACGGTGCCGCAAGAGAGGTGGTACTTCATATCTCCTCAACTTTTTGATCTCAACCAGAAAATAGATCTTAACTTGGTTACTCTACTTTATTTTCAGCTCTTAGAATTTAGTTCTTAGTTCGAAGAAAACAATGGATGCTAAATATCATTTCTCCAGTTTGCAGCTTCAAATCTGCCATGGCACAGCCATAATACGATTCAATTGATCATGCTTAGGGTTTAATTGATCATGTTGGTTCCGTGGTGGTTTCTTTAATAGAAATCGGAGGGGAAACCCTCTTTTGCTAAAAAAATATGCTTAGAGTTTCCCCCTTTTATGATCACTATACGATCAGAATACGTGCTTCGTGTCATAATAACACTGCTCCACCCATCAAGCTAAAAAAGCTTAGTTGTTCAAATACGAATCTGATATTATTAAAATAGAGTTGTTTAATTGGTCAGCTAAATGTTCCTAAATTAGTTTCGAAAATGCATGTTCGCCGCTCCGGTGTGTATCTCTACAGGGTGCCCATGGTGGGCCGGCCCACCCTGGGATTTTGGGTCGTCCCAGGCCCCGATTCCCCTCTGTTCTACTGCGCGCTTCCGATCTCTACTTGCCCCCCAGCCGCGTGCCTCGCCAGCGACTTGCCGTCCCCGGACGGCATGACTCTAGGAGGAGACACCGGACTAACAGGAGGCTAGGAGCCGCTCGCCCAAGAGCGTCACCGCTGCCCGGGCACGCCGCCGTGCCTACCTTCCCAGTCCGTTCAGGGCTCAGGTGTGCAGCACCCACCAAGCCAACCCGATTTATCCTGAGATATGTCCTCAACACTCAGCAGCCACTCCTCATCACCCATTTTCTAATTGATTCATTACTCATTAGGCAGGACTGTCATTAGGGTTTGTTGTGTGCTCAGTGCTACCTGCACTTAATGGTTCAGATGTATTTCAGTAATCTTTAGTACCTCTAAAGTTCACAGGGTTTTCAAAATTCCGGCCCTCGGAACAGAAACTAGTCATTTTGGATTGTTCGTCGTAGTGACATTGACCCAGATTACTACTGCAATCCAGGTTTGTTGACAATTTTACTTGTCTTTCTTACTCATTCGATATAATATCCAATTATTCATGTCGATTAGTTGCAAACAATAAGTGCTAGAAAAACTTCTTCATTCATATTTTGGACGGTCTCTTACTGGAGTTACAATTCTGCATACTTGTCCTAGTAAGCTCACAAGTAAATGATTGATTCACTACATCTATGCTTTCCTTGTCATATTTGTTGTCAATATTCTTTTAGGGTGGACCACCCTGTTTCTAAATACTGGAACCGTAGACATGAGTGAATAGTATTTCTCTATGTGATCTCTTCCATCATGTGTGGGTAACGAACACTGCATTGTATAGAAAGAAAGTGTCATTTCCAGCTTTTACATAGGTTTCGATCTTTTACATGGAATACAATCTGCCTACTTGCTTTGTGTCACACTACCAACACTCCACCCTTGAAGCTAAACATTACACCACTCATAATTGCTTAGTTTATTTGTTCAAATACGAATTTCATACGATTCTAATGTTCCTACTTCAGTTTTGAAATGTGTGCCTACCTGTTATAGAGACATAAGGGGTTTGTATTTTCGTGTATTGTCTGGTCAGCACGGTTGGGAGGTGAACTTTGCATATGCAAGGGTTTATAGGGAGACACTCTCCGAGTTGAATCTGCAATGCATTACATAGATAATCTGACTACTTTTTATGTTTTCATGAATCTCAGATTCTGAACAGCATCATAATGATTATGAGCTTGCGCGCATGAAAAGAATAAAGCAGAACAATGCCATGGTTGTCAAACTTGGCATTATGGGACTAAAATCAAGTCTGGATGCAATGCAATGCAAACGCTCTCCACCTACAGATTCATGCTCAGAATATGATCCTAACAGTGATTCTGAGCTAGAGGGAGACCTAAGTCAATGTAGCTCCCTAGTGGAGGAGTCAGAGGAAGATGCCCTATCTTATTCACCCATCAAGGTACTTGCTCTAACTTTCCAAGGTTACATTGCTCGCACATATCTTGCAACTAATGCTTTGCATTGCTTCTACTTTGTTGAACTGCCATTAGCTTAGTTTACACATCGTGTATGTGAATACGCCCTGCCTATCCATTTTCAGTACATATTCCATCTGTCATCATACCATATTTATCCATTCAAATGATGTTCTTGTGTAGCAGACGTTCAAAAGGAAGAGGGCAATTGCTGATCGTGGAGGAGCACAAGCAAAGTATTTGGAAAAGGTAGTGGCACCTGATAAATCAAATAGACCATTAGGTGTAGTTGCAATATCACCGGACCCACAAAATACCCCAACTCTAGCAGACTCTAGCCCTACTACACTGGTCATTTCTGACGCCCCAACTCAGCAGACCCCAACTGCAGCAAACAGTATGATTATGCCAGTTGACATAGCACCAGTTGTACGACGCAAAACCTCCATTCCAGCAAAGACTACACAAAATCTAGTTGCCAAATCCCTTTTTGAACCAGAGAGAGCCCCAATTGCAGCAAATATTCGTAAAGCCTTTATCCTCAACTTCTGTTTAATTTGCTCATACTCCCTATCGTTTACTGCTGTTTAGTTTGTTGTTTCTACCAAAATGCATGTTCGTAAGAACCGTAAGTTCTACGTTTTACTTGTAAAACCAAATTCAATATTCATACCATGCACATTACTTAATACTCCCTATATGTATGCTTGTTTTTGTGGATCTATAATCCAGTGTGTGGTGAAGCAGCCCACGTTTGCACCTTGTCATCTCCTGTTTTATCTTACTGATGTGGCTGATGATATGAACAAATGCCATGCACATTATCCGAAATAGATACAATGATTTTCTTTGCCCTTCATCAATGCTTGTTATGTTGACATGGTAATCCAGAAGTGTGGTGAAGCTCCCCGCATTATGAACAATGCCAAATTATGCTATTGATATTTTGAACTTACTCTTTATTTTCTAATTTGAAATTGGATAGAATTGACAGAATAGTTATCATCTTTGTTTATACACGTGCAAAACCTGTCATCTCTCTGCTTTGTTTCAAGGTGATATGCCTGATGGCATGCACAAGTCTGCTGAAGGCTGTGTGACAAACACAACATATATTGCAGCAAAGAAGGCAAAACATCTCCAAGATAGCGAGACAACCCCAAAGTCTTGTCTTGATGCAGTGTTCAAGTTACTTGAGACTAACAGTCAGACAAGCTCACATAATTCGTTGTCTGAATCAGTTCGACTTCTTCAGTCCCAAGTTCTAGCAGAAAGGCATTCTGCAACTCAACTTCTACTTGAAGTCCTATCTCTAAGAAAGATTGCGGAGAACACCAATGAGAACCTCATCGCTAAACATGTCAGTACCCTGATTCCAAGTCACATCGTTCTAGCCGGTAACACCTCATATCACATTGCGGCCTCACGCACGGTATCCCCACGGGTGTCGCCTTACCATGACCCGAGACCGTTTGCGCCTTTTGGCTCACGTATATGATAGTGTCGCTAGCATCCATATGATAGAGAACCCGGGCCGACATGGCTAGTCATGAACCCAAAGCGGCACAGACCTATGGGGACCGGCATACATCAATCACATCGAGCATGTCGGTCATCAGCGAGTGAATCCGGGCTGTAGCACTGGGCTAACAGGACTCCGGGGAACCCGGGCTGTAGCAAGCTAGGCAGGACTCCGGAAGTCACCACGTGACATTTCCCCGAAGGGACAGACATAGGAACAAAGTGAAACACATGTCGGCCAGTCAAGTGTCCTGAGCAGTAGTGCTGGGCTAGCAGGACTCCGGTGAACCGGGCTGTAGCGGACTACTATGGCTCAAGGAGCACTAGACTACATTTCCCCATAAGAGAGACTGCCAAGGATAAACAACTAGATTGTCGAATCCCACACATACCAAGCATTTCAATCATACACACAATATGCTCGATATGTGCAAATACAACATGGCATCACAACAAAACTCTACAACTCAAGTACTTTATTTAAAGGCTCCAAAGAGCCATACATAACATGTTCATACAGGTAGGGGTCAAATGACCCGACACTCAAGTCATACAAGCATACAAGCACATGCGGAAGCAAATAGTCTGAGTACAGACACTAGAAAGAAAGAAGGCTTCTCGAAGCATGTCTATCTACATAGGGCTCTCCGTGGCTAGGATCACCACCTGGGTGGGAAGTTACTCATCGATGTCGAGGTCTACATAAAACCCATCGGAGGGGGCGGTGATGTCGTTTGAAAACAGTAATTAAGCAAACATGAGTACAAAGGTATTCAGCAAGTCTTACAACAGAACCTACTATACATGCTCATTCTCAAGAAGGTGGTGGAGTTATTGGAGCAAGCCAGCTTTGACTCTTGGCTAAGCTATCCTACGAGATACCACTAGTAAAATAGTTTTCGCACACAAGTCCACTAATAACCAACACAATACTCCACCGGGGATCCTCCCTCGTCATCCTATGAGAGGGCCATCCTCGGTACTTACACTTATCTTGAGTCTTTTAGTAGTAACCATTAACTTGTCTATGAACTATATAGGCAACCAAGTAGTCCTTTACCGCGGACGCGGATATTCGAATAGATGATGTTAACCCTGCAGGGGTGTACTTCTTCATACACGCTCTCACCACTTACCGTCGTTTACACGACATGTACTCGGCAACCTTCAAGCGGAAGCCCAACGACGGTGTCGGCCACGGCCTACCTAAACACTCAAGTCTCTAGTCCGGGTTTATCGCCTATCCAGGTTCCATCCGCAGGGAGTCCGGCCGAAGTTTCCACATACGGCCCCGAACGATGTGAACAGGGTTCCCGATACACCAAACGGGTGACTTGGTACACCGTGCCACGGTGTATCTACCGCATCATAGCCCACCCCTAGGGTTAGCGCTAGGCACGGCCGCCAACACATAACCTACAAACACCAGAAACTATTTGCAACTCCTGGACAAAGTACTAGGGTGATTAAGAAGCCGAGAGATTCAATTAAGGATCCCAATGCATTGTAGTAGCTGATTCTTAAAATCACACATACAGATCTCAGTTCTTAGGGACGGCCTCAATGAAACAACCCACCATGAATTCCTACATGGCCTCTCATCGATACCTTTACCAAATCATGTTCAACACATCTCTCACATTACCGACATAATCATTTCACTCTATCCCATCGCCGAGATGAACCAGACCTGACACAACTCTAAGCATAGCAGACATAGCAAGGTAGGAAACACCAACATGGCTCAATCAACTCCTACACATGCTAGTGGGTTTCATCTAGTTACTGTGGCAATGATAGGTCATGCAGAGGATAAGGGTTCAACTACCGTAGCACACAGCAGTTTGAAACGTTGTTGTCTTAATGTAGTAAATGAGTGCAGAGGCGAGAACATGGGATTGTATCGATATGATCAATGGGGCTGCTTGCCTGATGGAGTGGTAGTAGGGTACTGCCCTTTAGTTGGATACTCGGAGATATCCTCGGAGGCAGAACCTACCATGAAAGACACCACAGAAGATAATCAACACATGGCAATATGCAACAATATGATGCATGCTATGACATGGCAAAATGAGGTGTCCTGCCTAATGCAATGTGAAACAAGTTGAAATGGGTCCATTTGAATCAAAGATTCAAATGGTAGCTTAAGTTCTTATGCATAATAAGTGTATTAGCTTGTTTCACCTAAACAGAAAGTTTAAAGTATTTTGTCATGCATGAAACCATTACAGATGGAAAGATTGAATTTTTCTGATCATTTTTCATATATAATTTGTTTGATTTGGAGCTATGGTTGATTTTCTATGATTTTTAGAAGTTTTGGCTATTTTTTGGAATTTCCTATATAAAAATAATTCTAGAAAATAAATAATTGCGTCAGCACTGCGTCACTATGACGTCAGCGAGTCAAAGGCGCCAGCCCAGGTCAAACCTGACGGCTAGGACCCACATGTCAGTGAAACAGCTAATTAACATGGTCAAGTTAATACTAACTAACTGTCAGTGGGGCCTGGGCCCGCATGTCAGTGACCTAAACTAACTAAAATTAGTTAGCACTAATCCTAACCTAATTAACAGGCCGGCCCCACCTGTCATAGGCTCAGGGGGGAGTCAACCTGGGCCCACACGGGTCAAACGTGGTCAAATGGGGTCAAACTCGCCGGCGTTTAGCCGCCGGCGAGGCCAGACGCGGCGGGGCGGTGCAGGTTTCATGCTCCGGCAACCAAATCGACAGCGGAGAGCAGCTGCGTGACGCGGGGAGCGAGCCACGCCGTTTGGTGGTAGTAGTGGAGCTCGGGGTGGCCGGGAACGACGCCGGCGACGACCTTGGCAGTCACCGGAGTTCGGGCGAGGTCGTGAGGCTACGGGGCACGGCGAGGCGCGTGGAGCGGTGCTACAGGCTGCTTGGGCTACGACGAACGCGATCGCGTGCTCGGAATCGAGCTTGTGTGGCTGTGGCCATGACGGCGACGTGCAGAGGCGGCGACGCGTCCGGGCGAGCTCGGTGTGGTCGCTGTGGTGCACAAGAAGGCAAACGGGGAGGAGCAGGAGGTAGCAGGGCTCACGGCGCGTCGGGCGAGCGGGTCGGAGGAGTCGGGGACAAGCCGGAGCAAGCGGGGCGGTGAAGTGGATCTCCAGCGACGGGCGGTGAAGATGAGGTCAACGCGGTGGCTTCAGGGAAAACGAGCGCTCGGGGGTCAGTCTGCTCGACGGAGAGGACGGTGGCGGAGCTCGTGGACACGGTGGGGCGGCGCGAGGACGAAGGACGTGAGAACTATGGTGGCATGGCTGCGGCAGCGTCGGCCATGGCTTCGGGGGAGCGAGGGAGAGAGCAGGGGGGAGTGAGGTGTCCAGGGGGTCGAGGGGAGGCCGCAGAGGCGCTTCGAGGCGTCGTGCTGGCGCGGGCGACGGCAGGCAGGCAGGGAGGTGGCGTGGCGAGCTCGGCGGTGTCGCGGTGTCCCTCCTCTTCCTACTGGCAGAGGTAGGTGATGACTGGCACGGGCCAGATGGGCCGGGCCAGCCAGGTAAGTGGCCTCTGGCCTTTCTCTCTCTCTCTTTTCTGAATTGTTTTCCTTTCCTATTTTTCTGTAACTTTAGGACTTTATTAAAAATAGTTAGGCACTTACAAAAATCCTAAAAATAATCATAGGCTCTGTTTAGATTATTACCAACAGCCCACACTTATTTCCAGAATTATTTGAGCATTTAAAATATTTTATAGCATTTAAATGCCCAAATGCAAATACTATATGAGTTAATCCAATGACCTTAAGATGTCCTAGAAAAGTGTGCGCCATTTTTTTCAAAGGTTTTAACCCAAAACAAAAAGGGTGGACTTTTTAGAAGGGCATTTGAGGTTCATTGAAAAAGATTTTAGTAAACCATAGTTGGTTTAAGGGGGGTGCTGGGGGTTCTATCATCCCCATTTCATTTTTCTAGGAAAATTAAACATGATGCTATCACTCTAATGCATGAACTAGCTAGGGTGTGACAACTCACCCCCACTCAAAAGAATCTCATCCTGAGATTTAGGATCTGTTGGGAAGAAGGTGGGGTACTCGAGTCGAAGACGATCCTCCCTTTCCCAAGTGGCTTCCTTTTCGGAATGGTGTGACCATTGAACCTTGAGAAACTTGATATTATGGCGTCGAGTGGTACGCTCGGCTTGATCAAGGATACGAACAGGATATTCCCGATATGAGAGGTTATCTTGTAGATCAAGCGTTTCGTGGTCCACTCCACGGATAGGATCCGCGGAGCAACGCCTGAGTCGAGAAACGTGGAAGACATCGTGAACTCTGGAAAGATGCGAAGGTAGTTCCAATTGGTAGGCAACTTCTCCTCGTTTGGCAAGAATGCGAAAGGGCCCAATGTAACGAGGAGCCAATTTACCTTTGATATCGAAACGATGGGTTCCCTTTAACGGAGTAACCCGGAGGTAAGCCTTCTCGCCGACTTCATAAGTCATGAGCTTATGTTTACGATCATATTGGCTCTTTTGACGAGATTGGGCTGTTTTCAATTTCTCACGAATAACGCGAACCTGCTCTTCTGCTTCCTGAATCATATCCGGGCCAAAGAGTTGTCTTTCCCCGGTTTCTGACTAGTTAAGAGGCGTTCGACATTTTCGTCCATAGAGAACTTCGAAAGGAGCTTTGCCCAAGCTAGCTTGATAACTATTGTTATAAGCAAACTCCTCGAATGGAAGGCATTTCTCCCAACCCATTCCGAATGAGATGACAGAAGCTCGGAGCATATCTTCCAGAATTTGATAGACTCGCTCTACTTGACCACTTGATTGAGGGTGGAAGGCGGTGCTAAAAAAGAGACGAGTTCCCATAGCATTTTGGAAACTTTCCCAAAATCGAGAGATGAAGAGACTCCCACGGTCTGAGTTAATTTCCAATGGGACACCATGAAGAGACACTATTCGGGAGATGTATAAATCAGCTAGCTGGCTAGCGGTGATACTCTCACGAACAGGTAGAAAGTGGGCCACCTTGGAAATACGATCGATTATGACGAAGATGGCATTATTCCCTCTCTTGGTCCTGGGAAACCCAGTAATGAAATCCATACTGATCTTATCCCATTTCCATTCAGGAATAGCCAAAGGTGAAGGGTGCCAGCAGGTCGTTGATGCTCTGCTTTAACACGATGACAGACGTCGCAACTAGCAGTGTATTGAGCAATTTCTCTCTTCATCCTAGTCCACCAAAACCTCTGGCGTAGGTCTTGATACATTTTAGTACTACCAGGATGAATGGTGAGAGGGGACTCATGAGCTTCCTTAAGAATCAACTGGCGTAGATGTTGTTTCTTGGGAACCACCAAGCGGTTCTCGAAGAAGACAACACCTCGCTCATCCATGGAAAAACATTTAGCAACTCCGCTAGCGATGTTTCCTTAATCCGGGATATGCCCTTATCATACCGCTGGGCGGTTATGATATGATCCATAAGGTTAGGGTTCGCCACCAGGGTGGATAGGAATCCTCGAGGAACTATGTGAAGGTTAAGCTTACGAAATTCCTCGTGGAGAAGTGGTTGACTTTGTTGTAACATCAGGTTGTTACAATAAGATTTACGACTTAGCGCATCATCCATGACATTGGCTTTGCCCGGGGTGTAAGTTATTCCTAAGTCATAATTCGAGATCAACTCGACCCAACGTCTTTGCCTGATATTCAAATCTGGTTGGGTGAAGATATATTTCAAACTTTGGTGATCGGTGAAGATCTCGCAACGATTACCGAGAAGGTAATGTCGCCAAGTTTTAAGTGCATGGACTGCAGCTGCAAGCTCTAGATCATGTGTGGGATAATTTTCCTCATGGGGGTGTAATTGCCGTGAAGCATAGGCAATTACCTGACGATCTTGCATGAGTATGCAACCTAGTCCTTGTCACGAGGCGTCGCAATAGATAATAAAGTCCTTGGAGAAATCTGGTGGTACCAGTACGGGAGCAGATGTCAGGCATCTTTTCAGTTCTTGAAAGCTGAACTCGCACTGTGGGGTCCACTCGAACTTTTTATCTTTCTTGAGGAGTTCAGTTAGAGGTTTAGCAACCTTGGAGAAATTCTCGACGAAGCGGCGGCAATAGCTCACTAAGCCAAGGAAGCTCCGAACTTGCTTGACCGTCTCAGGTGGAGTCCAATCAAGGACGGCTTGAACTCGCTCAGGATTGACAGTAATACCCTTACCAGAGATTACATGGCCTAGATAGGTCACTTCTGGCAACCAAAATTCACACTTGGAGAATTTGGCATAAAGGCGATGCTCTCAAAGTTTCGTCAATACCAGCCTTAGATGTTCGGCATGTTCCTCCTCACTCTTGGAGTAGATGAGTATATCATCGAGGTTTACTACGACGAATTTATCCAAATAATCCATGAAGACTGAGTTCATTTAGCGAGAGAAAGTGGCTGGGGCATTGGTTAAACCGAAGGACATGACGGTGTACTCGTATTGGCCATAATGAGTAACAAAGGCCGTTTTGGGAATGTCCCCGTTTCTGATTTTGATTTGATGGTAGCTCAACCTCAAATCCATCTTGGAAAATACTGAGGATCCAGCGAGCTGATCATACAGATCGTTGACCCTGTGAAGCGGATACTTGTTCTTGATAGTGGCCAAGTTGACAGGTCGGTAATCTACAACCATCCGATCCGTTCCATCCTTCTTCTTGACGAAGAGGATGGGGCAAGCCCAAGGAGAGGAACTAGGACGGATGAAACCCTTTCTCAAGGACTCATCGAGTTGGTTCTTAAGCTCGGCTAGTTCTAAGGGTGCCATCTTATAGGGTCTCCTAGAAATTGGGACGGTTCCTAGAACAAGGTCTATCACAAACTCGACATCCCTGTCAGGTGGAACACTTGGCAGTTCTTTTGCAAAGACATCCGGAAAGTCTCGGACTACCGGAATATCTTCAAGGTCTGGAAGGGGGTTGGCATTTAGGGAGTAAAGCTGGCGTTTGGCCACTCGGGTTAAGACATTGACTGTCTTGCCCAATGGGTGAGTAAGCTGAACGGTTCTAGTGGCACAATCAATCTTAGCATAATGAGCTGACATCCAGTCCATACCCAAGATGATGTTTATGTCCGAGGACTTGAGAGCTATTAAAGATGCAAGGAAGAAAAGTCTATCGACAAGAGTTTCGTTCCCATGGCTTACTCTAGAAGTTTGACATTTGGAACCCGGAGTTTGAATTACCATGGAAGTGGGCATGTCACAGAATGTCGTGTTATGCAATCGAGCATAGTTCTTAGATATGAATGAATGAGATGCTCCAGTATCGAAAAGAATAGATGCCGGATGGCAATTAACAAGGAGCGTACCAAGGACGACATTAGGATCCTCATGAGCCTCCTCAGCTGAGACATAGCTGACATGGCCACGTGCACTGGTGGCTGGCTTGGCGTAGAATGTCTTTCCCGCTGGCTTACCATGACCAACGGACTTTCCAGACTGATTGGGATTGTTGTTCTGGGGACACTCTCGACTGTAGTGACCCGGCTCTCCACACTTGAAACATGTCATAACATTGGGGCGTGGAGCAGCATTAGCAGCGGGGCCACCATAGGGCTTAGACGGTGCAAACTGCTGGTTGGGGCGAGGCGCCTCAAAGGATGGCCTCGGAATGAACCTGGGTGGCAGTGCCGTGCTTGGGATCCACACCCGGCGCTTCTGAGATCCAGAGCCGGATGAAGAACCAAAATCACGAGAAGGCTTGCGTGAAGCGTCATAGTCAGACTGACCTATCTCAGCACTGATGGCTTTATTGACCAACTTCTGGAAGGAGGTGCACTCGTGCAGACGAAGATCACGGCGAAGCTCAGGGCTAAGTCCCTTGCGGAATCTTGCCTGCTTCTTAGCATCGGTGGATACCTCTTCAGGAGCATATCGTGCCAGATTCCCAAATTCATGACTATATGCATCCACAGTCAGTCTTCCTTGGGTGAAATTGCAGAACTCTTCCCTCTTGCGATCTATGAGACCTTCCGGGATGTGATGCTCACGGAAAGCCTCACTGAATTCAGCCCAAGTAGTGATTTGGCCGACCGGGCGCATAGCCTCAAAGTTCTCCCACCAAAGGCTAGCAGGGCCTTCGAGGTGATAGGCAGCACAGGTAACCTTATTAGCATCGGCTACATTGGCAGAACGTAGCTTGTGTGTGATGTTGCGGAGCCAGTCATCCGCGTCGAGGGGCTCGACGGAATGATTAAACTTTGGTGGGTACAACTTGATAAAGTCATTGATTGACACCAAGTCATTTCGCTGATGGCATGCAGTGTTCTGCTCAATCCGCTCTAGCAAGCGGTTAGTCTCACACTTATTTCTTTCCCCCTCCAGCATAACTTCGGCCAGAGAAGGCGAGTGAGGCAGATTTTCACCCCTAGCTGCACTGGCTTCCCCCTGCTCCTGGGCAGCAGGGTTGCTGCGGGTGTTGACCATCCTAGGAGAAAACAAGACAACGGTTTAGATAAGGATGGCGCAAACTTAGCAAGGAAGTGCAGAATGTAATGGATAACATGGAATGATAAGATGTTCATTGCACGACATGGTAATATAGAAACTGCCATATATATACCGTTGGTCATACACACCGTACATAGTTTAGTACAAGCCCATGCTAGAGTACAACTACGGTGAAAGACATTACATCTCATCGAAGGCATTCCAAGCTCCTATACATTATTTTTCTACACCTCCGGAGCGTGATACACACAAGTCGTATCCCACGGGTCACGCAGGACTGTGGAGAATACAACTATTACAGTACTAGTGAAGCTACTACTAGCTCAGACGGCTCCATAGTAATCCTCATAAAAGTCACCACCAAAGCCTGGAAGTGGAACATGATCATCTGGGAATAGACGGTCCTGCGGACCATAGGGACTTGGATGTGGCCTTGGTCCCACGGGCGGTGGCAGACAGGGACCACGAGGAGGGGTGATGCCTCCTACATCGCGCCACTCCATACAATCTGGCAATCTAGACCGTACAGTGTACAGGTCCCTCATGTCCATGTATCCTGCCTGCACCGCAGGTGCAAACCGAGTCAAATTGGCCCAATGATCAGAACGAGTGTGGAAAAGCTGCATACGCAAGGCCCTATTTTTGCGGTTCTTATCCTCGAGCATCTCGGCAGTGGTGCGGAGTAGTGACTCCTCATGTGTAGAGTCATAGTACAAAGCCTGATAGTACCCCTGTGCTCCAGGAAGTGAGGCTGGCACGTAACGGAAATCGGTGTTCTGTAGCAAGGCAGTCCTGGCTTGAATGATAGTCATCACACTACACCACAACACTTGATTGGGGGCAGTTAATTGCCGGGAGGAATACATAACCAAGGGTAAAAGAACTGTCGGGGCATTTGTTTCTGCCGATACAAGTACGTGATGGCAGAAAAACTGCCGGGAGAACTTGAAAAATGACGTCACACGCACTGCCGGTAGATTTAGGGCCCATTGTCTGCCGGAACAATTAAACAGCGGCCCATAAGCTGCCGGGGCACCGTCTTCGGCGCGAAACCAAAATTGTATTGGGCCTTAGCAGGGGCTAGCGAGGAAAAAACGCGCGATCGACGAAAATTTTGGGCCGAACATAACAACAGACGCGCCGGCCCTCCATGGCTCCAACAGACCATAGAGCCTCCCCCAGATCTCGACGCCCAATCCACCCGTACCCTCCACCAGATCACCGCCACCGCCCCAACTATCCCAGCGCCGGCGGCCGCCCTCCACCTAGATCACCACTGCCGCCGCCACCCACCACCGCCGCAGCCCTCCGTCGGCCCCAACCACCACTTCAGCCCCTCCGCCGACTCCAACCACCATACTGTTGTCGACCGCCCTTTGTCCCCAACCACGCCGTTGTTGCCCCCAACCACTCCAGAGCGACACCGCCGAGCACCCGATTGACACGGAGCACCACTAGTGTCGCCGAACCGCTTCACCGGCGGCAACCATCTTCCGCGGAATGCCTTCCTCGCCACCACCCTGAGAGCTTCCTCCCTCGAGCAGGCTGCCTCCTCTTCACTGAAGCACCAAGGGGTCCGCCTCCTCTCCCATGAGCATCTCTACCCCAAGTAGCGGAACGTCAACCTCAAGCGGCCACTATAGCGGGAGCCCTCCTCCCACCTCCCTATGAGCATCCCCTTCCGCCCTTCCTTCTCTCTGTATGTTTCCCCTTGAGATAAATCCGAATCAAATGTTTGTTCTAATTTTTGCGCATTTGTAATCCCCTCGATCGGCCAACTCCTAGGATTTAAGGGTTGCGGCTACAGAATATATCTGCATGTTTTTGGACTACACGGTGCGCAATTGTGGCATCCTTTGCTGTTGATGGCTGACCCTGTGCTAGGATGAATATTGATATCGGAATGTTTTAAGGCTACTATCTATCAAATATAAACTGTGGAAGCATGTAGATCAGTTTGGACTTTGGAGCAGAGCTATACAAGCAAATTAGATGGGTATTGTGCGATTGACCAAACAATAGGTAGTTTCAACTGATGAATTGCTGCCTATTCCGGTTCTCATGTGTGTATTTGGACTTTGGAGAACCCTAACAAGAAAGGTTACTTAGTTTAATATCTAATTTAGGTTGATATGATGTTTGGCTTGTGGGGTTTACAATTATTTCCCCTTTCTGTTGAGATGCACGACTCTCTAATGGCAATTTGTCAAATGCCAAAGGCAAAGTTTCAGATGGAAAATATCATTGTACTTTATAGACCCTATAGTGATATGGTTTCGGTTTTGCTTGTGGATCCGTAGAATTGTAGATTTTCTTCTGTAAAAACTGTATAATGTGCAAAATTCTAGTACCTCTATTCTACTATTATCCTGTAGTTTAGTTACATTTTTTGGAATCTACAAGTGCAATAAATTTGCTCTTTAGTAAGACTATTTATTTGTTGCTGATAAAGGACTTTTTGGATGCTCGTTTTTTAGGTTCTGCGTCCAGGTTTGGTAGTAGTGCTGGTGTGTGTGGCTATGTTCCTAAGTAGAAAAAAATGGAAGAAATGGGTCATGAGGCTAGCTCAGTACCTTTCTCTTTTTTCCTATATGTAATTCTTACAAACTGTTCTCTAATTTTCACTGGGTGCTTTCACTGAAATAAACTTTTTAGATTGTTTCTTCTGTGATCAGCGTGCATCTTCTAGTAAGCATGCCTTGTGTATTCAGAACTGAGCTTTTGCATCCTCTATGTATTCTGAAGCTTAGTCTTGTGTTATTGGGCAGTACTTGACATAGACTCGTTGGTTTGCCTGCCATAGAACCATTTATGAGGAGGATATATGTTTCCTTCTCTTGTATTCGTACGCATTGTCTAGTACTTCCTTTTCATGTGTAAAAAATGGTTAACCGGGCATTACACTGTTTAGTATTTTGTACAACAGAATAGGTATTCTCTCAGCTGCTGTTTGCTGTTCTTTGCTTAACTAGATATCAAAGTATAAACGACAAGCTCACGTACAAGATGTCAAAGTAAAATTAAATTAACAAGCTCTTGTTCTTTGATTAATAATATGACAACTTTGCAAATAACAAGCTTCAATACAAAGATGTCAAAGTTTTGATATAAATTGTACTAACTTATAATTGTGGATTCTAATTATAGTGCTATGTTAATTTAAGAAGTATAAACATGCTATGCTTAGCATGCAATTTTGGAAAAAAAACATCCCATGTGTAAAAATTGTTTGACCTTGCATTTTGCTACTTACTGCTACCTCTGTACCATAATATAAGACGTTTTTGCAGTTCAAATTAAATTACAAAAACGTCTTATATTTCTAGTGAACGTACATGTCAGCTGCCATATCATTTGCTTTGGCCTGTATTTAGTGTTTTTATGATTTCTTGTTTTGATGTTACAATTTTGTTAGTTCCAAGATATTGCTGGTTTGTACTTAGAAAATATTCAAAGTTGATTCTGTTGTCTCTGCAGTTCAAAACATTTTGTAGGCTGAAAATTAAACCAAGGCTTTATGCAGACAAACAAGCTGAAATACCAAGGCTTTATGCAGACAAACAAGGTTTAATTTTCTAGGCTAATTCAACTTGTTGTGCGTGATGTAGGAAAGTGAACCAATAAAAATTGTTTATTATTGAACCAAATGTTCTTAGTGTTTCAGTTGATTTGTAAATATGTGGGCTTGCCCACTAATCAGATACCATTTTAGGGGACCTTCATTTCTAACTTGTCCAACAAAAGCATGGAACTAGGAAACTAAACAGCCCCCCATTAGAAGATCCTGAAATATATGCTCCAGCTAGTTCCCCTCTTATTCTGTGTTGTAGATGCAGAGAGCTTAGAAGGAAAAGCAAGCCCAAATACAAGCTAACTTAATTCGCTGGCTAGTACAGTAACTTTGCGCATGTTACCTACTTATAACATCTTTCGGAACATATGCGGCTGCTGTATGTAATATTTTCTGGTCAATTGCAGGTTTCTCAAAGGTGCACAAGTTCACTAAGGTTTGGAAGATCTTTAAGCTGCTGAAGATTTGGAAGACCTACAATTAAGTTGATGGAGTGATAATGTCACGTGTCTTGTTTGTCCCTGCTGCATTTTGGTGGTTGTTAAGCTCATTTTGGTTGTGTGGCACACATCTAGAAGCATATGTACATCTTTTGTGGCACTAGTTTAGTTTGGTTGTGTGGCAAACATATAATATGTACTCCTTTTGTGGCACAACCTTGTTATATATGGTCGTTATGTTTATCGAATGAAGTTTAAGGTTTTCGATGAGGCCTATATCTTACTTTGATTGAAGTGCATGTATGAATGTGGTATGTCCTGATTGCCTAGACATATATAATTAGTGAATATTACATAATATGGATGCCTAGAATATTTCTCTAGTAAAATCAACATGCTGTCATAATATCTGCCGGGTAAACATGTTTGTGTAGGCAGTTTAACTGCCGGTAATTACAGTTTCACATGTTGTGACAATCTGCCGGGAGAAAATAAACTGCCGAGAAATACATGGGCCGGGGCAAAAAAACTACCGGGAGAAGTTTATCTGCTAGGAGAAGTAATCCCCGGCAGCCGTTCTCGTGGCAGTTCTATCTGCCGGGAGAACCACTGTCCCAGCAGTTTGTCTGCTATTTAAAGAGCCTTCTCCCGGCAGTTTCTCTGTCCTTACATTAGTGTTGTGGTGTAGTGTCATTGCATAGGCTGCATCCTGCACAGACATCTCAATAGTGTTCCCAAGTCCATAGGAACAGTGAAGGGGCTCAGTGGCTCTAGGATAAGAGGGACATATCCTGACGGTACAGAGGTACTGTCTCTGGTTGAAGTCTCTGAACTGCTCCTCGACGGTATATTCCGGATACCACCGATAACCTGACTCGACCATCACACGAACCAACATGGCCGTGTGGCCAGGCACATTGAGGCACTGGGTTAGACGAACCACTTGGTTCTGCGAATGGGTGGCCATCTGAAAGCAAAGAATAATGCAAAGGCATTAGAATATTCTAGGGGAAATCGGACAGCATAACGGCTGTAAATGCTCAGAAAAAGATTTGAGACATCCACAACAGTTTGCAATACCACTCAACAACATCATATCAAGGTTCTGATTCAACTGACAACATACTAAAAGTAGTAGAAACTGTATTGTGGCTGGTAACAACAATCCTATAAGCTACTACGGATTAGTACCACGTGAACCTGATAGAAAGAAGAGAGCCTAGTCCTTAACCCATGTAGAAAGAGAAGAGAATGACTTAGATCAGAGGGCATAAGGTAACGGAGTAAAAGAGCCTTATGTTCCCTCCCACAATCAATTCCCCTACAGATAACTAAAGCATTTCTAGACTCGACATCGACCAGTTTCGCTCAACGAACCTACAGGTAGTCCGGCTCTGATGCCAACGCTGTCAGTACCCCGATTCCAAGTCACATCGATCTAGCCGGTAACACCTCATATCACATTGCGGCCTCACGCACGGTATCCCCACGGGTGTCGCCTTACCATGGCCCGGGACCGTTTGCACCTTTTGGCTCACATATATGATAGTGTCGCTAGCATCCATATGACAGAGAAGCCGGGCCGACATGGCTAGTCGTGAACCCAAAGCGGTACAGACCTATGGGGACCAGCATACATGAATCACATCGGGCATGTCGGCCATCAGCGAGTGAATCCGGGCTGTAGCAATGGGCTAACAGGACTCCGGGGAACCCAAGCTGTAGCAGGCTAGGCAGGACTCTGGAAGTCACCGCGTGACATTTCCCCGAAGGGACAAACATAGGAACAAAGTGAAACACATGCCGGCCAGTCAAGTGTCCTGAGCAGTAGTACTGGGCTAGCAGGACTCCGGTGAACCGGGCTGTAGCAGACTACTATGGCTCGAGGAGCACTAGACTACATTTCCCCATAAGAGAGACTGCCAAGGATAAACAACTAGATTGTCAGATCCCACACATACCAAGCATTTCAATCATAGACACAATATGGTCGATATGTGCAAATACAACATGGCATCACAACAAAACTCTACAACTCAAGGACTTTATTTAAAGGCTCCAGAGAGCCATACATAACATGTTCATACAGGTAGGGGTCACATGACCCGACACTCAAGTCATACAAGCATCCAAGCACATGGGGAAGCAAATAGTCTGAGTACAGACACTAGAAAGAAAGAAGGCTTCTCGAAGTATGTCTATCTACATAGGGCCCTCCATGGCCAGGATCACCACCTGGGTGGCAAGTTACTCATCGACGTCGAGGTCTACATAAAACCCATCGGAGGGGGCGGTGTTGTCATCTGAAAACAGTAATTAAGCAAACATGAGTACAAAGGTACACCGCAAGTCTTACAATAGAACCTACTATACATGCTCATTCTCAAGAAGGTGGTGGAGTTATTGCAGCAAGCCAGCTTTGACTCTTGGCTAAGCTATCCTACGAGACACCACTAGTAAAATAGTTTTCGCACACGAGTCCACTAATCACCAACACAATACTCCACCGGGGATCCTCCCTCGTCATCCTACAAGAGGGCCATCCTCGGTACCCACACTTATCTTGAGTCTTTTAGTAGTAACCATTAACTTGTCTATGAACTGTATAGGCAACCAAGTAGTCCTTTACCGTAGACGCGGCTATTCGAATAGATGATGTTAACCCTGCAGGGGTGTACTTCTTCATACACGCTCTCACCAGTTACCGTCGTTTACACGACATGTACTCGGCAACCTTCAAGCGTAAGCCCAACGAGGGTGTCAGCCACGGCCTACCTAAACACTCAAGTCTCTAGTCCAGGTTTATCGCCTATCTAGGTTCCATCTGCAGGGAGTCCGGCCGAGGTTTCCACATACGGCCCTGAACGATGTGAACAGGGTTCCCGAGACACCAAACGGGTGACTCGATACACCGTGCCACGGTGTATCTACCGCATCATAGCCCACCCCTTGGGTCAGCGCTACGCACGGCCGCCAACACATAACCTACAAACACCAGAAACTATTTGCAACTCCTGGATAGAGTACTAGGGTGATTAAGAAGCCAAGAGATTCAATTAAGGATCCCAATGCATTGTAGTAGCTAATTCTTAAAATCACACACACAGATCTCAGTTCTTAGGGACGGCCTCAATGAAACAACCCACCATGTACTCCTACATGGCCTCTCATCGATACCTTTACCAAATCATGTTCAACACATCTCTACATTACCGACATAATCATTTCACTCTAGCCCATTGCCGAGATGAACCATACCTGACACAACTCTAAGCATAGCAGACATAGCAAGGTAGGAAACACCAACATGGCTCAATCAACTCCTACACATGCTAGTGGGTTTCATCTAGTTACTGTGGCAATGATAGGTCATGCAGAGGATAAGGGTTCAACTACCGTAGCACACAGCAGTTTGAAACGTTGTTGTCTTAATGCAGTAAATGAGACCAGAGGCGAGAACATGGGATTGTATCAATATGATCAATGGGGCTGCTTGCCTGATGGAGTGGTAGTAGGGTACTGCCCTTTAGTTGGATACTCGGAGATATCCTCGGAGGCAGAACCTACCATGAAAGACACCACAGAAGATAATCAACACATGGCAATATGCAACAATATGATGCATGCTATGGCATGGCAAAATGAGGTGTCCTGCCTAATGCAATGTTAAACAAGTTGAAATGGGTCCATTTGAATCAAAGGTAGCTTAAGTTCTTATGCATAATAAGTGTATTAGCTTGTTTCACCTAAACAGCAAGGTTAAAGTATTTTGTCATGCATGAAACCATTACAGATGGAAAGATTGAATTTTTCTGATCATTTTTCATATATAATTTGTTTGATTTGGAGCTATGGTTGATTTTCTATGATTTTTAGAAGTTTTGGCTATTTTTTGGAATTTCCTATATAAAAATAATTCCAGAAAATAAATAATTGCGTCAGCACTGCGTCACTATGACGTCAGCGAGTCAAAGGCGCCAGCCCAGGTCAAACCTGACGGCTGGGACCCACATGTTAGTGAAAAAGCTAATTAACATGGTCAAGTTAATACTAACTAACTGTCAGTGGGGCCTGGGCCCGCATGTCAGTGACCTAAACTAACTAAAATTAGTTAGCACTAATCCTAACCTAATTAACAGGCCGGCCCCACCTGTCATAGGCTCAGGGGGGAGTCAACCTGGGCCCACACGGGTCAAACTCGCCGGCGTTTAGCCGCCGGCGAGGCCAGACGCGGCGGGGCGGTGCGGGTTTCGTGCTCCGGCGACCAAATCGACGGCGGAGAGCAGCTGCGTGACGCAGGGAGCGAGCCGCGTCGTTTGGTGGTAGTGGTGGAGCTCGGGTGGCCGAGAATGACGCCGGCGATGACCTTGGCGGTAGCCGGAGTTCGGGCGAGGTCGAACCTGAGGCTATGGGGCACGGCGAGGCGCATGGAGCGGTGCTACGGGCTGCTTGGGCTATGACGAACGCGATGGCGTGCTCGGAATCGAGCCAGCGTGGCTGTGGCCACGACGACGACGTGCAGAGGTGGCGGCGCGTGCGGACGAGCTCGGTGTGGTCGCTGTGGTGCACAAGAAGGCAAACGGGGAGGAGCAGGATGTAGTAAGGCTCACGGCGCGTCGAGCGAGCGGGTCGGAGGAGTCGGGGACAAGCCGGAGCAAGCGGGGTGGTGAAGTGGATCTCCGGCGACGAGCGGTGAAGATGAGGTCGACGCGGTGGCTTCAGGGCAAATGAGCGCTCGGGGCTCAGTCTGCTCGACGGAGAGGACGGTGGCGGAGCTGGTAGACACGGCGGGGCGGCGCAAGGACGACGGTGGACGTGAGAACTACGGTGGCGTGGCTGTGGCAGCGTCGGCCATGGCTTCGGGGGAGTGTGGGAGAGAGCAGGAGGGAGGAGTGAGGTGTCCAGGGGGTCGAGGGGAGGCCGCAGAGGCGCTTCGAGGCGTCGCGCTGGCGCGGGCGACGACAGGCAGGCAGGGAGGTGGCATGGCGAGCTCGGCGGCGTCGCGGTGTCCCTCCTCTGCCTACTGGCAGAGGTAGGAGATGACTGGCACGGGCCAGATGGTCCGGGCCAGCCAGGTAAGTGGCCTCTGGCCTTTCTCTCTCTCTCTCTCTTTTCTGAATTGTTTTCCTTTTCTATTTTTCTGTAACTTTAGGGCTTTATTAAAAATAGTTAGGCACTTACAAAAATCCTGAAAATAATCATAGGCTCTGTTTAGATTATTTCCAACAGCCCACACTTATTTCCAGAATTATTTGAGCATTTAAAATATTTTATAGCATTTAAATGCCGAAATGCAAATACTATATGAGTTAATCCAATGATCTTAAGATGTCCTAGAAAAGTGTGCACCATTTTTGTTAAAGGTTTTAACCCAAACAAAAAGGGTGGACTTTTTAGAATGGCATTTCAGGTTCATTGAAAATGATTTTAGTAAACCCTAGTTGGTTTAAGGGGGGTGCTGGGGGTTCTATCATCCCCATTTCATTTTTCTGGGAAAATTAAACATGATGCTATCACTCTAATGCATGAACTAGCTAGGGTGTGACAAAACTGCTACACCTGGAAGCTATGACCGACATGCTAGGCCGGTCTCACAGCCTTGCTCACCAGCTTGCGCAGCAGTTCCCCCGCAAGGCTAACCTTTCTTGAACTGTCTTGGAAGTGGTCTTGGTTCAGTATTATTTTGTTACGCTGCAATGGTGCCCAGTTTTTGTAATCTGCTTCTTCATTGCGCTTTATGATCACTGGTGGCGAACTTCGATGCCCAGTTTATGTAATATACCTTAAATCCTTTATTGTATAGTGTATGTTTATTCTTAGTTACTATGCCGTAATTTCTTTATTGCATAGAGTAGGTTTGTTCTTAATTCCTACTAGTTACTGCCATCATTCGCTATCTGAAAAAATAAGATGTAGTCGACCGGACCGAAACATTTGACTCTAACGGGCCAGGTTTTTAGCGGGCCACAATTGGGCCGGCCTGCGTATTTCTTGGGCCCGAATGATTAGGGCCTTCACACACTGCGCCAGGCCCAAACTTACACCGGCCTATATTTTAGTTGGACCTTTTGTCGACCCAGTGTTTAGTTTGGCCTAGGTAGCGTTGGGCCATTAACAGGCTGAATATTGTACTTGCCTGTTAAGGCCGAGATGAAACCACGGGCCTTTAGCAGGCCAAAATGCATGTTGGGCCTCAATTTTCACCAGTCGTCGACGGGCCTTCAGCAGGCCGAAATGTAGACCGGGCCGTTTTGGGCCCAGTTAGCTCAGGGGCCGTTACGAGGCCGAAACATATCTCGGGGCTTAGTTGGCCCACTGATATCATGGGCCTTTAAGAGGCCGAAAGCTTAGCACAGGCATCAACGGGCCGAATTACGCGACAGGCCTTTAACAGGCCCAAAGTCACGTTAGGCTTAACGGTTGCCACCTTTAGCACGGGCCGTTAGTGGGCCCGATGTCCCGTCGGACCATATATGGCCCATGGGCAGCACGGGCCGTTCCCAGGCCGAAAGTCACACCGGGCTGAAATGGGCCCATGTCTACATCAGGCCTCTAATAGGCTGAAGGTCACTAGGCTGTAGTTGGGCCCAAATATTCGGCAAACAATTAACGGGCCAGATCTGGCTTCGGGCCGCAAATGGGCCCAAATATTGGGCGAACAATTAACGGGCCAGATCTGGCTTCGGGCCGTAAATGGGCCCAAATATTGGGCGAACAATTAACGGGCCAGATCTGGCTTCGGGCCGTAAATGGGCCTTTATTAAGCAGGCCGTTATTGGGCTGGCCCACTAGTACCTGATTAAGTTCTACATGACTTTGACTGGGCCGGCCTTTGTAACCTATATGGGCCTCTGTTGGGCCCAGCCACGTGTCGACGTATCATAGGCAGGTCTGCTCAAATGGACGGGCGACATCTGGCCCACTGACGAGCTGACAGGTGTTCCCTTCGGCCAATTAGAATTTTACACGTGGAAATTTCCCATTGGTCAGGGTTGTTAACGGGTTATCGGATCCAAAGTCCGACCTGATAGCTTAACGGCGTTCCATTACGGTGGATGCCACATGTCGGTCACCCTTGACGAAAGCACTTCTGTGATGTGCGATTTATCGTCATGGAAGTGGACACTTCCGTGATGACAATTTTGGTAATGTCATGGAACACTTCTACGACAGCACATGTATGACTATCTTGATTCTGTCATAAAATCATCATGGATATACATGCATGACAAAAACGCGGCCTACTGTGACAAACACGTATCATCACGAAAGTGTATTTTTTTGTAGTGAATTGAGGGAGACCACAGTAAGTCGTTCGCAAGTGCCACCTGCAAGCCGAGACAACCACCTTATTTGCATCTAGGAAGTCCATTGAACCAAAGGACGCATAAATGTACTACTACTACTAGTACTACACAATAGCGTCATCCGTCCAGCTTAGTGCGGTGAGGTGGTTTCTCGAAGAAGATGATGGAGAAGCGGAGTCAGCAAAGAGTGAAATGATGGTTGCTTCGTCCGTGATTTGTAATTTCACGCCTCTCTGCTTTGTGATTTGTGATAGAAGGGACAGGGGAGTAGACTCTATGCTCTATACTGTACATGCGTCCAAGCACAGGAGAAATAGGAGAGACGTTGCATTTTTCTATTCCTTCAATCAATCAACCAGGGAGCTTTGGTTCCATCTTTTTGGCTTTGTCAGCACCGTCCACAATGGTTCTCATCGATGCCAAAAGCTATTTTCACATTTGGCTACACATTGTGGATGCCCTTAACCGTACCACTTGGTTTTGCTCCTGTGCGCTATCTATACAAATCTCAATTACTCCCTCCATTCCCTTATACAAGGCCACAAACTAAGATTACAGGTACCAAGAGAAAAATTAATGACTGCTTTGCAAACCAACTTTTCTTTTCATTAACCGGGATCATTAAGACACCACAAGCATGCAACAAATGAATGGGAAGGAAGTAGCTAAATGTCATTATGACTGCATGCATGTAGGTATTAAAAAGTTGCTAGTATGAGAAAAAATCATTAATTTTTTCCTTGGTTACTCTTGGTGGCCTTATATTAATGCAAAATGTATTTTTGATAGTGGCCTTGTATAAGGGAATGGAGGGAGTATATTGATCTAACAAATTATAGAATCAAGATTAGTAAAAAGGAGGTGATTTTGCCGCGCGGATGGCGAGGGAGGTTTCTTATTTTTAGAGGACGTTGGCCTGGCGGTTTGCTAACATGATTGTCCCAGGTCTCAGTGCTTTACCAAGCCAATCTGCATCCCACATGAGGCAGAACAACGACAGCAGCAGCACGTGGTTAACTTGAAGAAGATGAGGGAGAAGCGGATTCAGTAACGAGTGAAATGATGGTTGCGTCGTCCCTCCAACTTATTTTTTAGCACTATTACTTTGTCCCTCCAACTTAACTGTGGGAAAGGTGCAGCTTTGTGATTTGACGCCTCATTGCTCATTACTACGTCGGCGCCATGACTGGGGTACTTCACCCCTGCTGCTCTGCACTGTATTTCGGTATGACACGTGGGCCCGGTAGCTTGATGTCCCACATGTCGGTGAAAGGGACTAGAACATTTATGAAAGCGAGCGCTCCACTCTTATGACGGAGGAGGACACGACACAGCGGCCTAGTGAACTGTTACTTGTACTGTATATAGTACTATAGTTCTATTGTTTCGCACGATCCATTGATACAAACCCGATTAAACAGGAAAGGGCAGGATTTTTCCCGTGCGGTAGATGATACTGGCCATACATTTCAAAGGAAATTTTAATGTATGCAAACTAAATAATTAAGTAACAATATGATATCTAGTATACCTAAAAACACATATGATTTATTGTGTTAGAGTGTAGTAGTAGTGATGTATTGCATAGTTGTTAGATGTAACATGCGAGAACGTGTAGAGATGTAGTTTTGGAGGGCCTACAGAGAGAAAAGCGTAATACGGTCACCGAACTTCAAAATACGCTCGTTACAGTCACTATATACGTTTTGCGGTGATTATACGATCACTTGCTCACCGTTCAACATCGGATTGCACTTTGTTGACCAGCCAAATAGTCTGCGTGGCACCATGTTGAGTAGTTAAATTGACCATGTTCCTTGTGGGTCCCACTTGTCAGTTCACATAGGAAAAAGGTCAGATAAACACAAATTTACGCATGTGCGACAAGACTCCAACCCGTGCGCGGGAATCACCTGGTTGTGTTTGTGTCTGTCAGGGCCTGATGTGTGCGCATGCACATGTAGGTTGAGCACTTGAGCATGAGAGTGTGTGTTGGTCGTGTGGTGTGTGCATGCATGCATGCGTGTGTGCGTGTGAGTGTTGCATGCGTGTGTGGATGCATGTGTACGTGTGAGTGTTGCATGCATGCGTGGGTGCATGTGTTCGTGTGAGTGTTGCGTGCATGCAGTTCGTGTGCATGCCTGCCTGTGTGTATAATCACGACACCAGCTCCTGTGTGTTAAAACAGACGGCTCAACATACCAATAAAAGGCCACCTTGTCCGCTGTGCCCGCGGTCATGACTTAGAACCACCGTCCAATATTTTTTTGCCGTTTGTCTTCATTCTTACTAGCAAGATGCATGTGCATTGCACGTAACATCAAGATGCATTTGTATGGCCAGTTTATCTTGTGAGAGAAAAGGATGAATGAGGGAAGGCCTTATTTGCAAATGTGGAGAGGTGTGTGGGTACCTTTTTGCAAAATTGCCATATTTTCCTTCCTATCCGTCAGATATAAATCGGACGACCTATATTGCAGGATGGCAGGCACACCATCATCACCAACTCTATTTTTATAAGAGTGTAGAGTAGATACAAGCCTGCAGGTGGGCCCAATGGTAGTGATATAACGTGACACAACACTAGAGGTGCCACGTGGAGCGTTTAACTGGTCAACTAGTCCTGTCTTGAGCAAATACAGAGTTGTACGGTGAGCCTGTGACTGTATAATAACCACAAAACATAAATGGTGACCGTAATGAGTGGATTCTGAAGTCTAATGTACGTATCATGCTTTCGCTTCAAATACAATGATCGTCACTATATATATCGTGAGAGAAAGATGAAACAGGCGTGAATGTGCTGGGGACTTACTTTTAGAGGACCTGGAGATAGTTTGTGTGCGTACGTGAAAGGGGTGTAGAGGGGGTGTATGCGATAGTGAGAGAGATGCTCTTCGTTTCTCTTTATTATGACTAACTTTATATATAGTATAAAAATATAAAAATGCACAGTGCGGAATAAATATCATTGTGGGCACCATGCAATGCAAATTACCGTTCATACTCCTCCATATAACTTTGTAATGTTGTATATATGTAGAAATTCTAAAATAATTTTTTGGCCACACTTTATTCAAAAGGAATGTTGTATGCGGAATAAACATGAAGAGAGGGCTTTTTAGATCAATGGGGTACGTGATGTAACATGTGTGAATGTGTAGTTGATGTATTTGGCAGGACCTAGAGAGGTATGTGTGTGTAGCGACCCGACCTCAAATGGTCAAGTCTCTGTGCTTTAGTGTCATCCCTGGATCGGTAATGCTGACACACACAGTACTCGAAGGATTTATAACAGAGTAGCAATCACACACTTATTACATCCAATGTCTCCGAAAGAGAACTTATTACAGTAAATATGGCTTAAGGCCATCTAATACGATAACAACGGAAGGCTTGGAAGATAAAGTGAGTCCATCAACTCCAACGACATAGCTGAGTTGCACGACAACGACCTAGCGAACCTTACTCCTCGTCTGAAAAGTCTGCAACATGATATGTTGCAGCCCGAAAACAGGTCGGCACATGGAATATTCTAGCAATGTAACACAATATAGCAATGAACGGAATAAAGCTATCACTATATGCATATATGGCTGGTGGAGGCTCTATGGTTATAAGGTTTTTGCAAAAAGCCAATTTTTCCCTACAACAAAGGAATAAGTTTTATTTTAACTATCATGGTAGTTGAAACATCATTGAGAAGGTTCCTCCAACTCAATCCCAATTAAAGTAATTCATTAACCCAACAAATTAAATTAGAGTGATGAGATACAATAGGATAATCCAAATACTAGATACTCAAGATGTCCATAACTGGGGACACGGCTAACCATGATTAGATTGTACACTCTGCAGAGGTTTGCGCACTTTTCCCCACAAGACTCGATCTCCTCCGTTGGATTTCTCGCACTACATGATGTTTGAGAAATGGATGACCGAGACACAGTCTTTCGGAAGCATTAACTCTTTACTCCGGGTGGACAGTTACACCTACTTTCCCTCTACATCAGCTAGCCCACCACTGAAAGAGGTCACACAACTTACTCAAACTATGCCAGAGCCCATAATGGCTTGTGGCTGCACATGGAAGTTTCTAGCATGAATAATCTTAAGATCCCTTTGAGCTTGGGTGGCGGACCATAGGAAAATCACACAGGTACTCCGGGATATCCTAGGAGAACACTGGATTCTCCAGGTGCCCAAACAAGCAATCCACCCAGATGTGTATTAAAGTTTCCACCTTAAGTTGAACCATTAATTAACAATCTCACATCTGTCATGGATACACTCAAACCCAATCCACATCTACGAGCATAGCATAGCAATATAAGCATAACATAGAAGTAACTCCCAAGGGTTTGATAACAAAACAAGGCAATAGGTTCTACCTCATCAACTACTTCCCAAACCCATAAGTTAATCACGTCCTAATCATGCAGTGTTTGAGGATTGGAACTAATGCATAAAAACTGGGTATGAAAAGAGTATGATCAATGTGTTACTTGCCTTGCTGATGATCCGCAAAACCTAGGGACTCATAGTAGCACGCTTCGCACTCCGGGAATTCTATCGCAAACAAACAATAGCACACATAAGCAATCAATCATAGATGCACGGGTAAAACTCAAATAAGAAGATCTAACCAGAAAGCTCAACTTAAGAACTCTGGTTTGCAAAAAGAATCAAATCAAACGGAGCAACGAAACTCAAACTACGAAAGAAATAAGATCCGATTACTAAACTGAACTAAAGTCAAATTTTATGGTACCAATATCTTGTTCAAGTTGGTTAAATAGAATGAGGGTTTCGAGACGGAGATCTACGCGCTTGAATCGCCTGATTCCGATAAACGAGCGAAAAAGATAAAATAAAACGAAAATCGGATCAGGAATCGTGATCGAAAATAATCGCAAGAAAACCCGAGAAAAGGAAAACTGACGAACAGGCTAACGAACGAACGTTCACTGTCTGTGACTAACGGGCGAAAATTGTTTGTTAAAAGGAACGTACGGACGAACGTCCGCTATTTAGCTGAACCAAAAAAACCGATCTAATAAAAAAATGAAACTAGGGTGTTTTCAAAAAATCGAACGGTTTAAACAGAAAAACCGGTGGCGGCGGCGGCTACCGGCGGGCGGGGAGGTCCGGCAGGGCGGCGGCGTCCGGCAGGCAGCGAGGCGAGGCGAGGCGGCGGCAACGGTGGGCGGCGGTGTGAGAGGCGGCAACGGCTGCACAAGGCGGCGGTGGATCCAGCGGTGGCGGCGCGAAGGGCGGCGGCGGCACTGTAACGCCCATGATGCGGCTATATCTCCGACGTGTCGAAGCACGACTTAGAGGCAGAACCGCATTGTAAGCAATGTCGCAAGAGGGGTAATCTTTACACATCCCATGTACTGAAAGGAAAGAGATACATAGTTGGCTTACAATCGCCACTTCACACAATACATGAATATAACATTACAACATCCAGATACAATCAAGGTCCGACTATGGAACCAAAATAGAAGAAGACTACCCCAAATACTACACAGATCCCCGATCGTCCCAACTGGCTCCACTACTGATCAACTCAAACGAAACAACACAATGAACGAGATCTTCATCGAGCTCCTCCTTGAGCTCGGTTGCATCACCTGCACGGTATCATCGGCACCTGCAAACTGGTTTTGGAAGTAATCTGTGAGTCACGGGGACTCAGCAATCTCACACCCTCGCGATCAAGACTATTTAAGCTTATGGGCAGGGTAAAAGGTATGAGGTGGAGCTGCGGCAAGCACTAGCATATATGGTGGCTAACTTACGCAAATGAGAGCGAGAAGAGGAGGCAAAGCACGGTCGAGAAACTATGATCAAGAAGTGATCCTAGAACAACCTACGTTCAAGCATAACTCCAACACCGTGTTCACTTCCTGGACACCACCGGAAAGAGATCATCACGGCTACACACGCGGTTGATGCATTTTAATTAAGATAAGTTTCAGGTTTTCTACAACCAGACATTAACAAATTCCCATCTACCCATAACCGCGGGCACGGCTTTCGAAAGTTCAAATCCCTGCAGGGGTGTCCCAACTTAGCCCATCACAAGCTCTCACGGTCAACGAAGGATATTCCTTCTCATAGGAAGACCCGGTCAGACTCGGAATCCCGATTACAAGACATTTCGACAATGGTAAAACAAGACCAGCAAGACCACCCGCTGTGCCGACAAATCCCGATAGGAGCTACACATATCTCGTTCTCAGGACACACAGGAGCCAACGTAACCCAAGTTGCCAAGGGATGGCCCCGCACGGTGCTCTGGGTTGGACCAACACTTAGAGAAGCACTGGCCCGGGGGTTTAAATAAAGATGAACCTTGAGCCGGCCGACCCAAGGGAAAGAAAAAGGCTAGGTGGCAAATGGTAAAACCAATGTTGGGCCGTGCTGGAGGAGTTTTATTCAAGGTGAACTGTCAAGGGGTTCCCATTATAACCCAACCATGTAAGGAACGCAAAATCAAGGAACATAACACCGGTATGACGGAAACTAGGGCGGCAAGAGTGGAACAAAACACCAGGCATAAGGGCGAGCCTTCCACCCTCTACCAAGTATATAGATGCATTAATTAAATAAGAGATATTGTGATATCCCAACAAATATCCATGTTCCAAACATGGAACAAGCTCCAATCTTCACCTGGAACTAACAACGCTAAAAGAGGGGCTGAGCAAAGCGGTAACATAGCCAAACAACGGTTTGCTAGGACAAAGTGGGTTAGAGGTTTGACATGGCAATATGGGAGGCATGATAAGCAAGTGGTAGGTATCGTAGCATAGGCATAGCAATAGAGCGAGCAACTAGCAAGAAAAGATAGAAGTGATTTCGAGGGTATGGTCATCTTGCCTGAGATCCGCAAGGAAGAAGAACGAGTCCATGAAGAAGACAAACGGACGTAGTCGAACGGATCCTCACAAACACGATGATATCGGAACTAACCCAAAGAAGCAACACCGGAAAGAAGCAAACAACATAGTAAACAACCATCACATAAACATGGCATGATGCACAACCAAGTATGATGCATGTCCGGTCTAAATATGCATGGCATGGCAAAGTGCACAAACAACTCTACAAGTTAAGTGGAGCTCAATATGCAACGAGTTTCATATTGACGAAACACCACGTCAATTATTTAGTTCTCTCCCGTTTATGTACTCACCAATACTAAATGTTGTTAAGCATGTCAAGATATGAAACATGAGTAGAAAAACATAGTTAGGCATTTTAAATGAGGCCGGAAACATCAAACAACAATTCCGGTAAATCCTCATGTGCATTTAGCAATTTAATGCATACAACAATTTTAAACATTCTTGATGTTGTTATCATGATGCGGATGACATGTGCAAGTTTATGCAAGTTTTAAAGAAAAGTAGACATGACAATATATGAGGCATTTTTCGCCATGGCGGAAGGAAAAGGGGTGCCACGGCGGCGAAACAGAAATGTTACCATGGCAACATTCCGGTGATCCGGCAACTCAAATGAGATGCTAGTGCAAAGGAACAAGTGTGGGTGCGCGAAATGTGCAAGAGTGACGGGGAGTGATCCCGGATACCGGGTGTCCCACGAGACGACGGTAACAAGGCAAAAGAGGGGCAACGTGCATCGACAATTCGAGCACGGAGCAAGCACGAGCATCTCATACGTCACACATGCATTAGTTCACGGGCGGTCATCTCGGCGGTTATACCTTTCGGAGCGTGCATTATCGGAATGGATCAAGTTCGAAGCGGAGAAGGGGAAGTAGACGTTCTCGGGACTTTCGTAGTGGAAGTAGTCATTCTCTCATGCTCTAGGGTCGACGGTAGAGGTTCTCGTGATCTCGGTGACGGTAGTGGTACATGTTTTTTGGTAGTCGAACATGACGATCCAGAGAGGGTACTTGGCAACAAGCACGTCGTCTGTAGTTGTACACAATCGTTGTTGAACTTGACGGGTTCGAGGTCTCCGGACGTAGTGGTACATATTCGTTTTTCGGAGGGGTACATGGCGTTCTTCGGTCATAGGTACTTGACGTTTTGCTACCCGGGTCTTCGGCGACGGTTGTTGTTCTATGCATCGGGCATCAAGGTACTAGCCGAGGTACTTGCCATTCTTAGCAGTTCCGAAGATGGCGGTAGATGAACATGACGCGTCGTCGTGGTACTTGTTGGTCTCGGTCGAGCCGGCAAAATGTAGTCGAACTTGAGGTGGCCTTGACAATCCCAAAAACGTTCCTGCTCGAGAAGGTCTCTGTCTTGGTCTTCACTAGGCGTGGTACTTGGCGAAAGGGATCTCCGATGGCGGCCTTGCGTCCCTGGATTCGGTGGCCTTGGCAACGACAAAAAACAAGGCAGCGGGGCAGCGAACGGAAGGAGAAGCACGGGCAGGAGGTGAAGCGGTTCGTCCTCCTCGTCCTAGACATGGCGAGGCAGGGGAGGTCTTGGTGCTGGGCTTCAGCAAAGCAGGGCGCTGACGAGGAGGCAAAAATGGAGCTGCGGTGGCCGGCTGGTCTTTGGCGGCGACAACGCACAGGAGAAGGAGGAGGGCAGCAGCAGGCAACGGCGGCCATGGAAGGCTCCCTTGGTGCACCCATGGCGTTGAGCACGGGACCTCCTCTCCCTGGTGCAAAGCGTGCGGCGACGCTAGGAGACGAGAGGGAGAGGGTTGGGGCGCGAGGGAAGGAGGGACCAGCGCAGGATCTGGACCGCAGAGGGAGGAGGGCCACGGATCGGGAGGCGCGGGCGCTCTCCTGGCGCTGGCTATGAGCATGCGGCGGCGCTGGAGGGAGTCGAGGGAGAGGAAAGGGATCGAAAGAGAGATGGCAGCGTTGGGGATCGGGAGGGAGAGGGGAATCGGGCCAGGGGGGTAGCGATGCGGGAGATTTAGGGTTACGTTAGGTTAGGTTAGGTGGGCTTTGGCCTTGGGGCGGCCCGGTACAGAGGGAGGGGCTGCCCTAGAGAGGCCGGCGACTGGACCTGAAACTGGGATTCTCTCTTACTCTCTCTAACTTTATTTCTAAGCATAAAACAAAATTGGAGAAGAAAAGAAAGAGGAGGGGGTTAGGGAAAGAATTAGCGCACGGAGATAATATTCTCGGGCTCGCAAAAATGCGCTGGTTCCAAGAAAAATAGGAGAGGCATGATTGCAAGGATTTAATTCAAATTCATTTGAATTTAATTCAAATGGTTTGAACAAGGGCTAGGAAATAGAGGTGTCCAAAAATGTTCGGATTTTTGGTAGAGCTCCGAAATATGATGAAAGAAATATATGGCCATGTTGGAGATCGAGAATTAAGATAACAAAGGCATTGGGATATTTTGCAAGTGTGTTTGCGGTAAATCCAAACGAATGGAATATTTCTATTTAGCTCCCTAATATTGGGAGGATATGTTATAAAGAGAATCACCATGTGAATTCCCTCGATTTAAATGGACCGAAGATCCGTGCAATTTATTTAGTTGAGTTGCAAAAGATTTATGAGATGATGGCATGATGACATGATGCAATGCACATGATGCAACAAATCAAACAAATCACAAGACGAACCCCGGAAAGCCTGGAAGGCATCTGAAGCTCCATTCTTGGGGCGTCACAACACTCCACCACTACGAGAGGATCTCGTCCCGAGATCTAGGATGGCACTGGAGGGAAAACGGAAGAGAAAGAGAAGAGGTAAAACTAAGTTGCTTCTTTGAGAAACGAGTGAAACCAAAGAACCTTGAAAGGTTAAACCATTTCGAGAAAAGAATACAACGGAGATAAGCGAAGTTGAAAACACTCCGTCAGGAAAGAGGAACAAGGAACATTACTAGAACCTTGTAGGTTGAAAGACATAAGAAAAGGGTTGCAATGGACAAGAACTACATGCAAGCACTCCGGTAGAAACGAGATGTACAAGGAACGATAAGGATCAATTACGACAACACTCTGGTTAAACAAGATAGAGAAGGAATAAAAATGATATAAATTGGATAGCACTCCGACTGTAAATGAAAGGGATTGAACATGATCTTGACAAAACAAGATGAGGGTCGAAGAGAGCAACATCACAAAGCCTCCGAGAGAAAGAATCAAGGATCGATCATTGGAATGAAAGGATGGAGAAGAAAATGACAACTTCTACCACCAAAGAGCTTGGAGAGCACCCTTCCAAGAAGGTTATAAGGGAGTTGTTTGAAAAAAATCAGCAACGAAACGAATAAACTTGTAGTGGGCATATGGAAAACATCTCAAAATTATGTGGTGAAATTCTGCCACTAACGGAAACAATAGATTGGATTGAAATGAACAAGAAGACGAGAAACTTATTTCGCCGGGAGGATAAATGAAGAACTTGGGTCAATTATACACCTTACGATAGCAAAATCCTTAGGGAAAGCTTTAGGTGAAACATAACCCAAGATAACTCCAACGAAGAGGTTGATGGATTTAAAATATCTCATCCTTGACAACATGTGAATCATGAAACATGAACTCAAATTATCAAAAATGACATAATACCACCTCCAATGATACAGTAGAAAGAATTGCACTCCGGATTGCAAGATGAAGAATGCTTGAGCTCCTCTGAAAAGAATCTCAATGAACTCTTCGAAAAGGAATTAAATCTTTGATGAACCATCGTGTAGAACCTCCATGAAGAACTCCGGTAACAAAATGATTGATCAAACGAAAGGAAAGAGAAGTTGAAAACACAAGGTGAATCCTTGTAACGATTTAGATGAATCTCCGTGGTGATATAACTGAAAGAGGTTGGAACTCCAGGAAAAAGAGAAGATGAACAAATGACAATGAGAATTAGTCATTGTGAACAAACTCTGGAAGAAAGGATTAACATATGGATGAAACAAGAATAAGAATTACATTATGCGTATCCTTCACCAATTAAATTGATGTCAAGCAACGGATTTGGCATACAACTTATTCTCGTAGAAAGAATTAAGATAGATATAGCACAAACTTGGGAAATCCTTCAACGAACCACCGGTAGAATTTGAAAGAACGAAAGAATTGATATGATAACCAAGGAAGAGAGATCTTGAACGAACCACCATAAGAATTGAAAACGAACGAAGTAAAGGGGTGAATCACCGGTAAGAATTAGCAAATGAACGGAGATACAAGAGAGAGTTTAGATATAAGAGAACGAATAGAGAATGAACTGATTAGAGAATATACTTGAATGATGCACCGGTTAGATTTGGAGAATGTGAGCTGAAAGCTGAAATGAATAATATTTGAAAAGGTGGCCTTCGGAGGAAAGAAATGGAAAAAACAACTCATGAAATGCTCCGGATGGTTGAAAAGAGTTATTGACAACCGGAATAATTTGAGAGGATAGCATGAAGCTAAAACCACACATCTCTGAGGGAACGGATAAGATTTGGAGGAAAAACTCTTCTTCGGTCTTCAAATGCAGAGAATGATGACGAGAAAAACACCACCATGAATTTTTGAGATACTCCAGAATGATAATTAGAAAGGTTGAACCAACGATGAAAATAATTTGAAAGATCTTGGAGAAAGACATTTGACTGATGATAAATCATTCTTACGTCAAACTTCGAAAAGAAATTTGAGGATAGCTCCGGGAAAATAAGAAGAGTCAGGTAAGATCCTGGGAAAAGACCTGTGGGTTAGGGCCCACTCAAAAGAAACACCATTGAACGATTGCTTGAAAAGAGAGATTGCACCGGTTGAATTAAAAGGCTTGAATGAGATAACACCCTCAAAATAAGTTGAATGGATCTTGAATGACTAGACGGCCTTTTAAGATATCTTGAGCACTCCGGAACAATTGAATAGCGAGAAATGGATGATTAAGAGGTGCACCGGCAAGAGAAGACATTTGAAACAAGGAAAAAGGCATGTGACCAACACAGAAGGCTTGAATTTAATCCACCGGAGAAGAAAAGAATGAAGAATGTCAAACTTGAAGCTCCATTAGAATCTTCATGAGAATCATCGGATAATAACATTGATGGAAAAGGAATGGAGAGGCTTCCCATCAGTAAAAGGATACTTGAATAAGAAATCTAAGTCCTTGAAGAAAACGGTGGGAGGGTGGGGAAAAACAAAGGCAATTTGGGACGGATTAAACGACACCGTTGAGAAGATTTAGAGTAGATCTTGCGAATGTTGACAAGATTGGATCCACTTGAAGAGAAGCACACCGGTTGAAAAGAATTGACATGACAATCTCAATGATGAAGAAGGATTGGTATTCACATAGGAGTGTGAAAACACCACTTAGGAAAGGTATGGAATCCACATTTGACTTTGAAGCCACTCGAATACCACAACTGAAAAACAAAACAAAGGATTGGCTTGCAGAATAAGCTGGAACAAACATATGATAGAGATTTCGTCCGAAGTTTTTGTGGTGGGGCCAACACGGGCTCGATCATACAACACCATCATGTACAAGGCAGTGCACATGACATACGAAGCGTCCCCGAGTCAGCATAGCCAAGGACTCTTTAAGACACAACGAGACCACTGTAAAACCAACCGTGGATAGGCGGACCACTAGACGTCGAACCCCAATCTCATATCATACATCTGTCGGAAAGATATCCTAAAAGCTACTTGAATTCCCACTTATAAACTCCCGAAACTTTCCGGTTATGCAATCAGGTGTTGGGGATACAGGGGAAGCATAATATCTCACCCAAAACTAGCAAATCCTACATCCAGCTGTATCCATCCTTCAACACATAACCAAGAAACCTTCGGAAATCATTTGCCTCAACCTTCGAAAAGCATCCGTTATACGAGTTATGGCAATACTCCCGAACTCCCGCCCCAGTTCTGGGTGGCGTCGAGGTTATCCCACCAACAACTGCATAAAAGAGATTTTCGATGTGTGCGAAACTCAGGTATTCCAGAACTGCAACGATAAAATTGTGACGACAACACCTCGGAGCTCAACTCCCCGGGACACTGCCACAACCCCTAAATGTCAGGAGGCACCAAGAACAATGTTCTCGTCACAAAACCATCGGAACGATTCCAAGATACCCGCATGATCCTAAAAATTTTGGTGAAATTTGAGAAGAGAAGAGTCAAAACTCTACGTCAGGATGCCTCACCAGAGTGACGAAGGGACTGAGGAGTAAAAAGAATCCTACTCTCCGATATATATAATCCTAAATGACTCAAAACATTTTTCTAGACTCAACAACGCCAGCGATTCGATCAAGCAAGGGGCTCCTAAGGTCGGCGAAGGCTCTGATACCAACTTATAACGCCCACGACGCGGATATATCTCCCACGTGTCGAAGCACGACTTAGAGGCATAACCGCATTGTAAGCAATGTCTCAAGAGGGGTAATCTTTACACATCCCATGTACTGAAAGGAAAGAGATACATAATTGGCTTACAATCGCCACTTCACACAATACATGAATATAACATTACAACATCCAGATACAATCAAGGTCCGACTACGGAACCAAACTAGAAGAACACTACCCCAAATACTACACAGACCCCCGATCGTCCCAACTGGGCTCCACTACTGATCAACTGAAACAAAACAACACAATGAATGAGATCTTCATCAAGCTCCTCCTTGAGCTCGGTTGCGTCACCTCCACGATATCATCGGCACCTGCAAACTGGTTTTGGAAGTAATCTGTGAGTCACGGGGACTCAGCAATCTCACACCCTCGCGATGAAGACTATTTAAGCTTATGGGTAGGGCAAAAGGTATGAGGTGGAGCTGCGGCAAGCACTAGCATATATGGTGGCTAACTTACGCAAATGAGAGCGAGAAGAGGAGGCAAAGCACGGTCGAGAAACTATGATCAAGAAGTGATCCTAGAACAACCTACGTTCAAGCATAACTCCAAAACCGTGTTCACTTCCCGGACACCACCAGAAAGAGACCATCACGGCTACACACGCGGTTGATGCATTTTAATTAAGATAAGTTTCAGGTTTTCTACAACCGGACAATAACAAATTCCCATCTGCCCATAACCGCGGGCACGGCTTTCGAAAGTTCAAATCCCGGCAGGGGTGTCCCAAGTTATCCCATCACAAGCTCTCACGGTCAACGAAGGATATTCCTTCTCCCAGGAAGACCCAATCAGACTCGGAATCCCGGTTACAAGACATTTCGACAATGGTAAAACAAGACCAGCAAGACCACCCGCTTTGCCGACAAATCCCGATAGGAGCTGCACATATCTCGTTCTCAGGGCACACCGGATAAGCTAAGCATACGGGAGCCAATGTAACCCAAGTTGCCAAGCGACGGCCCCGCACGGTGCTCTGGGTTGGACCAACACTTAGAGAAGCACTGGCCTGGGGGTTTAAATAAAGATGACCCTTGAGCCGGCCAACCCAAGGGAAAGAAAAAGGCTAGGTGGCAAATGGTAAAACCAATGTTGGGCCTTGCTGGAGGAGTTTTATCCAGGGCGAACTGTCAAGGGGTTCCCATTATAACCCAACCATGTAAGGAAAGCAAAATCAAGGAACATAACACCGGTATGACGGAAACTAGGGCGGCAAGAGTGGAACAAAACACCAGGCATAAGGCCGAGACTTCCACCCTTTACCAAGTATATAGATGCATTAATTAAAAAAGAGATATTGTGATATCCCAACAAATATCCATGTTCCAAACATGGAACAAGCTCCAATCTTCACCCGCAACTAACAACGCTAAAAGAGGGGCTGAGCAAAGCGGTAACATAGCCAAACAACGGTTTGCTAGGACAAGGTGGGTTAGAGGTTTGACATGGCAATATGGGAGGCATGATAAGCAAGTGGTAGGTATCATAGCATAGGCATAGCAATAGAGCGAGCAACTAGCAAGCAAAGATAGAAGTGATTTCGAGGGTATGGTCATCTTGCATGAGATCCCGTAAGGAAGAAGAACGAGTCCATGAAGAAGAAAAACGGACGTAGTCGAACGGATCCTCACAAACGCAACCTTATCGGAACTAACCCGAAGAAGCAACACCGGAAAGAAGCAAACAACATAGTAAACAACCATCACATAAACATGGCATGATGCACAACCAAGTATGATGCATGTCGGTCTAAATATTCATGGCATGGCAAAGTGCACAAACAACTCTACAAGTTAAGTGGAGCTCAATATGCAACGAGTTGCATATTGACGAAACACCACGTCAATTATTTAGTTCTCTCCCGTTTATGTACTCACCAATATTAAATGTTGTTAAGCATGTCAAGAGATGAAACATGAGTAGAAAAACATAGTGAGGCATTTTAAATGAGGCCGAAAACATCAAACAACAATTCCGGTAAAACCTCATGTGCATTTAGCAATTTAATGCATACAACAATTTTAAACATTCTTCATGTTGTTATGATGATGCGGATGACATCTGCAAGTTTATGCAAGTTTTAAGGAAAAGTTGAGATGACAAGATATGAGGCATTTGTCACCATGGCGGAAGGAAAAGGGGTGCCACGGCGGCGAAATGGAAATGTTACTATGGCAACATTCCGGTGATCCGGCAACTAAAATGAGATGCTAGTGCAAAGGAACAAGTGTGGGTGCGCGAAACGTGCAAGAGTGATGGGGAGTTATCCCGGATATCAGGTGTCCCACGAGATGACGGTAACAAGGCAAAAGAGGGGCAACGTGCATCGACAATTGGAGCATGGAGCAAGCACGAACATCTTATACGTCACACATGCATTAGTTCACGGGCGGTCGTCTCGGCGGTTATACCTTTCGGAGCGTGCATTATCAGAATGGATCAAGTTCGAAGCGGAGAAGGGGAAGTAGACGTTCTCGGGACTTTTGTAGTGGAAGTAGTCGTTCTCTCATGCTCTAGGGTCGACAGTAGAGGTTCTCGCGATCTCGGCGACGGTAGTGGTACATGTTTTTCAGTAGTCGAGCATGACGATCCGGAGAGGGTACTTAGCAACAAGCATGTCGTCGGTAGTTGTACACAGTCGTTGTCGGACTTGACGGGTTTGAGGTCTCCGGACGTAGTGTTACATGTTCGTTTTTCGGAGAGGTACATGGCGTTCTTCGCTCATAGGTACTTGACGTTTTGCTACCCGGGTCATCGGCGACGGTCGTTGTTCTATGCATCGGGTATCAAGGTACTAGCCAAGGTACTTGCCGTTCTTAGCGGTTCCGAAGACAGCGGTAGATGAACATGACACGTCGTCGTGGTACTTGTTGGTCTCGGTCGAGGCGGCAAAACGTAGTCGAACTTGAGGTGGCCTTGCCGATCCCAAAAACGTTCCTGCTCGAGAAGGTCTCTGTCTTGGTCTTCACTAGGCGTGGTACTTGGCGAAAGGTATCTCGGAAGGCGGCCTTGCGTCCCTGGATTCAGTGGCCTTGGCAACAACAAAAAAAGGCAGCGGGCAGCGAATGGAAGGAGAAGCACGGGCAGGAGGTGAAGCGGTTCGTCCTCCTCGTCCTAGACATGGCGAGGCAGGGGAGGTCTTGGCACTAGGCTCCAGCAAAGTAGGGCGCTGACGAGGAGGCAAAAATGAAGCTGCGGTGGCCTGCTGGTCTTGGGCGGCGACAACGCACAGGAGAAGGAGGAGGGCAGCAGCGGGCAACGGCGGCCATGGGAGGCACCCTTGGTGCGCCCGTGGCGTCAAGCACGGGAGCTCCTCTCCCTGGTGCGAAGCGTGCGGCAACGCTAGGAGACGAGAGGGAGAGGGTCGGGGCGCGAGGGAAGGAGGGACCGGCGCGGGATCTGGACTATAGAGGGAGGAGGGCCACGGATCGGGAGGCGCGGGCGCTCTCCTGGCGCTGGCTCTGAGCGTGCGGCGGCGCTGGAGGGAGTCGAGGGAGAGGAAAGGGGTCGAGAGAGAGATGGCGGCGCTAGGGATCAGGAGGGAGAGGGGAATCGGGCCAGGGGGGTAGCGATGCGGGAGAGCTAGGGTTAGGTTAGGTTAGGTTAGGTTAGGTGGGCTTTGGCCTTGGGCCGGCCTAGTAGAGAGGAAGGGGCTGCCCTAGAGAGGCCGGCGGCTGGACCTGAGCTGGGCTTCTCTCTTCCTCTCTCTAACTGTATTTCTAAGCATAAAACAAAATTGGAGTAGAAAAGAAAGAGGGAGGGGGTTAGGGAAAGAATTATTGCACGAAGATAATTTCTCGCGCTCGCAAAAATGCGCTGGTTCCAAGAAAAATAGGAGAGGCATGATTGCAAGGATTTAATTCAAAGTCATTTGAATTTAATTCAAATGGTTTGAACAAGGGCTAGGAAATAGAGGTGTCCAAAAATGCTCGGATTTTTGGTAGAGCTCCGAAATATGATGAAAGAAATATATGGCCATGTTGGAGACCGAGAATTAAGATAACAAAGGCATTGGGATATTTTGCAAGTGTGTTTGCGATAAATCCAAATGAATGGAATATTTTTATTTAGGTCCCTAATATTGGGAGGATATGTTATAAAGAGAATCACCATGTGAATTCCCTTGATTTAAATGGACCAAAGATCCATGCAATTTATTTAGTTGAGTTGCAAAAGATTTATGATGACATGATGCAATGCACATGATGCAACGAACCAAACAAATCACACAACGAAACCCGGAAACCCTGGAAGGCATCTGAAGCTCCGGTCTTGGGGTGTCACACGCGCGGCATGGGGCGAAGGCGTGGTTCCCGAGGCGGGGCGGTGGCTAGGGTTTCGGGTGGCTGGCGGCGGCTGGGGGCTTGGGGTCACGGGCTTTAAAGGCCTGCCCGAGGAGTCCTGGCCGGTTACGGCCCGGAGTTGGTTGCGTGTTTTTTTTTAAATAATCTGGCATGCAGGAAAAGAAATACTAAATGGACTCCAAAAATCCTGAAATAAATTTTTCCCGTCCTCCAAAAATATGCCGGACAAGGTGAACATTTATTTGGGCCTATAATGCAATTTCGAGAAACGTGTATTTTTCCTATGCAAATAAAATAGCACTAAAATCCAAATAAAATCAAATATTTGATTTTAATATTTTCCTCCAATGTTTCATTTATTTTGGAGTAGTCATATTGTCTCCTCTCATATATTTTAATATGAAAATATTTTGGAGACAAAAATAATAAAACAAATGATCCTCGTTTCGATATTTGATAAAATTCAAATATGAAAACGGTGAAATCCCCAACTCTCTCCGAGGGTCCTTGAGTTGCTTAGATTTTCGAGGATCGCGAAACAAAATGCAATAAAATATGATATGCATGAATGACCTATGTATAACATTCCAAATTGAAAATTTGGGATGTTACAAACCTACCCCCCTTAAGATGAATCTCGCCCTCAAGATTCGGGTTGGCTAGAAAATAGATGTGGGTGGTCTTTGCAAAGATCATTCTCTCGTTCCCAGGTAGCTTCATCCTCGGTATGGTGGCTCCACTGAAATTTACAAAACTTGATAACTTTACTACGAGTAACTCGGCTGGCAAACTCAAGAATTTTGACCAGTTTCTCTTCATAGGTCAAATAACTGTCCAACTGAATTGCCTCCAGGGGTACTGTATCTCTCAACGGTATATCGGCCATCTCAACATGACACTCCTTCAACTGGGAAACGTGAAACACATCATGAACTCCTGACAGTCCTTCGGGTAACTCCAACTTGTAGGCAACCTCTGCCATGCGTTCCAAAACACGGTATGGTCCCACAAATCTCGGGGCTAACTTTCCCTTAACTCCAAAACGTTTAACACCCCGCAAAGGTGAAACTCACAAATACACTCTGTCTCCGATTTCATAGACTACCTCCTTGCGTTTTGAATCTGCATAACTCTTCTGCCTTGACTAAGCTACCTTCAATCTATCTCGAATCAGTTTAACCTTCTCTTCAAATTCCTTAATCAAATCCGGTCCAAACAACTGGCGGTCTCCAACTTCATCCCACATCAACGGTGTTCAGCATCTTCTCCCATACAAGGCTTCGAACGGTGCCATCTTCAAACTGTCCTGGTAGCTGTTGTTGTATGAGAACTCTGCATAGGGCAAGTTGTCATCCCAACTAGATCCGTAGTCTAGTGCACAAGTTCTCAACATGTCCTCCAAAATCTGATTGACTCTCTCAGTCTGTCCATCTGCCTGTGGATGAAAAGTTGTACTGAACTCCAGTCTGGTGCCCAAGGTCTGGTACAACTGATGCCAAAATTTTGAAGTAAACTGCGTTCCTCTATCTGATACGATGGTCCTCGGAACTCCATGCAGACATATGATCCTGGTCATGTATATCTTGGCCAACTTCGCACTTGCATACGTGGTTTTCACTGGGATAAAGTGAGCCACTTTGGTCAAGCGATCAACTACTACCCATATAGAATCATATCCTGATTTGGTCCTGGGAAATCCGGTGATAAAATCCATGCCAAGCTTATCCCACTTCCATTCAGGTATCGGCATAGGCTGTAGCAATCCTGCTGGCTTCTGATGTTCTGCCTTCACTCTCTAACACACATCACATACGGCTACATACTCGGCAATATCCTTCTTCATACCAGTCCACAAGAAACGCTCCTTCAAATCCAAATACATCTTGGTGTTTCTGGGTTGTCTCGAGTATGGCGAGTCATGAGCCTCCTGTAGAATCAAGTTCCTGATCTCTGCATTATTGGGCACATATATACGGTCCTCAAACAACAAGGTGTCGTGCTCATGCTCACGAAACCCTTTGGCTTTCCCTTCACTCATCTTCTCCTTTATCTCAGCGATCTCTTTGTCATCCTTCTGAGCTTCTCAAATCTTTTCCAATAATGTTGACTGAACCTCCAATGTTTCCACAAAGCCTTTAGGAACTATCTCCAATCGAAGTTCCCGGAGATCCTCGGCTAACTCCTTTGGCATCTCTCCGCTTACAAGGGTGTCAACATAACTCTTACGGCTCAAAGCGTCTGCTACGATATTGGCCTTTCCTGGATGATAATGCAGCTTCATATCATAATCCTTTATGAGCTCCAACCATCTCCTCTACCTGAGGTTAAGCTCCTTCTGTGTGATGATGTACTTCAAACTCTTGTGATCCGTGTATACATCGCAACGATTTCCTATGAGAAAATGTCTCCAGGTCTTGAGGGCATGCACTATGGCTGCTAACTCCAAATCATGCGTGGCATAATTTAACTCATGCGGTTTCAGTTGTCGTGAGGCATACGAAACAACTCTTCTATCTTGCATCAATACTCCTCCAAGTCCTAAGCGTGAAGCATCGCAATACACTTGGAAGTCCTTGCGTATATCCGGCAGAATCAGCACTAGGGCTGAAGTCAAACGTTTCTTCAACTCCTAGAAACTTGCTTCACATTCATCAGTCCAATGGAACTTAGTGTTCTTCTTCAACAATGCCGTCATAGGTTTTGCAATCTTAGAGAAATTCTCAATAAATCTCCGATAATATCCCGCGAGTCCAAGAAAACTGCGGATCTCTCCAACTGAGGTGGGTGCCAACCACTCAATGACTGACTGAACCTTGGTAGGATCCACTGCTATACCCTCTCCTGATATAACATGTCCAAGAAATCCAACTTCCTTCAACAAAAACTCACACTTGCTGAACTTGACATAAAACTGATGTTCCCTGAGCTTCTCCAGAACCATACGTAGATGCTCCTTGTGCTCCTCTTCATTCTTCTAATATACCAAGATATCATCAATGAACACCACAACGAACTTATCCAAGAACTCCATGAACACCTTGTTCATCATACTCATGAAATAGGCAGGGGCGTTAGTCAATCCAAAAGACATGACCGTATACTCATACAGCCCGTACCTTGTGGTGAAAGCTGTCTTAGGTATATCCTTCTCTCGAATCTTCAGCTGGTGATATCCTGATCGCAGATCGATCTTCGAAAACACTTTAGCTCCTGTCAACTGGTCAAATGAATCATTAATCATCGGCAGTGGCTACTTGTTCTTGATCGTCACTTCATTCAACACACGATAATCAACAACCATTCTCAGAGATTTATCCTTCTTCTCAAGCAATAGCACTGGTGCTCCCCATGGTGATGAACTTGGTCGGATGTAACCTTTATCCAACAACTCCTTAAGCTGCTTCTTGATCTCTTCTAGATCATTTGCGGGCATCTGGTAGGGTCTCTTTGATATTGGCCCGGTGCTTGGCAATAGCTCTATCAAAAACTCGATGTCTCAATCTGGCGGCATGCTTGGTAACTCCTCTGGAAAAACATCTGGGTAATCCTTCACTATAGGCACTTCCTCCTGAACAACTCCCATGAGGGTATTTACTTGGCTCCTCCTAGGCGCATGCCTTGATACATACTTGATCCTTTTTCCCTCCGGGGTGGTGAGCAAAATCGACTTACTCGCGCAATTGATTTTTCCTCCATACATCAATAGCCAATCCATTCCTAGTATCACATCCAATCCTTGTGACTCCAAAATTAACAGTTCTGAGGGGAAAACATGGCTTCCAATGGTCAATGGCATCTGAATACATCCTTGGCTTGCAATATACTCCGCTCCCGGCGAACTTACTAACATGGGTGTCCTTAGTACTTTAGTGGGTAGTTTATACTTATCCACGAATCCCCTTGATATGTATGAACGCGATGCACCAGTATCAAAAAGAACGATTGCAGTAAATGACTTAACCAAAAACTTACCGATAACGGCATCAGGCTGCTCCTCAACCTCCTCCACGTTCACGTGGTTCACTTGTCCCCTATTGGAAGGGTTGGGCTTCTTCCCAGTGCTTCCATTGCCATTCCCATTAGTCGCTTCAGGGCACTCAGTGGAGTAGTGTCCAGTCTTCCCGCACTTGAAACAAGTAATGTGACTTAGGTCCTTCTTGGCGGGTGTGGCTGGGTTAGAGCGGTTCTGATTACTACCTGCTCCTTTCCCGTTTCCATTCTTGGGGCCACTGTGGTTGTGAGAACTCCCTCCATTGTGGGTGTGACCTCCATGGTTATGGACAAGTCCTCCTGAGTTCGGGGTTAAACGAGGCTTTTGCTGAGCTCCTAAGTTGTACCTTCGTTGTCCATACTTCCTTTTGCGGCTCTCAATCTGCTACTGCTTCCCTTCAATCAAAAGAGCCTTGTCTACCAACTCCTGGTAGTTGTTGAATGTTGCCACCATCAACTGCATGCCCATCTCATCATTCAGCCCTTCCATAAACTTCTCCTGCTTTGCGGCATCTGTGGCCACATCATCAGGGGCATAACAAGATAGCTTACTAAATTCATCCACGTACTGTCCCACAGTACGGTTCCCTTGGCGTAAGTTGTGAAACTCATGCTTCTTCATGCTCATAGCTCCTTCTGAGACGTGGGCTGTGCGGAATGCTTGCTGAAACTGATCCCAAGTAACATTGGCTATGGGATAAGTGGCTGTGTAATTCTCTCACCATGAGGCTGCTGGTCCATCCAATTGGTGCACGGCAAAATGCACCTTCTCAGCATCTGTACATCCTGCAGTGGTTAACTCCCTTCCAATCCCTGCGGAGCCAATCATCTGCAACTATTGGCTCGGTGCTGCTGGAAAACACCGGTGGCTGCAACCTCAGAAAACGAGCTAAGTTGTCAACTGGGGTGGTGGTGGTGGGTTGCTGTTGTTGTTGTTGTTGTTGTTGTTGTTGCCTTGGTTCTGAACTAACAGCTGCATCAAGGTATTCTACTGCTGGATCAACTAAGTGAGCTCTGGTGGAAAGGTAAATCCGGGGTCACGTCTCGGAGGCATCTGAGGGTTTAGAGTGAAGAGAAATAGAATAGAATGAGGTCTAGTGAGAAAACACTAGCCATATGCACATGAGACAAACACAACCATATCACTCAATCATTCAAGAAAGGGCATACAATCGGTCTAGAATTATCGTTACAAAAGTGCTTGGACTATACTATATACATGGTGGAATACTACTACTAATATGGTGGTCGACTAGAAAAATTGATCGGTAGAAGACTCCATAATATCCTCTCCAGCTTCATCAATACAGTCATCATCACTATCGTCGGGGTCCGAGTCGGTGTCGTCGATGATGATGTAGTTCTCCGGGCAAGTGGAATCGTCATCTTCCCCTCCTGGCGCGGCGTCTCCCATGAATACTCCAGCTTCCTTGTCAGATCGTCATTCTTCTCCACTAGTACGACGATTTCCTCCTCATAATCTTCACGAATAGACTTGAGTTCTTCCTCCAGCTCCATGATCCTTGTCATTGCCTTCTTCTGATATATCATGCCTGAGCACATCTGGTTCTCCTGGTGACGAATGTGCTGGTTTAACTCCTGGATGAAAGCTGTGACCGATCTATCCTTCCTAGTGCTGATCATCTCCCATTGCTCATCTCGACGCCCACAAATCTGGTAGATAGTATCCTTAAGATCCTTGTGGTAAACTTCTCCAATGCGTCCCATGGTGATGTGGGCTGCCATACTCCTTCCTAGACTCCAGGTTGGTGCATCAAAAGAAAACTCTATGGGCTCTGTGACTGGCGTGAATGTCCTTCCTGGAACTTGAACTTGAATCATCCAGCGCTCCTCTTCTAGTAAAGTGGCATTGTAAGTCCCGGTGAAGCTTGGTATTCCAATGTTCAGGTACTTAGTGACTTCCTTCAAGTGTCATCCAAAGGGTGCTTCTTCATCCGGCTGTGCAAACTTGTTCCTTGCGTCCCCCATCCCAAAGAGTAGACAATGGAGAGGAGTCAGAAATGAGAAGAGAGTAGTGATCTAGGACTTTATCTTAGTGGTCGTGTCCTACACTCAGCGTGTGCTCTGATACCATCTTATAGCGACCCGACCTCAAACGGTCAAGTCTCTGTGCTTCCGTGTCATCCATGGATCGGTAATGCTGACACACACAGTACTCAAAGGATTTATAACAGAGTAGCAATCACACACTTATTACATCGAATGTCTCCAAAAGAGAACTTATTACAGTAAACATGGCTTAAGGCCATCTAATACGATAATAGCGGAAGGCTTGGAAGATAAAGTGAGTCCATCAACTCCAACGACATAGCTGAGCTGCACGGCAATGACCTAGCGAACCTTACTCGTCGTCTGAAAAGTCTGCAACATGATATGCTGCAGCCCGAAAACGGGTCAGCACATGGAATATGCTGGCAATGTAACACAGTATAGCAATGAATGGAATAAAGCTATCACTATATGCATATATGGCTGGTGGAGGCTCTATGGTTATAAGGTTTTTGCGAAAAGCCATTTTTTCCCTAGACCAAAGGAATAAGTTTTATTTTAACTATCATGGTAGTTTAAACATCAATGAGAAGGTTCCTCCAACTCAATCCCAATTAAAGTAATTCATTAACCCAACAAATTAAATTAGAGTGATGAGATACAATAGGATAATCCAAATACTAGATACTCAATATGTCCATAACCGGGGACACGGCTAACCATGATTAGATTGTACACTCTGCAGAGGTTTGCGCACTTTTCCCCACAAGACTCGACCTCCTCCGTTGGATTTCTCGCACTACATGATGTTTGAGAAACGGATGACTGAGACACAGTCTTTCGGAAGCATTAACTCTTTACTCTGGGTGGACAGTTACACCTACTTTCCCTCTACATCAGCTAGCCCACCACTAAAAGAGGTCACACAACTTACACAAACTATGCCAGAGCCCATAATGGCTTGTGTATGCACACATACGTTTCTAGCATGAATAATCTTAAGATCTCTTTGAGCCTGGGTGGCGGACCGTAGGAAAATCACACAGGTACTCCGGGATATCCTAGGACAACACTGGATTCTCCAAGTGCCCAAACAAGCAATCCACCCAGATGTGTATTAAAGTTGCCACCTTAAGTTGAACCATTAATTAACAATCTCACATCTGTCATGGATACACTCAAACCCAATCCACGTCTACGAGCATAGCATAGCAATATAAGCATAACGTAGAAGTAACTCCCAAGGGTATGATAACAAAACAAGGCAATAGGTTCTACCTCATCAACTACTTCCCAAACCCCATAGTTAATCACATCCTAATCATGAAGTGTTTGAGGATTGGAACTAATGCATGAAAACTAGGTATGAAAAGAGTATGATCAATGTGTTACTTGCCTTGCTAACGATCCACAAAACCTAGGGACTCGTAGTAGCACGCTTCACACTCCGGGAATTCTATCACAAACAAACAATAGCATACATAAGCAATCAATCATAGATGCATGGGTAAAACTCAAATAAGAAGATCTAACTAGAAAGTTCAACTGAAGAACTCCGGTTTGCAAAAAGAATCAAATCAAACAGAGCAACAAAACTCAAACTACGAAAGAAACAAGATCTGATTACTAAACTGAAGCAAAGTCAAATTTTATGGTACCAAAATCTTGCTCAAGTTGGTTAAACAGAAAGAGGGTTTCGAGACGGAGATCTAGGCGCTTGAATCGCCTGATTCCGATAAATGAGCGAAAAGATAAACTAAAACGAAAATCAGATCAGGAATCGCGATCGAAAATAATTGCGAGAAAACCCGAGAAAAAGAAAAACTGATGAACAGGCTAACGAACGAATGTTTGCTATCTGTGACTAACGGGTGAAAACCGTTCGTTAAAATGAACGTATGGACGAACATCCGCTATTTAGCCGAATCAAAAAAACCGATCTAATAAAAAAACGAAACTAGGTTTTTTTAAAAACCGAACGGTTTTAATAGGAAAAATGGCGGCGGCGGCGTCCGGCGGGTGGCGATGCGAGGCGAGGCGAGGCGACGGCAGACGGCGGCGCGAGAGGCGGTGGCGACTGCGTGAGACGGTGGCGGTTGCGCAAGGTGGCGGCGGATCTGGCGGCGGCGGCGCGAAGGGCGGCGGTGGCGCAACGTGGGGCGAAGGCGGCGGCATGGTTCTCGAGGTGGGGCGGCGGCTAGGGTTTCGGGTGGCTGGCGGCTACTGGGGGCTCGGGGTCTCGGGCTTTAAAGGCCGGCCCGAGGAGTCCTGGCCGGTTACGGCCCGGAGTCGGTTGCGCGTTTTTTTAAATAGTCCGATGTGCAGAAAAAGAAAGAAAATAAATACTAAACGGACTCGATAAATCCCGCAATAAATTTTCCTCGTCCTCTAAAAATATGCCGGACAAGGTGAACATTTATTTGGGCCTATAATGCAATTTTGAAAAACGCGCATTTTTCCTATGCAAATAAAATAGCAATAAAATCCGAATAAAATCAAATATTTGACTTTAATATTTTTCCTCCAATATTTCATTTATTTTGGAGAAGTCATATTATCTCCTCTCATATATTTTAATATGAAAATATTTTGGAGAGAAAAATAATAAATTAAATGATCCTCGTTTCGATATTTCATAAAATTCAAATATGAAAATGGTGAAAGCCCCAACTTTCTCCGAGCGTCCTTGAGTTGCTTAGAATTTCGAGGATCACGAAACGAAATGCAATAAAATATGATATGCATGAATGACCTATGTATAACGTTCCAAATTGAAAATTTGGGATGTTATAGTGTGTATTACGTATTCGAGAGAGGCATGGATAGAGGGGCCGGCGGGAGAAGGGGGGTGTGGGAGAGATAGCACGAGAAATGTGAGAGGTCTAGAGAGAGACGAATATGATGTCACGACGAGAGATTCCCTTGAGTGTGTATATGCTAGGGGGAGGGGCTAGAGACACGAGGAGATTATTTTTGTGTGTGGTGTTGATGACCCACAAGTATAGGGGATCAATTGTAGCTCTTTTCGATAAGTAAGAGTGTCGAATCCAACGAGGAGCAGAAGGAAATGACAAGTAGTTTTCAGTAAGATAATGTCTGCAAGTGCTGAAATAGTAAGTAGCAAGTAGTTTGATAGCAAGACAATTTGTAACGAGCAAGTAACGATAATAGTAACAAGTATGCAGCAAGGTAGCCCAATCCTTTTGAGGCAAAGGACAGGCCAAAACGGTCTCTTATAATAAGCAAAGCGTTCTTGAGGGTACACGGGAATTTCATCTAGTCACTTTCATCATGTTAGTTTGATTTGTGTTCGCTACTTTGATAATTTGATATGTGGGTGAACCGGTGCTTTGGTGCGGTTCTTACTTGAACAAACCTCCTACTTATGATTAACCCTCCCGCAAGCATCTGCAACTACGAGAAAAGTATTAAGAATAAATTCTAACCATAGTATTAAACTCTAGGATCCAATCGGTCCCTTATGGAATAGTGCATAAACTGGGGTTTAAGTTTCTGTGAGTTTAATTCTACTCCATAATGCATTCCCTTAGGCCCAAATATGGTGAAGTGTCATGTAGTCGATGTTCACATGACACCACTAAGGGAATCACAACATACATACTACCAAAATATAGAACACATATTGAGGGAGTCCTGGATTAGGGGGTGTCCGGATGGCCGGACTATACCTTCAGCCGGACTCCTGGACTATGAAGATACAAGATTGAAGACTTCGTCCCGTGTCCGGAAGGGACTTTCCTTGGCGTGGAAGACAAGCTTGGCGATACGGATATGTAGATCTCCTACCATTGTAACCGACTTTGTGTAACCCTAACCCTCTCCAGTGTCTATACAAACTGGAGGGTTTCAGTCCGTAGGACAACGTACACATCAACAATCATACCATAGGCTAGCTTCTAGGGTTTAGCCTCTCCGATCTCGTGGTAGATCTACTCTTGTACTACCCATATCATCAATATTAATCAAGAAGGACGTAGGGTTTAACCTCCATCGAGAGGGCCCGAACCTGGGTAAAACTTCGTGTCCCTTGTCTCCTGTTACCATCCGGCCTAGACGCATAGTTCGGGACCCCCTACCCGAGATCCGCCGGTTTTGACACCAACATTGGTGCTTTCATTGAGAGTTCCTCTGTGCCGTCGCCGTCAGGCTTGATGGCTCCTACGATCATCAATGGCGATGCAGTCCAGGGTGAGACCTTCCTCCCCGGACAGATCTTCGTCTTCGGCGGCTTCGCACTACGGGCCAATTCACTTGGCCATCTGGAGCAGATCGAAAGCTATGCCCCTAGCCGTCAGGTCAGATTTGGAAGTTTAAACTACACGGCTGACATCCGCGGGGACTTGATCTTCGATGGATTCAAGCCACTGTCGAGCGCGCTGCACTGTCACGACGAGCATGGTCTAGCTCTGCCGCCGAACAGTGCCCTGGAGGCCGCACCCGCATCGGCTTCGACCCTTAATTCGGAGCCAACTGCGCCGATCGAGGATGGGTGGTTGGACACCGCCTCGGGGGCTGCGATCCCAACGGCGATTGAGCCAAGCACTAGCCCCGTACTCCGCGAGACTCATGACTCCAAGGAGCCGGACTCCTCTCTGGACTCCGAACCCTCCGCGCCCCTGCCGATCGAATCCGATTGGGCGCCGATTATGGAGTTTACTGTCGCGGACATCTTTTAGCACTCGCCTTTTGGCGATATTCTGAAGACACTGAAGTCTCTCTTTTTATCAGGAGAGCCCTGGCCGGACTACGGTCAGCAAGGTTGGGATTCGGACGATGAAGAAATTCAAAGCCCACCCACCACCCACTTTGTAGCCACTATCGACGACTTAACCGACATGCTCGACTTCGACTCCGACGACATCGACGGTATGGACGCCGATGAAGGAGACGATGAAGATCCCGTGCCTATCAGGCCCTGGAAAGCCACCTCGTCATATGACATATACATGGTGGACACCCCAAAAGAAGGAGATGGCGATGGAACAGCGGAGGATGACCCCTCCAAGAAACTGCCTAAGCGCCGGCGTCAGCGGCGCAGCTCAAAATCCCGCCAAAACAAATACGGTGATTCCAGCACGTGAGATAATAATACTCCGGAAAGTGCCGAAGAAAACCCCCTCTAGCAAGATTTAGCACAGGAGGATGGAGCAACCAGCCCTCATGAGAGAGCGGCAGACAGAGAGGTCGAGGACGATAATTATATGCCTCCCTCCGAAGACGAGGCAAGCCTCGACGACGACGAATTCGTCGTGCCAGAGGATCCCGTCGAGCAAGAGCGTTTTCAACGCAGGCTTATGGCCACGGCAAGAAGCCTCAAGAAAAAACAGCAACATCTTAGAGCTGATCAAGATTTGCTAGTCGACAGATGGACTGAAGTCCTTGCGGCCGAAGAGCATAAAATCGAACGCTCCTCCAAGAGCTACCCAAAGCGCAGGTTGCTACCCCGATTAGAGGAGGAAGCACTTGATGCGGCCGACCGGCCACCTCATGGCCGCGATAGAGAGGCCTCTCGGACCTCCACTCAAGCCGCACCCCGTACCAAGGCACGGGAATATGCGCCGGACTTACGAGATATGTTGGAGGACAAGGCAAGGCAAACAAGATCGATCTACGGATCACGAGGGCGCCCCACGGCTCGAGACGATAACTGTCACGTTGGCCACAAATTTGGCAGGGCCGAACACAGTAGACAAAGCTCATTGGAGCTACGTCATGATATAGCCAGTACAGAGGCGCCGCACACCCACTATGCTTCACAGACGAAATAATGGATCATCAAATCCCCGAGGGTTTCAAACCCGTAAACATCGAATCATATGATGGCACAACAGATCCTGCTGTATGGATCGAGGATTATCTCCTTCATATCCACATGGCCTGCGGTGATGATTTCCACGCCATCAAATACCTCCCACTCAAGCTTAAAGGACCAGCTCTGCATTGGCTTAACAGCTTGCCAACAGGATCAATCAGTTGTTGGGAGGACCTGGAAGCCGCATTCCTCGACAATTTCCAGGGCACTTATGTGCGACCCCCAGACGCCGACGACCTAAGTCATGTAATTCAGCAGCCAGAGGAATCGGCCAGGCAATTCTGGTCACGGTTCCTAACAAAGAAAAATCAAATAGTCGACTGTCCAGACACTGAGGCCCTAGCAGCCTTCAAGCACAATATCCATGACGAGTGGCTGGCCCGGCACCTTGGACAGGAAAAGCCGAAATCTATGGCAGCACTCACGACACTCATGACCCGCTTTTGCACGGGAGAAGACAGCTGGCTTGCTTGTAGCAACAATATGACCAAGAAGCCTGGTAATTCGGACACTAGGGACAGTAGTGGCAGGTCGCGTCGCAACAAGCAGAAGCGCCGCATTAATGGTGACAATGCTGAGGATACGACAGTTAATGTCGGATTCAGAGGCTCTAAATCCGGTCAGCGGAAAAAGGCATTCAAAAGGAATCCTAGGGGCCCGTCTAGTTTGGAACGAATACTCGACCGCTTGTGCCAGATACATGGCACCCCCGAAAAGCCGGCCAATCACACCACCAAGGATTGTTGGGTGTTCAAGCAGGCATGCAAGTTAAACGCCGAAAATGGACACAAGGGGCTGCATAGCGATGACGACGAGGAGCCCCGGCCGCCGAACAACAATGGACAGAAGGGTTTTCCCCCACAAGTGCAGACGGTGAACATGATATACGCAACCCACGTCCCCAAAAGGGACCGGAAGCGCGCGTTAAGGGACGTATACGCGGTAGAGCCAGTCGCCCCAAAGTTCAACCCGTGGTCCTCCTGCCCGATCACCTTTGATCGAAGGGACCATCCCACTAGCATCCGTCATGGCGGATTCGCCGCATTGGTTCTAGACCCAATTATTGACGGATTTCATCTCACTAGAGTCCTTATGGACGGCGGCAGCAGCCTGAACCTGCTTTACCAGGATACAGTGCGGAAAATGGGCATAGATCCCTCGAGGATTAAGCCCACCAAAACGACCTTTAAAGGCATAATACCAGGTGTAGAGGCCAACTGTACAGGGTCAGTCACACTTGAAGTGGTCTTTGGATCTCCGGATAATTTGCGGAGCGAGGAGTTAATCTTCGACATAGTCCCGTTCCGCAGTGGTTATCACGCACTACTCGGGCGAACCGCATTCACCAAGTTCAATGCGGTACCGCACTACGCATACCTTAAGCTCAAGATGCCAGGCCCTCGAGGAGTAATCACGGTCAATGGAAAGACCGAACGCTCCCTCCGAACAGAGGAGCACACGGCGGCCCTTGCAGCGGAAGTACAAAGCAGCCTCTCTAGGCAGTTCTCCAGTCCGGCCACTAAACAGCCGGACACCATCAAGCGCGCCCGGAGTAACCTACAACAAGACCGCCTGGCACGATTCGAGCAGGCATAGCAATGCGGCCCCAACCCCAACCCTCGCAAAAAGGCGACGCCAGTACTTCGCGTACAAAACTACGCTCTAGAGATACCATGGGTACAGGGGGAGGGTCACCATCACGGCACGCCCGAAACACGGCTTAAACCGTACCAGGGGCTGCCGATTTTTTAATTTTCTCTTACTTTCAGGACTCCATCCTTCGGAAGGCCTGTTCGGCAGTTCAATTGCCGCACAAACGATGCAAGAACCAGGGAAGCAGACAAGCCACACCGCATTACGGAACTCCCAGGTGGTCTCTATCACGAGCAGTATACCTGTTCCGCCTACTATTCCTCAGCTTGCCCCAGGAACGGACATGTTAACTAGTCCAACCTTTCACTTATCGCATTATTTGTATCATTCTGCTTTGATCGCAGCCCTTTTTAATAAACAATGCATAGATTTCGTCTATTTTTGCATTACCTTTTTTCTTTATATATGTTCCTTAACGACATGTTGCACCCGTACATGTTGGTACGGCCAAAATACACCAGGGGCTTTAGTACCCCTCAATATGGTGTGAGAAGTCCGAACACTTTAACAAGTGCGGCACCCCGAACTTATAGCATTATATGCATCGGCTCCGAATCATGTCTTGGGACAATAGTTGGTTTGCCCGGCTCCTATGTTTTGGTGCCTTACGTTCCGCTATATCGGCTAAGGTAGCACTAGGAGAACCACTGCGATTGTGCCCCAGTTGAGCTGGGTCGAGCACCTCAGTGGAGACAGCTAAAACTGACTGTCATGATGAAGCGAGAGCTGGTCGCTGTTCGAGAGGTTTTTCAAGTCCCTAACGACTTATGCCGCTTAGAGCGAGGAGCCGGCTCTGTCCGGCCAAGGCGTGGATAGCGCCCCGAACTCGGTCTTCCGAATACCAGGGGCTTCGTCGAAATTTAAAATTATAGAATTCTATGGCTAAGTGAGAGTGTTCACGCGTTATAGTCTGATTTCCTTGTTTGTTGGGCTGAGCGCCTCCCTCGAAGGACCCAAACATGGGAAAAAGAGCGCTCAGGTTTATCCCCGAACACCCCAGCACTAGCGGCACGGGGGAAGAAGCCGACGACTTGCCATCTCTCAGAATTGATAAACAGCCGCACAGAAGGTAATATTTTAAATTCCAATAGCATTGCTTAGCGCATACGAACAAGTTTTCAGCGCACAGGACAAAACGAGCAAGTTTCACTCAAAATTACATCCCTAGAACACTCATCTGCCACAAGGCAGGCACCCTTCAGAACATCCTTATAATAATTCTCGGGCTTGCGATGCTCTTTCCATGGCGGTGGCCCATCCTTCACAAGCTTCTCAGCATCCAGCTTGCCCCAGTGCACCTTAGCACGGGAAAGGGCCCTACGGGCACCTTCAATGCAGACGGAGCGCTTGATGACTTCGAGCCTTGGACAGGCCGCCACCAGCCGCCGCACCAGCCCGAAATAGCTCCCAGGCAGAGCCTCTCCAGGCCACAGCCGAACTATGAGGCCCTTCATGGCCCGTTCAGCCGCCTTGTGGAGCTCGACCAGTTGCTTCAACTGGTCGCTCAGGGGCACGGGGTGTCCGGCCTCAGCATACTGAGACCAGAACACCTTCTCTGTCGAGCTGCCCTCCTCGGCTCGATAGAATGCGGCGGCATCGGACACACTCCGGGGAAGATCTGCGAACGCTCCTGGAGAGCTCCGGATTCGGGTAAGTAACAAGTAACTCACGTTTATGTGTTTGCTTTGCATAAAGAATGCCTTACCCGCCGCTATCTTCTTCTCCTCATCCAACTCCTGGAGGGTCTTCTAGGATTCGGCCTTGGCAGATTTGGCATTTTCAATAGCCACCGCGAGCTCGGACGCTCGCGTCTTTGAGTCAAGCTCCAAACTCTCATGTTTTTCCATGAGAGCCTGGAGCTCTTGCTGTACCTTGCCAACCTCGGCCTCATACTTCTCTCGCTCGATGCGCTCCATGGCCGCCTTCTTCTCGGCCTCGACCAGCGCTTGCTTAAGAGTCACCACCTCAGACGTGGCCCCTACAATAGCCACGATAATCCTGTCATTTTTTGCAAATGCACCTTTTTATATATGTTTAAACAAGGTATTTCTTACCTTCATTGTCCTTGAGCTGCTTCTTGGCACGACCGAGCTCTTGCTCGGACCGCTCGAGATTTTGCTTTAGCGTATCCACTTCCGCAGTCAGTGCGGCGGACGCAAGCAGAGAAGCCTGCATACGCATATTGACTCCTTTTTTTAGACTCCTGCGAATTTTATTTGATCCTCTATTTGGCTTTTCTTCCCGAATGCCAAATAGAGCATCAGGGGCTACTGTCTATGCGGTAATATTATTTACACATTATTTACTTACCTTAAAGCCTGTTCAAAGGCTAGTACAAGCTTCAGTAAATCCGCTCTTGCCGGACTGAACCTTCTTGACCACCGCACTCATAATGGTGCGGTGCTCCTCGTCGATGGAGGCGCCTTGGAGCGCCTCCAACAGATTGTCCGGCACCTCCGGTTGGACGGGGGTCACCGGCACGGTGGGCTTGCTCCTCTTGGAAGGAGGTCCCCCGCTGGACTCTAGAACCTTTGAAGGTTCCGGAGCGGTGTCCGGCCTAGAGCCGGACTTGGATCCCTGGGGGGTTTCATCCCCTTTGCTCCTGGAGTCCGGGAGGTCACCTTGCGGCGCCTCCAGGACCACCTCCTCCCAGCTTGGAACTTGTTGGGACAACACTTCAGTGTCGTCTGTAGGGCGGGGGGAGGAAGCCGTCGGAAGCGAGTTCACATCCGACGAGTCCAGTGAGCCGCTCGACGACGCGTCGAGCCGGTCTTTGGGTGGGCTACATAAACATATTCGACATAAGGGAAAGTTGTGCAATAAACGAATGCTATGAATTGTATCCGGATACTTACGATTTTGCCAGGGGCTTGGCCCTGGGCGGCCACTCCTCTCCGCCGTCGTCGGCGTCGGTGGAGTAGTCCGGAGGAAGGGTTTTCCCCTTCTTGGACCCTCCGGCCTCCCTAGAGAGGGAGGCCTTCCTTTTCTTCTCTCCTCCCACCGGAGGGGGAGAGTTTTCTTCTTCTTCCTCCTCATCTTCACGGGAGGAATGCGCCTTGGAACCATCGGATGATGGATCCGACACCTCCTGGCGCCGGGCACTCTTTCGAGTCCCCGTGGCCTTTTTCGCGGCCTTCTTCTCCGGCACCACATAGGGTGTCGGAACCAGCAGCTTCGCTAAGCGAGTGTCCGCTGGGCCTTCGGGCAAAGGAGCCGGAGAGTTGATCTGCCAATCCTGTCAAAGGTAAGGGAGTTTAGATCCCGCATGGAGTCAAACTATGAAAAACTGATACCATGTAAAGGGAAAAAACAGCTTACCGCATGAGCGTGATGCTGCGTACTGAATCTGCGATCCTCGGTAGCGGATGCGGGTGCCTCGGTGCCCTTGATAAGCACCTTCCAGGCATCTTCGTACGTCGTGTCAAAGAGCCTGCTCAGAATTTGGTGTCGCGCCGGGTTGAACTCCCACAGGTTGAAAGCCCGCTGTTAACACGGGAGGATCAGGCGGATGAGCATAACCTGGACTACGTTGACAAGTTTGAGCTTCTTGTCTTTGAATGCATGTTTAGAGTCCGGTTAGCTCTCCTTTTTTACCCCACGACATGCCCGTCTCCTTCCAGTAGGTGAGCCGCGTAGGGGGTCCGGATCAGAACACGGGGGCCGCGACCCATTCGGGGTCGCGCGGCTCGGTGATGTAAAACCACCCCGATTGCCACCCCTTCAGGGTCTCCACAAAGGAGCCCTCGAGCCATAGGACGTTGGCCATCTTGCCCACCATGGCGCCTCCGCACTCCGCCTGGTTGCCTCGCACCACCTTCTGCTTGACATTGAAAGTCTTGAGCCATAGGCCGAAATGGGGGCGGATGCGGAGGAAAGCCTCGCACATGACGATAAACGCCGAGATGTTGAGGACAAAGTTCGGGGCCAGATCGTGGAAATCCAGGCCATAGTAGAACATGAGCCCCCGGACAAATGGGTGAAGAGGGAAGCCCAGTCCGCGGAGGAAATGGGGGAGGAACACCACCCTCTCATGGGGCCTAGGGGTGGGGATGAGCTGCCCCTTTTCGGGAAGCCGGTACGCAATGTCGTTAGACAAGTATCCGGACTTCCTTAGTTTTTTGATGTGTCCCTCCGTGACGGAGGAGACCATCCACTTGCCTCCCGCTCCGGACATGGCCGGAGAAGGTTGAGGTGGGGAGTGCGGACTTGGGCGCTGGAGCTCGAGTGCACGAGAATGGATAAGCAAGGGAGGAAGAAGGCGTAGGTGAAAAGGTGGATCCTTATCCCCTTATATGGGTGGACGCAACTACGTGTCCCCACCAGCCTGGTAAAACTCGCTTATCTCGAAGCGCCGTAATCAATGGCGCAGTTGGGTTACCCATGCCCGTATTGATGAGAATCCCAGAATAAGGGGACACGATCTTTGCTTTAACAAGACGTGCCAAGGAAACCGCCTCGCATGACGCGCTGAGGTGGGATAATGAAACGACTCGGATAAAGGCTTGGCCGTGGTGTGTCACACTACGGAATACGTCAGCAGATTAGATTTGTGTAAATATTATTCTCTCTATGGCAATATGTGGAAACTTATTTTGCAGAGCCGGACACTATCTTTGTGTTCAAAATCTTCTATGAAGTACTTGGAGGAGGAACCCGCCTTGCAATGCCGAAGACAATCTGCGCGCCGGACTCATCGTCATTGAAGCCTGGTTTAGGGGCTACTGAGGGAGTCCTGGATTAGGGGGTGTCTAGACGGCCGGACTATACCTTCAGCCGGACTCCTGGACTATGAAGATACAAGATTGAAGACTTCGCCCCATGTCCGGAAGGGACTTTCCTTGGCGTGGAAGGCAAGATTGGCGATACGGATATGTAGATCTCCTACCATTGTAACCGACTTTGTGTAACCCTAACCCTCTCCGGTGTCTATAGAATTTTAGTCCGTAGGACAACATACACATCAACAATCATACCATAGGCTAGCTTCTCGGGTTTAGCCTCTCCGATCTCGTGGTAGATCTACTCTTGTACTACCCATATCATCAATATTAATCAAGCATGACGTAGGGTTTTAACTCCATCGAGAGGGCCCGAACCTGGGTAAAACTTCATGTCCCTTGTCTCCTGTTACCATCCGGCCTAGACGCATAGTTCGGGACCCCCTACCCGAGATCCGCCGGTTTTGACACCGACACATATCAAATTCACATGATTACTTGCAACATGATTACTATCGTGACCTCAAGAACAAAAGTAACTACTCACAAATAATAATCATGCTCAAGATCAGAGGGGTATTAAATAGCATATTGGATCTGAACATATAATCTTCCACCAAATAAACCATATAGTAATCAACTACAAGATGTAATCAACACTACTAGTCACCCCCTAGCAACAATCTATAGCTCCGGTAACAAGATTGCATACAAGAGATGAACTAGGGTTTGAGAGGAGATGGTGCTGGTGAAGATGTTGATGGAGATTGCCCTCCTCAAGATGGGAGAGTTGTTGGTGATGATGATGACGACGATTTCCCCCTCCGGGAGGGAAGTTCCCCCGGCAGAATCGCTCCGCCGGAGGGCAAAAGTGCTCCTGCCCAAGTTCCGCCTCGAGGTGACGGCACTTCATCCCAAAAGTCCTCTCCTTATTTTTTTCTAGGGAAAAATGAATTATATACTAGAATATGGGCACCAGAGGTGGGCCGAGGAGGCCACAACCCACCAGGGCGTGCCAGGGGGGCCTGGCGCACCAGGTGGGTTGTGCCCACCTGGTGGCCCCCTCTGGTGTTTATTGGCTCCAGTATTTCTTAAATAATCCATAAAATCTCCGTAAAGTTTCAGCTCATTTGGAGTTGTGCAGAATAGGTGGCCTGACGTAGCTTTTCCAGTCCAGATTCCCAGCTACCGGAAGTCTCCCTCTTGGTGTGTTCCTTGCAAATTATGAGAGAAAATGCATTAGAATTACTCCAAAAAGCATTATTATGGATAAAAACATTATAAATAACAGTAAGAAAACATGATGCAAAATCCACGTATCAACTCCCCCAAGCTTAGACCTTGCTTGTGCTCAAGCAAATACCAAAATTGAAAAAAATGTCCACATGCTTTGAGAGAGAGGTGTCGATAAAAACAAAATACGGACATAGAAGCATCATGTTGATTATTATAACAGCAACGAAATTAAACATACACTGCTGTAGGATGGTCCAAACGCGACACTACGATCAGAGACCCTTTGACGAAACTGTGTGCGATGCTATAATCGCTAACGATGGTATAAAAGAACCATCAAAAAAGGTGCAAAACATTTGTGATGGCGGAGCTATCAAACACGGTTAAGATTTTAGTTGCATGTGCGATGCAAGGCATACAGTTCATCTCAATGAACTATTTGCGATGAGGCATAACAAAAGAAACGAGTAGCCTAATGAAGGCGTGTGCGATATAGAGAATACAGTTCACTCGGATGAACTGTTTGTGATTAGGCAACACAAAAGAAACGGTCAGCCATCAAGGTGTGTGTGATACGCGGCAAACATGTCCGTAATCAGAAATGTGTGCGAAGACCAATAATAACACAAATGATTTCTGCTAATAAGCCGTGTGATTTGCTGTGTCTACAATAGAATAACATGTATATATATACAACTGAAATAAACATCCAATTCCATAAGTGACTATACAGATCATTCGCACACACCTCAATAAACAATTGCGTGCATTCTAAAGTAGGAAAATGATCGTCTAGTCATCTATTTCTTGTGACACTCCCGCCACTGCTATGTGGCTCGATCCCTCGTCTGGGTCATGAAGAATACAGTTCCTCATGTCAACGATCCGCCTGCACATCTTGTAGCTTGTGTACGTGTCCATGGCCGCGTACTTGACATGTTGTTCGTTCAGTCTCTTATGCCACACACTGTGCCAGGCGTTCATGTCCTTATTGATCTCATTCTTCATCTTCATGTAGTAGGGGTCGATGATGGCCGAGGCGAGGTCAACCAGGGAGTTCAGTTTGTTTTTGTCGCTGCCCCAGACCTTGTAGTGGCTTTGGATGTTGACAAGATTCGGGCATTTCAAGTCCGAAACCTTAAGCGCTTTTAGATCGTTGGTGGTATCCACCGTAGCGAAACTGTAGTCGGAGCTGTTGATAAACCTGGAGAAACGCTCGCAAGGCCTAGTGGCGAGGTGGTAGTGGTAGACGAGGACGTCATGTCACACGCACAACCGGGCGACGACAACCTTCTGATCGTGCCCGGCATGACCGATGGTGTACTCGAGGTCGAGGCCGACCACTCGGTACTTGTCCTCGGCAAGGAACTGCTCCATAGTTTGGATGGATTTCTCCACCGAGACCGGATCGTTCGTGTACACCACCAAGAGGGCCTTCCCCCTCACGTGGGTGTCCACTATGTGATGCATGGTGAACTACCCGCCGTTGTTGCCGTCGGCCGCTGGGAGCGTCATTGGAGCTACGGGGAGCTCCATTGGAACCGCTGGATGTCCTCTCCGCATGTGTCCTCGTGGGTGTGCTTATTGTGTCGTGTGAGATGAGAGATGAAGGTAAATGGACGCAGGAGTAAAAGGGGGCCGGGCGGCATGGATTCTCTGCGCGTCCGCATGGCAGTTTTTGCAGCGGGTAACTGCATCGTCGCACCGCACCCGGCGCAACCGCTTACACGCATACGTGCATGATCGTGGACCAGCCCCAAACACTGACAACGTGCATGGAGGGACGAGGGCAGAGCACCCGGAGGGACGCGAGAGTAGAGCGGGCGGGGCGGGGCGGGACGCGAGTAGAGCACGCCGCGACGGCCTGAACCGCAAGCAACCACACGCATAGAGCAGTTGAATAGGCAGGAAATGGGCGCCTACAAAGCCGATCGACAGTTGCGTCGCTGCGTAGAGAGCGGCCGTGTGCTACCACCTTCGTCTAGTCTATAGTCTCCTTTATATTCCGTTCCATACTTTGCCCTCAAATTTAACCAACAAAATCTTAATGCATGTTTAAAAATTATATAATTGGAAACTATGTTCAAATACAACTCCAACTATATAATCTTTGGCGGCGTGCATTCGTATTTTATTAGTTAAATCATACTTATAAACCAGGATGGTGGTATAGTAGGTAATTAAATCACAATTTTTTTATTAACCGTATGTGTATGTGGCCTTTTGTCCTCCTCTCGCACGTCTTGTCACCCCCCTGCCAGAGACGGCTTACAATGCAAGCTTGCGCAGCGCGCAGGGACGTTCTTTTGGCCAAACGGTGGAGCCAATGAATCGTCGGCGAGCCCGTTCCCGCACAACCTCTCAGGTTCCCGCTCAAGCTTCCCGCCCAACTCGGTGAAATCCCCCAAAATCCCAATGCTTACCTGCCTGCTATAAAAACCCTCACGGTCGGCGAGTCCTACGTCGCATTTTTCCCTCCCTCCCTGTAGCTTATCTCGTCTGCTTCTCCCACAATCGCCAATGGCACCGGTCCGTCATCGTCGCTCAGCCACTCCGCCATCATCAGAGGACAGCTCCAGCTGGGAGGCTCCACCGCGGCGGCGGTGCAGTCCCCGGCGTAGTGTAGTGCATGTGGCGTCCTTGTTGGGTGTGCGTGGAACATCCACGACATGCTCCGCCGCCGGTGCCCATCGGCAGATGCTGCCGGCCACCGTTGCCGCCACACCACCGTCGGAAGCTAGGGCCATCGCGTGCTCCTCCACCGCGGCCCGAAGGCAGGAGGTGGCTATCGTGGCCTCCACCCCACTGCCGACCACTATGTCCATCACCTGCTCTGCCACTGTGGCCTGAAAGCGGGAGGTGGTGGTCATGGACGCCACCCCGTCGTCGGCCGCCGTGGCCGCCAGCCCACCGTCGACCGCCGGGGTCATTGTAACAGCCTTGATTTTGGCCCTTTTCTTTTTCTTTTTTATTTATTGGTTTTTGCTCTGTTTTTCTTTTTGGAGTGGTTTTGTGGCCTTGTCACCTGGGAAATCATCTTCATTTCCTCTCCCAAGTGGCTCATCATTATTTGAAGCATCCCCATGACAGAAGTATTAAGGTTTTCAGGACCAAAGCTTAGATCCATTGGATACCACCACAGGTGTGGAGAATCAACGTCAGTAAAAATAAATTGGTATATGATCAAAGACCTGTCAGGATTTGGGGAAAGGTGAATCAAACCACCCCATAGAAAGGGAAACTTGGATACCACCACAGGTGTGGAGAATCAACGTCAGTAAAAATAAATTGGTATATGATCAAAGACCTGTCAGGATTTGGGGAAAGGTGAATCAAACCACCCCATAGAAAGGGAAGATAATTGTATGAAATTCTTGGGGGAACAATAAATAAAGGAAAAAGGATACCCGAGTTGGAAACGGTGTCCTAAAGTCATACTTGTTCCCTGATAAAATAAATCTCGAGGACGAGATTTCTTTAAGGGGGCAAGAGTTGTAACAGCCTGGATTTTGGTCCTTTCCTTTTTCTTTTTGATTTATTGGTTTTTGCTCTGTTTTTCTGTTTGGAGTGGTTCTGTGGCCTTGTCACCTGGGAAATCATCTTCATTTCCTCTCCCAAGTGGCTCATCATTCTCAAAACCTTGCCAAGATCATGTCACTCCACTTCTTGACCAAACCCTAATTTCTTTTTCTCAGGAATATTCCTTTTTCTATTAAAGGAATAACCTTATCTGCCCTAGGTTGTGAAGCAACCTATATTTATGTCCATACAAACATTCCAAATAATTCTCAGAATTCCTTTGGGTCCAATGTTGCTAAAATATGCCCAAACTTTCCTGTCCTAGCACAAGAATAATTCCCCAATAATTATTCTTCACTTCTGTCCAGAGTGGCACTTTGTGAAGCAAGTGCTATTTATCTTTGCCCATTTGACTCCAAACGTTTTGGGCATCTTCTCCTGTCCAAATAATTGCACTGTGCAAAAATTCAACTTTATTTTCCTAGCCAAACTTCCTCAATGATTTTTCAAAGTTCCTGTCTGAGGGAAGCCTTTATGAACGAAGTGCTAGCTAGGTTTATCCAAACGAGTTGAAATTTTGCATGCCTATTCTTGTGCTCATATTATCCCACTCCTCAAAAATTCAGCTCCATCTCTTGATCTATGTGAGCACATGACCAAATTTTCGATTCTGTTAATATTTTCAGGTTGTGAAGCAAGTATAATTTATATTGTTTCAAAAATCTTGATAAATTACCAGATTGTTCTACTACCCAAATAACTTCTCTCCACCAAATTTGGCACCATTTCATCAAGCCAATATTTCTCTAGAATTATTGCAAGTTTCTAGTCAGTGAGGATAACTGTGAAGGAAGTACCATTTTGGTCAATCCATTTAGTATGAAATTTTTACAGCTTCTTACTATGACCAAATAACTACGCCTTGCCAAATTTCAGCCTAAATGGGATCACCATTTGAGTGCATCATCTTAATCTAGTTTCTGACCAGATCATGTGGTTGTTAAGCAACTACATTAAATCTTTATCCCAATCTTCTCAAAGTTACCAGGATGAAAGTCCTTCTCACCCTAAACCTCGCAGACAAACTCTATGGCTCCAAACAATTTCCTGTTGATCAGCAGTTCTCGGTCAAGTTTACTGCAGTAAACTTCAGGCGGTAATTACCATTAAACCATAGCAGTTTTCACTGAGCTACCACCACAGTTGCAACCTCTCCTGGATGAACTATCAGCTAGACAACGTTTTGGGTGCTGCAGAGCATTGAATGCCCCGGTTCACATGGTGACCACGACGATGGCATCACTGTGCGCGCGCTCTGTGCGAAGTGGCCGCGTCCAGGGCGCCGTTTCTGCTTCGTCCGCTCCCCTCTCGTCGTCTTCACGCCCGTGAGCGTGTCCCTTGGCTTAACCTCATCGTCACCGTTCCCCTGGACCCCTCTCCCCCCGTCCGTTTCCTCACCGACGCTCGCCGACGCTCGCCCACGGGTGCACTGTGCTCCGTTTGGCTCCGTGCTCGTTTCGGCCTCTTCCTCTGCTCTCCGGCGTCGCCTACCCCTCCGTGGCTCTGAATCAATAGTTCTCCGTGTTCCCGCGCCCTCCCGTGCTCGCTGGCCATCGCCAGAGCCTCGGCCGGACGTGCCCGGTGGCACCTGAGCCCATCCCTCTCGCCCGCCTATTTATAGGCCTTCCCCAAGCCGTTCGAGCACACCAGCAGCCTCGCCTCACTCCTCTAGCCCCTCCAAGCCCCTCGCCCGAGCCCCGGAGCTCCTCCCCATCTCTGTTGGCCGCCACGGTCGCCGGAGCACCTCAGCTAAATTAGGCCGAAGCCGAGCCTCTTTCTTCCATCGACCACCACCAGAGACCTCCCCTCTACCCACCAAGCCTCCCCTCCCCTCGAGTAGTTGTGGCCGTCGTAGCTGTGGCCGTCGTCCCCAAGATCGGCCGCCGCATCCCCTGCTTGCTGTTGCTGCGCGGCGCCGCCGTTCTGTCCCTCCCTGGCGCCTGATTTCCCTCTACATGCACGTGGTGGGCCAAGCCTCGCTCGCTGGCGTCATCCCCATGGCCGGAGATGGCCGGAGCCGGTCAGGCCAGACGCCGGCCGAGCTAGCCCCGCCTCTCCTCTCTTCTCTGTCGGGCGCGAGGAAGAAGCCGGGCGAGAAGAGAGAGAGAAAGAGATGGATAAGGTGGGCCCCACTCGTCAGCTACACAGCGCCACGGGCCCCACTGCCATGCTGGATTAGTGGAACCGTACTTCCCAGAACTATGTTTTCGCCTTCAGAAAGCGTATTCTTCTCCTGCTCCAGCCGTAGGTGCGCTTTCCTAGTTTGAAAACATATTCTCTCCTTAGGCGCTTTCTGTTTTTTCACTCAAGGGCCTGTTTGTGATGATTTTATTCCAGAAAGGTCCCTGACAGAAAACACTTCATATATTTTTGCTCCTAACTCCAAATGAGGTGATTCCAAAGCCCACTTCTTCGTTTCTTCGAACCCGTTCTGTTGGTATCATTTTCACCATGTGACAACATTCTGAAAATGGCCATTTTTCCCTTGCACTAAACCAGCCCCTCCGGTAGAGAACATTTTCCGGTGATTCTTTCCGTGAGCCTCTCGCACTTCTTCTCGGTGATTTCTTCCGCCCCAGGCAAGCCAAACCCTCCATTAGCATGATTGCAATGCAGTAACATGGTTTAAGTTATTTGAAATTGTTTAAAATATTGCATTAGCTATGTATGATGTGATCATGGCATTTCTCGGAGTACTGTTTTGATCCTGCCATGATATTGCTTGGAGTTCTAGTACTTATATTTTGATGATTATTTGGATATCATGTGCCTTTGGATTCTTAGTGGCTAGTATGATTATGGTCATGATGGTATCCATTATTATCTTGGAGCATTACTTTGTATATCATGTGCCTTTGGATTCTTAGTGGCTAGTATGATTATTGTCATGATGGTATCCATTATTATCTTGGAGCATTACTTTGGATATCATGTGCCTTTGTATTCTTAGTGGCTAGTATGATTATTGTCATGGTGGTATCTGTTATTATCTTAGAGCATTACTTTGGATATCATGTTGCCTTTGGATTATTAGTGGCTAGTGTTATTTTCATCATGATGCTAGATGATATTATGTTTGGAGTATGATATTGGAGATGATGCTTGCATGTGGATCATAGTTGGATAGTTAGTTCTGGATATTTGAGTAGTAGTCTTATCATTCTTGGATTCATCATGATAGTAGTGTTATACTGTCCTTAGAGTATTTTGATATGGAGATATTTAGTTTTTGGATTATTTGTTGGATATTGCTATGACTTGGATTATAGGTAGATAGATGATATCGGAGCAGCAGTCATTACTATTATATTTTGGGGATAAATTCCATCATTAAGTTAGTCAGGTGCCACCAAACCGGGCTTTTTCCAGTGCAACCGCATTTTCCTTTATGGGAAGGCCCTAATGCGGTCTATTGTCATGCCTCTTGCTGGTGCCTCCAACGAGGGAAGGTTATGCACGTGCGGTACCCTGGCCTGGTAAGCAGACATAACCTTGTGTGCCCGTAGTTGTTGTTAGGCGCCTTTTTTTGTCCCCGTTTGGGACGTTTACGCTTTGTCCATGACGGTGGTCGTTGTGTCTTAGGTAGACATGGGGCCACCCATGACCTGCCCAAAGGGGATTTGGTCGGAGTGGCCGGGAGAGTGTCATGGTAGTAGATCGGTTTTGTCGGAATGCCATTGGTCCACCCGAATGGGAGTGCGAGGCCATGGATTCCGTGGTGTGGGTAAAGTGCGCTACCTCTGCAGAGTGTGTGTCTTTAATCTATCGATAGCCGCGTCCTCGGTCATGGGCATGGGTTCATACTAGGTCACACCATTCGATCAACACTCACATGACGGAATGACTTATAGGTGAGTTATATGTTGATATGTTGAGCAATACAGATGTGGAGGATGTTGATGATGACGTTGGAGACCATGTGTTGGTCATGGTAGTGATCGCCAGAAGGTTCACCATTTGAGACCAAGTGTTGGTCTTGGTAGTGATCACCGGAAAGATCACCGTTTGAGACCAAGTGTTGCTCATGGTTGTGATCACCGGAATGATCACCATTTGGTTTTGATCACGAGGTCATAGAGATGGTATATTGCTTGGCCGGTTAGCCAAGAGTGATATGGTTATGGAGATCCGAGATGGAGATTTACTAGTATTGTATCAGTTTCATACCATGCTTAGCAGTTGTTTCATCATAATAGTTGTTAATTTAATTAACTTGTTAAATGCTATGTTATTGTCTTGCCTTGATGTTTATGGTTATTGTGAGCTTGCAAGTAAATTCAATGTACTGACCTGGCGTGTCATGCTAGATTGCAAGTGATGCCATGATTTCTTGATTGCTTGTCGATGGTTGCCATGCGTGCGAGCTAGATCGTGTCCCAGCTAGAGGCCCTGCGGAGTGGAGTTCACCACCTTCGTCGTTGTTCCGCTGCTAGAAGCATTCCGCTGCTAGCATAGAGCAAGTGTAGTATCGCAGGCGTGATGTCGCCGTGCTGATGTGCTTCTTTGTAACATCAGACTCTTGTATTATTATTCTTGTAATAAGAGCTGATTTGTTCTATGTCAAGCAGTGTCGTATTCCAGATACTTCTCCTCGATCTCTGGGCTGGAATACGGGGCGTTCCGGTTTCTCTGAGCCGAGGTGCCACAGGCTTGGTATTAGAGCAGGTCTGGCTGTAGGATGCCCGAGTCAGTGCGAGCGGTAGAAATCGTTAGTTTATAGTTTGGGTTGTTTATTGCATTTGGTTGCTAAATTTGTTTGTGCACAGCATGCATATAGCCTTAGTATTTGTGGCTAACGGTTTATCTGGTGAGTATAACTGGTATCATCTCGGATCCACTCCAGCTCAGCCTTTGCATTTCTCCAGTTTTCTTTTCTTACTCGTTCTTCGGTGTTTGGCGTCATTTCCGTCCCAGCGGAGTGATGCCAAGTGATCCCGACACTATTTGCCAAAATGGTGCTCAGGTATCTCGCCGATTTCCTCCTTTCAGCCCCGCCTATCGTTTCGGTGATGAACATGCTTCTATCCTGAATCGCTCTTTTATTGTGTTGTGTTGGTAACCCTTAATGATCTGAGTTATCAAGAAAGGGCAATGTCAGCAGCGTCAGTTTCCCCGCTATCCTTATTTCTTGACGAGTATGGATATTTTCCGTCCACTTGATAATAATGTGGTCACGACATTTGTGTCCTGCTACATAGTTAGCAAGTACGTCCTCGCCTTCGAGCCAGCCCAGGTTGCTACCTGACTAAGCTAGCACTTGGTGTAGCACTGTTTACACCAATTCTTCCACACATTTATTCGTCCTCATGCACATCGTCACAGCATGCTAGATCGTAGAACCGGAGATCCTGCGAAATTTGTGTTCTTAAGTAGGCATGCATATTGTGTGACTAGCAGTACTCAGTGACATTGATTGTGTGTGATTTAATTGTTGTTGTGTGCTTTTGTTTTGTGGAGTTTTCTTTTGTTTCTTTCTTTTTGGGCCCCGGTGTTACATTATTTTTCCCCTATAAAGAGTTGCTCATAATCTGACACCGGATCCGAAGAATCAGCAAGGAGTTCAAATATTTGGAAACTCAGCTAAACATAATGAAATTTCCAGTCGACTACAATGAAATGGGGAATAACTAAGCTTGAGGCTGATAATCAATTTTACATTAGTGTGCACTCCTCACAAGAGTACTGATAACTCAAGTCTACATCAGTACAAAATACTCAGAGCAGTAATAGTCAAGTCAGCAGCAAGACAAGTCAGGTACAAGATCAATGGTATATTTTCAGTCAAAGGTATGGAGCATATACAAAATTTTGGCTCAGCAAGGCATGAGGCTTGAAATATGTTATCATCCGAAATAAAATCAGAATGTAATATGCTCAAGGAAGACGGTCAAACGAATTTTCTCATGCAAATAATCAGCCACAAAATATTTTGGGCATGTGTATGGATTTCAGTCTACATATCAGTATGAAGTTTTGGATATAAGAAACCCAGTATTATTCCACACACTATCGGAAGAAATTTATGAGGCAAGGCTCCTCAATTTTTCCTCAGCATGATATGTGAACAATTTCCGGCCCACAATACCCGGTCTTTTTCAATAGGATACCTCGGTAAAAGCTTCTGACAGACGAAAATGAATTTTTCTCAACAAGCAAACCCGAGGAGAAGCTTTTCAAGTACGGAACTCAGGCTTCTCCAGCACAATAATCAGACCAAGCTTCGTGTATAAGCTATAGAGCCCTCTTCGACACAATACCCAGACAAAAGATTTGAGCAGAAGATAATGAGTCTTCCTCAACAAGCTATTCGGATGGCTTCTCTCGTAAGCCACTCAGTCCGCACCAGTATCACAATATTGCACCATCCTCAGAGAATATGTGTCAGGACATATGCCTACCTCCAGGATCAAGTGTTCGGTTGCATATGATTCTTACACATATGGTTAGCATGCATCCCCAATCATATCAGTCATTCATACGAGGCACGACAAGGATCCAACAGATATACCTAAGGAAAGTACGGATCCCACAGCCTCATGAATCATGCAAAGGAAGATAAGCATAGATACATCTCATGAATTACAAGGATCGACAAGATTTGGGGATGACATCACAGAATCCATAGTGTTGCCAATGGTCATCAAGGTCATTATTCCCGCACTAGACAAGGTGATATCAGGAAACCTTGTCACCTTCTTGTATGATTGGCCTCAGCAATGAGCTCCGTACAGCTACAAACCCCGACTATACGTCATATATGTGCGGGCACAGGTCAGAAAAACAAGCACAATGAATAATGTCAAAAATATTAATCACACCCATGGTCATACGAAGAATCAAGGAGGTGTGGCCAAGTTATTTCAGTAAGGTATCCGGATGAAGAAAATCATGACCGTTAGAAGAGTGAGACTGACAGCAAAGGTATGATGATTTTTGCGCGACCATCAGGGTCCGGATATCCAAATCGGTTGGAGGCCGTAATTGCATATGGATCCATAAAGACATACTCTCAGCGGCCTACTCTGTTTTACAAGGATTTCATATCCCACTAGGAATGGTTAATATGGAAAATCCAAATAGGTATACCGACAAAATGAGAAAGTGAAAAGCTGAATAATCAGCTCAGACCCGGTATACTCGCCGACGAAATCAAGTACACGGTCAGTCTGTTAGGAAAAACATTTGTCCATCAGCCCCCTGTCGGGCAAAGTCTCAAGATGTAAATATTTGAGGTATGACATAGCTATAACTCCATACACCGTTATATTGCTCCTGACAAAAGGCAGTCAGATCTTTGGTACATATCTCACGCTCGAGCCAAAGAAATAAATCAAAATCAGTACCACCTATGAGCAGCCAGATCTTGTCAGAAGATTGCCATGATCAATTCTCAGCATTTATTGAAACCAGAAGGCTTGCATTTATTTGAAGCAACCCCATGACAGAAATATTAAGGTTTTCATGACCAAAAGAAAATTTAAGCTCAGATCCATTGGATACCACCACAGGTATGGAGAATCAACGTCGGTAAAAATAAATTGGTATATGAGCAAAGACCTGTCAGGATTTGGGGAAAGGTGAAGTAAACCACCCCATAGCAAGGGAAGATAATTGTATAAAATTCTTGGGAGAACAATAAATAAAGGAAAAAGGATACCCGAGCTGGAAACGGTGTCCTAAAGTCATACTTGTTCCCTGAGCAACTAAATCTCTAGGACGAGATTTCTTTAAGGGGGCAAGAGTTGTAACAGCCTGGATTTTGGCCCTTTTCTTTTTCTTTTTGATTTATTGGTTTTGCGTTGTTTTTCTTTTTGGAGTGGTTATGTGGCCTTGTCACCTGGGAAATCATCTTCATTTCCTCTCCCAAGTGGCTCATCATCCTCAAAATCTTGCCAAGATCATGTCACTCCACTGCTTGACCAAACCCTAATTTCTTTTTCTCAGGAATATTCCTTTTTCTATTAAAGGAATAACCTTATCTACCCTAGGTTGTGAAGCAACGTATATTTATGTCCATCCAAAAATTCCCAAATAATTCTCATAATTCCTTTGGGTCCTATGTTGCTAAAATATGCCCAAACTTTCTGTCCCAGCCCAAGAATAGTTCCCCAATAATTATTCTTCATATTTTCCAGAGTGGCACTTTGTGAATCAAGTGCTATTTATTTTTGCCCATTTGACCCCAAACTTCTTGGACATCTTTTCATGTCCAAATAATTGTACCGTGCACAAATTCAACTTTATTTTCCTATCCAAACTTCCTCAGTGATTTTTCAAAGTTCCTGTCTGAGGGAAGCCTTTGTGAAGGAAGTGCTAGCTAGGGTTATCTAAATGAGTTGAAATTTCGCATGCCTATTCTTGTGCTCATATTATCCCACTCCTCCAAAATTGAGCTCCATCCCTTGATCGATGTGAGCAGAGGACCAAATTTTTGATTCTGTTAATATTTCCAGGTTGTGAAGCAAGTATAATTTATATTGCTTAAAAAATCCTGATAAATTACCAGATGGTTCTACTACCCAAATAACTTCTCTCCACAAAATTTGGCACCATTTAATCAAGCCAATATTTCTCTAGAATTATTGCAAGTTTCTGGTCACTGAAGATAGCTGTGAAGGAAGTACCATTTTGGTGAATTCATTTGGTATGAAATTTTTACAGATTTTTACTGTGACCAAATAACTAAGCCTTGCCAAATTTCAGCCTAAATGGGATCACCATTTGAGTGCATCATCTTAATCTAGTTTCTGACCAGATCATGTGGTTGTTAAGCAACTACATTAAATCTTTATCCCAATCTTCTCAAAGTTACCAGGATGAAAGTCCTTCTCACCATAAACCTCACAGACAAACTCTATGGCTCCAAACCCTTTCCTGTTGATCAGCAGTTCTCAGTCAAGTTTACTGTAGTAAACTTCAGGCGGTAATTACCATTTAACCATAGCAGTTTTCACTGAGCTACCACCACAGTTGCAACCTCCCCCGGATGAACTATCAGCTAGACAATGTTTGGGGTGTTGTAGAGCATTGAATGTCCCGGTTCACATGGTGACCACAACGATGGCATCACTGTGTGCGTGCTCTGTGCGCAGTGGCCGCGTCCAGGGCGCCGTTTCTACTTCGTCCGCTCCCCTCTCGTTGTCTTCGCGCACGTGAGCGTGTCCCTTGGCTTCACCTCATCGTCGCTGTTCCCCTAGACCCCTCTCCCCCCATCCGTTTCCTCACCGACGCTCACCGACGCTCGCCCACGGGTGCACTGTGCTCCGTTTGGCTCCGTGCTCGTTTCGGCCTCTTCCTCTGCTCTCCGGCATCGCCTACCCTTCCGTGAGCTCTGAATCAATAGCTCGTCGTGTTCCCGCGCCCTCCCGTGCTCACTGGCCGTCGCCAGAGCCTCGGCCGGACGTGCCCGACGGCACCCGAGCCCATCCCTCTCGCCCGCCTATATATAGGCCTCCCCCAAGCCATTCGAGCACACTAGCAGCCTCGCCTCACTCCTCTAACCCCTCCAAGCCCCTCGCCCGAGCCCTGGAGCTCCTCCCTGTCTCTGTTGGCCGACACGGTCGCCGGAGCGCCTTGGCTAAATTAGCCCGAAGCCGAGCCCCTCCATTCCGCCGACCACCACCAGAGGCCTCCCCTCTACCCACCAAGCCTCCTCTCCCCTCGACTAGTCGCCGGAGTAGCTGTGGCTGTCATCCCCATGATCGGCCGCCGCCTCCCCTGCTTGTTGTTGCTGCGCGATGCCGCTATTCTGTCCCTCCCCGATGCCTGATTTCCCTCTGCATGCACGCGGTGGGCCAAGCCTCGCTCGCCGGCTCCATCCCCACGAACAGAGATGGCCGGTGCCGGTCAGGCCAGACGCCGGCCGAGCCAGCCCCGCCTCTCATCTGTTCTCTGTCGGGTGTGAGGAAGAAGCCAGGCAAGATGAGAGAGGTAAAGAGATGGATAAGGCGGGCCCCACTGGTCAACTACACAGCGCCACGGGCCCCACTGCCATGCTGGATTAGTGGAAGCGTACTTCCCAGAAGTACGTTTTCGCCTTCAGAAAGGGTATTCTTCTTCTGCTCCATCCGTAAGTGCGCTTTCCTAGTTTGAAAATGTATTCTCTCCTTAGGCGCTTCTGTTTTCTCACTCAGGGACCTGTTTGTGATGATTTTATTGTAGAAAGGTCCTTAGCAGAATACACTTCATATCTTTTTGCTCCTAACTCCAAATGAGGTCATTCCAAAGCCCACTTCTTCGTTTCATTGAACCCGTTCTATTGGTATCATTTTCACCATGTGACAACATTCTAAAAATGACCATTTTCCCCTAGCACTAAACCAGCCCCTCCGGGAGAGAATGTTTTCCGGCGATTCTTTCCGCGAGCCTCTCGCACTTCTTCTCGGTGATTTCTTCCACCCCAGGCAAGCCGCACCCTCCATTAGCATGATTGCAATGCAGTAACATGGTTTAAGTTATTTGAACTTGTTTAAAATATTGCATTAGCTATGTATGATGTGATCATGGCATTTCTCGGAGTATTGTTTTGATCTTGCCATGATATTGCTTGGAGTTCTAGGACTTATATTCTGATGATTATTTGGATATCATGTGCCTTTGGATTCTTAGTGGCTAGTATGATTATTGTCATGATGGTATCCGTTATTATCTTCGAGCATTACTTTGGATATCATGTGCCTTTGGATTCTTAGTGGCTAGTATGATTATTGTCATGATGGTATCTGTTATTATCTTAGAGCATTCCTTTGGATATCATGTGCCTTCGAATTCTTAGTGGCTAGTATGATTATTGTCATGGTGGTATCTGTTATTATCTTGGAGCATTACTCTGGATATCATGTTGCCTTTGGATTATTAGTGGCTAGTGTTATTTTCATCATGATGCTAGATGATATTATGTTTGGAGTATGATGTTGGAGATGATGCTTGCATGTGGATCATATTTGGATAGTTAGTTCTGGATATTTGAGTAGTAGTCTTATCATTCTTGGATTCATCATGATAGTAGTGTTATACTATCCTTGGAGTATTTTGATATCACGATATTCAGCTTTGGATTATTTGTTGGATATTGCTATGACTTGGATTATAGGTAGATAGATGATATCAGAGCAGTAGTCATTACTATGATATTTTGGGGATAAATTCCATCATTAAGTTGGTCAGGTGCCACCGAACCGGGCTTTTTCCAGTGCAACCACATTTGCCTTTATGGGAAGGTCCTAATGCGGTCTATTGTCATGCCTCTCGCCGGTGCCTCCAACGAGGGAAGGTTATGCACGTGCGGTACCCTGTCCCGGTAGGCAGACATAACCTTGTGTGCCCGTAGTTGTTGTTAGGCGCCTTTTTTTGTCCCCGTTTGGGACGTTTATGTTTTGGCCACGACGGTGGTCGTTGTGTCTTTGGTAGACAAGGGGCCACCCATGACCCGACCCAAAGGGGAGTTGTTCGGAGTGGCCGGGAGAGTGTCATGGCAGTAGATTGGTTTTGTCGGAATGTCATTGGTCCACCCGAATGGGAGTGCGAGGCCATGGATTTCGTGGTGTGGGTAAAGTGCGCTACCTATGCAGAGTGTGTGTGTTTAATCTATCGATAGCCGCGTCCTCGGTCATGGGCAAGGGTACGTACTAGGTCACACCGTTTGATCAACACTCACATGACGGAATGACTTATAGGTGAGTTATATGTTGATGTGTTGAGCAGTACAGATGGACAGGATGTTGATGATGATGTTGGAGACCAAGTGTTGGTCATGGTAGTGATCGCCGGAAGGATCACTGTTTGAGACCAAGTGTTGGTCGTGGTAGTGATCACCGGAAGATCACCGTTTGAGACCAAGTGTTGGTCATGGTTGTGATCACCGAAATGATCACCGTTTGGTTTTGATTACAAGGTGATCGAGATGGTATATTTCCTGGCCGGTTAGCTAAGAGTTATATGGTTATGGAGATCCGAGATGGTGATTTACTAGTATTGTATAAGTTTCATACCATGCTTAGTAGTTGTTTCATCATAATAGTTGTTAATTTAATTAACTTGTTAAATGCTTTGTTATTGTCTTGCCTTGATGTTTATGGTTGTTGTGAGCTTGCAAGTACATTCAATGTACTGACCTGGCGTGTCATGCCAGATTGCAGGTGATGCCATGATTGCTTGATTGCTTGTCGATGGTTGCCATGCGTGTGATCTAGATCGTGTCCCAGCCAGAGTCCCTGCAGAGTGGAGTTCACCACCTTCGTCGTTGTTCCGCTGCCAGAAGCATTCCGCTGCTACGAGTTGCTTCGCTGCTAGCATAGAGCAAGTGTAGTATCGCAGGCGTGGTGTCGCCATGCTGATGTGCTTCTTTGTAACATCGGACTCTTGTATTATTATTCTTGTAATAAGAGCTGATTTGTTCTATGTCAAGCAGTGCCATATTCCAAAGACTTCTCCTTGATCTCCAGGCTGGAATACGGGGCGTTCCGGTTTCTCTGAGCCGGGGTGCCACAGTCATCACTCGCTCCGCCACCGCTGCCCGAAGGCGGGAGGCGGAGGTGGATGCCCGCACGTGCGTTATCGACCTTGCGCGCTACACGGAGTTCCTGTGGAAGGAGGAGGAGCGCCTCGTCGAGCATGCAAAGAGCCTTACCATCATCGTGGCCGCGGCACACGCCACCTCGGAGGCGAGGAATCAGGAGATCTACAAGGAGAACCACTGCTTCGAGAGGGGTCGTCTGGAGCGGCAGAGGGCGTTCGAGGTGAGCGTCGTTGAAGCTGCAATAGCGGCAGACACCGTATTGCGGTTGCCCAGCTCATCGGTAGGCTCCTCCTCCGCCTCTTACTGAGCGCGCTCGGCAGAGGCGAGGCAGCCGGAAGTAGTACAAAGCCCCTCCGTAGTAGTAGTAGTATTTAGGGGCTATTTTGTTTAGTTCATCTGACTATAGATGTAACATCCCAAATTTTCAATTTGGAATGTTATACATTAGATCATCATTGCATATCATATTTTATTCGCGTTTGGTTTTCATCCTAGAATTTCTACGCAACTCAAGGACCCACGGAGAGAGTTGGGGAATTCATTATTTTCATATTTGAGTTTCTCAAATTTTGAGAATAGGATCATTTGATTTTATTTATTTTATCATCAATTATTTCTATTACAAAAATATGAGGGAGGGAATAAAATGACTTTCCCAAAATAAAGAAATATTGAGGATTTAATAATAAAATCAAATAAGATTTTATTTCAGAGTTTTTCGTTATTTTATTTGAATTTAGGAAAAATATGCGTTTTTCAAAATTGCATTTAGGCCCCAAATAAATGTTCACCTTGTGCGGCTTGATTTTAGAAGCATGTGAAAATTTATTTCGGAATTTTTGGAGTCCATTTAGTATTTCTTTTTATTTCTTTTTCTGCGCGTAATTATTTAAAAAAACGAACCGACCTAGGGCCGTGTCCGACTAGGACTCCCGGCCCGTTAGGCTATATATAGCCGGGGGAGGCCCAGCCGAAACCCTAGCCAGCCCCAAGCCGACCCAAGCCGCCCCTACCGCCGCCGCGCCGCTCCGCTGCGTCGCCCCGCCACCGGACGCCGCACGCCGCCCGAGGTCCGTCGCCGCCTCGTTTTCCGCGCCATTTTTTTAGTTTTTTTGAAAAACCGTTCGGTTTTTCCATCGGTTTTTTATTTTATTAGATTCAGTTTTTTTAAATAGATCGGTTTTTCCGGTTTATTTAAATAGCGAGCGTTCGTTCGTTCGTTCGTTCTAACGAACGTTCGTCATTTTTCTTTTTCTCAGATTTAATCCGCGATTTTTCTGATCGCGATTCCTGATCCGATTTTCGTTTTAGTATAACTTTTCGCTTGTTTATCGGAATCACGCGATTCAAGCGCCTAGAGTTTCGTCTCGAAACCCTCTATCCGTTTAACCAACTTAAACAAGTTTTTGCTACTGTAAAATTTACCCTAGATCCTGATTAGTAGAACGAAGTTGTTTTCTTTCGCCGTTCGACTTTCATTGCTTCGTTCGATTTGATTCTTTTTGCAAACCGGAGTTCTTAAGTTGAACCTTCTGGTTAGATCTCTTATTTGAGTTTTACCTGTGCATTAGATGAGTACTTATTGTGTGCTTGTTTGTTTGTATGCGATAGAATACCCGGAGTGCGCCGCTTGTTACTTCGAATCGCTAGGTTTCCCGGATCATCAGCAAGGCAAGTAACACTTTCATCATACCCTTTCTACTACCTAGTTTTACTGCATTAGATCAATCCTCAAACATTGCATGATTAGGATCTAATTAAATTGTGGGATGGGAAGTAGTTGAGGTAGTACCTATTACCCGTTTATTATCAAATCTTTGGGAGTTACACTACAAGAAATATGTCAACTTATGACCACCACTATTGGTCACTAAATGGTCATAAATTTCCATTTATGACCTTTTTGTGACCAAAAACATAAGGTGAAAAGCTGGGCGTCGTAAACTGACTATAGAGACCTTTCTTCTGGAATAGTCGCAAACGTTTATGACCAAAATATGTCCACGGTGGCGTTTTAGTCACTAGCAACCTCTCCAGGCCACGTAGGCATCCAGCGTGGCAAGCTGATGTGGCACAAGATTCAGCCCGGTCCAATTCAGTTTTCTACATTGGCCTAGCCCAACAATTCGGCCTTTTCAATATATATTTTTCTGTTAATTTTCGCTAGCTACATGGGCCTAGCCCATTTTATTTTCTAGGACGTGGCCTTCTATAATTCATTTCTTTTTTGGGCCTCAGCCCTTTTACAGCCCAATTTATTTTGGGCCTCCACAACATACATTTAGAAGCTTGACATCACAAGGGCAGCTATTCCAGCTTGACATATCAGCATGTACGCATGTATCCAAACCATTTTATTTCTTTCAACAGCCACAGCCACAAAGTAGATAGTAGATACATTCAATAGACTAAATTAACATAGGAATGAAGCAACAAAGGGCAGCCCAAGTAGAGGAACTACATGGTACTACAACTACATGGGACTACAGCTACCATTTCTATTTCTACCAGCAGCGGTAGGGACTACCAAGGAGCTAAACGAACAGCGACCGAGCTAAACTAACAGCGATCATCCATCATCAATCAGTGACAGTAGCAATGAGTGGCAGCGGCGACGTTCGAGAGAGCCCCTCCCCCTGCTGCTTCTTGGTTGCCTGCTACTTCTTGGTGTGCTGCATCACTAGTCACCCTGCACAACAAGAATTTTAGCTTTACATAAGGTTTACAAGAACAGGACCCTGATACATGAGATTGACATTCACAAGCTATTTGCATTTATATTTAGAACTGGGTCACACCATTTGCATTACTAGTTATGTATTGACATACTAATCTAAAAGAACATATATAGAAACATATGAATTTTATTTCTGAATACCATTACAGAAGTACTAAAAAACAAGAGCTCATTACACAAGAATCCAAGAAGACCCATCAATTATGTGCCGGAGCGGGAGATGTGCAGGAAGATCAAATAGTAGATTCGAGCAAGAAGGATGTACTACCTGAAATGGGAAACTAGGAGGCCAATCCGACGAGTCCCACCCAAGCTGTGGAAGGAGCAGCGGCAGCAGCTGCAGAAGGACTCGACGGCCCAGACACCATCGTGGACCTGGTAGGTGACGATGACATCATAGTGGTGGAAGCCGCCGCCGAGGCCGACCGCGCCTACGGCGTCCTCGTCGTCCTGCAAGGCGATGAGGACGGTCGGGTCGGCGTTGAGCCGGTGGTCGTGGTTCCTGTAAAAACTACAGGAAACTTAATTACTTCTCAATACTGTGGGGTCACACTTTCAGAAAACCTGTCTATCTATATACAAACTTGAAAGATAAGCCATGCAAAGGTTCAGTGGATCCAAATAAACATGCACATAAGAAAACTAGAGGAACAGACAGTCAACACGTATATATCTAGTCAATAAAATATGCATGCAAAGTTGTACTGATGTAGACATTCTTTCACATCAAAATTCAGAAACATCAGAGTCTTGCTGCATCTCAAAATCAAGCCGATCTAACATGTAGGCACTGATTAACAGATCCAATAATACTAATGCAATTGTAATCATACGACAGAACAGAGTACATGAGGCTCGATCGTTCAACATTTCCAGTGCAAGCATTGTACAAAGCAAAACAAATTAAGACCCAATAAGACACTATTACAGTACAGTACGACGGCGTCTATTGCCTCGATTGTTCAACATTTCTAGTGCAAGCATTGTACAAAGCAAAACACCCAATAAGACACTATTATAGTACAGTACGACGGCGTCTATTGCCCATCTAGAAAACAAGGTGACATACTGCAGGTTCAAAAATTTCCTACCAATAATGATATGTTTGTACAATGGTTGGTGTATGCGGAGCTCGTCATTGTATCATGTATACCAGATGTTGTATAACAGAGAAGAATGGCAAAAAACATTTGGTGGCATTGAGATGTTGACAGAAGTATGCAAAAAAGCTACTCGGTTGCTAGCAAGATGAATCAACGAGAACTATGAAGGTTGGAGTCTAGAAAGGTATTCCCTGTTGGAAATCGACTACGACAGCAGTTAAGCTATGCATCATTCTTGGTTTTGGATCTCATCCCTGTCATTTTTAGCAATCACTGCACGTAAAAGAAGTAAAGCATGTCAGTTGTATTGATTTTCAAACACACAAAAATGAAGGAGCAAAAGGCAGCCAAAATATAACTGCAGGGCCCTCTTAACAAATTATGTTTGTGCTCAGTCTGTTAGTACAAACACTACTATATCTGCCAAATGCATAGGCCAATTAATATGCCTATTTATATAAATGGACGGGTTAAGTGTACAAGAGTGGTAGGCCTAAAATTCCCAAAATTAGACAAGGAAACGAAATGCTTGTTGCATGCCGCACGCTGTCTAGAACAGTAGTGGAAAGAGATGAGTCTGTAGGCTGCCCGCCTGCCTGCCTGATATGATGGTGAGAGAGATGGGCGGTAGCAGCGAAAGATAAGCCATATAGCTTTGTTTAATATTACTAAGATATATAGCCATTAGTTCGTTTTAACATGGAACCCAAGAGTATGTGACTCTAGCACCCTGAGGAAGATGTTAATATGCCATCATACTAGCTGATAGACAAACATTCCAGGAAGAATAGATGCTTGTTTAACGGGTACAATCGGAATTGCTATCTCTAACAAAAAAATTTAAAGATATTAAAAGAAGCACCTGATAGAGAATTTTGCCAACAATTGCAGTGCTTCAGCTATGTTTCAGGAAATAACAAACTACGACTTAGAGCAACAGTTTGAATAACAGTGGGTTCTGACATCAAATTGGAATTTTTTATGAGCCTCACGAACTCAAATTACATTCCATATATACTAATATGGTTCACTATCATCACGAGAGCCCCTCAATCATGCATCAACCTTAATATCATCATCAGCATAGCACTTGGAAATAAGACAAAGAATAGAGGAATTACCGAAATCGATGAATCTCTTCCTGGGGACATGCATGAACTCTGCATACTCCCTGTCTTCATCAATCCTATGGTGTTGCAGAACCAGCGGGCGATGGGTGACAATCCCTGTAGAATCAAACCAAACAAAACAAATCAATGCGTCACAAAAACAAAACAGGACGCCAAAATGGACAAGCTCTTCCTGCTTGAATAACCATACCTGAACCTTGGGCAGGAAATCCTTTCCAACAACGCTCTCCAGCACTGAAGATTTTCCCGAACTCTAAAGTGTGCCAAAGGAGTTCAAATGTCAAAACACAGAACCGCATCTGGTAATTGTATACCCACTTGTACTGAGATGCGCTTGAACCACTCTTAACAGCATGAGTTCATGCATAACTGCTTGCTTGAAACTAGGAGGATTCTCATTACGCGAAAAAACATGCCCCCTAGTTGATCCCAAGTGGTAGTAGTACCTAGCTTCCTAGCACTACACAATTACTGGTCATGTAGGAAACTACGTGCAACCAAACTATATAGCAAAAGATTCAAACAAGCAACAGCGGCCCAAATCTAGCTGACAACCCCTACAACAACCGCAGATCCAAGCATAGCTAGACCGCATGCATGGTGTAACAAAGATGAGTAATCATTAGGAAGCATTTCAGAGTTGTGCAGTTACTAGTGCGTGGTCCTGTGTTTACCCCAGCGCACGCCAACCATGGGCACGAGAAAATTGGTACACACGCCACTAATAGTCTGCTAGTCTTACTTAGAACATATGGTGGCACATGATGGCAGGCAGTAGTATGTATACATGAGAACAAAGTAGATGAACAGTAGAACAAAAATTGCAATGTGATTAACATGAGTACATCTTGAAAATTATGAAAAAAAACTGCTGCATATAACCACTGTAAGAATTGTAGATTATACCACTATAAATGAGTGTAAGTTTGTGAACCTCATTTGTAATTTACAGTAGTGAATCGGTTGAATGCACTAGTATATTTACAGTTCTACAGCGGAGTTACAGTGTAAATGTGCAGTTTACATGACTAGTGTGAATCAACACACACGGTGAGAAGATGGATAATTTTCTGCATCAATGAATCAATCATTCAGAAAAAGAGAAGGGAAATATGCAAACAGCAAGTTGACACAAGGAAGGGCTGCTCCATGGCCCGGCGTCCTCCTGCAACAGCATAACATGACCAATTTGTGTCCGGAAGAAGAAGAATCACTAGCGTTCATGTGCAAATCAAATCAAATCAATCAGGGGGGCTGGGTAGAGCTCACCAAGTTCGTCAGATAGGGGGTGGGTTGGAGGAGGACGTCTAGCTGCAGCAGCCGCCATGAGGGCTTCCTTGTGCACCACCTTGAGCAGAGCAGCTTCTATAGATCAGATCGGACACAAAACAAATCACACACACGCAGGCAGGCAGGAGGAATCAGATGAAGAAACAGAAAAAGACAAGGGAGGGATTCACGCTCACCCACCATGGCCAGCCGGAGAGGAGATGCGCGTCGTGGAGGTCGAGGAAGAACCGGCCTTAATTGGTCGGCGGCGTCGAGAGAGAGAAGGCCACCGCATCAGGAAGGACGCTCCGGTGGGTGCGGATCCGGCCAGGTCGTGATCCCCTGTAGTGAGGCGCGAGCGCGCGGCAGTGGCCGCACCAGGGCGCATAGAACTCGACCATGATGTGGCGGCGGGTGGATCTGAGGGGATAGGGTTCCCAGAGGAATCTGAGGAAGGGGTCATCGCGGCCGGGGATCTGGAGCTCGAGGGGAGCGTGGGGAAGGGGGATGGGAAGTGAAATCAAGGTCGGAGACGCCAGATCTGTGCCTATGGGGTTGGTGTGATTGCAGAGGGGCTGGCGGGGAGGGCGCGGCACTAGGGTAGGGGAGGGAGGGACGAGGTCGGCGTTGGTGAGGAGGACGAAGAGGTCAGCGGTGGGTGGGAGACGACGGGGAGGAGGTGGATCAGGAGGGGCCGGGGACGGGGAGGAGGAGGTGGCGGCGGCGAGGAGATTGGGAGGAGGGAGGAGGGGTGCGATGGGGGTGGGGTTTGATCTAGGGTTGGGGGTGTGTGGGGTGTCTCTTTTTCTTTTTTGTTTCTTTTTTTCTGTAGATGGATGGATGGGTGGATGTGGGATGGAGAGATGGATGGATGGATGGATGGATGGACACCATGTCATCGATCCGTGGGAAGAGCCCTGATTGGTTCGGAAGATCAGTGATTTAAAATAGTTTCTAAGTACTAAAAATAGGGGAATTTTGTGAAGCAACTATCAAAATATTTTGCAAAACGGCACAACTAAATTTTTCACTCAAGTTAGACCCCATTTTTATGGATGATCACCAATTTGCATGCATTTTTTATCTTTCTAGATATTTTTAATCATTTTCTTGCGGTAAAATGGTTTTTTTGTGAAGAACCTACCAAATATTTGTTGTAAAATTGGACCAACTCAATTTCCTAAAATACTAGGCCATATTTAATGCACAATTGACAAAATGGTTGTGTGTAAAAAGTTTTGATCCACCTCTCGTGAAAAAGACAAATTTCCGCCGATTCAGTTGGAAGCGGGTCAAATTTGAACTGTAGCTGCCTCATAGTTTGCTATTTATTTTTTCCAAAAATCATTTCTAGGTACATAAGTACCTATTTAATCATAGAAACACCAAAAAAATTCCAAGATTTAACCACTAGCTAGGAACGGTCATTCCCGCCGTTTTGACCGCATTTTGAAACGGCCATAAAAAATTCAAAAAAAATCAAAAAATTGGGAAACCTTCGCGTTGTGTCATTATATGTGGCCAAGTTCCCAGGAAAAATAACAAACTTGTCATACGACAATTATTTTAAAAAAGTGTTCTCAGAAACGAGCTATCACGTGTGGAGATCAATGGCTTTCAAGCCAAATGATCAATCTTATGGCCACATTCATGGCATAGTTTGTTCAAATGATCTCATATTGTGCACAAGGGGGCATATTGGAATGGCAAACAATGTTGCTTAAGGAAGTTTTCATTTTCTTTGGACGAAAAAACCATTTTCCATTTTTTGAGTGCCCAAAAGGAGGTTTTTTTGTGAAGGACCTCCCAAATAATTGTTGCAAAATTGGACCAAATCATTTTTATAAAATACTAGGCCATATTTAATGCACAATTGACAAAATGGTTGGGTGTAAAAAGTTTTGATCCACCTCTCGTGAAAAAGACAAATTTCCGCCGATTCAGTTGGAAGCGGGTCAAATTTGAACTGCAGCTGCCTCATAGTTTGCTATTTATTTTTTCCAAAAATCATTTCTAGGTACATAAGTACCTATTTAATCATAGAAACACCAAAAAATTCCAAGATTTAACCACTAGCGAGGAATGGTCATTCCCGCCGTTTTGACCGCATTTTGAAACGGGCATAAAAATTCAAAAAAAAATCAAAAAATTGGAAAACCTTCGCATTGCGTCATTATATGTGGCCAAGTTACCAGGAAAAATAATAAACTTGCAATACGGTAATTATTTTAGAAAAGTGTTCTCGTAAATGAGCTATCATGTGTGAAGATTCATGGATTTCAACCCAAACGCTCAATCTCATGGTCACATTCATGGCATAGTTTGTTCAAATGATCTCATATTGTGCACAATCGTGCATCTTGGAATTCCAAACAATGTTGCATAAGGGAGTTTTCATTTTCTTTGCACGGAAAATACATTTTCCATTTTTCGAGTGCCCGAAATGAGGTTTTTTTGTGAAGGACCTACCATATATTTGTTGCAAAATTGGACCAAATCATTTTTATAAAATATTAGGACATATTTAATGCACAATTGACAAAATGGTTGGGTGTAAAAAGTTTTGATCCTCGTCTCGTGAAAAAGACAAATTCCCGTCGATTCAGTTGGAAGCGGCTCAAATTTGAACTGCAGCTGCCTCATAGTTTGCTATTTATTTTTTCCAAAAATCATTTCTAGTTACATAAGTACCTATTTAATCAGAGAAACATCAAAAAAATCCCAAGATTCAACCACTAGATAGGAACGGTCATTCTCGCCGTTTTGACCGCATTTTGAAACTTGCATAAAAAATTCAAAAAAATAAAAAAAATTGGGAAACCTTCGCATTGTGTCATTATTTGTGGCCAAGTTTCCAGGAAAAATAACAAACTTGTAATATGGAAATTATTTTAAGAAAGTGTTCTCAGAAACGAGCTATCACGTGTGGAGATCAATGGCTTTCAAGCCAAATGATCAATCTTATGGCCACATTCATGGCATAGTTTGTTCAAATGATCTCATATTGTGCACAAGGGTGCATATTGGAATGGCAAACAATGTTGCCTAAGGAAGTTTTCATTTTCGTTGGACGAAAAAACCATTTTCCATTTTTCGAGTGCCCGAAAGGAGGTTTTTTTGTGAAGGAACTACCAAATAATTGTTGCAAAATTGGACCAAATTATTTTTATAAAATACTAGGCCATATTTAATGCACAATTGACAAAATGGTTGGGTGTAAAAATTTTTGATCCACCTCTCATGAAAAAGACAAATTTCCGCCGATTCAGTTGGAAGCGGGTCAAATTTGAACTGCAGCTGCCTCATAGTTTGCTATTTATTTTTTCCAAAAATCATTTCTAGTTACATAAGGACCTATTTAATCATAAATGCATGGTTTGGTGGCGATACGTCGAGGTTTGGGCGGTGGCCGAGGGCCCCATCTCTAGAGCGCGTAAACTCGCATGCCCGTCGCGTGGTCACCGCGTGACCGTAATGTTGCCATGTGTTCTGGGCGGCCTAGGAATGTCTAGTGGGTTGGGCACTCCCCAGGTTGGTGCTAGGAATAAAATTACAACATAAGATTCTCACGAGGAGACCGATCGATGCTCAAACATGAATTAGCAGCCAAGTGTTTGATTTGCGATACGGGAAATGCACATGGCCAATGGGCGTGAGTTTTGGCTGAGGATGATCATCTACTAAGGAGAATGTCTTCACAAATTTTTAGCTCAAAAGGAGGATCCTAGGTGGTACTTGCTTTGCAAAGTACCACGCTGGACAAAAATATGAATGTTGAAGCTGGGCTCAAAATAATGAATGGAGTGAGCTGAAATTTTGTGGAGGATGGTTATTTGGGCATAGGAAAGCATTGTAGAAAATTGATACCATTTGGACATGCCAAAGTAGTAGTTCCTTCACAATGCTCTTCTATGGACAGAAACTTGGGAAAACTAGTGAGAGAGATTGGATGAATGAAATGAGCTCAAAATTGGTGTGGGTAAGTTACTTTGGTATGGTCATGCGCTGGTCAATTTTCAGATCATTTGGGTAAGCCTAGCTAGTACTTACTTCACAAAGCTTCTCTCGTGGTAGAAACTTTGGAAATTTCCCGAGAAAGATTTACTAAGAAAATTGAGCTGAATATTACCATGTGGCAATGGTTTGGGTATGGAAGAGTGCCCGAAAAGTTTGAGGGTAATAGGAGGGGTCTATATAACACTTGCTTTGCAACGTGCCAATTTGGCCATAGAATATAAATTGAACCTGGGCTCACATAGATGATTTGACTGAGCTGCAATTTGGAGGAGGGTGATAATTTGGTCATATGAAGGAACTGTATACATTTCATGTCATTTAGAGATATAAAAAAGGTACTTCCTTCACAATGCTTCTAGGTGGACAAAAACTTTGAAAATTTGCCGAGGAAGATTTGCTAGGCAAATGGAGCTGAATTTTGTCATGCGGTAATGATTTGGATAGGAAAGAGTGCCCAAAAATTCCGAGGGCAATCAAGAATATATAAATAGCACTTCCTTCATAAAGTGTTGTTGTGAACAGAATAGGAAAATGAATATTGTTGAATTAGTTTTGAACTAGGCAAGGAAGGATTTTTACATATTTGATGAAGATATGCCCCAAAGAATTTATGAGATTTTTTTGGGAATTTTGGGAATGATAGAAATATAGGTTGCTTCACAACCTAGGGCAAAAACTGCCACATGGACATGACACATAGGCAAAACTGATGAGATGGCGCCTAGTCATCACAACCCACCACAATCTACAAGGCTATGACCATCTATATTGGTCATTAACAACTAGAAATAAGGCAGCGGACTAGCACTGTTTGCTTTGTGACCATTTTGTGTAAGGAAATTACGACCTTTCTGACCAAAATGGTCGCAATGGTTTAGGGTTTAGAGCCCCCTGAAGAGCTTTTGACCAATTGGTCTAAAATGGTCATAAATTTATGACCAATTCTTCGAGGGTCACTGTCAAAAGGTCATAAGTTGACATATTTCTTGTAGTGTTACTTCTACGTTTGATTTTTATGCCATGCTATGCTAGTAGACGTGGATTGGGTGAGTGATATCCATGACAGATGTGAGTTTGTTAATTAATGGTTTATCTAAGGTGGAAACTTAAACACACATCTGGGTGGATTGAGGCACCTGGGTATTCCAGGACTTGCCTGTTTTCTTTTGGACCGCCACCCAGGCTCAAAGGGATCATGAGACTATTCATACTAGAAACTTCCGTGTGCAGCCACAAGCTATTATGGGCTCTAGCATAGTTGACTAAGTCGTGCAAACTCTTATAGTGGTAGACTAGCAGATGTAGGGGATGTAGGTAGTACGGTCTACCCGATCGTAAGGTGCTAGCGCTTCTGATAGACTATGTCTCGGTCATCCGTCTTCTCAAACACCATGTAGTGCGAGAAACCAAACGGAGGCGATCGGGTCTTGTGGGGAAAAGTGCGCAAACCTCTGTAGAGTGTAACAAACTAATCATGTTTAGCCATGTCCCCGGTTATGGACATCTTGAGTATCTAGTACTTGGATTATCATGTGAATCTCAACATGTTACTCTAAATTAATTTTGTTCGGTTTTGTTAATGATATTTTTTATTTGGGATTGAGAATGCTGTCAACCATTCTCAATGTTTAACAATCACCATGATAGTAATTAAATGTATTCCTTTGTGGTAGGGAAAAATTGGCTTTTCGCAAAACTGTAACCATAGAGCTTTCCACCAGCCAAATATGCATATAGTATAGCTGTTTCATTCCATTATTCTGTATGTGTTACCTTGCCAGCATATTCCATGTGCTGACCCGTTTTCAGGCTGCAACGTTAATGTTGCAGACTTTTCAGACGATGATTAAGGAGTTTTTAGGTCATGGTTCTATACTCAGTGATGCCGTTGGAGTTGATGGACTCACTTATCTTCCAAGCCTTCCGTTGTTATCGTTATTAGATGGCCTTAAGCCATACTTATTGTAACAAGTTCTCTATGGAGACACTCGATGTAATAAGTGTGTGATTGCTACTCTGTTATAAATCCTCCGAGTACTGTGTGGTGTCAGCATTACTGATCCAGGGATGACACCGGAGCACAGAGATCAGACTGTTTGAGGTCTGGTCGCTACAGAGATGGTATCAGAGCACACGTTGACTGTAGGACACGACCACTAAGCTAAAGACCTAGATCACTATTCACTCTCTTCTCTTCTGACCTCTCATATTTTCTACTCTTTAGGATGTCGGATGCAAAGAACAAGTTCACGCAACCGGATGAAGACACACCCTTTGGACGTCACTTGAAGGAAGTCACTAGATACCTGAACATAGGAATACCAAACTTCACCGGAACATACAACACCACTTTACCTCAAGAACAGCGCTGGATGATTCAAGTTCAAGTTCCAGGAAGGACGTTCATGCTAGTCACTGAGCCCATAGAGTTTTCTTTTGATGCACCAACTTGGAGTCTAGGAAAGAGCATGGCAGCTCACATCGCCATGAGACGTATTGGAGAAGTCTACCGCAATGATCTCAAGGATACTATCTACCATATTTGTGGGCGCTGAGATGAGCACTGGGAGATGATTAGCACCAGGAAGGATAGATCAATTGCAGCTTTTATCCAGGAATTAAACCAGCACATTCGACGATAGGAAAACCAGATGTGCGCCGACATGATAGATCTGAAGAAGGCTAAGACACGAATCAAGGAACTGGAGGAAGAACTCAAGGCTACACGTGAGGATTATGAAGAAGAAATTGAAGTACTGGTGGATAAGAATGCCGACCTAACAAAGAAGATCGGGATATTTATGGGAGGCCTTACACCAGTAGATGAAGACGAAGAACCCAAGGAGATTCGCCCGGAAGACTACATCATCATCGACGACACCGACTCGGACCTAGATATCATGTTGACTATGTTGATGAAGCCGGAGCCAATATCATGGAGTCTGCAACCGAAGAATATTTCTAGTAGACCACCTCATTAGTAGTAGTAGTCCACCATCTAAATAAAGTAGCTCGAGCACTTTTGCGATAGTTAGATCGATTGTATGCCCTTGTTTGATTGAATGAAGTGAATTGTTTGCTTTTGCCTCATGTGCATATGGGTAGTGTTTTCTCTTTAGACCCCCTCTATTCTTACATCTCATCTTTTCTAAACCCTCAGATGCCTCCGAGACGTGACCCCGGATTTACCTTTCCACCGGAGCTCACCCAGTTGATCCAGCAGCAGAACACATTGATGTAGTTGCTAGTCCAGAATCAAAATCAGGGGAACAACAACAACAACCCACCACCACCACCACCTATTGATCACTTAGCCTGTTTTCTTAGGCTGAATCTGCCGGTGTTTTCCAGTAGCACCGAGCCGATAGTAGCAGATGATTGGCTCCGCAAGACAGCTAGAGAGTTGACCACAGCAGGATGCACGGATGCGGAGAAGGTGAAGTTTGCCGCACATCAGCTTGAAGGACCCGCAGCATCATGGTGGGAGAATTTCACAGCCACTTTCCCTGTCGACACTGTCACATGGGACCAGTTTCAGCAGGCTTTTCGTACTGCCCATGTTTCAACAGGAGCTATGGCCATGAAGAAGCGTGAGTTTCGCAACTTGCGCCAAGGAGGACGGACAGTTGGCCAGTATGTGGAGGACTTTAGTAAATTAGCATGTTATGCCCCAGATGACGTTGCTACGGATGCAGCTAAGCAGGAGAATTTTCTGGAAGGACTGAATGATGAGTTGAGCATGCAGTTGATGGTAGCAACCTTCAACAACTATCAGGAGTTGGTAGATCGTGCTCTTATGATTGAAGGCAAGCAGCAGCAAATTGAGAACCGCAAGAGGAAGTATGGACAAGGGAAATGCAATTCAGGAGCTCATTAGAAGCCACGTTTTACCCCTAGACCGGGAGGACATTTTCAGCATACCCATGGAGGAGGTAGCTCGCACAATCATAATGGCACCAGGAATGGTAATGGTAATGAAGGAAGCAACGGCCAGAACTGCACCAACCCATCAACCCCAGCCAAGAAAGACCTGAGCCAAGTCACTTGCTTTAAGTGTTCGAAGACCGGACATTATGCCAATGAATGTCCTGAATTACAAAATGGAAATGGCAATTGAAGCTCTGGGAAGAAGCCGAACCCTTTCAACAGGGGATAGGTGAACCACGTTAACATGGAGGAGGTTGAAGCTCAGCCTAGTGCAGTAATAGGTAATTTTTTGGTTAAGCCATTTACTGCACTCGTTCTTTTTGATACTGGCGCATCGCATTCATACATCTCAAGGGGATTTGTGGATAAGTATAGACTGTCAACCCAAGCCCTTAGGTCACCCATGTTAGTAACCTCGCCTGGAGCAGAGTATATGGCTAGTCGATGGTGTGATCGGTTACCATTAAGGATTGGTAACTATGTTTTTCCCTCACACCTAATAGTATTGGAATGCCAAGGATTGGATGTGATATTAGGCATGGATTGGTTATCAAAGTATGAAGGGAATATTGGATGTGCTAGTAAGTCAATTTTTCTTACCACACGGGAAGGAAGAAGGATCAAGTATGTATCCCGACATGTGCCAAAGAGGACACAAGTAAATTGCTTAAACAGGAGTTGTGCAGGAGGAAGTACCAGTGGTAAGGGATTTCCCTGAAGTATTTCTAGAAGAGTTACCAGGCATGCCACCGGATAGAGATATTGAGTTTTTGATTGAGCTATTGCCAGGCACCGGGCCAATATCAAAGAGACAAAAAGGATGCCAGCAAAGGATTTGGTGGAAATTAAGAAGCAGATTAAGGAGTTACTGGATAAATGATATATTTGCCCAAGTTCTTCACCTTGGGGATCGCCAGTACTTCTAGTGGAAAAGAAGGATGGATCGTTAAGGATGGTTGTTGATTATCGAGGATCGAATGAAGTTACGATCAAGAACAAGTACCCACTACCAATGATCAATGATCTGTTTGATCGATTGCAAGGAGCTAAGGTATTTTCCAAGATCGATCTGCGATCAGGGTACCACCAATTGAAGATTCGAGAACAGGATATACCTAAGACAGCTTTTACCACCAGGTATGGGCTGTACGAGTATACTGTTATGTCATTTGGTCTGACTAATGCACCTGCCTATTTTATGAACATGATGAATAAAGTATTTATGGAGTTCTTGGATAAGTTCGTCGTAGTGTTCATTGATGATATCCTGGATTACTCGAAGAATGAAGAAGAGCATAAGGAACACTTGCGATTGGTACTTGAGAAGCTCAGAGAACATCAGTTGTATGCCAAGTTCAGCAAATGTGAATTTTGGTTGAAGGAAGTAGGATTTCTCAGACACGTTATATCCGGAGAAGGAATAGCAGTAGATCCCGCTAAAGTTGACACCGTGACCAAATGGGAAGCACCGACCACGGTTGGAGAGATACGGAGTTTTCTGGGACTCGCAGGATACTACCGGGGATTTATTGAGAATTTCTCAAAGATTGCGAAGCCTATGACTGAGTTGTTGAAGAAAGATACCAAGTTCATATGGACGGAGGAATGTGAGGCTAGTTTCCAGGAGTTGAAGAAATGTTTAGTTACCTCACCAGTATTGATTTTGCCAGACCAAACCAAGGACTATGAGGTGTATTGCGACGCTTCACGTCGAGGACTTGGAGCAGTGCTTATGCAGGAAGGGAGAGTTGTTTCTTATGCCTCAAGACAACTGAAACCTCATGAGTTGAATTATGCTACGCATGATTTGGAGTTAGCAGCCGTAGTGCATGCATTGAAAACATGGAGACATTTCCTCATTGGAAATCATTGTGAGGTGTACACGGATCATATGAGTTTGAAATACATTTTCACGCAGAAGGAGTTAAACCTCAGACAAAGGAGATGGTTGGAGCTCATCAAGGATTATGATATGAGATTGCATTATCATCCCGGAAAGGCTAATGTAGTAGCTGACGCATTAAGCCATAAGAGCCACGTCAATACATTAATGACGGGAGGAATACCAAGGGAGTTAGCAGAAAATCTTCGTGAACTATGTGTGGAAATAGTTCCTAGAGGCTATGTAGCAGCATTGGAGGTTCAGTCAACCTTGATGGATAGAATCAGAGAAGCTCAGAAGACTGACAAGGAGATTGCCTCTATTAAGGAGAGACTGAGCAAAGGAAAGGCTAAAGGATTTCGTGAGGCTGAGCACGACACCCTACGGTTTGAAGACCGTGTTTATGTGCCCAATGACCCGGAGATTAGGAAGTTGATTCTGCAAGAGGCACATGATTCACCATATTCGATTCACCCAAGAAATACCAAGATGTATTTGGATTTGAAAGATATTTTCTGGTGGACCGGAATGAAGAAGGATATTGCGGAGTATGTAGCAGTCTGTGATGTGTGTCAGAGAGTAAAGGCAGAGCATCAGAAGCCAGCAGGATTGTTACAACCATTGCCGATACCCGAATGGAAGCGAGATAAGTTAGGCATGGATTTTATCACGGGATTACCCAGGACTCGTTCAGGCTATGACTCGATTTGGGTTGTAGTCGATCGATTGACGAAGGTAGCTCATTTCATCCCGGTAAAGACCACTTACACCAGTGCTAAGTTGGCAAAGATATACATGACCGGGATCATATGTTTGCATGGAGTTCCGAGGAGTATCGTATCAGATAGAGGAACCCAGTTTAGCTCAAAATTTTGGAAGCAGTTGCATGAAACTTTGGGTACCAGGCTAGAATTCAGTACAGCTTTTCATCCACAGACAGATGGACAGACCGAGAGAGTCAATCAGATTTTGGAAGATATGCTGAGAGCTTGTGCGCTAGATTACGGATCTAGTTGGGACGATAATTTGCCATATGCAGAGTTCTCTTACAACAACAGTTACCAAACCAGTTTGAACATGGCCCCTTTCGAAGCTTTGTACGAAAGGAGGTGCAGGACACCGTTGTCATGGGACGAAGTTGGAGACCGCCAGTTGTTTGGACCTGACTTGATTAAGGAGTCTGAACAGAAGGTGAAATTGATTCGCGATAGGCTCAAGATAGCCCAGTCCAGACAGAAGAGTTATGCAGATTCAAAACGCAAGGAGACAGTTTACGAAGTTGGAGATAGAGCTTATCTTCGAGTATCACCACTTCGGGGAACAAAGCGTTTTGGAGTTAAGGGGAAGTTAGTGCCATGATTTGTAGGACCATATCGAGTTTTGGAGAGTATGGGAGAAGTGGCCTACAGGTTGGAATTGCCTGAAGGATTGTCAGGAGTTCATGATGTGTTCCACGTTTCCCAGTTGAAGAAGTGCCTCGCTGAGATGGTTGACATACCCTTGAGGATACAGTGCCATTGGAAACTATTCGGTTGGATAACGATTTGACCTATGAGGAGAAACCAATTAAGATTCTCGAGTTTGCCAGCCGAGTCACTCGCAGCAAGGTTATCAAGTTTTGCAAAGTTTAGTGGAGCAACCACACGGAGGATGAAGCCACCTGGGAGCGAGAGGAAGATTTGCTCAAGGACCACCCTCACCTATTTTCTAGCCAACCCGAATCTCGAGGGCGAGATTCATCTTAAGGGGGGTAGGTTTGTAACATCCCAAATTCTCAATTTGGAATGTTATACATTAGATCATCATTGCATATCATATTTTATTTGCGTTTGGTTTTGATCCTAGAATTTCTACGTAACTTAAGGACCCACGGAGAGAGTTGGGGAATTCATTATTTTCATATTTGAGTTTTCTCAAATTTTGAGAATAGGATCATTTGATTTTATTTATTTTATCATCAATTATTTCTATTACAAAAATATGAGAGAGGGAATAAAATGACTTTCCCAAAATAAAGAAATATTGAGGATTTAATAATAAAATCAAATAAGATTTTATTTTAGAGTTTTTCGTTATTTCATTTGAATTTAGGAAAATGTGCGTTTTTCAAGATTGCATTTAGGCCCCAAATAAATGTTCACCTTGTGCGGCTTGATTTTAGAAGGCCGTGAAAATTTATTTCGGAATTTTTGAAGTCTGTTTAGTATTTCTTTTTATTTTTTTCTTCTGCGCATAATTATTTTAAAAAAAACGAACCAACCTAGGGCCGTGTCCGACTAGGACTCCCGGCCCGTTAGGCTATATATAGCCGGGGGAGGCCCAGCCGAAACCCTAGCCAGCCCCAAGCCGCCCCAAGCCGCCGCCACCGCGCCGCTCTGCCGCGCCGCCCGGCCACCGCACGCCGCCCGAGGTCCGCCGCCACCTCGTTTTCCATGCCGGTTTTTTTTTGTTTTTTTCAAAAAACCGTTCGGTTTTTCGTCAGTTTTATTTTATTTTATTAGATTTGTTTTTTTAAATAGATCGGTTTTCCCGGTTTATTTAAATAGCGAGCGTTCGTCCGTACATTCGTTCTAACAAACGTTCGTCGTTTTTCTTTTTCTCAGATTTAATCCGCGATTTTTCTGATCGCGATTCCTGATCCGATTTTCGTTTTAGTATAACTTTTCGCTCGTTTATCGGAATCACGCGATTCAAGCGCCTAGAGTTTCGTCTCGAAAGCCTCTATTCTTTTAACCAACTTAAACAAGTTTTTGCTACTGTAAAATTTACCCTAGATCCTGATTAGTAGAACGAAGTTGTTTTCTTTCGCCGTTCGACTTTCGTTGCTTCGTTCGATTTGATTCTTTTTGCAAACCGGAGTTCTTAAGTTGAACCTTCTGGTTAGATCTCTTATTTGAGTTTTACCTGTGCATTAGATGAGTACTTATTGTGTGCTTGTTTGTTTGTATGCGATAGAATACCCGGAGTGCGCCGCTTGTTACTTCGAATCGCTAGGTTTCCCGGATCATTAGCAAGGCAAGTAACACTTTGATCATACCCTTTCTACTACCCAGTTTTACTGCATTAGATCAATCCTCAAACATTGCATGATTAGGATCTAATTAAATTGTGGGATGGGAAGTAGTTGAGGTAGTACCTATTACCCGTTTATTATCAAATCTTTGGGAGTTACTTCTACGTTTGCTTTTTATGCCATGCTATGCTAGTAGACGTGGATTGGGTGAGTGATATCCATGACAGATGTGAGTTTGTTAATTAATGGTTTATCTAAGGTGGCAACTTAAACACACATCTGGGTGGATTGAGGCACCTGGGTATTCCAGGACTTGCCTGTTTTCTTTTGGACCGCCACCCAGGCTCAAAGGGATCATGAGACTATTCATACTAGAAACTTCCGTGTGCAGCCACAAGCTATTATGGGCTCTAGCATAGTTGACTAAGTCGTGCGCACTCTTACAGTGGTAGACTAGCAGATGTAGGGGATGTAGGTGGTACGGTCTACCCGATCGTAAGGTGCTAGAGCTTCTGAAAGACTATGTCTCGGTCATCCGTCTTCTCAAACACCATGTAGTGCGAGAAACCAAAGGGAGGCGATCAAGTCTTGTGGGGAAAAGTGCGCAAACCTCTGCAGAGTGTAACAAACTAATCATGGTTAGCTGTGTCCCTGGTTATGGACATCTTGAGTAGCTAGTACTTGGATTATCATGTGAATCTCAACATGTTACTCTAAATTAATTTTGTTGGGTTTTGTTAATGATATTTTTTAATTGGGATTGAGAATGGTGTCAACCATTCTCAATGTTTAACAACCACCATGATAGTAATTAAACGTATTCCTTTATAGTAGGGAAAAATTGGCTTTTCGCAAAACTGTAACCATAGAGCTTTCCACCAGCCAAATATGCATATAGTATAGCTGCTTCATTCCATTATTCTCTATGTGTTACCTTGCCAGCATATTCCATGTGCTGACCCGTTTTTGGGCTGCAACGTTAATGTTGCAAACTTTTCAGACGACGATTAAGGAGTTTTTAGGTCGTGGTTCTATACTCAGTGATGCCGTTGGAGTTGATGGACTCACTTATCTTCCAAGCCTTCCGCTGTTATCGTTATTAGATGGCCTTAAGCCATACTTATTGTAATAAGTTCTCCATGGAGACACTCGATGTAATAAGTCTGTGATTTCTACTCTGTTATAAATCCCCCGAGTACTGTGTGGTGTCAGCATTACTGATCCAGGGATGACACCGGAGCACAGAGATCAGACTGTTTGAGGTCTGGTCGCTACAATAGATATGGTGGAACTGTAGAACGTACTTAAAATTAGCTAGTATATATAGTTGAACTAGCTATTTCAGTACATGGTTGGCAACAATTGGGGAAAAGTTTGGCCGGTTCAGCTGTCGAGTTGAACTGTTTGTATAAATTAAGAACGCCTACTTAATCTATGAATGAAATATATGCTTAATTATTGGATTTTAGTTGCAAAAATTAGATACTACTAGTGATTTTTAGCTTCATATTTTGACAAATCGCAGTGTTACAAGGATTGACAAATCTTACCAAATTGTTTGTATGTGGTTGCACACGGGTCATCCAAAACAACCGTTTGCGTTGAAGGGATGCACAAATCCTGCGCTGCTCTCACTTTGCATACGGTGTTCTATCTAAAATGTTTGCGATCAAGCGCAGCAGAAATCCTGCTCGGCACATTTTCATTTGGCTTCCTAGGGAAGCTGTCGGTTTGCATACGGGTGCTCTAACTAAAATGTTTGCGATTATTGTTTTATATTTAAACAGCGAAATAAACTACGGCTTGGGTGCCATTAATGGAGAGGATGCGAGCAAGGCGAGCGGCCATGGAAGTCAAAGGGCTCGCTTCCCAGTGAGCCTACACAGCGTATAGCTCGCATGCTTCCCGGTGAGCCTGCGCATTCGAGGACAGCTTGCACGCCTCTCGGTTAGCCTACACACCGAACGACGCTCGCACACCTCCCGTTCAGTCAAGGTCAAGCAGCTGTCCGCACGGCACCTCCTACAACCATTAAAACCAAGACACGTGACGTCACGTGAATGGTTAACAAAATGCACGCGGTTTGAATTATACAAACGTTTGAGATATTAAAGTGGCAGCTATTTTTTCAAAATGCCTTTGTTGGCTGTCATTATTCGAGTGCGCCTTCTCTCAAAATGGACACGAAAAATACCACGGCATGTCGGGTGCCATTCCATGATAGCATGCCAAGTTTATGAATTTCAGACGAGTTTCAGATTTTAGAATTTATATACCAGACATCTCAATGTTTTGCCGGCAATCAACGGTGCCCTGGTGTTTGAAATTCATTCCCATTTCTTGCACAGGACCTAAGCATGCACCCAAGGACACAGATTTGGTTTTTCAACCAATTTATATGCACTGGAGCATCTGCATGTAGCTCCAATTTGAATTATGCACATAAATGCATCGAAAACTCAGTTAATGCATAAAGATGTCCAAATGACCCCCGAACAATCACAAAAATTGATAAAACACTCCTGTTGTTCTATGTTGACAGGATAATTTTTTTGGAAGCAATAAGAGGTAGTGGATATCGTTTCATCCCCAAAGGTGGGACATTCCCTACCGAAACCATGATGCTTGTTGTGAGAAGCTCTGGTTTTTGAGAAGCAAATGCCCAAACCTGCCCCAAATAGGACAAATTTTTTACCATGGCATGTTGATGCCGCTCCATGAAAGCATGCCAAGTTTCATGAATTTCATACGAGTTTTGGATTTACTAGAATTTAAAAACGAGGCATCTCAATGTTTTGCCGGCAATCAACGGTGCCCTGGTGTTTGTAATTCATTCCCATTTCTTGCATGGGACCTAAGCATGCACCCAAGGACACAAATTTGTTTTTTCAACCAAGTTATATGCACTGGAGCATGTGCATGTAGTTCAAATTTGAATTCTGCACATAAATGCATTGAAAACCTAGTTAATGCATAAAAATGTCCAAACGAACCCCGAAAAATAACAAAAATTCACACAACACTCCTGTTGTTCTATGTTGACACGAGAAAACATTTGAAAGGAATAAGAGGCAATGGATATCATTTCGTCCCCAATGGTGGGACGTTCCCTACCGAAAACCATAATGCTTGTTGTGAGAAGCTCTAGTTTGTGAGAAGCATATACCCAAACCTGCCCCAAATGGGACATATTTTTTACCACGACATGTCGATTCTGCTCCATGATAGCATGCCAAGTTTCATGAATTTCAGACGGGTTTTGGATTTACTAGAATTTAAAAACCAGGCATCTCAATGTTTTGTCGGGAATCAACGGTGCCCTGGTGTTTGAAATTCATTCCCATTTCTGGCATGAGATCTAAGCATGCACCCCAAGGACACATATTTGATTTGAGCCAATTTATATGCACTGGAGCATCAACATGTAGCTCAAATTTGAATTATGCACATAAATGCATTGAAAACTCAGTTAATGCATAAAAATGTCCAAACGAACCCCGAAAAATCACAAAAAATTGACGCAACACTCCTGTTGTTCTATGTTGACACGAGAAATCACTACAAGAAATATGTCAACTTATGACCTTCTGTCAATGACCCTCGAAGAATTGGTCATAAATTTATGACCATTTTAGACCAATTGGTCAAAAGCTGTCTGGGGGGCTCCAAACCCTAAACCATTGCGACCATTTTGGTCAGAAAGGTCATAATTTCCTTACACGAAATGGTCATAAAGCAAACACCGCTAGTCTGCTGCCTTATTTCTAGTTGTTAACGACCAATATAGATGGTCATAGCCTTGTAAATTATGGTGGGTTGCGATGACTAGGCGCCATCTCATCAGTTTTGCCTATGTGTCATGTCCATGTGGCAGTTTTTGCCCTAGGTTGTGAAGCAACCTATATTTCTGTCATTCCCAAAATTCCCAAAAAAATCTCATAAATTCTTTGGGTCATATCTTTGTCGAATATGTAAAAACCTTCCTTTCCTAGTTCAAAAATAATTCAAAAATATTTTGAGCCCAGCTTCAACATTCGTATTTATGTCCAGTGTGGTACTTTGTAAAGACGGTCTTTGCTTTCCTATGCCCAAATAACCATCCTCCACCAAATGCCAACTCAATCCATTCATTATTTTGAGCCCAGCTTCAACATTCGTATTTATGTCCAGTGTGGTACTTTGTAAAGCAAGTACCACCTAGGCTCCTCCTTTTGAGGTGAAAATTTGTGAAGACGGTCTTCTTAGTAACTGATCATCCTCAGCCAAAACTCACGCCCATTAGCCATGTGCATTTCCCGTACCGCAAATCAAACACTTGGCTGCTTATTCATGTTTGAGCATCGATCGGTCTCCTCGTGAGAATATTATGTTGTGATTTTCTGCCTAGCACCTACCTGGGGAGTGCGCAACCCACTAGACATGCCTAGGCCGCCCAGAACACATGGCAACGCCACGGTCACGCGGTGACCACGTGGCGGGCATGCGAGCTTACGCGCTCTAGAGTTGGGGCCCTCGGCCACCGTCCAAACCTCGATGTCTCACCATCAAACCATATATTTCTGATTAAATAGATACTTATTTACCTAGAAATGATTTTTGGAAAAAATAAAGAGCAAACTATGAGGCAGCTGCAGTTCAAATTTGACCCGCTTCCAACTGAATCGACGGGAATTTGTCTTTTTCACCAGAGGTGGATCAAAATTTTTGACACCCAACCATTTTGTCATTTGTGCATTAAATATGGCCTAGTATTTTATAAAATTGATTAGGTCCAATTTTGGAACAAATATATGGTAGGTCCTTCACAAAAAAAACTCATTTCAGGCACTCAGAAAATGGAAAATGGTTTTTTTCGTCCAAAGAAAATGAAAACTTCCTTAGCAACATTGTTTGCCATTCCAATATGCACCCTTGTACATAATATGAGATCATTTGAACAAACTATGCCATGAATGTGGCCATAAGATTGATCATTTGGCTTGAAAGCCATGATTCTTCACACTTGATAGCTCATTTCTGAGAACACTTTTTTAAAATAATTACCGTATTACAATTTTATTATTTTTCCTGGAAACTTGGTCACATATAATGACACAATGCGAAGGTTTTCCAATTTTTTGATTTTTTTGAATATTTTATGCCCGTTTCAAAATGCGGTCAAAACGGCGGGCTTGACCGTTCCTAGCTAGTGGTTGAATCTTGGAAAACTTTCGATGTTTTTCTGATTAAATAGATACTTATGTACCTAGAAATGATTTTTGGAAAAAATAAATAGCAAACTATGAGGCAGCTGCAGTTCAAATTTGAGCCGCTTCCAGCTGAATCGGCGGGAATTTGTCTTTTTCACCAGAGGTGGATCAAAACTTTTGACACCCAAACATTTTGTCAATTGTGCATTAAATATGTCCTAATATTTTATAAAAATGATTTGGTACAATTTTGCAACAAATATATGGTAGGTCCTTCACAAAAAAACCTCATTTCGGGCACTCGAAAAATGGAAAATGAATTTTCCGTGCAAAGAAAATGAAAACTCCCTTTGGCAACATTGTTTGGAATTCCAAGATGCACCCTTGTGCACAATATGAGATCATTTGAACAAACTATGCCATGAATGTGACCATGAGATTGAGCGTTTGGGTTGAAGTCCATGAATCTTCACACATGATAGCTCATTTATGAGAACACTTTTCTAAAATAATTTCCGTATTACAAGTTTATTATTTTTCCTGGAAACTTGGTCACATATAATGACACAATGCGAAGGTTTTCCAATTTTTTGATTTTTTTTGAATTTTTTATGCCCGTTTCAAAATGCGGTCAAAACGGCGGGCTTGACTGTTCCTAGCTAGTGGTTGAATCTTGGAATTTTTTTGGTGTTTCTTTGATTAAATAGGTACTTATGTACCTAGAAATGATATTTGGAAAAAATAAATAGCAAACTATGAGGCAGCTGCAGTTCAAATTTGACCCACTTCCAGCTAAATCAGCGGGAATTTGTCTTTTTCACCAGAGGTGGATCAAAACTTTTGACACCCAATCATTTTGTCAATTGTGCATTAAATATGTCCTAATATTTTATAAAAATGATTTGGTACAATTTTGCAACAAATATATGGTAGGTCCTTCACAAAAAACCTCATTACGGGCACTCGAAAAATGGAAAATGAATTTTCCGTGCAAAGAAAATGAAAACTCCCTTTGGCAACATTGTTTGTAATTCCAAGATGCACCCTTGTGCACAATATGAGATCATTTGAACAAACTATGCCATGAATGTGAACATGAGATTGAGCGTTTGGGTTGAAATCCATGAATCTTCACACATGATAGCTCATTTATGAGAACACTTTTCTAAAATAATTTCCGTATTACAAGTTTATTATTTTTCCTGGAAACTTGGTCACATATAATGACACAATGCGAAGGTTTTCCAATTTTTTGATTTTTTTTTTGAATTTTTTATGCCCGTTTCAAAATCCGGTCAAAACGGCGGGCTTGACCGTTCCTAGCTAGTGGTTGAATCTTGGAATTTTTTTGGTGTTTCTCTGATTAAATAGGTACTTATGTACCTAGAAATGATTTGTGGAAAAAATAAATAGCAAACTATGAGGCACCTGCAGTTCAAATTTGACCCGCTTCCAGCTGAATCGGCGGGAATTTGTCTTTTTCACCAAAGGTGGATCAAAACTTTTGACACCCAATCATTTTGTCAATTGTGCATTAAATATGTCCTAATATTTTATAAAAATGATTTGGTACAATTTTGCAACAAATATATGGTAGGTCCTTCACAAAAAAACCTCATTTCGGACACTCGAAAAATGGAAAATGAATTTTCCGTGCAAAGAAAATGACACCCAACCATTTGGTTATTTGTACATTAAATATGGTCTAGTATTTTAGAAAAATGATTTGATACAATTTTCCAACAAATATTTGGTATGCTCTTCACAAAAAAACTCATTTTGAGCACTCGAAAAATGAAAAATGAATTTTCGTGCAAAGAAAATGAAAAGTTCCTTATTACTATTTTGTTATTTTTTCTTCTAAAAACTAGGTCACATTTGATGACATGATGAGAAGGTTTTTCATTTGTTTCATTTTTTTCCAATGTATCAGGTCAAGTAAATAGCTAAGATGATCTAACATCTTATTTTTAAATTTATCATGACCAATTCAATTGGTCATAATATTGTATTGCGTTCTGATTGGTCCGTGGACAAGACACACGGATCATGCACAAAACACCATTGGATCTTCCCGGATCCAACAGTAGCCGTCGCTCCTCACCTCCCCCACCAACCCCACCTGAGGCGAAACCCTAGCTGGCATCTTCCATCCACCCCCCCCCCCCCCCCGCCTCCTTTCTTTCTTTCTTTCTTTCTTCCTCTCCCCTCGTCCCCCTCAGATCCCCCTCCCTCGTTCTGATTGGTCCGGCGGTGACCTCCCCGCATCCATGGTCTCCCCGCGCCCATCCTCGCTGCATCGCCACCCCGACCCCTCCCTTCCCCACCGCATCGCCACCCCCAAGCCACCTCCCTTCCCTAACCCTACACCCGTACCTCAACCTGCGCCACAACCCGTCGGATCCCCCTTCTCCGCTGCTGCTCCCCCTCCTCTCCCCTCAACCGGCGGCCAGATCCACCCACTCCCTCTCCCCACCCGCTCACCGAACTCCCTCTCCGTCGCCGCCATCTAGGCCGGCAGCCATCTCCGGCGCGCAAGGCGTCGGTGACCAGGGAGGAGGCATGGAGATGAGCTTCGGGGGCGGAGGTGGAGGGGAGTGCTCGTCGTCGTCCGCGGTGTCGATATAGTTCAGCGGTGCCCCTCCCCCTCCCCGCCTCCCACCCCCCTCGCCGCCGCCTCCTCCTTCCTCCAGCACTACGTATCCAACCTCGCCTCTCGCTTCGCCGCCCCGCGCTCGCCGCCCCGCACTCTGGTCTCAAGAGCTCGCCAGAATGGTTGCCCACAGGGTAAGCTCCTCGTCCCTCTCTCTCTCTCTCTTCCCCGCCCCGCCGTCCTCCCCCAGTCCTCTAGATCCGCCGCGCCGTCGATCTTACCCCCATCGTGGCTGACCTCTCTGTGTTTGCGTGCAGTTCCACCAGTACCAGGTGGTGGGTCGCGCGCTGCCGACCCCCGGCGATGAGCAGCCCAAGATCTACCGCATGAAGCTCTGGGCCACCAACGAGGTCCACGCCAAGTCCAAGTTCTGGTCAGTCTCCTCCCCCGACCTCGATCTTCCTCGCGCGCTAGTTTCGTCGGCGCTTATGTGTTTGATTGTTTGGTTGTTTGCGCGCAGGTACTTCCTGAGGAAGCTAAAGAAGGTGAAGAAGGCCAACGGCCAGATGCTCACCATCAACGAGGTATATCACTTCTCTCCAGTGCCATGATCCGTGGATGCAACTTTAACTGTGCTGGCTGGTACTAACTGACGTGGTTGTGCAATAGATCATTTTTGGTACCGTGTTGGTCTTGTGTATGGCGAAGACACTTGATTTTAGTTGCTGCATAGGGAGATGTATGCAGCGTCGCAGTGTTCTAGCTTTAACCAAACAGTAGAACAATATTGTTTATGTGGATCGTGCCAAGGTTTTGGTGGTTTCTACTGAAGGTCCTTGGTTCCTTACTAGGTCATGTATATTGGTCGTGACCTCACTTGTATGTTAGGTTTAGTTCGTGTGTTCTGTGATGTTGCTGAAATAGGGTATTTGGTAGATTTATACCAGATCATGTAAGTTGGTTCTGGCCTCATTCGGTGTGAATTTAAATTGAACAAGCCGCTCTCTTAAACAACACTGCGACACTAAGTTCACTTTGCTCTTGTCTTGTTATGTAATAAGTGTTCTCAGTTGGTATCAAATGCGGTACCCTGTTCACCCTGCTTCTGTTATGTTACAAGTGTTTTGAATTAAGTCCATAAATGATTGTTGTCCAGTGCACACAGTAGCACTGCAAAATGCAAGTATGCTGATTATTTTTTGAAAACTCTACATCTTATTTCTAGCATCTTATACATGTAAAAAGAGAGTTAGAAAATGTGAATTAAGTGTAACCATGAGCTTTGTTTGTTCTTGTACTCTTTGTATGTTCCTGGTCGCCACCACCGACTGCGAGCGGGGGTCCTGGTCCTCTCCCTCGTCGTCCTCGGCGGAGGCATCACGGCTTGGCGCCATCGCCGTGCCCTGCGTCAACGTCACGATCAGCTTCACGGATCGCCGTCTTCACGGTACGCACGCACACATTTCTGAAATCCACAGTCAACAGTTTGGTGTATGCGCTGACAACTGAATCATGAGACATGCGTGTGGTTGTGCTTGTGCAGAGGTTGGTCGAAGAGGGCTGGAGTTCATGCCATTCCTGCTGTCCCTGTTCGTGTTCCTCTTCGGCACCTCCTGGTTCATCTTCGACCTCATCCTGGTGAGATTTCCATCCAACCCTCGCCGTCCCCATGGTGCTCTTTCTAGTTAGTACTCGTCCGAGAGAGTTGCTTGGAGTAACTATACTCAAGATGCAGTCGTAGTAGGATTAGTTGCTTGGAGTATTTAACAAGACCGAACAAGATTTAACTTGTCAAGATTTAACAATATTTCTTAGTAAAGCTGAGTAGAGTATATATTCTGAACATGCAAGCATAAATATTCTCAGCATAAGTACATGATTAGGAGTATCATGCTTCTGAATATCTCCAACCTGGATATTTCCATTAAACATGTTTCTGAATACCTCCCATATATATTTCCGTTAGTCTGCTTAGTGCATCATTAAGATTATAAGCATCATTTTCATTGAATCCTGGTTACACTTTTGTGTGTACTCAAGTTGAAAATGGGACTTGGAATAATATGGAAGTTTCATCTTTTCTATTGCAGCGAGTGGGTCGGTTATGCACTGGCAGCATCCTTGCTCCTAGCGGTGGGCGCGATGGTCCGGGCCAAGTAGAGAAAGATAGGTGAGATATGCTCAGAGGTGATCATCGACAAGTCCTCGGACAAGATGACGATGGAGAGTATAGTGGAGGCACAGCACATCATGAAGAAGGTGCACGAGTACGTCAAGACGACAAACGTCGTGATCCTCAGGCTATGGTCCATTATTCTAGCCCGGTCACCAAAGGTATATATCATTGCACACTAGTCTTGATCATTGACCATCCTTTGTGTAATGTTGGGGTACCGTCCGTCACATATGGTTCTGGACTATAATGTTTTGTGTACTGTTCATTGTCCTGATCATTGTTTCAGTTAAATTCAGTCCAAATTCAGTCCAGGAGTACTCTAAATTTAGTCCAAACACAGTCCAGATATTGTTTTGGTTTCCTTGTACTCCAAATTCATTCCAAACACAGTCCAGGAGTATAAACAAGTTTATAGATTCAGTCCAATTTCACTTGTGCAGGAAATTCACCTGTGCGGCGGCGGGGAAGGAGCAGCACCGGCAGCCCTGACAGAGGAAGCCATGTTGCCGTTTTGTTTGTTCCCAGCCTTGATTATGGTTGTCCAGCGAGTCCGGCATGTCGTCATTTTCTTGTAAAGCAGTATTGTATCACACTTGTAGAGCTCATTACACATGTAGATCTTGTAAAGTACTGTATTACACATGGTCATATGTATTGGCAACGTGATCTGGTTGCTCTTATTTGAAGTATCATGTGTGCTTTTGTCTGCCAAGTTAAATACTAGTTGAAATATGAAGAATATGAGCCTGATAGATGGGACTCACTTACCAGACCCAAACCTGACAACTGGGACCCATCTGACTGGTGGACCCATTTAATAAAAAAGGAAATTATAATTATTTAGACTAAAAGGCCAAGGCCCAATAATAAAAAAGGCTGCAATGTTGGGCCAGGCCCATGAAGTCGACCAAAAATTGACAGAAAAAAATATAGAAAGGCTGAATTAATGGGCTAGGCCCATGTAGAAAACTGAATTGGACCGGGCTGAATCTTGTGCCACATCAGCTTGCCACGCTGGATGCCTACGTGGCCTGGGGAGGTTGCTAGTGACCAAAACGCCATAGTGGACATATTTTGGTCGTAAACGTCTTCGACCATTCCAGAAGAAAGGTCGCTATAGTCAGTTTATGACCGCCACCTTTTGACCTTCTGTTTTTGGTCACAAAAAGGTCGCAAATGGAAATTTGTGACCATTCAGTGACCAATAGTGGTGGTCACAAGTTGACGTATTTCTTGTAGTGAATTTTTTGGAAGCAATAAGAGGTAGTGGATATCATTTTGTCCCCAAAGTTGGGACGTTCCCTACCGAAACCATGATGCTTGTTGTGAGAAGCTCTGGTTTGTGAGAAGCATATACCCAAACCTGCCCCAAACGGGACAAAATTTTTACCATAGCTTGTTGATGCCACTCCTTGAAAGCATGCCAAGTTTCATGATTTTCAGACGAGTTTTGGATTTACTAGAATTTCAAAATGAGGCATCTCAATGTTTTGCCGGCAATCAACGGTGGCCTGGCGTTTGAAATTCATTCCCATTTCTTGCATGAGACCTAAGCATGCACCCAAGGACACAAATTTGATTTTTCAACCAATTTATATGCACTGGAGCATGTGCATGTAGTTCAAATTTGAATTATGCACATAAATGCATTGAAAACTCAGTTAGTGCATAAAAATGTCAAAACGAACCCCCAAAAATCGAAAAAAAATTCACACAACACTCATGTTGTTCTATGATGACACGAGAAATTTTTTGAAAGCAATAAGAGGCAATGGATATCGTTTCGTCCCCAAAGGTGGGACGTTCCCTACCGAAAACCATCATGCTTGTTGTGAGAAGCTCTGGTTTGTGAGAAGCATAGACCCAAACCTGCCCCAAATGAGATAAATTTTTTACCACGACATGTTGATGCTGCTCCATGATAGCATGCAAAGTTTCATGAATTTTAGACGGTTTTGGATTTACTAGAATTTAAAAACCAGGCATCTCAATGTTTTGCTGGCAATCAACGGTGCACGGGTGTTTGAAATTCATTCCCATTTCTTGCATGGGACCTAAGCATGCACCCAAGGACAGAAGTTTGATTTTTCATCCAATTTATATGCACTGGAGCATGTGCATGTAGTTCAAATTTGAATATGCACATAAATGCATTGAAAACTCAGTTAATGCATAAAAATGTCCAAACAAACCCTGAAAAATCACATAATTCACACAACACTCCTGTTGTTCGATGTTGACACGAGAAAAATTTGAAAGCAATAAGAGGCAATGGATATCGTTTCGTCCCCAAAGGTGGGATGTTCCCTACCGAAAACCATCATGCTTGTTGTGAGAAGCTCCGGTTTGTGAGAAGCATATACCCAAACCTCCCCCAAATGGGACAAAAAATTTACCACAACATGTTGATGCCACTCCATTATAGCATGCCAAGTTTCATGAATTTCAGACGGGTTTTGGATTTACTAGAATTTAAAAACCAGGCATCTCAATGTTTTGCCGGTAATCAACGATGCCCTGGTGTTTGAAATTCATTCCCATTTCGTGCATGGGACCTAAGCATGCACCCAAGGACAGAAATTTGATTTTTCAACCAATATATATGCACCGGAGCATGTGCATGTAGTTCAAATTTGAGTTATGCACCTGAAATGGCTACAAAACCAATTTAATATATAAAATGTTCAAACGAACCCTGAATAATTCCAATTCTTTTACGACACACATATAGTTGCATGTTCACTCCAGATAAAAGGTCTAGCAATTCAAACACCGTCCATTGCCGCTGTGACCCCATTATGTAATTCAAATCAAGATGAAAAATCAAATAGATCACAGACAGTTTATTATCAGCAATCGTGTGAGATGCAGCACAAAATATCCTGGATCACCGTTGGTGTATAGTATGCCTATGGCTTACGCGGGAAGGTGCGTCGGCTACAATCCACAGCCGACGTCTCAAGCACACTATCTCACTTGCCAAATATCATTTCACTGTTCAATCGTCGCGGTGAAAGATAGGCACGTGGACCCGTGTCGTGAGGGCAACTTCAGTAGCCCACTCTGGCGAGAGCGCAGCCGCAGCCGCCATCCACGTGCTAACAAGGTGAATGAGCGCGGCCGCAATCTGCGACCGGGCGGCAAAGGCAGCCCAAACGGCCGATGTTGCTTCTCAGGCGGCGACAGCAACATCTGCCTCGGGGATAGCAACTGGCGAGAGTGACACAACAGCTGTCCGTTCTGCAGCGGCGGCCTTAGCCCTGACGGAGGCCGCCCATGACCATGTCGAGGCCGCCCATGCCTAGCTCCTGGCAGTCACCGCACAAACCGAACGAAGCTTCTCCGACAATGGTCGGCGAACCATGGCCGAAGAGGTGGCAATCTCCTAGAGCGTTCATGCAGCCGTGCGTTCCTCCGCTGCATACCTTGCAACGGAAGAGCCCGTCCAAGCCTAGATCATGACTGCCCATGCCCAGCTCGCGGCGGCCTTTTCCAAAAAGATGGTGGATGCAGATGGCGAGATGCTTGCCGAGTATGGTGCGATGGATGACATGGAGCCCCTTCCCTAGGAGACCGTCGGACGCGAGCTGGACATGGAGGCGGTAGCGGAGATCGATGAGCACCAGCTGTAGTAGTACTCTTTGTATTGTTTAATTAAGAGTGCGAGTCTTTAATTTGTTAGAGTAATGTTTAGGTCAACTAGCTCTATTTAATTGTTGAACTTGCTCGATTAAGAAGTGTAGGTGTGCTGTAGTCTCCTTTGTGTACCCAAATTATGCAATGACGTGGATGACCACTGTAACCACGGGTGAAGCTATCTGAATCATTTGTGATGTCAACATATCGTACACAGTTCTGAATAAGGGACCGTGTCTGATGACACTCTGTGCGCCAGTTTTTTGGCTGAAGCGATTCCAAATTTTTGGCTTCCACGGAAATATCTACCTCCCCCTTACCAAAAGCCACATTTCCCCTCTTTCCGCCTTCCTTTCCAAGTTGAAACCTTCACTCCTTGATTGCAGCGTCATCGGTGTCAAAACCGGCGGATCTCGGGTAGCGGGTCCCGAACTGTGCATTAAGGATCGATGGTAACAGGAGATAGGGGACACAATGTTTATCCAGGTTCGGGCCCTCTCTATGGAGGTAATACCCTATGTCCTGCTTGATTCATATTGATGAATATGGGTGTTACAAGAGTTGATCTACCACGAGATCGTGATGGCTAAACCCTAAAAGCCAAGCCTATATGACTATGGTAATGAATGTGTCCTTTCCGGACTATCCCCTCCGGTTTATATAGACACCGAGGGGATCTAGGGTTTACATAGAGTCAGTTACATAAGAAGGAATCTTCATAGTCCGTCGCCAAGCTTGCCTTCCACGCCAAGGAGAGTCCAATCCGAACTCAGGCATAGTCTTTGGCCTTCATGTCTTCACAGCCCATCAGTTCGGCCCATGGATAACAGGCCGGACGCCCGAGGACCCCTTAGTCGAGGACTCCCACAGTAGCCCCTGAACTTGGCTTAAATGACGAGGAGTTTGGCGCGCAGATTGTCATCGGCATTGCAAGGCGGGTTCCCTTTTATCCAAACTTCAAAATAGTCTTCGGATGCGATGATAGTATCCAGACCTGTCACACACACCATACAAAACCGTAGAGGGAATATATATTTTTGCACGAGTCTAATCCGCTGACAGCTTTTATAATATGACATCACGTCTGTCTGGTCATAATTTTGGAGCGTTTTTCGTCTGTTGCTCCATGTTTCGAGATGCGGTTGCCATTGGCACGTCTTGTCAAAGCAGAGATCGTGCCCCCTTATTACGGGATTCTCATCAATACGGGCGCGGGTAACCCAACCGTGCTGTTTATACAACCCTTGGGAATAGGCGAATCTTAAGGCGAGTGAGGAGGCGTTCAATATTCGTTGCCTTTATAAGGGGATAAGGATTCCCTCTTCCTTCCTCACGCCCTCTCTCTGTCCTTACAATCTCGAGCTCCAGCGCCCAAGTTCTCATATCTTTCCTACCCAAGCAACCATGTCCGGATCCGGAGGTCAGGGCAAGTGGATGGTTTCCTCCATCAAGGAGGAGAACATTGCGGAGCTTCGGGTGGCCGGATACTTGGCGAAGGGGATCGCTCACCGCCTGCCGGCCGAGGGATAAGTCGTCCCCATGCCGGAGCCCACTGAGAGGGTGGTGTTCCTCCCCCATTTCTTCCGTGGGCTAGGGTTTCCACTCCATCCTTTCATCCGCGGGCTGATGTATTATTACGGGATAGATTTCCATGATCTGTCCCCGAATTCCTTTCTCAACATCTCGGCGTTCATCGTCGTGTGTGAGGCCTTCCTCCGCATCCATCCCCACTTCGGGTTGTGGCTCAAAGTCTTCAACGTGAAGCCGAAGGTGGTGGATAGCCAGCTCGCGGAGTGCGAAGGAGCCATGGTGAGGAAGTTGTCCAACGTATCCTGGCCCAAAGGCACTTTTGTGGACATAGTGAAGGAGTGGCAGAAGCAGTGGTTCTACATCTCAGAACCTCGCGGCACCACCTGGGCAGCAGCTGCCAAATTCCGCTCCAGCGCCCCCACGCGACTAACCTCCTGGGTCGAGAAGAGTCCGGACTGGGGTTCCCCTGACGAGGTGATAGCGCTGCAGACGCGCGTCCAGAGCATGTCCACCAAGAAAGTCAAGCTCGTTGATGTGATCCAGGTGATGCTGGTTCACCAAATTCTTCCATGCCAGTGCCGAAGCCGTCCTCTATGGGAGTTCAACCCAAAGAAGGATCAGACTCTGGTGAGGCTCTTAGAGACTACTCAAGAAGGCGCATGGAAGTTGCTCCTTAAGGGCAACGAGAAGCCACCGGCCACGGATTCAGACCGTGGTCACGATTGTAGACACCTCGCTAGTGAGGTATGCTATTTTTTGATGCATCCCCAATTTAATCCTTTCAAGGATGATGTCTGAGCTTATTATTACATTTCCAGGACTGGATGGAGAGGGTGAAGCAGATCCAGTGTCCGGCTCCGCTACCTGAAGAACCGGTCATCCCGCGTCTAGTGAAGATGCTGGTGCCTGTGCCTTATAAGGTGCCGGAGCAGAAGGCCAAGGGGGCCAAGGGTGGCCCCCGTCGCAAGGGCAATTTGGACGTGATGTCCGAAGACGACGAAGCTCATGCCTCTGTCCCCGAGGACAACGGCGAGGAAGAGGGGGAGGAGGAGGAAAACAACCCTCCCATTGAGGAGAGGAAGAAGAAGAGGGCGGCTTCGGCGCATCCGGAGGCGGACACACCCAAGAAGGGGAAAAGCATCCCAGCGGTTAGCACCGGGTGGGACGTTGACAGCAGTTTGGAGAGACACCCCCGCGCTAAGCCCCCGGCCGCATCGTAAGTGACACGACTTTCTCATGCACACATCCGGCCCTTTCTCTTTATTATGATGACATAGTTAATTGTGCTATTGTAGTTCGGCCCGTGACCTTACCCAACGGTCCTCATCTGGAGGTTCACTGGCTCCATCGGAGATGGCGAGCATGTCGCCACCGCCTGCTTATTCTCTCGGGGCCAGGGACGACACCGAGGTGTTATCTCAAAGGACCGCTCCAAAGCGGGGAGGAGCCTAGGACGCTGTCCGGGAGGCGCCACAGGGCGGGACCTCCACTGCCGGACACATGGGGAACCGATCCCCATGGAGATTGGCGTTGAGGGCCGTATCCAGTCCGGCCCTCGGCCGAATACAATTCTGGAGGCCCATATGGCTCCGGAGTCAGGCGAGTGGCCCCCTTTAAAGGAGGGGGATGCGTCGCTCCCACCGGTGGCCCTTGTCCATCCAGGGGCGCCGGATAACCTGATGGAGGCGCTTCGAAGCGCCTCTGTCGTGGACGAGCACCGTGTCCTTATGGGTGCAGTGATCAAGAAGATTCAGTCCGCCAAGGGTGGATTAAACAAATCCTGCAGCAGCCTATTGATAGGTTTCGAGGTAAGAAAGAGAAAAACCCCATGTAGCCAGTAGCCCCTGAGACACTGTCCGGTGTTCGGTAGGAATAACCGGACAGAGGATCAATTCTTCTGTTGTAGGAGACTAATGTAGTATGTATGAATGAGCAGGCGTCGCTGTTGGCCGCGACCTCCCATGCTGTCGAAGTCTCTAAGCTGAGGCAGAGGATAGAGCGGACCAAGAACGAGCTCAGTGAGGTCAAGGTTCGGCTCCAGGAGAAGCAAGGTGAGTGACTACTTGTTGTTTGTTTAGAAAGGACAGGCTCCGTATATTGATCGATGTGTCGAAATATGTGTAGGAGCCACGACCGAGGTCGAGGCCCTGAAGAAGGCTCTGGGCGAGGCCGAGGAGAAGGCTGTCCAGCAGCAGGCCGCTCGTAAGAAGTCCAAGGCCCGGGTCAAATAAATCCAGCAAGAGCTCCATGATGCGGTCAAGAAATGCGAAGCCTTGGAGCATGATGCGTCGGTTCAAGGGACCGAACTCGCCAAGGCTCGTCAGAGCACGGAGACCGCACGGAATGAGGCCCAGGCTGCCCCCCAGGAGATCCAGGAGGCCAAGAAGATCACATCGGGTAAGGCATTTAAGATGCAAAGCAAGTATGCAGAGAAGCAGTACCTTTTACTAACCAGGGTTCGGAGTTCCCCAGGAGCATTTGCGGATTTTCCACGCAGTGTATCAGACGTCGCGGATTTCTACCGAGCCAAAGGAGGGGGTTCTACGGAGAAGCTATTCTTGTCGTAGTATGCGGTGCCAGAGCATCCCGTGTCCTTCACCGATTAGCTGAAACAGCTGGTGGAGCTGCATAGGGTGGCCGAACTAGCCATGAAGGATTTCATAATCCGGCTATGGCCAGCAGAAGTGATGCTACGCAGCTACTTCGGACTCGTGAGGCGAATGGTGAACGCCTGTCCTCGGCTGGACGTCATCAAGCGCTCGGCCTGCATTGAAGGTGCGCACATGGCCTTCGCCCGTTGCAGGATGTGGTGGGCGAAGATGGACGCCGTCGAGGTGACCAGAGGGCCACCGGAGGGCAAGGAACACCGCACACCCGAACGGTATTTTGCGGATGTCTTGGAGGGTTCTCATCTTGCGGCATCACAATGTTCGCAGGATATTGTATTTGAGTAAATGTATGTGTGTTATCTTTGCCTTGTATTACTGGCACAAAGCCTGTTTTGTAATGTAATATTATTATGCTTTGAATTGTTTCCTCCTGTGCGGCCGTTTTGTATGTAATCTGAGGGTTGGCCAGTCGTCGGCTTCTGCCCTCATGTAAGTAGTACGGAGGTGTTCACGATGGAATCTAAAAAATCTTGATCCAATTGTATGGTCCTTTAAAGAGTTGTTTAGCGCAACGAACAAGGCAATCAGATTGTACGGCTTAAAAGCCCTCACTTAGCGACAGGAGTTTTATAATAAAGCATAGGTGTAGCCCCTGGTTCGAACCAGGGGGCTGTCAGCATCTGATTGGGAAGTGCCGATCTTTCGCATAATGCGGAAAAAATCTCCAACGATTTGTAACCCTCGAACAGCTGACCGGCTCTCGCCATATCATGACAGTCAGTTTTCGGCTTTCTCTACTAAGGTGCTCATCTGGCCAAGGCCAGGGCACAATCGCAGTAGTTCTCCCTTTACTACCCTAGCCGATTTAGCGGAACGTAGGGTATCAAGCACAGGAGCCAGGCAACCCAACTATTGACCAAAGACATGATTCGGAGCCAATGCATATAATGCTAAATTCGGGGTGCTGAACTTATCTTTAGGGATTGTGCGGGATTTGTTGCCGTATCATGGGGCGATGGGGAGCCCCTGGAAAATATGACACATACCAGAGTGTACGACTGCTAGGAAATAAGAAACATAAAGGAAAACAGGGGGAGAACAGAGAGAGGGTCCGGAGCCCTTGAACTTGGCTCATGAACTGTTTCCATTATAGTTTCGTTTATGTGTCCAAGCACATTGGTACAAGATAATGCAAAAAGCAACCGGCTATTTAACATGCCATACCCGAAGGTGGATTGCGCGTGGGTCCTAAAAATGGTTAGCCTCTGGGGCTTCCCATGCACGCCTGTGCTCCGTATCAATCCGGTGTGTTTATCCTTTGATGGGGTCGTTAATCAGGCCGTTGAAGGAGGCCCCCATAGGAGAAACCTGAAACAAGGAAAAAGAGATAGTAAAGTTATATGTGTGTCCGGGATCGGTCTGGCCGAACCGTGGATCCGGGATAGCTTGTGCCTCCGTCGATGCCCATGGAATTTTGAGTGCGTAGTTATGGATGCGTGGTATGAATGCCACTACCTCATCGGGATTGGGACGGAGGCCGAATTGCTAATCGAGCTCTTGACGAGCCGTGATGTCTTGTTGCAGTGTGGTACGGACCCTCTTAATGATGTCCAGGGGCTCGGCAGCCAGATTATGCTGCTGCTTGAGAAGGCCGCTTTGTACCTCTGCTGCTAGGGCGGCGGTGTGCTCCTCTGTCCGGAGGGAGCGTTCTGTGTTTCCGTTGACTGTTATGACGCCGCGCAGACCGGGCATCTTCAGCTTGAGATAGGCATAGTGTGGTACCGTGTTGAATCTAGCAAACGCGGTTCGTCCGAGTAATGCGTGGTAGCCACTGCGGAATGGGACAATATCGAAGATTAACTCCTCGCTTCGGAAGTTGTCCGTGGAACCGAATACCACCTCCAGCGTGATTGAGCCCGTGCAATGGGCCTCAACGCCTGGTATAACTCCTTTAAATGTAGCCTTTGTGGGTTTGATTCGTGAGGGATTAATGCCCATCTTCCGCACTGTATCCTGATAGAGCAGGTTGAGGCTGCTACCGCCTTCCATTAGGACTCGTGTTAGGTGAAATCTGTCGATGATTGGGTCGAGGACCAGTGCGGCTGAGCCACCATGCCAGATACTAGTTGGATGATCTCGACGATCGAAGGTGGTCAGGAATGACGACCACAGATTGAATTTTGGGGCGACTGGCTCTACTGTGTTGACGTCCCTAAGTGCTCGTTTGCGCTCCCTTTTGGGGATGTGTGTAGCATATATCATGTTCACCGTTTTGACTTGAGGGGGGAATTTCTTCTGCCCTCCGGTGTTCGGCTGCCGGGGCTTTTCGTCCTCGTCCTCACTTTGTGATCCCTTTTCTTTGTTTTCGACATTTAACTTGCCAGCCTGTTTGAAAACCCAACAGTCTCTGTTGGTGTGATTGGCTTGTTTGTCTAGGGTACCATGTATTTGGCACGGACGATCGAGTATGCGATCCAGGCTGGATGGACCCTCGTTGTTCCTTTTGTAGGGCTTCTTTTGCTATCCGGACTTGGAGCCGCTGAATCCGGTGTTAACAGTTGTGTCATCGGTGTTGTCGCCATTGCTTCGGCGTTTGTGTCTATTGCGCCGGATCTTTTCAGAGCTGTTCTTGGCCTCGGAGGGGCATGTCTCGCTGGCTGTGTTCTTGCTACGAGCCAGCCAGCTGTCCTCTCCCGCGCAAAAGCGGGTCATGAGTGCCGTAAGGGTGCCATGGACTTCGGTTTCTCTTGGCCAAGGTGGCGTGCTAGACATTCGTCACGGATGCTGTGTTTGAAGGCCGCTAGGGCTTCGGCATCCGGACATTCAACGATCTGGTTCTTTTCGGTTAGGAACCTAGTCTAGAATTTTCTGGCTAATTCTCCAGGTTGTTGAACTAAGTGGCTTAAATCATCGGCATCGGGTGACCGGACATATGTACCTTGGAAGTTGTCTAGAAAGGCCTCTTCCAGATCCTCCCAGTTGCCGATGGAATTCTCAGGTAGGCTATTCAGCCAGTGTCTAGCTGGCCCTTTAAGTTCAGTGGGAGGTATTTGATGGCGTGGAGGTCATCTCCCCGGGCCATGTGGATGTGGAGAATAAAGTCCTCAATCCATACTGCGGGTTCGGTTGTTCCGTCGTATGATTCAATATTGATGGGCTTGAATCCCTCGGGAATTCATGATCCAGCACCTCGTCTGTGAAGCAGAGAGGGTGTGCGGAGTCTTTATATCGAGCCGCATCATGGCGCACCTCCGATGGAGTGCGTATGCGGTTATCGGCCCGGGTGTGACTAGGTTTGTCACGCCCGAATAGGTAGCCGTCATTCCGAGTTGGGAAGCATCCTCGCGATCCGTAGATTGTTCTAGTGTGTTCTGCTCTGCTGTCCAGCTCCTGCCGAAGGTCGTATGTAAGGTCCCGAGCTGTTATGTCCCTGTTTTTGCGAGGTAGTGGGGCGGGCTGTTGTTCGGCTTGAGTTGCCACTTTATCCCGACCGCGGGGTGGTCGGTCCGCCGCACTATCTCGACCGTGTGGTGGTCGGTCCACATTGCGTGAGGGAGGTATGGGATTTAGTGCCTCCTCATCAAACTGAGGTAGCAGTCTACGCTTTGGGTAACTCTTGGCTGGGAGCATGAGGCCGTATTCTTCGGCTGCCAGGACATCAGTCCACCTGTCAATGTGCTGGTCTTGATCGGCCTGAAGCTGCTGCTGCTTCTTCTTTAGGCTTCTCGCGGTGGCTATTAGCTGACGCTTGAAGCGCTCCTGCTCGAGGGGTGCCTTAGGTATGATGATGTCCTCATTGCCGAGGCTCTCATCATCCTCGGAGACTAGACGATAACTGTCATCGTCTGGGTCATTGGGCATGGTCTGATTATCGGGGTTATCTTGCCCGTTGTCTTGTTCCTCCTGTTCGGATACAGCCCCAACAGGGTCTTCGTTATTTTCGGCATCGCCCGAAGTGGTATTCTCTCCGGTGCCAGTATTCCCGTCGTTTGAGAGATGAGGCTTAGAGCGGCGTTTAGGGTGCCGGCGCTTGCACTGTGTCTCAGGAGGTTTATTCGCAACTGGATCTCCTTTGTCATCGTCGCTAGCTTTTTTAGGTGTGTCAACCATGTACACATCGTACGAAGAGGTGGCCATCCAACGTCCAGTAAATGGCGGGTTTTGTCCTTGCTCCTGGTCGGCATCGTCGTCCATACCGTCGATGTCTTCGGATCCATAATCGAGCACGTTGGTTAAATCATCGACAGTGGCTATGAAGTGGGTGGCGGGTGGGAAACAAAATTTCCCATCATCAGCCTTTGGCTCGAACCAAACATAGTTTAGTTGTGAGTCCTTCTCTAAGGACATGTTCTTTAAAGAGCTTAGCACATCACCACAGGGCGAATGCCTGAAGATGTCTGTGACGCTAAATTTGAAAATCGATAGTCGATCCAGCTCGGTGTCCGCAGGCGTGCCCGATTTGGAACTCATAGCTGGAGACGAGTCCGGAGTTCCATTGACATAGATATCGCGGGGTGCTGAGTCCGTGTGCGGCTCCAACGCCTGGGACTCTGTGGCTTCGGATGGCACGATTTGCTCCAGTTCTAAGGCCGTTGCAGCAGCAGGGACCATCCGCTGGATGTGATCCGGTGACAAATTTAGGTCATGTTCATCGGAGCGAGGGGGAGCGGTCGCTGCGGTCTCAAATCCATTGAAGATCAAGTCTCCATGGATATCTGCGACGTAGTTTAGGCTTCCAAACCTGACCCTGTGTCCAGGGGCATAGCTATCGATCTGCTCCAGATGGCCAAGCGAGTTGTCCCGCAGTACGAAGCCGCCGAACATGAAAATCTGTCCGGGGAGGAAGGTTTCTCCTTGGACAGCGTCGCTGTAGATGATTGAAGGAGCCATCGAACCTTTCGTGGACGGCACAGTGGAACTCTCAATGAAAGCACCAATGTCGGTCTCAAAACCGGCGGATCTCAGGTAGGGGGTCTCGAACTATGCGTCTAGGATCGATGGTAACAGGAGACAGGGGACACAATGTTTACTCAGGTTCGAGCCCTCTCTATGGAAGTAATACCCTACATCATGCTTGATTGATATTGATGAATATGGGTGTTAAAAGAGTTGATCTACCACGAGATCGTGATGGCTAAACCCTAAAAACCTAGCCTATATGACTATGGTAATGAATGTGCCCTTTCCGGACTATCCCCTCCGGTTTATATAGACACCGACAGGATCTAGGGTTTACACAGAATTGGTTACATAAGAAGGAATCTTCATAGTCGGTCGCCAAGCTTGCCTTCCACACCAAGGAGAGTCCAATCCGGACTTAGGTATAGTCTTCGGCCTTCATGTCTTCACAGCCCATCAGTCCGGCCCATGGATAACAGGCCGGACGCCCGAGGACCCCTTAATCCAGGACTCCCTCAAGCGCCGCCTCCTCGTCGGTGACCCTCCTTCACGCTGCTCGGCCTCGTCTACCCAGGCAGGTAATGCACACCCAACCCCCATCCTCCTCCTCCTTCCAAATCCCACATGCCTCGACCGCCGGCGCAAGCGCGACACCTTCCACCCAAATCACCGACCCCTCCACCAAATAAGCGCTGCCCCAAGTCATGGTGCACGCAGTATAGTCAGGATCTCAAGCAACATTTGGTAGCGGAGAAGCAAATCGTGGCCGCACACGCGGATGAGGTCGCGATGGCTGCCATTCGTGTCGACCCCTAGATCTTGGAGGAGCACCTTGCCATTTGCTAGCTACGCCGGTTAAGCATGCTCGATTTACCCATTGCGTGTGCTTCTCCTACCTTTCCTTCACAAATTCTAGTGAATTGTGCTATCTAATTTTACCATGCAATCTGTTGCTCTAGTGTTTATGTTCTATATGTCATTAGTGTGGTGCTCACTTATTAACTATTTTGTTAATTAGTTGTCGTCTTCAGTTAACTGTTTGGTTCAATTATGCAAATGTGATGTTCAATTCTTCAGCTGCAATTCTGTATTGTCTTCCATGTGAGAAATAAATCGAATTTATCTTTACAAAATACATGAGAAACGAATACAATTTCTATATTTCCAAGTTGTCAAGCATGCTTGGTTTGGTTATACATTGTGCAATGTGGTGCTCAGTTAACGTTTGGTTCATTTGTGTAGTGGTGTTTAGTTAACTATTTGGTTCAATTCTGAAGTGTGATGTTCAATAGTTGTGGGTGCATTCTATTATTGTATACCATGTGAGGAATAAATTGAATTTGGCTGTAGTAAATATATGACAAACAAATACAATTATTACAATTGGTTGTAGTTAACTGTTTGGTTAACTGTCTAATCTTCTATTAGGAGTACGTTATATTATGCAATGTGGTGCTCAGTTAGTGTTTGGTTCATTTGTTGTGGTGTTTAGTTAACTGCTTGGTTCAATTCTGCAATGTGATGTCCAATTGTCGTGGATAGAATTTTGTATTGTTGTGCATGTGAGGAATAAATCGAATTTGCCTACACTTAATACATGAGAAACATATACAAGTGCTATGTTTCCTAGTTCTTAATCATGCTTGGTTTGGGTAAATGGGTTTTCCATGTGGCTTGAATTAATCTGATGAATCTACAATGTACTTATTTTTCATCAACATATTTTACTGAGAGCATGCGAACCCTTACTTAACCTGATGACTAGCTACCTTATATGTGTTGCAGGGAAACAATGGGAAGCCCTGAGGTTTACAATCGAGGTTAGCACGTGCATGGTCCGTTCTCTAATAGCACATTATTGTGTAATTGCAGGAACCATTCTAATATTTTGGTTTTTAACAATTTGGTCTTGCACATGTAGGTCCTGCTGTCAGAGGTTTTGACCCACTGTTCGACCCTTTTTGCATATGGGGAAATGAGTTGTCCATGAATATCAATCAAATCAAGAAACTCAGAAAGATTGTTAGGATAAATAAATTAGCGAAAAAAAACAACAAGATCTTTGTCTGCACAATGAAGAAGACATGAGTTCACTACAAGATGGTACTAACTATTATACCTTGCCTTTTTTATTCCTTTGCCCCATTTCCAATATGGAGAAGATATTTATGCACATCCTTGTTTTCAGGCCACTCCAAAGTAGTTCACTGATGATTACCTCCCAAACCACCTCTATGGTCAGGAGGCGAGGAAGGTATTTATACAACACCCACGGTTCAATATTGAACTGTTCCTGAAGAGTACGAAGGACGGACGGTCAATCATCCACAAGCACTAGCCTAAAGTTGCAAAGACCTTCAACATGAATGAGGGCTCAATATTCGCCTTCCGCTTCAGCAGTTTTCCCGATGAGATGCATCTGTCTATATACCATCTATGATGCTAATTTCGAAAGGTTCTACATGTTGCATGTGGAACTTGCTGCGGGTGCAGTTGTGTAATGGGATAGCTGAGTGCTGAAGCTATATCATGTTGTACTCTGATGTATTTCAATTATGAAATTCTGCTTCCTTAATATGGAAATGAAATATATTGTGTGCTTAATATGAAATGTCAATTAGATTAATAAATGGATTATGAATAATTGGATAATTAGCCTGCTAATTGGGTTTTGCTATTCCAAACGGTCATTGAAAAAATATCGTGGGCGATGACCTCACGCAACGCACACAGTTTCTAGGAATAAACCGTGTTGGGTCAATGAACAATCACACATGACTTTCTCTTGAAAACTGTTTGTGTTAGGCCACCTTGTGCAAACGTTTACCACATAAAAACTGTGTGTGATGGATAGCCTTTGCCACACAGTTTCTTCTATGGACCGTGTGTGATACATTCAATAACGCAAATGATTTAACGGGAAAAATTGTGTGTGATGTACCCGTGAAAGGAAACGTTTTCCTTGGAGCGACTGTGTGGGATGTACATACGAACAGAAACGTTTAGCGGGGACTGACTGTGTGGGATGTACTTGCGACTGGAAACAATTTCACCGTATAATTGTATTTTTTTAGCTCTACTGTATGTATTTCCGTATTTGAGCGCTCGCCGGTCGCAGAGTTCTCATTTTGCTGAGCATGCATGCCAGGAGGGCATATCCCCGACGGTTTCTGGGTCGTGTGGGACGGACCCCCGTATCGCCCACACTCACTTGGTAATGGTTCCAAATGTCGTCGCGGAAAGGGGTTAAAAACCGTTTGTTTAGGACCGACGCGCACTAGTGATAGGAATTTTATCATAGAACTTTTATCATATACTTCTCATGAATAAGTAATACTTCATCACACAATCGAAGTATGAAGCAAAAACTCCATTAGAAACTAACAAACTATGTTCTCAGTCAACTTTGCAACTACAATTCATCATCTTTTCAGGAAGGGTCACGTGTCAGAGCCTTTAGGCAAGTCCACATACTCAACCATCATATAGTCTTCTATGATTGCTAACACTCACCTTATACCCATGAGCAAAATGTTTCAATCGGACACATAAAAAGATAGGGGCTTATAGTTTCGCCTCCCAACATACTCACCTCAAGGGTGATGTCAACAATAATAACTCATGCTATCTATATTCAATTGGACATATGTTCCTAGATCTTTCCTCACGACATGATGCTTGCCAAAAGAGAAAATAAAAAGGAATAGAAGGAAAACTTTGACTCTTTGCATAAAAGTAAATACATAAAAGTAAAAGATAGGCCCTTCACAGAGGGAAGCAGAGGTTGCCATGCGCTTATTTGTTTGCATGCTCAATCCCTTAGTGCAAGAGAACGTCACGTTGTATTACCCCTTAAGATGACAACCTTTATTATGCAGTCTGTCGCATTCATTCTTTGCCATCCAAGTTCGTACAATGCTCGATTTTCTCTTACACTAAATGATCTCACATATTTAGAAGCAATTTTTATTGCCCTTTTGCACCGATGACAACTTAGTTGAGGGATCTTGCTCAATCCATAGGTAGGTATGGTGGACACTTGAAAAATATTTGAGTTTAAGAGTTTTTGGATGCACAAGTAGTATCTCTACTTAGTACAGAATTTTTGGCTAGCAAAGATAGGGGGCAAGCATCACATGTTAAAGGATCTATGCCAATATGACTTCTATGTGAATATAAACAAACATAAACCATTAAGTTGTCTTCCTTGTACAACATCAACAATTTTGGCATATAATATTTTGATGAGGGCTCACAATCACAAAAGATTTCTAGGATAGTATATCTATCGGTGAATCTTCTCTTCCCTTATTAATTCTTTCATTAGTTGCATCATTGACTAATGATATGTTTGTCAACCTCTAATAAAATTTTCTACCTATACTTTTCCTTATGTGGTGCCATCACCTATCATAGGATTAGTACATAATCTTTTCATTATTTATTTTCCTTTCTGCATTTATTTCCTTTCTCCTTTTCTTTCTTCCTTATTTCTTTTCTTCATTTGCAACATGAAAGTAAAGAAAGTAAAAAACTAAAACTAACTTCATTATATAACTTGCACACGATTACAAGGATATATCACTAAGCAAACTCTCAAAAGAAGAAAGGATCGAACTAAACTTTATTTCATCTAAAAGCAAAAGAATGAACCAAGATAAATAAAAGCAAAAAGATAGTGGGATAATACGATATCGGGGCACCTCCCCCAAGCTTGGCGGAAGCGAAGGGGAGTGCCAATACCCGATACTCAATTCTCCTTTTGGTGGTGAAGGAGATGATGGTGGTGATGAAGGAGAAATCTTGTCCTTGGAGGAGCTTGAAGAGGCCATGGTAGATGGAATCTTCCAGAAAACAACAAGAGTGATCAACATGTTCTGGAAGTATATATAGATTTTTTTATCTTGGAGGACAAGTATATGGTAGAAAAAAAGAGTACAGAAGATGTCTCAGGTGGGCACAACCCACCTAGGCATGCCAAGCAAGCATGGTGCGCCCTAGTGTCTTGTGCCCACCAGGGTACGCTTCCTGGGAGTTTCTTTATTTCCAAAATTTTAAAATATTCCAAAACTGATAAAAAAATATTTTTGCAGATTTTTCGTAGTCCGTTTACTTACCGTATCACGTACCTCCTTATTTTCACGATTCTGGAGTATTCCGGAAGGACTCTTTTATGTGTTCTTCACGTGTCAAAGTTTGTATAATATCACTTTCAACATTAATAGGCGTACCTGAGATATAATGCTTTATTCGTTGCCTATTGACAACCTTCGGGTTAGTGCCTTGGAAATTATTTAGGTTGATGGCTCCAGACTGGTAAACCTCCTCGATGACATAGGGGCCTTCCCATTTCAAGAAGAGCTTCCCTGCAAAAATCTAAAACGAGAGTTGTAAAAAAGAACATATTCTGCAACTTTAAACTCACGCTTTTGGATTCTTTTGTCATGCCATCTTTTAAATTTTTCTTTGAATAACTTTGCATTTTCATAAGCTTGGGTTCTCCATTCATCCAGGGAGCTTATATCAAATAACCTCTTTTCACCAGCAAGTTTGAAATCATAGTTGAGTTCTTTAGCTGCCCAATATGCTTTATGTTCTAACTCAAGAGGCAAATGACAAGCTTTTCCATAAACCATTTTATAAGGAGACATACCCATAGGATTTTTATATGATGTTCTATAAGCCCAAAGTGCATCATCTAATTTCTTAGACCAATTCTTCCTAGACCTATTAACAGTCTTTTGCAAAATTAGTTTTATTTCTCTATTGGTAAGTTCAACTTGACCACTAGACTGAGGATGATAGGGTGATGCAATTCTATGGTTAACATCATACTTAGCAAGCATCTTAGGGAAAGCACCATGAATAAAGTGTGAACCACCATCAGTCATTAAATATCTAGGGACTCCAAACCTTGGGAAAATAACTTGCTTCAGCATTTTAATAGAGGTGTTCTGATCAGCACTACTAGTCTGAATAGCTTCTACCCATTTAGTAACATAATCAATAGCAACCAAAATATGTGTATACCCATTAGAGGAAGGAAAAGGTCTCATGTAATCAAATCCCCAAACATCAAATGGTTCAAGAGCAAGTGAATAATTCATAGGAATTTCTTGACGCTTACCGATATTTCCTATTCTTTGACATTCATCACAAGAAGAGACAAACTTACGGGCATCCTTGAAGAGAGTAGGCCAATAAAATCCAAATTGCAATACCTTGTGAGCAGTTCTATCTCCAGCATGATGCCCTCCATAAGCCTCGTAGTGACATTTCTGTAGGATTTGTCCCTGTTCATGCTCAGGTACACAACGTCTAATAATAGCATCTACTCCTTCTTTATAAAGATGTGGGTCATCCCAAAAGTAATGTCTTAAATCATAGAAGAATTTTTTTTCTTTTGCTGGTATGTAAAGCTAGGTGGTAGATATTTAGCAACAATGTAATTACCTTAGTCAGCATACCAAGGAGTACTATTATCAACATTTATTGCAGCCAACTGCTCATCAGGAAAATTATCATCAATAGGAAGTGGGTCATCGAGCACATTTTCAAGCCTAGACAAATTATCAGCTATGGGGTTCTCAACTCCTTTTCTATCAATGATATGTAAATCAAATTCTTGTAACAAGAGAACCCAATGAATAAGTATAGGTTTAGCATCTTTCTTTTCCATAAGATATTTAATAGCAGCATGGTCTGTGTGAACAGTTACTTTGGAATCAACAATATAAGGTCTAAATTTATCACAAGCAAACACTACCGCTAAGAATTCTTTTTCACTAGTAGCATAATTTCTTTGAGCACTGTCTAGAGTTTTACTAGCATAATTGATAACATTCAATTTATTATCAACTCTTTGTCCTAGAACAGCACCAACATCATAATCACTAGCATCACACATTCAAAAGGCAAGTTCCAATCGGGTGGTTGAACAATAGGTGCAGATATTAAGGCTTTCTTGAGTGTTTCAAAGGCTTCTAAACAATCATCATCAAAAACGAAAGGAACATCCTTTTGCAAAAGACTAGTGAGAGGCCTAGAAATTTTAGAGAAGTCTTTAATAAACTTCCTATAGAAACCAGCATGACCTAGGAAACTATGAATACGTTTGATGTCCTTAGGACATGGCACTTTCTCAATTACATCAACCTTAGCTTGGTTCACTTCAATACCTCTTTCAAAAATTTTATGACCCAAGACAATGCCTTCATTAACCATAAAATGGCACTTCTCCCAATTCAAGACAAGATTTGTTTGTTCACATCTCTGCAAAACTCGCTTAAAGTTTCTTAAACAATCATCAAAAGACTTCCCATAAACAGAAAAGTCATCCATTAAAACCTGAACAATCTTTTCACAAAAATCAGAGAATATAGCAGTGATACATCTTTGAAAGGTAGCAGGTGCATTACATAAACCAAAAGGCATACGTCTCTAAGCATAGGTTCCAAATGGACAAGTAAAAGTGGTCTTTTCTTGATCAGGTTGAGAAATATGTATTTGTGAAAAGCCAGAATATCCATCAAGGAAGCAAAAGTGTGTGTGCTTAGATAATCTTTCAAGCATTTTATCAATAAAAGGCAAAGGGTAATGGTCTTTTCTAGTTTCTTTGTTTAATTTTCTAAAATCAATTACCGTTCTATAGCCTGTAAGAATTCTTTGTGGAATAAGTTCATTCTTATCATTAGGAACAACAGTAATACCTCCTTTCTTAGGGACACAATGAACATGACTTACCCATCTACTATCAGCTATAGGATAGATTATACCTGCTTCCAGAAGTTTTAAGATTTCCATTCTTACCACTTCCTTCATTTTTGGATTCAACCGACGTTGGTGATCAACAATGGGTTTAGCATCAGGTTCCATATTAATTTTGTGCTAACATAGAGTGGGACTAATGCCCTTTGAATCATCAAGAGTATATCCAATAGCAGCCCAGTGCTTTCTTAGAACTTTCAATAATCTTTCTTCTTCATGTTCTAAAAGGTTAGCACTAATAATAACAGGATATATCTTCTTTTCATCAAGATAAGCATATTTCAAAGTGTCTGGCAATTGTTTTAATTCAAACACAGGATCACCTTTAGGTGGAGGAGGACCTCCCAGAGTTTCAATAGGCAAATTGTGTTTAAGCAGAGGATGTTGTTCAAAGAAAATCTTATCTATTTCATTTCATTCATGCATATGTAAATCATTCTCATGGTCTAGCAAGTATTATTCTAAAGGATCAGTAGGTGGCACAACAATAGAAGCAAGACCATTTAATTCATCCTTACTAGGCAATTATTTTTCATGATTATTTCTACTAAACTTGGAAAAATTAAACTCATGAGACTCATCACCAAAGCTAACACCCACAGTTTGTTTCTTGCAAACTATCTTAGCATTAACTGTGTTCAAGAAAGGCCTACCAAAGATATTAGGATATAAGTCATCTTGTGGGGAACCAAGAACAAGAAAATCAGTAGGATATTTTATTTTCCCACACAAGACTTCAACATCTCTATTAACACAAGGTGATATGGTGTCTCTATTTGCAAGTTTAATAGTAAAATCTATGTCTTCTAACTCTGTAGGTGCTATGTCTATCCTAATTTCTTGATACAAAGTGTAAGGGATAGCACTCACACTAGCACCCATGTCACATAAACCATGATAACAATGATCTCCTATTTTAACTAAAATGACAGGCATGCCAACAACTAGTCTATTTTTATCCCTTTTTCGGGTTTAGCAATTCTAGCAGCTTCTGCACAAAAGTAAATAACATGCCCATCTATATCTTCCTCCAAGAGATCTTTAACCATAGCAACATTAGGTTCTACCCTAATTTGTTCATCGGTTTAGGTGTTCTAACATAGCTTTTGTTAACCATAGTTGAAACTTTAGCATATTCCTTTATCCTAACAGGAAAAGGTGGTTTCTCTATGTAAACAGAAGGAACAACTGGATCAATATTATAAAGTATAGTTTCTACTTTAACTGGTACTGGTTCTTTAATTTCTTCTTTAATAAGTGGGTGATATTTAAACCACTTCTCTTTAGGGAGTTCAACATGAGTAGCAAATGATTCACAAAAGGAGGCTACTATCTCAGAGTCAAGTCCATATTTAGTGCTAAACTTTTGAAAAGCATCGGTATCCATAAAAGATTTAGCACAATCATACTTAAGCTTAATACTTGACTCTTTACCTTCGTCGAGTTCCCAATCTTCAGAGTTGCGTTTAATTCTTTCCAAAAGATCCCACCGGAATTCAATAGTCTTCTTCATAACTGAACCAACACAAGAAGTATCAAGCATGGTTTTATCATTACGAGAAAGCCGAGCATAAAAATTATGGATAATAATTTCTCTTGAGAGCTCATGGTTGGGGCATGAATATAACATTGACTTAAGCCTCCCCCAAGCTAGAGCGATACTTTCTCCATCACGAGGCCAAAAATTTTATATATAATTCTGATCACGATGAACTAGATGCATAGGATAATTTTTTTTGGTGGAACTCCAATTTCAAACGATTCCAATTCCATGATCCAATATCATCGCATAGACTATACCATGCCAATGCTTTTCCCTTCAAAGATAAAGGGAAAACCTTCATCTTAACTTCATCTCCAGGTAAACCTGCAAGCTTGAACAATCCACAAATTTCTTCAAGATACATCAAGTACATATCAGGATGTTTTGTTCCATCTCCTGCATAAGGATTAGCTAGCAGTTGTTCTATCATACCCAAAGGAATTTCATATTCAATATTTTCAGTAGGTGCATTAGGCTGAGGGGTAGCTAATTGTGGTTCCGGACGAGGTGAAGATACCCCGAACAAACCCCTCAAAGGATTGTTTTCCATAGTAACAAGTGACAATAAATTTCAGCACATTATATAAATGTTTCCTTACCGAATTCCACTTACCAAAGACGCTTCACTCCCCAGCAATGATGCCAGAAATAGCCTTGATGACCCACAAGTATAGGGGATCAATTGTAGCTCTTTTTGATAAGTAAGAGTGTCAAACCCAACGAGAAGCACAAGGAAATGTCAAGTACTTTTCAGTAAGGTAATGTCTGCAAGTGCTGAAATAGTAAGTGCGAGTAGTTTGATAGCAAGATAATTTGTAACGAGCAAGTAAAGATAATAGTAACAAGTATGCAGCAAGGTAGCCCAATCCTTTTGAGGCAAAGGACAGGCCAAAACGGTCTCTTATAATAAGCAAAGCGTTCTTGAGGGTACACAGGAATTTCATCTAGTCACTTTCATCATGTTGGTTTGATTTGTGTTTGCTACTTTGATAATTTGATATGTGGGTAAACCAGTGCTTAGGTGCTGTTCTTACTTGAACAAACCTCCTACTTATGATTGACCCTCCGACAAGCATCCGCAACTACGAGAAAAGTAGTAAAAATAAATTCTAACCATAGCATTAAACTCTAGGATCCAATCGGTCCCTTATGGAATAGTGCATAAACTGGCGTTTAAGTTTCCGTCGCTCTCGCAACCCACCATCTATTTTCTACTCCACTATGCATTCCCTTAGGCCCAAATATGGTGAAGTGTCATGTAGTCGGCATTCACATGACACCACTAAGGGAATCACAACATACATACTATCAAAATATCGAACACATATCAAATTCACATGATTACTTGCAACATGATTTCTCCCATGACCTCAAGAACAACAGTAACTACTCACAAATAATAATCATGCTCAAGATCAGAGGGGTATTAAATAGCATACTAGATCTGAACATATAATCTTCCACCAAATAAACCATATAGTAATCAACTACAAGATGTAATCAACACTACTAGTCACCCCCTAGTAACAATCTATAGTTCCGGTAACAAGATTGCATACAAGAAATGAACTAGGGTTTGAGAGGAGATGCTGCTGGTGAAGATGTTGATTGAGATTGCCCTCTCCAAGATGGGAGAGTTATTGGTGATGATGATGACGATTATTTCCCCCTCCGGGAGGGAAGTTCCCCCGGCAGAATCGCTCTGCAGGAGGGAAAAAGTGCTCCTGCCCAAGTTCCACCTCGAGGTGGTGGCGCTTCGTCCCGAAAGTCCTCTCCTTATTTTTTGTAGGTCAAAATGACTTATATACCAGAAGATGGGCACCGGAGGTGTGCCAAGGAGGCCACAACCCACCTGGTGGCCCCCCTCTGGTGTTTATTGGCTCCAGTATTTCTTAAATAATCCATAAGAAATCTCCGTAAAGTTTCAGCTCATTTGGAGTTGTGAAGAATAGGTGGCCTAACATAGCTTTTCCAGGTCCAGATTTCCAGTTGCTGGAATTCTCCCTCTTGGTGTGTTCCTTGCAAATTATGAGAGAAAAGGCATTAGAATTACTCCAAAAAGCATTATTATAGATAAGAACATTATAAATAATAGTAAGAAAACATGATGCAAAATGGACGTATCAGGTGTCTGTGTTGGTATGTGTGGGTGTGAGAAGATAATGAGACCTGGGGAGAGGGTGTGTCATCGCGTGAGGTCCGGTGGGTCGAGGTGAGGCCCTTGTTTTGGTTCCGTCTTGCGCCACATTCCTCGGCCCGTGACACATTTAGGGAGACCCATGGATGACTAGTCATACAAGACAAAGATAGTAGAATCGTGAAGGACTCTGTGTCCACTGACAAAGCCAGCTAGGATTTGTAACCCTAGGTCCTCGTACTAAGGTAACCCCTAATCTCTGATATTACTGTTCATCCAACCTAACTTTAAGGGGCATCCTACAGAATGCTCCGCTAGAATCATACTCGTTGATTAGGAAGAGAGGTGTGAGACAATACGTGAGAGATAGGCCTAAAGATAATGTGCGTACAGGAGACACGTAGGCAGGTCTATGTGTATAGAAAGGGTCGATGGGGATTGTGCGTGTGTATGCTTGTGAGAGGAAGAGTGATTGTGATAAAGGTTAGTGAAAACAGTCGTAAATGGTTACGATAGGGAGGGAGGGTTATATCGAGAGCATGTCTACGAGAAAGACACCTCGGGAGAGAGTGTGTGAGCATGTGTGAGAGACCACCGATGGAGAGTGAAACTACACGCAAACGACTGATGTACACATTGATTAAAGATATAAATTGTATCCAAATATTAGGATGGGATCATGATATTTGCAATTCGCGTAAGAAACGATCATTGATCCATCAGACATCTAGATTCTATTGAATTTGAGCATTTCTATGTTATTATTTGATATAATTGATCCACGTAGTTAGTATTTTGAACTCCAGACAATGCATCGCTTTAGCAATCGAATATAAACATGAGTGTAGTTCATGTTTTTTTTGCAAGGTGAGTATAGTTCATGTTGTCTGTGTAAAGCACATTATACATACGAAAGTTACACAATGAACACTATAAATAGCTAGCTACGAACTAGCATACATTTGAATTCAACATAAGGTGGTTTAAAAAAATTCAAATTCAATATGAAGTCCATTCAATTATTTGAAATCGATATCATGGAATTTGTAAATCGTACCTAAATAATGGGGGCACCAATCTTTGCTTTGATTTTGTACATAATAGCATATATAGTCGTGTACAAAATAGATTCAAATTTAGCTCCTCCATTCCAAAATAATCTTAGTGATGGGATTTTCAAGTGTCAAAATTTCAAAAAGAAGCGGATAATTTAATGAGGTTTCCAAACATACAAGGTCAAATTTAACGTTGTCTATTTAGGTCAATCTCAAAGTTCAAGAGTACTCTAAACGCGAATGCTTGTGTTTCAAAATTTCGAACGAAGCGCCAAAAGAGCCTCTACTTGCCCGAAACCTTGTGAGACCTATGTTTTGTAGTAGAAGAAAATTACTTTTCTAACTCCGACCCGTGAAATCTACTGGCCCGACGTCCAAAGGTCTAAACCGGGGTAGGTTTGTAGCTTCATCTAGACGCCATGCAACTGCCTCCGAAAAACATTCATACACAATGGCCGCCTAAGCACAAATGCGCTCGGCTGAAATAGCTCCCGCCCACTATTAGGGACACCTGGGATTACCATCCTACCCCTGACTCGCAGTAGGTCCGAAATTTAAGAGGGGGAAAGTTTGTACTTGCCCCAAATTTCAAACAAGCGCGTCCCATCTGTTCAAAAAAGCCAAAAACAAGCGCGTCCCAGACCGAAACATGGTTCTCCCTAAGAAACCCCCGCCACGCCCCTCGTCCGATTCCCCATTCCTATTCTGTGGGCGCCAAAACTACCTGTCCACCAGCCACATAACCCCGGCGTCCTCCGTCCGCCACCCCATCCCACCCATCAACCGGCGCCCTCCTCCATCATGCTCGATACCCCAACTTTGTCGTCCACCGCAACCTCAACCGCAACGCCCTCCACGGCTAGTAGTTGAAGCCGAGGCCGAGCCGTCCGTACCCAAGCCAGTCAAACCATGCCATCTTGCGCCTCACCGCTGCCGCTCCAACTTCGCCACCGTCCACCACACCGGAGTTGTTCCTGCTACACCGTCCTTCACCGCCTCAGATCTTCTTCCCCTCCGCCGATAAATAGCCACGACAACACAGTCAACAATTTGGCCATGGGTTCGTCCAAGGCTGCACCCTCCTCCAAAACATCGATTCCCCTGGAAAAAAGAAGAAGATCGCCGGGACATATGGAGGACACCAGACTGGCAACCGGAAATGGTATTACTCTTCCCTTATTCGTGCAAATCTTACGTGTCTGCTTGCACGGTATTCATCCCACAGAAGACACTAGTTGACCTCTTCTTCTTGATACTAGAGGTTCCTAGTAACTTGCGATGCACAAGGTTTCTCCTCATATACTATTTCACCTTTGCTAGAGGTCCGTCGCCTCCCTAGATTTCAATTCCTGGTCAGTTGATTCCCAATTAACAGAAGCATTCCCCAATGTAACAGGCGCTAGTCCGCCTATTACATCGGGGAAGCAGTGCCTCGGTGTTTATATTAGGGGCGCGTGGGGCCTAGAGCTGCTGGCGCCCGATATGGAGGTCGGCCGGGATTGAAGGGATGGCCTGGGGGCGATGCCAAGCACGGCAGTGGTGTGAGGTCGAGGGGAGGGCGGGGCGGTGGAGGCTTGGGTCTAGGCTGGTGGTCGCTGGCGGTTCGAGAAAGATCGTCAACAGTGACTGGCGGGAGGTAGACAAAGGCCATCTGCCCGTTCCTTATAGATCGGATGCTTCATAAAAAATCGACTGACCTATTTATTTTCAGTCGACTATTATCTTGATGGGACCACATGTGGTGGTGTGCTGGAGGAGTACCTGCATTTCCTGTGCTCATATATTACAAAATCATACGGAGTGGAATCTAATTTTGTTTGCCATGCAATGTTGTAGAGCTATCATATGTCTCCTGTCATTTATTTTTCAGCCACCTGCTATCTGCTACTTTTACAGTACACTAGTTCTACACACACTTCACCCATACTCTCACTATTGTGTTTTTATGCTAGGGTATTTCAGACTCTGCTGCCATGAGAGAAGCAGAAAAGAAAAGAGAGAAGTCGCTCCAGCGTCGTACGCGGATAGGCCAGACACTTTTCAACCTTATAAAGGGTGCAGTGTCAGCAGATGGAGATGGTAGACGTAGCTCGGGAGTTGATGACCTCGCTCGCAATGAACCACCATCTCAGGTGCTTGCTTTAACTTCACGGTGTCATATGTGGTTGCATGTTGCATATGGTGTCTAGCTTGTATTCGAAAGGACGAAGTCGGTCTTTAAGATAAGGAAAGATATATTTTTTTACATGAACCACCATCCCGTGAGCACCAGAAGACAAATAGCTTGTCAGGGAACTGGCCGAGCCAGTGACAAGCCCAGCACAGACATGCATCACCTGGAAGCCAACTAAAAATCCACGATGGTGGTGAAGCAGCCCGCCTCCCACCAGGCTCTCGGGTCCTAGATGATCATGCTCACCACTCCAGCCGGATGTCTAGCTTGTATTCCTTCCAATTTGGTTAAATTGCATCTGCTTAGCTTACACATTATACCTTTGAATATGACATGCCTTCCTATTTTTGGTACATACTAGTACATCTGTCTATTAACCATGTTCTTACATCAAACTAATGTTCTTGTGTATCCCTCATCAATCACTTATAATGAGGAAATCAGGCCAGTGGACTACTGTGAATAAAGATCCTCATTTAAAGAATGAAGCGTTAGCCTCCCGACATGATTCTCAAGAAACAGCAAGGCTAGATGAAGATAATGAATGTAGCTCTGTAGTTGATTACCGCATTTCCCCTACACTAGCATCAGAGGTGCTTGCTCTAACTTGGCAGTGTGATATGTGGTTGCATGTTGCATATGGTGTCTAGATTTTAATTCTTCCAATCTGGTTAAATTGCATGTGCTACTCTGCTTAGTTTATACAGTACATTATACCTGTTAATGTGACACGCCTTCCTATTTTTAGTACATAGTACATCTGTCTATTAAGCATGTCCTTACATAGAACTATTGTTTTTTGTATCCCGCATCAATCAATATGTCGAGACACCTTTAGTATATGCAGTGTGATATTAGTTGCATCTTTCATATGATTTATAGCATGCGCTGCTTCTAATTTGTTGAAATGCCATTTATGATGGGACGCTTTTAACTTGGCAGAGTCATATTGGTTGCAACTTTCATGTGGTGTCTAGCTTGCATTGCTTCTTATTTGTTGGAATGGTTTCTTCTTAGTTTACACAAACAATTGTGAATATTCCATGACATCCTGTTTTTCGTACATATTCCATCCTGGTATCATGTGTTTTCCTTACCTCAAAGTAGTGATTGTTAGTATCATGCACAAATGAGTTCTGAAGAGTGAATTTTATTGCTTTTTCTTGTCGTTTTTACTTGACAATTCAAAATCAATAAAGCGGAAGGAAGTTAGCAAGTCAGCGGATAAAAGTGCTCCTTCCAAATGGAGGGCCTCTACAGATTCTACTCCTCCACCCCCCAAGATGATTTGCAAGACAACACATGCATAGACACTCAACGTAGCTGTGTTGATGATGAGCACGTCTCCCCTAGTGCACCATCACAGGTGCTCCCTCTAACTTGGCACTGTTATATGTGGTTGCATGTTATGTATGATGTCTAGCTTGTATTGCTTCTAATTTTGTTGAATTCCATCTGCTTACTTTACACATTATAGTTGTGAATAAGACACATGTTCCTATTTCTAAAACATACAATATCTATCTATCACACCATGTTCTTACATCAAAGTACTACTGTTGTGTAACCTACAACAATCACTTATCATAAGAGACGTTTGACTTGGGAGTGTGATATAGGTTACATCTCATATTCTTATCTAGCTTGTACTACTTCTAATTTGTTGAAATGCCTTCTCCTTAGTTTACACATCAGAAGCTGTGAATAGGCGATGCTATGAATATGCAATGGCACTAATGACGAGAGACCCTTAACTTGGTAGTGTGATGTTGTTTGCATCTTGCATATGATTTATTTCTTGTACTGCTTCACATTTGTTTAAACACCATTTATGATGAGACACTGTTAACTTGGCAAAGCGATATTTGTAGCATCTTTCATATGGTGTCTACCTTCCATTGCATTGCTTCTAATTTAGTGAAATCTCTTCTGCTTAGTTTACACATCATAGTTCTGGTTATCTCATGACGTCCTGTTTTTTGTGCATATTACATCCTCCTATCATGTGGTTGTCTAACATCAAAGTTCAGTTCGTCTATATCATGCATCACTTTGTTCTGAAGAACTAAATTGCTATTCATTTTTCTTGTTAGCTTGACTTAACATGGCACAAAGAAAGAGGAAGCAACACAAAATGACAGGGAAAGGGAAGCGGAAGAATCCTGCAGATTCTGCTGGCACTGATGGTGCAATAGAAGGTCAAAGTCAGACGGAAAATTGTACAAACAGGGTATCCCATGCTACACAAGCTTCATAATAAGCCAAACAGAAACAAATAGCTGCCACCAAACAAGCAGAGACAACCCTAGTTGTTGCAACACCTTCCAAAGTACCACCAGCTACACGAGTTACTCGTTGGTCAACTCAGCTAGCAGCACGTTCCCAAGCTCCCTTGCCACCTGACACTACTTCCAAAGCAGTCTTGACACAAGATGAGTTGGCAAGATCAGATGAACTTTGTGAGCTTCAACAGCAAGAAGGTAGTTGCTAGAGTCAAGTTACAGTTGCATGCTTCTTTATATGTAGTCTCACAGTTTAATGTACACTAACACTTCCTATGTTTGTTGTTGGACTAGCACCTAGGCGCAAGAGGAAACAAACATCAGGGATAATGCTCGATAGGTTAACTAAATCTAGAGGAGGACGAATGGAGATATGTTTTGAGGCAGGTTTAAAAAGGCCACGTGATGCTACAGAGTCAGCCAAGTTAGTATCAGAGGCAGCGGTTGCCATTAGGTGTCATGTACGTATCCTCCCAACATGGATTCAATACAGAAATGACAAAGACGAAACCTAGTTCAACACCTTCCTCGACCATTTATCTGTAAAGGCCTCGTTAAACATGGGTTTGATCCAAAGTATCAGGTACATTATATATATGTGATCACATCACATGTTGAAGGCCTATTTGCGCATGTGCCACACAAATCTATCTTCTTGTAGGTGAACTGTTCAAAGAACAAGGCCAACCATACGAAAGTGAAATTCCAATAGACGACAGGATCTCGTAGCTATATTGCACATTGCGAGGCTCTTGTAATTAGCTGTTGTTTGACTCTTTTTGTTGTACCATATTATCAGATATATATATTGACTTGTTCCAAATGCAAAGGAAAGCCCGCAAGGACCAAAAAGTACCTGAACCAAATGTTGTGGAAATATTCAAGGACTGTCACACTAGCAAGACGAAAGGCATGACTACACCAGTCAAAGCCGCTGTTGTAAGTCCTTAATCCTCATACCTTTTAACTACTACTTACTCTGACTTGTGCCTTGAACTGCATGGTTTGCAGCCAATGTCCATTACTCTTCTCAATTTTATACACAATTTTCTTAGCGTATCATTGCACCTTACAAGGTTTAAAAGAGAGGAGTGATGTTCCTTTGATCTTGACCTGTAATCTAGTTCGGTGCTGGACATGTCCACACAACGTTACAATTTCCTGTTTGTCTGTTCTCAGTTGTTTTGTGATATTAATGATGTCATACTATGCTTACCGTATTATAAAATTTATCTCTTTATCCTTAGCTGTTAATATAATGTGAAGAAATAGACAATACATTAGCCGTGGTACATGATCATATGTTTGGAACCTAGTTTTATAATGTACTTTGTAGTAAAATACAACTAATATTTTACATGGGTTCACCAGAATAAGTTCTGTATATAGACCAAAGCTATTTTGTTTGGTTTTGCTGCCTCCTTAATATCTTTTGTTCTGGTACTACTAATGTAAAAACTCAACTTTTCAGCAAGCTATGGAAAAAATGGTGGAACCTCCACCTTTTGAAGGTGGCGAGGCAACTATAACCGCAACGTCAGCTCTTGCTGCAGTGGGTCAATACCTGTCCACTAACAGTGCCAAAAGCACGTTCCTGCGTAATACTGGGTTGGTTGTTAAGGCAATCTCGTCCAAACAGCCTGATGATAAAGATATGCAAGCTCAAAACAATGTTATATCTGTGCTCCAGACACAAGTCCATTCCCTAACAGAGACCCTTTGTGAAACAAGGACATACATTGTTCGATGTCGTCAAGATATGCATGGTTTTGAAACCAGACTATGAGACATTTGCTATGTTGTTTAGGAGCCTAGGATAAATGAAGGCGAAGGCTATGGTGCTCCATCGGACAATACAACATGAAAACATAACAGTCAGGTCAAATTAACTGAGCTTCTGAACTTGCGGTGGTGCATTTATCTGCCAGACTGTTCACTTTTATGCCAACCTTCCTTTTGTTTTATAGTTGTAATTTGTTGTGTAGCGACACAAAATTTGTTCTTAACGTGCAGCCACTGGTTGAAGAAAACGGCAAGCCATTTTTGTATAGTGTAGGGTGTTCCCTATATTTGCACTGGTGGCAATCTTTGATGCCCAGTGGATGTAATTTGTGCAATCGCCTTAATAGCCTAGCATTAGTTTCGGGCTTATTTATTTCCTAGTATTCTTTTTCCCTGGTTTGCTAGTGGCCGCAACAACCACGGGCCTTATACGGACCGTGGTAACCTTGACCCTGCTACGGGCCATAGGATCCATGGGCCTCCTATGGGCCATAGATAAATGGGCCTCCAACAAGGTCGTAGAATCGGTGGGCCTCGGGCCATCGGATAAATGGGTCTACATGGGCCGTAAATGGGTGTAATTGATATTGGCCTAGCACAGTAATGGGTCATTAACAGGCCAGAGGACAGCAAAGTCTTAATTCCCTCACAGGCATAATGGGTCGTTAATGGACAAGAATATAGGACAGGCTGGAAATGGCGCAACGGGTTAACATGCCAGAAATGAGCCGACTCTTGCCACGGGCCAAATTTGGACCATTAGGGGAACAAGCCAGTAATGGGCCGGAAGTACTCGAGGGCCGGGAAGGAGCCCAAGAACGTATGGGCCATCAGTAGGCCGAAAGCTAACACAGGCTGGAAACGGCCCATGTGAATCATGGGTCGTTAATGGGTACATAGAAATTTACTGTTCATTATGGGCTAGAGTCACTGTGGGCCTCTAAAGGGCCTAAAGATATGAAGGCCTCATATGGGCCGAAAGACGTCGTGGGCCATACACTACAAGAAATATGTCAACTTGTGACCTTCTGTTAGTGACCCTGGAAGAATTGGTCATAGATCTATGACCATTTCAGACCAATTGGTCAAAAGTTGTTCGGGGGGCTCCAAAACCTAAACTATAACGACCATTTTGGTCAGAAAGGTCATAATTTCCTTACATGAAATGGTCATAAAGCAGATAGCACTGGTCTGCTGCCTTATTTCCAGCTGATCATGACCAATATAGATGGTCATAACCTTGTAAATTGTGGTGGGTTGCTATGACTAGGCGCCACCTCATCAGTTTTGCCTATGTGTCATGTCCATGTGGCAGTTTTTGCCCTAGGTTGTGAAGCAACCTATATTTCTGTCATTCCCAAAATTCCCAAAAAAATCTCATAAATTCTTTGGGTCATATCTTCATCAAATATGTAAAAATCCTTCCTTGCCTAGTTCAAAACTAATTCAACAATATTCATTTTCCTATTCTGTTCACGACATCACTTTATGAAGGAAGTGCTATTTATATATTCTCGATTGCCCTCGGAATTTTTGGGCACTCTTTCCTATCCAAATCATTACCGCATGACAAAATTCAGCTCCACTTGCCTAGCAAATCTTCCTCGGCAAATTTCCAAAGTTTTTGTCCACCTAGAAGCATTGTGAAGGAAGTACCTTTTTTATATATCCAAATGACATGAAATTTGTACAGTTTCTTCATATGCCCAAATTATCACCCTCCTCCAAATTGCAGCTCAGGCAAATTATCTATGTGAGCCCAGGTTCAATTTATATTTTAAGGCCAAATTGGCACGTTGCAAAGCAAGTGTTATCTAGACCCCTCCTATTAACCTCAAACTCTTTGGTCACTCTTCCATATCCAAATCATTGCCACATGATAATATTCAGCTCCATTTTCCTAGTCAATCTTTCTCAGGAAATTTTCAAAGTTTCTACCTCGAGAGAAGCTTTGTGAAGTAAGTACTAGCTAGTCTTACCCAAATGATCTGAAAATCTACCAAGGCATAACCATACCTAGGTAACTTACCTACACCAAATTTGAGCTCATTTCATTCATCCAATTTCTCTCACTAGTTTTCCCAAGTTTCTGTCCATAGAAGAGCATTGTGAAGGAAGTACCACTTTGGCATGTCCAAATGGTATCAATTTTCTATGGTGCTTTCCAATGCCCAAATAACCATCCTCCACCAAATTTCAGCTCAATCCATTCATTATTTTGAGCCCAGCTTCAACATTCATATTTCTGTCCAGTGTGGTACTTTGCAAAGCAAGTACCACCTAGGATCCTCCTTTTGATCTGAAAATTTGCGAAGACATTCTTCTTAATAGATGATCATCCTCAGCAAAAACTCACGCCCATTGGCCATGTGCATTTCCCATACCGCTAATCAAACACTTGGCTGCTAATTCATGTTTAAGCATCGATCGGTCTCCTCGTGAGAACCTTATGTTGTAATTTTCTTCCTAGATCCTACCTGGGGAGTGCCCAACCCACTAGACATGCCTAGGCTGCCCAGAACACATGGCAACGCCACGGTCACGCGGTGACCATGCGTCGGGCATGCGAGTTTACGCGCTCTAGAGTTGGGGGCCTTGGCCACCACCCAAACCTCGATGTATCGCCATCAAACCATGTATTTATGATTAAATAGGTACTTATGTAACTATAAATGATTTTTGGAAAAAATAAATAGTAAACTATGAGGCAGTTGCGGTTCAAATTTGACCCGCTTCCTACTGAATCGGCGGGAATTTGTCTTTTTCACCAGAGGTGGATCAAAACTTTTGACGCCCAACAATTTTGTCAATTGTGCATTAAATATGGCCTAGTATTTTATAAAAATGATTTGGTCCAATTTTGCAACAATTATTTGGGAGGTCCTTCACAAAAAAACCTCCTTTTTGGCACTCGAAAAATGGAAAATGGTTATTTCGTCCAAAGAAAATGAAAACTTCCTTAAGCAACATTGTTTGCCATTCCAATATGCACCCTTGTGCACAATATGAGATCATTTGAACAAACTATGCCATGGATGTGGCCATAAGATTGATCATTTGGCTTGAAAGCCATTGATCTCCACACGTGATAGCTCGTTTCTGAGAACACTTTTTTAAAATAATTGTCGTATTACAAGTTTGTTATTTTTCCTAAGAACTTGGCCACATATAATGACACAATGCGAAGGTTTCCCAATTTTTTTATTTTTTTTTATTTTTTTATGCCCATTTCAAAATGCGGTCAAAACGGCGGGAATGACCGTTCCTAGCTAGTGCTTGAATCTTGGAACTTTTTTGGTGTTTCTCTGATTAAATAGATACTTTTGTACCTAGAAATGATTTTTGGAAAAAATAAATAACAAACAATGAGGACGCTGCAGTTCTAATTTGACCCACTTCCAACTGAATCGGCGGGAATTTGTCTTTTTCACCAGAGGTGGATCAAAACTTTTGACACCCAACCATTTTGTCAATTGTGCATTAAATATGTCCTAGTATTTTATAAAATTGATTAGGTCCAATTTTGCAACAAATATATGGTAGATCCTTCACAAAAAAACTCATTTCAAGCACTCGGAAAATGGAAAATTGAATTTTCCGTGCAAAGAAAATGAAACCTCCCTTAGGCAACATTGTTTGGAATTCCAAGATGCACCCTTGTGCACAATATGAGATCATTTGAACAAACTATACCATGAATGTGGCCATAAGATTGATCATTTGGCTTGAAAGCTATGAATCTTCATGCATGATAGCTCGTTTATGAGAACACTTTTTAAAAATAATTGCAGTATTACAAGTTTATTATTTTTTCTGGAAACTTGGTCACATATAATGACACAATGCGAAGGTTTCTCAATTTTTTTGAATTGTTTATGCCCGTTTAAAATGCGGTCAAAACGGCGGGCTTGACCGTTCCTAACTAGTGGTTGAATCTTGGAAAAAACTTTTGATGTTTCTCTGATTAAATAGATACTAATGTACCTAGAAATGATTTTTGGAAAAAATAAATAGCAAACTATGAGGCAGCTACAGTTCAAATTTGACCCGCTTCCAACCATTTTGTCAATTGTGCATTAAATATGGCCTAGTATTTTATAAAATTGATTTGGTACAATTTTGCAACAATTATGCTGTAGTTCCTTCACAAAAAAACCTCATTTCGGGCACTTGAAAAATGGAAAATGAATTTTTCGTGCAAATAAAATGAAAACTCCCTTAGGAAACATTGTTAGGTCTTCTGTGTAAACTTGTGCAAAATATGACATCATTTGAACAAATATTTGATAGGTCTTTCACAAAAAAACTCATTTTAAGCATTGAAAAATGAAATGAAAAATTTGTATGTAATCAATTATGACCAATTTATATGGTCAAAAAATCTTCAAATTGTTTGGTGCGCTCTGATTGGTCCATAGGAATATCACGCGGATCATGTATCAACCACCGTCGAATGCTTGTGGATCCAACGGCAGCCCTCACCCCCTCACCCAACCGCAGCCCAACCACCCAAACCCTAACCCGCACCCGCACTCCTCCTCGCTCAGCTCCTCGCTGCCAGCTCCTCCCTCTCCGCCCCAACCTAAAATCCATCCCCTATCCCGCTGCCGGCCTCCCCCAGATCCCACGGTCGACGACCCATCCTCCCCTTCCTTCCGCCGCCACCTCTCCCCTCACCTCAGCCACCACCTCCGCTCCTCTCCCCTCTCCTCCCAGGCTGCAGATCCACTAAAGCTCCTCCTCTCCCCACCCCGCACCATGGCCGGCCTCCACCCCTGCGTTGACGATGAGGAGCCCGAGTCACCATGCCTCCCCGCCCTCAAGTGGCTCCATCCACATCACCCCATCCACATCCGGCTAGCTCGATCCGCATCACCCCATCTCCATTCGGCTACCTCGATCTACGTCGCCCCATCCGCATCCGGCTACCTTGATCCTTCGTCGCGGACCGCTCCTCCGCCGACCCGCGCCAAGTTCCTCGGGAGTTCGCTCACTGCATTGCGTTTCTCAGAGAGAGGGAAGGGAGGAAGAGTAGGCTAATGGCAGCGGCGTTGGTGGCGGGAGCGCTCTGGCGGGGAAGATCCGGAGCAGGCGGTGCGACCGAGAGGACACTGCGTAGGCTCGTGAGTCCCCTTACCCCTTCCCCTCCTGCTTCTCCCCTCCCGACGTGTGCGTTCGATCCGATCCGATTCCGAGGTAGAGCCTCGTCCCCGTCCGAGAGCCAACGACCAGGGCGATGACGGACGCACATGTGGTGGTGGTAGCCAGCCGGACCAGCCCGGTGACCGTGGCGAGGGGACGGGAGGGCAGGGGGCGAACCAACTCTGTCTCTCTGTCTGTCCTAGTGTACTCGCTCCCTTCTCTTGTACAGCTTCAGTTTCAGCTCCATGCCTGCGTGCTATCCATCTACTCCACTCCAGAGTAGCGTGAGAATGCTAAGTTAAATAAGAAGAATTTGCATCTCGATCTTTTAAAGATTTTCACACGCGAATGGAATCGGCAGAGTTTAGTGGCGGTGGAATTTATTCCACGCCTTTCCTTGGATTGGATTCAGACTATTATTGCCTCACCTCACCTATGCTAGGTTCAGGGTCCTATGAATTCATTTCGTCTGTATCCACCCTGTACATACCTGCTATGTTTTGTTTCTGGTTAGTTAGGCTGATTCGTCCGCTTGTATCCATTTTCCTGAACTAATTTCGTGTATTAGTTCGTTTTAGGTTAATTTTATACTATCTAGGACCATGTGTTTTTTGGTTAATTTTACTGTGTTGGATTTGGAAGCGCAGGCGACCTCCGTGGACGACATCGACGATGAAGAGGAGGACAAGGAGGACGACCAGGACATACGCGACCCCACCACCGAGCCCAACGGGCTAGACGAGGACATAGTCGAGTCCGACCTCGAGCTCGACAAGGAGGGCATCGTCCAGTCCGACCATGACGGCGTGCCACAGAAGGTCCTGTGCTCTGCTCTGCCTGCCTCGTTTACTGCCTCGCCACCGCAATAGATGTTCTTTTTTATTTTGTAATATACCATCAATGATTTGCTGTAGCTTAATTTCTGCGAACTAGTATTATTCGTTCGCATAGTTGGCCAGCTCTAGACTAGTTAGTGCTCTTATTCTTGGCCCCATGGTTACAGTGCTACCTTATAGCCCAGGATTCTGCTGCTTTCTTCTATAATTTGTCACCCTTCATTGCCATATGCTCTCTCTGCTCTTAGCACATCGCTTGATTGGAGTGAACTGAATTGTGACAACTTTGCTTGGCAGATGGAAGACTCTTTCATTGAGGTGACCGAGGATCTGGCTGGATTTCTGCGTCTTTGATCTGATGCGTTTGTGCGTGCGTGTGTTGAACAGTGACCACTGATCTGGTGAAGGGTGCCAAGGAGAAGCGGCTGTCAAGGGCCCCGTCAGGATGCTGCTCAACATCACCACCAGGAAGTTCCCCATTGGAGAAGGTAGCCACCTCCCTCTCTTTGCCCTTCCGCCCGATCCCATTTGCTTAGTAGCTCTGCATGGTATCTGGTCCTTACATGCTCACAGTAGCTCTGGTTCACTATGTTTTTGTCGATAGCTGACTGTTTAGGGAATTTCCGTGACGATGATGATGTTGTGCTGGGCAGAGGATGTGAAACATTTAGACCGCTGTGGCCTTTCCGGTCTTTGATGATCTAAAATTGAGCTTTTTAAAACTGATGCCTAGCATGCTATCAACGTTTTTTTGTTCCTCATCTAGAGATGCAGCTCTCTGTGTTGGTTTGATATAATGTAGAGGAGTTGCATGTGAATCGTTTGTCAGCTGAGCATATGATGTTACAAGGAGATGCTACTGAGATTTACGTCATTGAAGTATCTTAAACCGAGCTTTTTTAAAACTAATGCTTGGTTGATCTAGTTCTAGTATATTAGTTGGCTGTGAGAGTCTACTGTTATTAGTGCTGTGTTGTCATTTCTTTTTACGTCATTGAAGAATAAAAAAGATAAGCATTTCTCCAGCCAATGTCTGAAGTAGCTGCTGATGTGTAGTCATCGGTTGGACCTATGCATTTCATCAGAAGTCAGATATAGCTTGGACTATACTTCTGAATAGAATTGAAAATTTTCTCTTTTGTTTATTTGTCTTCAATTCTTTGGATCAAACGACTCTCTTGAACACATGTTCGTTAGTGTGGTGATGGTTAAACAACTACAGCAGATCGACGTTTTTTTGCATTTTTTCATTTCTCAACCTTGGATAGTTTGCCAAAAATAAAACCTTAGATTCGTTACCATTCCTTTGATAATAATTTGTTGAGGTCGCTAAGTATTTTTAGCAGTAATAAACATGGCTCTTTCATGTTGCAACCCAACAGGAGCACCCCTATTTGTCTGCGTAATACACATATCTGCTCTGGTGCTCTTAGTTTTAACTAGCCAACGCAAGGATGATGCCAACCATCGATGTTAGATTTATTATCCATGTTGAAGTGTAGAGCAACAGCAGGTTAACGCGTTTTATTTTCCCTATGCAATTCTGTTGTTTTATATGCCCTTTCTAGTATTGTACAAACTGATGCAAGTTGATGCATTCCAGGCATAAACAAATTATTCTGTAAGATCTCTAAACTGATGCAAACTTAGCAGTAGCAGTAGAATACTTCAGGAAGTTCTATTCATTATACTAATGCCTCAGCAACAGTATACTAGTGTTGCTACGGTTATCCATACTTCATTATTTTGTTATCCATACTCCTAGCTGCTTGTGTATCTGTTTATTATTCTGTTCATTATTCTTTTCCTACTTGTTTATGCTAGAAGATATTGCTTTCATTGGCAGCCATGATAACATAATTTCCTCTCTTCTAGGAGCTCTAGGCTGAAGAAGTTCGAAGAAGGGAACACTTCATCTTTGTAGCTAGTTTTATCTTCCTGGGTGTTTTATGTTCCTGGGTGTTTACTTCATAGATGTTCCTGGGTGTTCCTGGGTGTTTACTTCAGAGATGTTTCTGGATGTTCCTGGGTGTTTGCACTTCCTGGGTGTTCTAAATTCCTGGATGATGTGAACTAGCACATGATTGTAATATATATAATATACTCATATTGGTCGCCATTTATGAAAATTTGTGTGATTGAAATATTGGAAATGTTGATTATTTATTGTTTTTTGAGGATCAGATCATTAATTGCTGATACATCAAAATGAAACAGATACTATTTGGGCCCTAAAAGGCACAAATCAGACAATTCAGGAAAATGAACAAAATCGCTTAAAAATCAATTGTGAAAAGCTGAAGGCCAAGAAAATAAAAAGGCCTAGGCCCAAAAATGAGAAGGCTTAATTGTTGGGCTTGACCCATCTACCTAGCCAAAATTAATATGAGAAAAAACACAAATAGGCCGAATTGTTGGGCTAGGCCCATGTAGAAAATCGAATTGGACCGGGCTGAATCTTGTGCCATGTCAGATTGCCACGCTGGATGCCTACGTGGCCTGGGGAGGTTGCTAGTGACCAAAACGCCACAGTAGACGTATTTTGGTCATAAACGTCTACGACCATTCCAGAAGAAAGGTCGCTATAGTCAGTTTATGACGACCAGCTTTTGACCTTATGTTTTTTGTCACAAAAAGGTCACAAATGGAAATTTGTGACCATTCAGTGACCAATAGTGGTGGTCACAAGTTGACATATTTCTTGTAGTGATACATGGGCCGAAAGTGAAACAGGCTGCTGTTATATCCGACGACCCACATGACATTGTTGGGCCGATTTCGCATAGGCCCTAGCGGGCCATGAGTTACCGGGCCATAAAATGGGCTATTTGCGAAGAGACCATTAACAGGATTTTCATGGGCCAGCCCGATAACTTTTGACCAAGTCAAACGGGCCGACCTTTGTAAGCTAAATGGGCCAGTGTTGGGCCGTCGCACGTGTCGACATATCATAGGCGCCTATCTGACCCACTAACGAGCTGACACGTGTTTCCTCTGGCCAATCAGAATTTTACACGTGGAAATTTCCCATTGGTCCAGGCTGTTAACGAGTTATGGATCCAAAACCATACCCGATAGCTTAACGGCGACCCGTTACGATGGATGCCACGTGTCGGTCACCCTTGATGAAAGCACTTTTGTGATGCGCGATTTATCATCATGGAAGTGGACACTTCCGTGATGATAATTTTGGAATGTCATGGAACACTTGTACGACAGCACAGGTATGACTATCTTTATTTTGTCATAAAATTGTCATGGATGTACATGCATCACAGAAAATGTGACTTACTGTGACAAACACATATCATCACGAAAGTGTATTTTTTGTAGAGTTTGTTTATAATGCTGGGCTTTAGTTAGAGCAATGATTAGGTCAACTGGCTCTGTTTAATTACTAAAATTTGCTCGATTCAGTTAGTGTGGTATGTCTGTTGTACACTCTTTTGTGTGCCCAAATTAGCAAGCGATGTTAAATTATGCAATGACGTACCCGGGGAAATTTCCACCAAAATTTGAATTATCAAACTCAATCCATGCGCGTAAAGCAGAAGAATCGTTTGCGATGCACACAATCGTTCAAAGTGATTGGTCCGGCGACACCACGCGCAAAGTTTCCCTCCACATTTCCAAAATTTTAGCCTACCGCCAAAATATCTACCCCCGCCCCTCCCCCCTTCCCCACCCCCTTTTCTCCCCGACCACAAGTCACATTTTCCCCGTTTCCTCCTTCCTTCCTTCCTTCCTAAGCTATAGCCACTTCCCCGCTCTCGCCATCTCATATCCTACCGCTGGGGTCGCCATGGTCTTCTTCAAAGACCTCTCCAGTGGTTCCTCCGCCGGCGACGACTCCTTAACCACCTGGGTATGCCTGTCTTCTCTCTCTCAGGCTATGACTTGGAATGAAGGATTTTTACTCGGCAGTCGATTTGAGTCATTTCTTCCTCTTGTAGCTCCCAAGGACCATCAATGGCAATGAATGGAGCGGGGTGGCTGAAGATCTATGTGCTCGTTGTCACCATCAATCTCCATGCGTGAAGCTAGTCGCGTTTGAATCTATGGATAGTGGGAGGAAGTTTCTGGCATGTGCAGAGAAGGTTAGGCCCTCTTTCGTTGTTACAAATCATTTGCTAGATGTGATTCAGACACTGTCACGGTCCCAACCCATTCATACCACACCTTCAACCAAACACATCCTAAGACAGTGTCACAGCTTGTACCTAGTATCTTAAATTGTTGCCATCTCATCAGCGGTGCCATTAGAAAATTATTTGGCACCGCTTCAGCAGTTTGTGCAACCAACTTTGGTCCACACATCAGAGCAGCCGAGCAGTAAAATACTAAATCTTTATGGAACGAAGGAACAGGGCATCAAAGCAACTACGTGCTCCGGAGTCCGAGTCCTTGATTTTTCTCGCTGCATCGGCTTGCCACTGTAGGTCACCGGTGCAAGATGTAGCAACAGTTGTCTTTAGACCAGTTTTGGCATACATAGTGGACGTCCTTAGTGCTATTTGTTCTATGTTACTAAATGTGTGCATGTACACACCTGTTAGTACCAATTTGCTGTCATCCAAACACTGTCGCTATGCTATTGCAGTTAAATTTGCCTTCCTCATAAAATGTTCAATTTGTTATTTATTGTACATGAGTAAGAACTTGTAGCATTGTTGTAGTTAATTATAGCTTCCGATGTTCCAGAATTTGGTTGTTGTCTCAGTAGCAATTAATTCATTTGCACATTGATCTTTTTGAGAAGATATGCCATAATTAACATGTTTCTTCGGTTTTTCAAAATAAGCATTGGTGATTTTCTATGTTGCTATAAACCCATTTCCCCTACAATTGTTATTGATCTAGTTTTAAATATTATAGGATGAACGGAAGTGTTCTTACTTGGAGTGGGATGATCAAGAGTGGCCATAGTCTTCGAAGATGTGCCTAGCGAAGCTCTGGAGCATGTATGAGGAAGAGAACAGACGTAGGCTTAGAGAAACTGTTGTCAACACTGAAGAATATTTGAAGATGCGGGATAAAAATTTGAAGGTGGGCAATGAGCTCAGATTTTTTAAATCAGACTTTTCTAAGATGGTGTTGGCAAAGGAGGAGGCACATTCCCAGTTGGCCCGTGCAAAACAGGTTCTTACTGAACTAAAAGCAGAGGTGGATAAGACGAGCCTGGATGATCTCGATTAGGGAAATGAATATATTGTTCTTATGAAGTTGAACTAGCTATATGTTGTACTGTGCTGTTTTCATGTAGCTATCTTACTGTGATGTTATAATATATTTATGTGCCTGATATGAAATTGGCAAACAGTTGTTCGATATGAAATGTGAATTTGCGTAATACTAGAATTATTAATTGTAAACTAATAAACCTGCTAAATGTGCCATGGACCTTTGCAAATGGTTCTATTAGTAAAAGCGCTTGCGATGGATAGCCCAATGCCACCCAGTTTTCTTCATCAAATCGTGTGTGATGTAGTTGATAACAGCAAACAGTTAACCAAGGCAGATCGTGTGTGATAGTTACACCTTTCACACATGAGCCTACACATAAAACTGCATGGGATGTACATACGAATGGAAACGTTTTCCCTGGATTGACTGTGTGGGATGTACATAAGAATAGAAATGTATTCGTTGGATTGACTATGTGTGATATACAGACCTACAGAAATGTTTTTCTAGGATTCACCGTGTGGTATGTACATACCTACGGAAATGTTTTTCTGGGATTCACCGTGTGGGATGTACATACCTACGGAAATGTTTTCCTGGGATTCACCGTGTGGGATGTACATACTTATGGAAATGTTTTTCTGGGATTCACCGTGTGGGATGTACATACCTATGGAAATGATTGGGTTTCGATGCCTCGCCCGATCGCACATGGCCCCTATGTGTGTCCCAGGAGGGCCTATCCCTGTCAATTTCTGAATCGTGTGGGAAGGACCCCCCTATCGCCCACACTCACTTGGCGATTGTTCCAAATGCCATCGCGAAAAGGGTTTAAAACCGTTTGTATAGCACCGACGCGTACTAGTGTAGTGCAAGCATCTCGGAGTTGGAATATACGCTTTGATGAGGTGATCAAAGCACATGGTTTTATACAGACTTATGGTGAAGCCTGTATTTATAAGAAAGTGAGTGGGAGCTCTGTAGAACTTCTGATGTTATATGTGGATGAAATATTGTTGATTGGAAATGATATAGAAATTCTTGATAGATAAAAGGATACTTGAATAAGAATTTTTCAATGAAAGACCTCGGTGAAGCTGCTTGGGCATCAAGATCTATAGGGATAGATCGAGACGCTTAATAGGACTTTCACAAAGCAAATACCTTGGCAATTGTTTTGAAGAACTTCAAAATAGATCAGTCAAAGAAAGGATTCTTGTCTGTGTTGCAAGGTGTGAAGTTGAGTAAGACTCAAAACCCGACCATGGCAGAACATAGAGAGAGAATGAAAGTCATTCCTTATGCCTCAACCATAGGTTCTATAAAGTATGCCATGTTGTGTACCAGACCTATTGTATACATTGCCATGAGTTTGGCAAGGGGGTACAATAGTGATCTAGGAGTAGATCACTGGACAACAGTCAAAATTATCCTTAGGTACCTAAAGAGGACTAAGGAAATGTTTCTCGGTTATGGAGGTGATAAAGAGTTCGTCATAAAGAGTAATCTAAGTCTAAATCTAGATACTATTGAACGTGGGAGCAATTAGCTAGAGTAGCTCCATGCAGAGCATTATAGACATAGAAATTTGCAAAATACACAAAGATCTGAATGTGGGAGACCCGTTGACTAAACTTCTCTCACAAGCAAAACATGATCACACCTTAGTACTCTTTGGGTGGTAATCACATAGCAATGTCAACTAGATTATTGACTCTAGTAAACCCTTTGGGTGTTGGTCACATGGCGATGTGAACTATGGGTGTTATTCACATAAAGGTGTGAACTATTGGTGTTAAATCACACGGCAACGTAATCTAGATTATTGAATCTAGTGCAAGTGGGAGACTGATGGAAATATGCCCTATAGGCAATAATAAATTTGTTATTATTATGTTTCTTTATTCACGATAAAGGTTTATTATTCATGCTAGAATTGTATTGATCCGAAACTTAAATACATGTGTGGATACGTAAACAAAATACCGTGTCCCTAGTGAGCCTCTACTAGACTAGCTCGTTGATTAAAGATGGTTAAGGTTTCCTAACCATGGACATGTGTTGTCACTGATAACGAGATCACATCGTTAGGAGAAAGATGTGATGGACAAGACCCATCTGTTCGCTTAGCATATGATCATTCAGTTTATTTCTATTGCTTTCTTAATGACAAATACATATTCCTTCTACTATGAGATCGTGCAACTCCCGGATACTGGAGGAATACCTTGTGTGCTATCAAACGTCAAAACATAACTAGGTGATCATAAAGATGCTCTACAGGTATCTCCGAAGGTGTCTATTGAGTTGGCATGGATCGAGACTAGAATTTGTCACTCTGAGTATCGGAGAGGTATCTCTGGGCCCTCTCAGTAATACACATCACAAGAAGCTTGCAAGCAAAGTGATTAATGAGTTAGTTACAAGATGATGTATTACGGAATGAGTAAAGAGACTTGCTGGTAACGAGAGTGAACTAGGTATGAAGATACCGATGATCGGATCTCAGGCAAGTAACATATCGACAGACAAAGGGAATTATGTATCTTGTCCTAAGGTTCGATCGATAAAGATCTTCATAGAATTGATACGTCTCCAATGTATCTATAATTTATGAAGTATTCATGCCATGTTTACAATAATTTCGAATGATTTTGTTATGATTTGATTAGAACTAACCTGGACTGACACTGTTTTCAGCAAAACTACCATGGTGTCATTTTTTGTGGAGAAATAAAAGTTCTTGGAATGGGCTGAAAATTTACGATGATTTTTTATGGACCAAAAGAGACCCCTGAACCACCGGAGTTGGGCCAGAAGAGTACCGAGGTGGCGGCAAGGGTGGAGGGTGCACCCACCCCCTAGGGTGTGCCCCCTTGTCTTGCCGCTGCCTCATGGACCTTCTTGACGTGAAACCGACGCCAAAAATTCCTATAAATATAGAAACCCATGAAAAGAAACCTAGATCGGGAGTTCCGCCGCCGCAACCCTCTGTAGCCACAAAAAACCAATCGGGAGCCCGTTCTGGCACCCTGTCGGAGGGGGAAACCATCACCGGTGGCCATCTTCATCATCCCGGCGGTCTCCATGACGAGGAGGGGGTAGTTCACCCTCGGGGCTGAGGATATGTACCAGTAGCTATGTGTTTGCTCTCTCTCTCTCTATGTGTTCTTGATTTGGCACGATCTTGATGTACCGCGAGCTTTGTTACTATAGTTGGATCATATGGTGTTTCTCCCCCTCTATCCTTTTGTGATGAATTGAGTTTTACCTTTGAGGTTTCACTATTATTGGATTGAATGCTATTATGGATTTGAGAACACTTGATGTATGTCTTGCGTGGGATACCCGTGGTGACAATGGGGTGTTGTATTGATTCACTTGATGTATGTTTTGGCATCAACTCGTGGATTCCTAAGGTGACATTGGGGTAATCTATGCATAGGGGTTGATGCATGTTTTTGTCCTTGTTTCTTCGGTAGGAATCCTGGGGCACTCTTTGAGGTTCTTTGTGTTGGATTGAATATTATGACTGAAGTTGTTAGATGCATATTGTATAATTGACCCACAGATACTTGTGGTGACATTGGAGTATCTAGTTGACATTAGGGTTGATTGATGTGTGTCATATGGTGTTATTTTACTATGAACTCTAGGGCTATATGTGACACTTATAGGAATAGCTCAATGGATTGATTGGAAAGAATAACTTTGAGGTGGTTTCGTACCCTACAAGTAATTTCAGCTTATGTTCTCAGCGATAGGAACTTTGGAGTGACTTTTGTCGCACGTTGAGGGATTGCCATATGATCTAATTATGTTATCATTGTTGAGAGAACTTTCACTAGTGAAAGTATGAACCCTGGGCCTTGTTTCCAAGCATTGCAATACCATTTTCGCTCACTTTTTTTACTAGTTACCTTGCTGTTTTTATATTTTCAGTTTACAAAAACCTATATCTACCATCCATATTACACTTGTATCACCATATCTTTGCCAAACTTGTGCACCTATACAATTTACCATTGTATTTGGTGTGTCGGGGACACAAGAGACTTTCTGTTATTTGGTTGCAGGGTTGTTTGAGAGAGACCATCTTCATCCTACGCCTCCCACGGATTGATAAACCTTAGGTCATCCACTTGAGGGAAATTTGCTACTGTCCTACAAAACTCTGCACTTGGAGGGACAACACAAGTCTACAAGAAGGTTGTGTAGTAGACATCAAGCTCTTTTCTGGCGCCGTTGTCCGGGAGGTGAGTGCTTGAAGGTATATCTTTGGATATTGCAATAGATCTTTCAGTTTCTTGTTTTATCACTAGTTTAGTCTATAAAAGAAAACTACAAAAAATGGAATTGAGGTTGCCTCATATGCTTCATCTTTTTAATGTCTTTCATGAAAATGATGGAAAGGAAAATTGTGCTCAAGTGTTAGAAGAAGAAGTTTATAAAATGTTTGGCTCTAAATCTTTGAATGATGAGCATGATTGCAATGTTGTTAGTATGAATTCTTTGAATATCCATGATGCTAATGATATGCAAAGCCACAAGCTTGGGTATGCTATGTTGGATGAAGATGATATTTTTTGTCCCCCAAGTTTTGATGAGCAAATTTATTATGATGATAGAATGCCTCCTATTTGTGATGATTATATTGATGAAAGTGGATTTGGAAGAGTGTCAACTCTAGGAAATAATAATCCCACTATTTTGGAGGGTGTTGAATCTTATTTTTATAATTATGAAAGTGGACTTGGAGAGGTCATGACTTTATTTAGTGATGAATCCACTATTTCGGAAGAGGTTCCAATTGATTATGAGAACGAAGTTGCTATCTATGATGATTATGGTGATGACATGTATGCTATAAGGAATAATGATAACCATGAAACTTGTCATCACGATTTTAATTCTCAATTGGATTATGCCTCACATGATAGTTATTTTGTTGAGTTTGCTCCCACTACTATTGATAAGAATAAATTTGCTTATGTGGAGAGTAGTAAAATTTCTGTGCGTGTGCATCATGAAAATAATTCTTTATGTGGTAGTTATATTGTTGAATTCATTCATGATGCTACTGAAAATTATTATGAGAGAGGAACATATGCTTCTACGTATCTCAATAATATCAAGTTTCCTCTCTACGTGTTGAAAATCTTGAAGTTTTGCTTGCTTTACCTTCCTATGCAAGTTGATTCTTGTTCCCATAAGTTGTTTGCTCACAGAATCCCTATGCATATGAAGTGGGTTGGACATAAATGTTCTAGTCATATGCTTAATGATGCTTCCATTATGTTTCAATTCTTATCTTTTATGAGTGCATCATTGAAATCATCATGCCTAGCTAGAAATGCATTAAAGAAAAGCGCTTGTTGGGAGACAACCCAATATATACCCCTACTATTTTGTGTTATAACATGATTAGGCTGCTGTATTAATCATGTTTTATAGCTTTTGTTTCAATAAAGTGCCAAGTAAGACCTTTGGGATGATCTATGGTGAAAGTTGATTTGATCTTACTAAAAAACAGAAACTTTTGCTCTCGGTCTAGGAATTTTGAAAATTCACTGGACATGCTTTTGATGTAAACTTTTTACACAAGATTTATATACAAATTGTCTACGTTTTCCTAATTTTTCAGAATTTTTATGGTTGTTGTCCAGATCATTACAGATTGTTCTGTTTTTGACAGATTCTGTTTTCAATGCATAGTTTGCATGTTTTAGTGTTTCCATAGCTTATATTAAGAGATATAAATTGTGGAAATGATAATTTACAGTAGGAATTGTGTGAGAACAATTATGAATCTTGTCTTTGACAATACCTAAGTGAATGATTTGCTTTATTATACTAACGCATCTCACGAAGTTTCGTTAAGTTTTATGTGATTGAAGTTTTCATGTTTTCGGTGAGATATCAATATGAGGAGAATAAATAGTGGAAGACCCTAAGCTTGGGTATGCCCAAGGAACCCCAAGGTAGTATTCTAGGACGATCCAAGCAACTAAGCATGGGGATGCCCCAGAAGGCATCCCTTATTTCGTCTCCAACACTATCGGTAACCTTACTTGGAGCTATATTTTTATTCATCACATGATATGATTTTTCTTGGATCGTCATTTTATTTTATTAGGATTTGCTTGATGTTACTTAGAGTAATGTTTTGCATATTTTATTTCAATAAAAAGGTCAATTATAGCCTCTACCATGCTTATTCTGCATGTCTATATGTTGTTGTTTTGAAAACAGAAAGTTTTCTATCATTGTCCGAATGTTTTTGGAAAGTCAGAATGTGATAAAATCTTGAAATATTTACACAATGAGTAACAACAAATTTTATACAGTGTGGTAATTTTTCAGAATTTTTGGAGTTAGGGAAGTATGATTCCTCTTGCATTCTTTATAGACTGTTCTGTTTAGACCGATTGCTATTATGTTTGCATATGTTTGGTTGTTTAATGATTCTATTTAAGTATAGGAGTATTAAATATGCATAGGCATTTAGTATTCAATGTCAAATTATAATTTTGTTGATTTTCTACAGTAGAGAATGATAAGGTTTTGCATTGATTTATACTAACTTATCTCACGAGTTCTTCTTGAGTTTTGTGTGCATGAAGTTTTTAAGATTCCGGGAAACTATGATATGAGAGGAATTAAGGAGACATGAAATCTCAAGCTTGGGGATGCCCAAGGCATCCCTAATTAATATTTCAAGAAGTCTCAAGCATCTTAGCTTGGGGATGCCCCAGTTGGCATCCCACCTTTCTTCATCAACAATTATCGGTTAGCCTCGGTTGAGCCTAAGTTTTTGCTTCTTCACATTGGTTGTGTTATACTTGGAATGTCATTTTATTTTGTTTTTCTTGCTGTTTGAATAAAATAATTAAGATCAAAATTTTCTTTATGAGAGAGTCTTCACATAGCTACTTAATTATTTGAATACTCATTGATCTTCACTCATATCTTTTTGGGGTAGTTCGTCATTTACTCGTGTGCTTCACTTATATCCTATGAGTAAATGGTTGAATGAATTGAATATCATAAATTTGAAATTATATATTTTTTATATGCTTATCCCATGGGGAGTAATGACTTCACATATAATACATAGAGGTGGTAATTTATTGAAATTTGGCAAACATAGTATTGGTCACTTGAACAATTCATGAAAGAATATTGAAGGAAGAGAGATTTCACATATAAATATACTATCTTGGACATCTTCTATGATTGTGAGCCCTATTAATTATTTTCAAACTTGAGAAAATTAGTTGAAGTTGGACAAGGAAGATAACATAATGAGTTATTCTTGGGTATATTTGTATAGAAGTTATATTGTTATGGATCCTCCAACATGTGGTGCTTGCTATTTAGAATGTTTTGCTAGACAGAATTTCTGTGCTAAGCAGGAATACTGCTTGTGCATCCAAAATCCTTGAACCAAGTTTCTTCCATGAGTGAACACCATATCTACCTATATGTGGTATTTACCCGCCGTTCCAAGTAAATTTGCATGTGCCAAACTCTAAACCTTCAAATAATAATCTGTTTTGTTTGCCCGAATCGCTCATGTAGCGACTAGGGGCTGTCAGTATCTTCCATGCTAGGTGGGTTATTCTCATGATGAGTGTTTATTCACTGATCATTCACGAGAGAGTGGCTGGTAATTGGGATGCCCAGTCCTATGATCAAAAGATCAAAAAGAAAATTTCTAATAATTAAAAAAACTCCCCCAGGAAAGTTGTTGGTATGGACGGTACCCGTTGTTTCGGATCAGCCATGGAGTGTGATTCTTGGTGGAGGGGGAGTAAAAAATTTACCATTCTGTTTGGAAACCGCCTATAATGTGTCTAGCATGGAAGATAGTGAGAACTCTTGGTCGTTACATTGACAATGAAAGCATACTTCTCAAAATTATATTCATCTCTGTTTTAAAAGCTTCGAGCTCTGGCACCTCTGCAAATCCCTGCTCCCCTCTGCGAAGGGCCTATCTTTTACTTTTATGCAAGAGTCAGTATTATTGCTTCTCATCCCAACCTACTCTTTAGTTGGCAAGCATCATGTGATGGGGAAATATCTAAGCATATATGGCCATTCAAATATATTTGATCACGAATTATTATTGTTGACAATTATCTATATGATAAATAAGTTGGGAGGCGAAACATTAAGCCCCTATCTTTCTCTGTGTTCAATGGATGTTATTTGTTCTAACAATATGTTTGAGTGGTAGAAATCATGGAAGAATATATGATAGTTGAGTGTGTGGAATTTTCTAAATCAAAGCTCTTACATAGACTCTTCCTAAAAATAAGATGAATTGCAATTGTTTGATGACTGAGAACATAGTTTGTTAGTTTTCAAGAAAGTTTATGATCTATGCTTTAACATGTGAATAGCTTGCTACCTGATCATGAGAAGTTTTATGAAATGAGCTACTCTTTATGATATATAATGATTCTAGAAAAAGTGATTGAAATTATCATTAATTAAACTTGTGCACTTGCTAGCATTCACACTTCATAAATTATTTCTTTTATCATTTACCTACTCGAGGACGAGCAGGAATTAAGCTTGGGGATGCTGATACGTCTCCAATGTATCTATAGTTTATGAAGTATTTGTGCCATGTTTACAATAATTTTATATGATTTTGGTATGATTTGATTATAACTAACCCGGACTAACGTCGTTTGCAACAGAACTACCGTGGTGTCGTTTTTTGTGCAGAAATAAAAGTTCTCAGAATGGGCTGAAAATTTATGGTGATTTCTGACGAAAAGAGACCCCTGAAGCACCGGAGTTGGGCTAGAAGAGTCCCGAGGTGCCGGCAAAGGTGGAGGGCACCCCCCTGTCTTGTCGCTGCCTCGTGGACCCCCTTTATGTGAAACCGACGCAAAAATTCCTATAAATATAGAAACCACAGAAAAGAAACCTATATTAGGAGTTCCGCCGCTGCAAGCCTCTCTAGCCATGAAAAATCAATCGGAAGTCCGTTCCGGCACCCTACTGGAGGGGGGAACCATCACCAGTGGCCATCTTCATCATCCCGGCGGTCTCCATGACAAGGAGGGAGTAGTTCACCCTCGGGGCTGAGGGTATGTGCCAGTAGCTATGTGTTTGATCTCTCTCTCTCTTTGTGTTCTTGATTTGGCACGATCTTGATGTATCGCAAGCTTTATTACTATAGTTGGATCATATGGTGTTTCTCCCCCTCTATCTTCTTGTGATGAATTGAGTTTTACTTTTTAGGTTCCACTATTATCAGATTGAATACTTTTATGGATTTGAGAACACTTGACATATGTCTTGCGTGGGATACCCGTCGTGACAATGGGGTGTTCTATTGATTCACTTGATGTATGTTTTGGCACTCAACTTGCAGATTCCCGAGGTGACATTGGGGTAATCTATGCATAGGGGTTGATGCACGTTTTCATCCTTGTTTCTCTGATAGGAATCTTGGGGCACTCTTCGAGGTTCTTTGTGTTGGATTGAATATTATGAATCTAAAATTGTTTGATGCGTATCGTATAATTTACCCACGGATACTTGTGGTGACATTGGAGTATCTAGGTGACATTAGGGTTGATTTATGTGTGTCATATGGTGTTATTTTACTACGAACTCTAGGGCTGTTTGAGACACTTACAGGAATAGATCAATGATTTGATCAGAAATAATACCTTTTAGGTGGTTTCGTACCCGACAAGCAATTTCATCTTATGTTCTCCGTGATAGGAACTTTGGAGTGACTTTTGTCGCACATTGAGGGATTGCCATATGATATAATTATGTTATCATTGTTGAGAGAACTTGCACTAGTGAAAGTATGAACCCTAGGCCTTTTTTCCAAGCATTGCAATGCCGTTTTAGCTTACTTTTGTTACTAGTTACCTTGCTGTTTTTATATTTTCAGTTTACAAAATACTATATCTGCCATCCATATTACAGTTGTATCACCATCTCTTCGCCGAACTAGTGCACCTATACAATTTACCATTGTATTTGGTGTGTTGGGGACACAAGAGACACTTTGTTATTTGGTTGCAGGGTTGTTTGAGAAAGACCATCTTCATCCTATGCCTCCCACGGATTGATAAACCTTAGGTCATCCACTTAAGGGAAATTTGCTATTGTCCTACAAAACTCTGCGCTTGGAGGCCCAACACGAGTTTACAAGAAGAAGGTTGCGTAATAGACATGAAGAATATGTAGGAACTAGTATGGCCATCTAGGTTCCAATATTGGTTATTGACCGGAGAGGCGTCTCGGTCATGTCTACATCATTCTTGAACTCGTAGGTTCCGCACGCTTAACGTTTGTTGACGATATAGTATTATATGATTTATGTGATTTGGTGACCGAATGTTGTTAGGAGTCCCGAATGAGATCACGAACATGACGAGGAGCTCCGGAATGGTCTGGAGGTAAAGATTGATATATAGGACGATACTCTTTGGTCACCAGAAAGGTTTTGGAGTGTATCGGGTAGTCATCGATCACCGGAAGGGTTCCGTAAAGCCACGGGAGGTTAATGGGCCTTATGGGCCAGGATTGGGGAACACACCATCCCACAAGGGGCTGGCGCACCCCTTCCTTGGTCGCCGGCCCTAGGGATCAAAAGTGGGGAGGGCTAGCCCCTCTTTCCTTCCCTCCACCTAGGAGGAAGGAAAGGGGGGCGCCACCTCCTCTCGCCTTCCCCCCGCATGCATACAAGGAAGGGGCGGTAGAGGGAAGGAGACCAATGGGGCCGGCCGGCCACCCTTGAGGCGCTTCCTGGCTGCATCCCCTACCCCACCTATGAGGGAGGGGGCACCACACAACGTCACGACAATCTCCTGGCTGCCTCCTCTCCATAGTTTCGTCATCCGTCTAGTTTTCCGCAGTGCATGGCGAAGCCCTGCGGGAACAAGTTCACCACCACCGTCATCACGCTGTCGTGCTGCCGGAACTCATCTACTACTTTGCCCGTCTTGCTGGATCAAGAAGGCGAGGACATCATTGAGCTGAACGTGTGCTGAACACGGAGGTGCAGTACGTTCGGTACTTGATCGGTTGGATCGGGAAGGTGTTCGACTACATCAACCGCGTTGTTAAACGCTTCCGCTTTACGGTCTACGAGGGTACGTAGACATACTCTCCCCTCTCGTTGCTATGCATCTCCATGGATAGATCTTGTGTGTGCGTATAATTTTTTTTCCATGCAACGTTCCCCAACACTCTTCCCATGGCAAGATAAATCAATCTAGGTGGCCAAACCAAACAAATAAATCAGAGAAGAATACGAGGCTATAACAATCATGCATAAAAGAGTTTAGAGAAAACTCAAATAATATTCATGGATAGATCTATTCATAAACTCGTAATTCATCGGATCCCAACAAACACACCGAAAAAAGTCATTACGTCAAATAGATCTCCAAGAACACCGAGGAGAACATTGTATTGATGATCAATAAGAGAGAAGAAGCCATCTAGCTACTAACTATGGACCCATAGGTCAGTGGTAAACTACTCACGCATCATCGGAGGGGCAGCAATGATGATGAAGAACCCCTCTGTGATTGTTTCCCCCTCCGGCAGAGTGCCGGAAAAGGCCTCTAGATGAGATCTCGTGGTTCTAGAACTTGCGGCGGCGGAAAAAGAATTTCGTGGACTCCTCGGTAGGTTTTGTGATTTTAGGGTATTTATAAAGGCGGAGGTAGGTCAAACAGAGGCTTGCGGGCCCCACTACCCACCAAGGAGACAAAGGCCCCTTGCATGCCCTGGTGCTTAGTGGGCCACTCCTTCATCTTCTCGTGGCCTCCAGAAGATTCCAAGGTTCTCTTATTACCAGAAAAATTCTCGAAATAGTTTTGTGGCATTTGGACCTCGTTTGGTACTGATATTATGCAAAGTCAAAAACAAGTAAAAAACAGCAACTAGCACTGGGCACTAAGTTAGTAGGTTAGTCCCAAAAAATGATATAAAGTTGCATGTAAATGTATATAAAACATCCAAGATTTTTTTGACTATATACTGCAAGACAGCAGCCTCACAGTCCTTTATTGAACCAAAGAACCAAAGAGTTTACAAAGTTACAAGTTAAAGTCAAGGAAAGAGAGGAGAGAATACTTACAAAGAGAGATTAAGGTAAGGCAGCTATCCAAGAAATTAGGCTATTCCTATATTTACATTTGATTCTATGAGCTAAAAGAGAAATGTCGTGAAGAAAATTTCTCCTCCAGGATCTGAAAGAAGGCAACTCGTTTATGAAAATCCTCCCATTTCTTTATGTCCAAATAATCCAAGTAGCAGTGAAGACTACCTCTGAGAAAAATGGGAAACCAAAATCCTTCCAAGCAGTTGAAGCCATCTCATAAGTAGTCTGGTTAGGCTAAATAATCCATGAAATGCCCAGGTAATTCCAGACACGTTGACTAAAGTTGCAAGCGAAGAAGAGATGCGCTCTGTCCTCATGAGAGGCAGAGTGACACAGAACACAAGTGTCATCCTGGATAATCCAATGTCACCGTTGCATCATGTCCCTAGTGTTAAGGCGATCCATCAAAAGGAGCCAGCCAAACACTTTAAACTTGAGGGTGCAAGAACTTTTCTAGATCCACCTGAATATGGGATCAACCACAGTGTCCGAAAGGCAAGACATGTAATATATCCTTGACTGGTAATCCCCAGACTTGGATGGCCATTTCCAGACATCCTTTTCCCCCTCCTGAAGGTTGACCAAAGGCAGAAACGCCTGAAGCTCATTAAATTCCTCGAAGGCCTCAGCAGACAGTGGCATATGGAGATTGTCGGTTGGGCCTGATAGTTCCATCATATCCTTGATGGTGAGAGTGTCATCAATCACAAAAGAGTGGAGCCTCGGAAACCGGTGTTGCATGAGAACCGCATTGTTACCAAGATGCCATCGGTCTAGCCAGAAGATCACCGTGTCCCCCGCACGCACATGTGGGACCGCCAACTTGCAAAATCTATCGTACAGTTTCAGTACATCCCTCCACCAGAAAGAACCGCAGCTTTGAGTGACTTGGGGTGGCGCTGCGGCATAATATGTGTCCCAAATGAGTGATACCCATGGCACGCCCATCTTATTAAAGAACTTGAAAAGATGTTTGATCAACAAGGCATCGTTCTGTATGCTCAAGTCTAGAACGCACAAGCCTCCCTGGTTTTTAGGGCGACAGACCAAATCCCAAGCCGCCAGTGATTGTCGTGGCATATCCGTGTTCCCTCTCCACAAGCACTGCCGCATGATTCGTTCAATCTATTTCAAAATGCCCTGTGGCAGCGAAAGAGTGCACAAGAAGTATATTGGCATAGAACTAAGAACAGATTGCAAGAGCTGTAGCCAGCTCCCTTGATTCAACAGGCAAGAAGACGCAGATAATCGTCTCTCAATACGATCCACCAAAAGCAACAGATCATAAATTGTTGGCCGAGAGGTACCCATGGGAAATCCAAGGTAAGTGAACGGCATGGAACCAACATCACACCCAAGCAAACTAGCAACACGCTTGCCCTCATCATCACTCATATTGATTGGTATCAAGGAGGATTTACTGAAATTGACCCTCAGACCGGTTGATTTAGCAAAGACCTCAAGCATTTCTTTGAAAGTAATGAGCTGGCTGTCAATAGCAGGAAGAACAATGAGTGTGTCATCTGCATACTGAACAATCGGATAATCCATCGAAGATGTTGGGATAGGTAAGGTGAGAATGTTCCTTGAGCACATTTCATTTACAACCAATTGAAGTAAGTTCACATCAATCACAAAGAGCAAAGGAGATAGTGGATCTCCTTGAAAAACACCCGAACGACAGATGAAATGACTACCAGGCACTCCATTTAAGAGAACCGAAGAGGAGCCCGTTGACAAAATGCTCTCAATCCAACTTGTGCAACGATTGTCAAAACCCTTACATTTCAGTATCCTGAGAATCATATCATGCTCGATGGTGTCAAACGCCTTTGTGAAATCAATCTTAAGAGGAATGATAGGCCTCTTAGAAGCTTTTCATTGGTGGATGTATTCAAAACACCACGCCAGGCAGTCCTGAATGGATCGACATCGAAGAAAGCTGTATTGGTTGCGGTGAATACATTTCAAAATCACACCCTGGAGACGATTAGCCAAAAGCTTGGTTAAAAACTTCAAGCAAGTATTTGTCAATGATATGGGCCAGAAATCACCAACATATTCAAGGCTCAACTTCTTAGGAATGAGGGTGATAAGGGATGTATTGACACACTCCAGATTGCACTTCCCATCATAGAATTCTTGGACAAGCTTCATAAAATCCTCTTTCAAAATAGACCAACATCTCTTTAAAAATAGGCCAGTAAACCCATCCGGTCCCGGAGCACGATCAGTAGGCATGTTCTTAATTACCGCATCCACCTCGGAGTCCATGAACGGTAAAGATAACTCCTCTTGACCATCAATCCGGGAAATTAATGTTTCTAGATCAAAACCCATTTGAATGCCTTTTGATTGGCCCGTTCGTTGATTGAAGTCAGACCAGAACATCCCCGTCAACTGTTGATGGTCAGTGATCACATCACCGTCAACTGACTTGATCGAGGAAATTGTGTTCCTCCGATACCTTTCCGTAGCCGTAGCATGGAAAAAATTCGAATTTTCCTCGCAAACTTTGATGTTTCTGATCGTGCAACGTTGTTTCCAATAGATAAATTGCCAATGTAAGATATCCTCAAGGTGCAATTTAACAATTCTGCGAAAATTGAACTCCAGCCAACTCAAGGGCCTAATTTCCTCAATATTATCAAGAAAAATAATCACTTTATTGCAATCAGCAATGAGAGCTTTGACTGTGGACAGGTTGAGATGCCATTTCTTGAGAGCATATCGGAGGGATTTAAACTTGGCAGAAATGGTTAAGGCAATAGAAGATTTGGCCACTGGCTTATTCCAAACCTGAGAAACACAATCAGCAAAGCCAAGCAAATCAATCCAATAATTCTCAAAGCGAAAAACTTTTGCCTTGGGAATACATGTGGCAATAGAGACCACACACGGTACGTGGTCAGAGGCAGTGCGTGCAAGAGGAAAAACCATCATGTTGGGGTGATCAGATGTCCAAGCCACCGATGTGAAAAACCAGTCAATCTGCTCGAGAAGCGGTGAAGTTTGCATATTAGACCATGTATATTGACGACCCTTGATTGGTAGCTCGACAAGACCGAAATGACCAATTATTTCATTAAACAAGAAGATACCGTTTACATCACCACCCAGAGGATTACGGTTCTCAAGCGATCGCATAAAGTTGAAATCACCCAAAAGCAGCCAATTCTCACCAAACTGAATATCAAGATTATATAACCACTGCACAAATCCATAACGGGAAAAACCTTGACATGGGCCATAAATCGAGACTAGAGACCAGGCTTTAGATGTGTGCTTAGACTTAAACTCCACAATAATCCCATAGGGTTTTGCCTCAATTAATTTACCTATGAAAAAAGATGAATTCCAAATAACCACCATCCCAGCAGACGCACCAGCCGACGGAATGTAAACAAAATTATCAAAACGCCTCGGGCAGAACTTCCTAATGAAACGCTGATCAATATGCATGCATTTAGTTTCCTGAAGACAAACGACAGAACAACCGCTTTCATCTATCTTTTGCCTAACCACAAGCTGACGTGCTTCAGAATTGAGGCCCCGAATGTTCCAACATAGAACTTTCCAATCCTTAAACCTTTTCTGATTCATTACAAACCAAAAGTAAAAGCATTAAAAGTAGGCCACGCAATGACCTACACTGACCCACTAAGCAGAGAAGCATCGCATAGTTCCAAACAGAGAAAGAAAGATAAATGGCGATTACGGTACGCCATGGACCTGAACCCTGCATGATGTAGTTAATCATAAGAACCCATGCTGCTATCAGACTTGGCAGGATCAGCAACAAGCTTATCCGCAGAAATCTTCTCGGGCACAATGCGAAGTCGAGCACCAATGCGCTGCAGGTCAGCTATAGCTGTCGGAGGGGGCACAGTAGGGCTATCTTCAGACTGGGATGTCTTGGTCTTGCACTTCTTTAGGGTGTGAGACTTCCAAGATGGAGTGCCACCTGTAACTTTGCGGTATCCGTCGTAGAGAGTGCTAAGACGTGCACTGCACCGAACCTTAGTGTCAACAATAACTCTTGAGGCCTTAGGCTTTCTTCCATGCTTCAAAGAGACTTCAGGAATAGCCGAGAATTCAAAAGCTTCAGAAACTGGCTCATCAAGATCATCAAAGAAAAGAGTCTGAGCTACTGGCCTTCTAACAGGTGGCATATCCCTCACCGGGTTGATAGTGGAAATAGGTGCAGGCAACAACTGAAGATTGGGGCCTGGAGCATTGCAGATAGACTCCCAGGACTGCATGTTCGGCAAAGCACCAATTTCAGACTTGAAGACAAGCTGGGGAATGTCAGAAATCCACATAAACGGCATCAACTTCTCAAAAGTATGCTGCCACTACATCACAGGGGGCAAGGCCGGTCTAAAGACAGTGAACACTTGCCCGATCAGAAGGGGAGGCTGTTGTGGTCCCATTGGGGGCTGGAAGACAGCCACCTCCGCAGCATTGTCCACATTGTTGACCGAGTCCTCAGAAAGTTGCTGAACAATAGACTCCTGAGACTGAATCTCCTCAACATCATCTTGTTGCACTGCTTCTTGGACTGGTGGAGGTACATTCTGCTGCTGCTCATTGACAGGGTGTGGCACATCATTCCAACCCAGCTCTGGAAATTCAGGCATGACCCAATTGTGATTATCAAACTGCATATTGCCAGGGAGGGGGTGCGGATTACCATTGAAGGGCATGGGATCTTCATCAGCTGGCAAGACATCTACAAAATCCACTAAAAGGATATAGACAGGTGCAGCCCAAGAGATCCTAGCCCCACCAAAGTCTACATACTCTCTATAAGCCACAGATCGTGGAACTAAGGTCAGTGCAGGGAAAGAGGAATAAGCCAGTGAGCGGACCAGCATCGGATCATATTGGTGCCAATGGTGGAAACGACCAAACGTGCTGATGACATCCGTTAGGTACTTTGTATGCCTATAGTCCAGAGGAACACCAAGAAACATGACCCAACCACGGTGAAAACCCTGCGTTGCTCTATAATTTATACCCTCATCGTGCGGAATAAACCGAACAAATCTATCATTGCCCAGATCGAAGGGTGGGTGATCAACTAATGCTTGACGAGCCAGAGCATTACGGAAGCAAAATAACCCAACCCCTTGAATCCAAGGTTGAGCATCCAGAACAGCTCTTCCCAGATTATTGACAACGAAATCATTGACCATGTTTTGAAAGATGGCGATTTCTTCAGGCAGAGGAGCTGGCTCGACAATGGCGATGGCATAATCGTGATGATGCCGGTCCGGGGCCACCGCCGACACGAAGAAGGTGCGGGGCAGACGCATCTCTCCGCCACCGATGATGTCAACGCCTTGCGAGATAAACTCCATGGGATCAAGCGCGAAGTTGGCCATTGCCGGTGCCGAGGAAGGAGAGCAGCACGGATCGTTGATGCAGTAGGTGGGCGATGCAGGCGGCGATGAGATGTTAGGTGATGGTAGCGGGGAGGGAGGCGGAGGAGGCGTTATGGGTGGTGGCTCTGCGGGCAATGGTGGAATAGATGGGGTGGTAGGCTCGACGGGACTGGGCATAGACCCAGCGGGACTAGCTATGGAGGGAATCGAGGCGTCCAGCATAGAAATTCCTGCTGACCGGTTGGACTCACCAGATTAGATCTGCGGGACCCACTTGTAAGAGGGAGAAGGAGTAGAATCCGAACAGTCCTTTGCCCGGTGCCCCAACCGAAAGCATCTACGACACCTAACCCTGTTGGTGCACGCATTGGTTAAATGTACCATGGACAAACAATTTTGGCATTTCCACACATTAAAAACCATGTCATCAATAAGATCATTTAACTTAGCAGAATCTCCAGGTGAGTCTGTTGGTTGAATATCTATATTCGCCTCATTGCCAAAAACAGCTGGAGAAATATTAGAAGAGTCCAGATTTGATATGACCGGAGAAGCAACCTGAGAAGTAGAATCGACCTGGGCCATGTGAACAACCTGGTCCGGAGAAACAACCTGGGCTGGGGAAACAACCTGGGCTGGAGAAGAAGCTGGTCCAACCAGCTCCCCCCATGCACATGCATATTGATGTCCAAACTAGTTGGGGTGGCCACTGAAAACCCGGCCAAAGAATTTGTATGAACGTTAACTGTTCCGAAAATGATGGGTGGTTCGGCCACCGTCCATCGAAGATCAGTCGCCGGTGGCGGAGGCAAAATTACTCTCTCACGAGGCAGAACTGAATACCCAGCATCAAAGACTGCATCAACAAGACCTGGCGAGGCTAGAGAACTATATCCCTTGCACACATCATACTGTTGGAAAGTGGCAAATGAGATCTTCTTCGATGATTCAGAACCTGAACACAAAGCAGACTTGGAAGGTGGCTTATGCATGGCAATCATACCGAGAGAAGCATGCCTCTTAGAGGGACTGATTAAGATCCATTCAGCATCACATTCTTTCTTCCAAATAATAAACTCACGTTTCCAATTAGGGCAACACAAAAAAGCATTTGAATTGCGGACACACAAAAGATCGCAATTGAAGGATAAGAAGACCAACACGTTTGCAAGAGACAATAAATGAGAATACCTTGTCTTTAATGAGTTGAACAGACAGATCAATTATTGATCCTCCAATTGTAGATTCCAACACCGCCGCCGCCAAATCATCATCAAGACGAAAGATGTGCCTGCTAAAAGACATGACCATAATGAAATGGCGTGTGTCGTCCGAAGGGTGAATGCATTTCCCACAAGTTCTAAAACCATCCTCCACAAAGCCTCTCCTTTGGAAAAGTCCAGATCCAAAGTTGATCCACCATGAGGACCCATGTGAGATGGGTATAGGGTTATAGATCAGAGAACGCCGAAGAAGATGGATGGAGAAAGAACAAGATTTACTGGTTGGAGAGGGAGATCGCCGGAGAGCCTAGGGCGCTGGTGGGAGGGGAGGTGGGACTCCCATAATTTTCAACAGATATAAAACATCCAAGATTGATAATATAATAGCATGGAACAATAAAAAAATTATAGATACGTTAGAGATGTATCAAGCATCCCCAAGCTTAATTCATGCTCGTCCTCGAGTAGGTAAATGATAAAAACAATTTTTTTGATGTGGAATGCTACCTAACATATTCATCATATATTATTTTCTTTGTAGCATGGACATTTGGACTTGAATGATTCAAATCAATAGTCTATAATTTAACATGAAAACATCAATACTCAAGCATATCAACAAGTAACTACGTCTTTCAAAATATCAACGCTAAAGAAAATTGTCCCAAGCCCATTATGCTCAATGATTGATCCATTCATGAAACACAATCAAATATTAACTACATCCAATACACAAGTATGAAAATAGTGTTTTATAAGAGAAGATGGAGACTCAACATAAAAATAAAAGTTGCATAAAACTAAATAGATAGGCCCTTCGCAGAGGGTAGCAGAGATTTCTAGAGGTGCGAGAGATCATAGCTTAAATTGAGAGATAAAATTGTTTTGAGAGGCATGCTTTTCCTGTCAACGAAAACGACCAAGAATTCCCAATATCTTCCATGCTAGACAAATTATAGGAGGTTCCCAAACAAAAATTAAAGTTTATTTCCTTTCCACCATTCTTTCACAATTCATGGCTAGCCATATCCACGGGTGCCTTCCATACCATCACTTCACAAGGAATTTATTATCATAATATTTATTTTCATTTTGGGACTCGGCATCCCTATTACCTGCCACACTCTCATGCAATGACAAGTCAATAAACCTCATCATGAGAATAAAATACCTAGCATGGAAAATATTGGCCACCCCTTGCCGCTTCATGAGTGATACGGGCACACAAAACAGAAATTCATTTTGAAATTAGGGTTTGCACATACAAATTTACTCGGAACGGCATGGAAATTCCGCATATAGGTAGGTATGGTGGACTCATTTTGCACAACTTTGGGTTTAAGGAGTTGGATGCATAGGTAGTATTCCCGCTTAGTACAAGTGAAGGATAGCAAATAGATTGAGAAGCAACAACCCAAAAAATGAAAACGGTCATAAACGCACATTAAACATAATTCCCATGTGTATTTGGGAGCGATTTGCTTTATATAAGAGTTCGTCCAGGCTTATCCTTTGCTACAAAAAGGATTGGGCCGCCTTGCTGCACCATCGTTACATTTGTTACTTGTTACCAGTTACGAATTATCTTATCACAAAACTATCTGTTACCGATAATTTCAGTGATTGCAGAGAATACCTTGTTGAAAACCGCTTGTCATTTCCTTCTACTCCTCGTTGGGTTCGACACTCTTACTTATCGAAAGGACTATGATATATCCCCTATACTTGTGGGTCATCAAGACTCTTTTCTGGCACCATTGCCGGGGAGTGAGGCGTCTTTGGTAAGTGGAGTTTGGTAAGGAAACATTTATATTACGTGCTGAAATTTAGTGTCACTTGTCACTATGGAAAATAATCCTTTAAGGGGCTTGTTTGGGGTCTCTTCACCCCGATCGGTAGAGAAAGAAGTTGCTCCTCAACCTACTGAAAATATTTATTATGAAATTCCTTTGGGTATGATAGAGAAACTGCTAGCTAATCCTTATGCAGGAGATGGACCATTACATCCTGATATGCATCTGATCTGTGTGGATGAAGTTTGTGGATTATCTAAGCTTGCAGGTTTGCCCGAGGATGAAGTCAAGAAGAAGGTCTTTCGTTTATCTTCGAAGGAGAAGGCATTGACATGGTATAGGCTATGCGATGATATCGGGACTTGGAATTACAACTGATTGAAATTCGAATTTCATCAGAAGTTTTATCCTATGCATCTGGTTCATCGTGATCGGAATTATATATATAATTTTTGGCCTCATGAAGGAGAAAGTATCGCTCAAGCTTGGGGGAGGCTTAAATTAATGTTGTATTCATGCCCCAATCATGGGCTCTCAAGATAAATTATTATTCAGAATTTTTATGCTCGGCTTTCTCGTAATGGTCAATCCATGCTCGATACTTCTTGTAGTGGTTCTTTTATGAAGAAGACTACTGAATTAAAATGGGATTTATTGGAAAGAATTAAACGCAACTCTAAAGATTGGGAGCTCGATGAAGGTAAGGGGTCAGGTATTAACCTTAAGTTTGATTGTGTTAAATTTTTTATGGATACCGATGCTTTTCATGAATTTAGCAGTAAATATGGACTTGACTTTAAGATAGTTGCTTCTTTCTGTCAATCATTTGCTACTCATGTTGATCTCCCTAAGGAGAAGTGGTTTAAATATCATCCTACCATTGAAGTGAAAGTTGTAGAACCTATTAAAGCGGAAGAAGAAATTATTACTTACAATGTTGATCCAGTTGTTCCTACTGCTTATACTAAGAAACCACCTTTTCCTGTTAGGATAAAAGAACATGTTAAAGCTTCAGTTGTGGTTCGTAATAGTCATACTAGAACACCTACAACCCCTGAACAAATTAAAGTTGAACCTAGTGCTGAAGCTGCTAGAATTGCCAAACCCGATGATAAAGATAAACATGGACCTATTGTTGGCATCCCTATTGTTTCTGTTAAGATAGGAGATCATTGTTATCATGGTTTCTGTGATTTGGGTGCTTGTGTGAGTGTGATTCCCTAAACTCTTTGCCAAAAAATTATGAATGATATTGCACCTGCTGAGATAGAAGATATTGATGTTACTATTAAGCTTGCCAATAGAGATACCATCTCACTAATTGGGATTGTTAGAGATGTTGAAGTCTTGTGTGGGAAAGTAAAATACCCTACTGATTTTCTTGTTCTTGGTTCCCCACATGATGATTTTTGTGCCATTATATTTGGTAGAACTTTCTTGAACACTATCAATGCTAGATAGATTATGAGAAAGAAACTTTAGTGTAAGTTTGGCGGATGTGTCCCATGAGTTTAACTTCTCCAAATTTCGTAGACACCCCATGATAAAGAATTGTCTAGTAAAGATGAAATTATTGGTCTTGCTTTTATTGTTGTGCCTCCTACTGATCCTTGAGTGCAATATTTGCTAAACCATGAAATTGATATTGTCAGCATTCTGGGAACGGGGGTCCCCAGACTTGCCTGCCTGTAGCCTGCGGCGTGGCTCAAGTGGGGGCCCAGCGCGGCCCATCTTCATCGGCTCAAGCTCAAGACCCTCCCGAGGGGCCAAGCCTCATGGGGCAGACGACAGAAAGCTTCCTCAGAGGCAGCCTCATCAGGTAGGCTTGCGAGGAGGTGGAGAGATCAAGGCAGGGATACCTCGCGAGGAGCCCGTGACGCAAGCCATGACGATCGAGACCAGGCGAGCGCTGGCCCACGCAGTGTCCTTGTTTCCCCTTTGGTGCAAAGGGGGCAAGCACAGGCCAAGGCATCGGGCAAAGGTTGCCATTCCGGTGCAACGAGACCAAGACCAGCAGAGCGGCAGGACGGAGGTCACCGTGGAGCCCAAGACGGCGTCATCACCAGTACTTTTGGCAGCCGAAGACCACCTTTGGTCAGGATAACTTGTACTAGATGTTCCCCTTCAAAATGGCCAATTGTTGGCGCCCTTCCCGCTCATTATTTGGGGAGAGGCCCAGGGCCCCTATAAATAGAGCTAGCCACCACAGAGTAGAAAAGGAGAGAAAAGGAGGGAGAGAGCAGAGACATCTAGAGATCTGATAGAGCCCTAGCAGAGAGAGAGAGGCAACTGAACTCACCCAAGCAGTTCATCGCACCAGCTCAAGAACACCCCTCGCGAGGTTGTTCTTCCCTTGTACTATTCATCATCAGCCCCTGAGGCAATCCACCACACCACACACTGGAGTAGGGTATTACACCACAACGGTGGACCGAACCAGTATAAACCTCGTGCCCCTTGTGTTTTTCGTTGTTTCCAGCTTAGATCACGCGAGGAGATTGGACGTAGATCGGTAGGGGAGAGATCTCCGCGCACCCCAGTGTTCGAACCTCAAGGGTCTACCGGAACCCGAAATCCGACATTTGGCGCGCCAGGTAGGGGTGCGCCGGAATCTTTCTTCCGTTGTTCGCGTGTGATCTTCCGTCAAGTCCATGGCTGACGCTCGTCGGGCTCGCGCCGAGCGCTGGGCTGCTCTCGCCACCCGCGTCGCCCAGACGGCGCCCGTCGGCGGACGCCCTCGTCGTTCCTCGTCGCCTGCCGCCAACGCCGCCACCGGCCCGGTGGGGAATGAGCAGCAGGCCTCGTGCCAACATCCCTCGGTACGACGGTAGGGCCGCACCGCCACACCGTCGCAGACTCCAGCCGCTTCGTTGTCCCACGCCCGTCGTGCCCCCACGGACGCGCACGCCGCGCTGCTCCTGGCAAGAGAGCTCTTGCACTACCGCCCCGTCGACAACCTCTACGAGGACTGGCTCGCCCGCATCACCGAGCTCGTCAGCGCCGCAGGGGCTTCCCCTTACCGTCCCTCTCGCTGCCTCGCCCTCCATTCCGCGCAGGAGGCGAGGATCAGGAGGTGCCTCCACCACCTCCTCCCCAAGAAGGTGCCCTAGCTCCAAGGCACGCAGCCCCAGGGCGAGACCCTCCGCGTCCGGTGCCTGTGCAGCAAGAAAGGAGCTGCCAAGAGATCCCTCGTCCCCAAGAAGGCGCATGCGCGCTCCCAGCGCCGGTGCATCAAGATCGCGTCCCTACACCTCCACGCCAAGACCCCGCGCTGCTCCATGTGGCGGCGCGCGGTAATCCCCAGGAACAAGCCCAGCACCAGCAAAAGGAGCCGGTGGCCACGGCAGGCTGCCGCGCCCTCACCCCCGAGCTACGTGGTGTCGCATGGCCAGGCAAGTTCAAGCCTGACCTACCCCCTCGCTACGATGGCATGGCAGACCCCGCGGAGTTCCTACAGCTCTACGAGCTATGCATCGAAGCCGCCAACAGAGACGAAAGGGTCATGGCGAATTGGTTTCCCATGGCGCTCAAGGACGGGCCCCGCTCCTGGCTCATGAACCTGGCTCCTGGCACGATCTCCTCTTGGGATGAGATGCACACTTGCTTCATCACCAACTTCCAGGGCACTCGCGACCGGCCCCCGGCCGTGAGCGATCTGCGCCGCATCAAGCAGCAGCAAGGGGAAACCCTGCAGAAATACATCCAGCGCTTCAACAACGCTCGCCTCAATATCCCCAAGGTGACTGAAGAAGACATCATCTCGGCCTTCTCCGATGGCATACGCGACATCAAGATGAAGGAGGAGCTAGCAATCCATGAAGACCTATGCACATCCCTGAGCTGTTCAACTTGGTGACCAAGTGCGCTAGGGCTGAGGAAGGGCGCCTTTCCCTCCTCGAACTCCCGGCTGCCAACCCAGAAGAGAAGAAGCCCAAGGCCAAGGACGTGAAGCGCAAGGGGGCTGCCGTGCTAGCAGCGGAACCAGATACAAAGCGGGGCAGGGATCAGCCTGAGTCATCCAAGGGCTGCCGGTACTACGTGTACCACGACCTCCACACCCACAACACCAATGAATATCAAGAGCTCAGGGCCGTGAGAGATGGACGTGTCGGCCGACGCCCCAAGCGCAACGACAGAGACTATGTCCGAGGAGGAGGAAGAGGTGGCGGACGATGGGAAGACCGTGGCCCTCACCAAGGGTGGCATGACCGACCTCGCGAGGACCACTGGCAGGACCGGCCTCGCAAGGGAGGCTGGAGAGATCAGCCTCGTGAGGATCGCCCGCACGGCAACGCAGGCCTTCCTCCTCTGCCGCCACCGCCAAGGAGGAACGAAGGCCAGCATCAAGACGAGGGAGCTGGGGCCTTCCAGGAGCCGCACGCAATCGCTTGCATCTTGGGTGGCGCGCAAGCCCTAACCTCACAGTGCATCTTCAAGTAGTTTTCTCGCGAGGTGAATGCAGTCCTCCCCAAGATTGAGGCCACGCACCCTCTCAGGTGATCTGCGTGCGCTATCATGTTCATCTCAGTAGATCAGCTCAAGTGCGCGGCAACGGCCGGAGTCCTCCTGATGCATTGCTCCCCAGTCATCAGCAACGTGCAGGTCACTAGAACCCTCATTGACGGCGGAGCAAGACTCAACGTCCTGTCCGTTGAGACGTTCGACAATCTCCAAGTGTCGTACGATCAGCTTCAACCGACCAAGCCCTTCTCAGGAGTCACCGACGGTTCCACTGTTCCAATAGGGCAGGCTCGCCTTCCAGTCACCTTCGGGCAGCGCAACAACTACCGCACCGAGCTCATCGACTTCGACGTCGCCCACATCCGTCTGTCGTACAACGCCATCCTCGGGTACCCAGCCATGGCCAAGTTCATGGAAGTGACTCACCATGGATACAATGTCCTCGAGATGCCAGGAAGTGGTGGAGTCATCACCATACCTTGTGAAGAAAGGGACGCAGTGTGTTCACTTGAGCGCGTGTTCCAAGCTGCAGCAATTGAAGACCCAGACCACAGGAACGGAAGACTTCCCGAGGCGACCCTTAAGAAGAAGAATGTTTTGCCTGGCCCAAGCCATAAGGAGGCAGTCGCCTCCGGAGGTGTTGCGTCAGGATCTGCGCCCAATCAGGGAGCACCACCCTCTCTCGCATAGGAAGGCGCGCCCGGTGCCCTCCTTAGGCAGGGCTCGGGGGCTCTTTCTTGGAGAGCCACCGACTTTGCCAAGGTCGCAAGGGAGGCGCTCGGGCACCACTTGGAGGGGTGCTTCCAGGCACGTTTCCCTCAGGAAGGTACAAGGCAAGGAAGACCAAACCCACAGGAGTTCATCGCAAGGAACACCCAGGAGCTATAGGAGTCGAGAGTCATGCGCGGCAGCTGCCGCTTTCCCGCTGTAGCCCCACATCCAGGCGAGGATGGTGGGCTGCGCGTCTGCATCGACGTGCCAGGGCTCAACCGAGCCGCGTCTCAGGAGAGCCTCTGGCCTTCGCGCGTGGGGCGTTGCGAGGGTCCACCCCACAGCTACGTTCGCATGCCTTTCAGCCTGCGGAATGCGGTCGCCGCTCATCAGCACCTGCTGAGGAGCATTCTGGAGGCCCAGGAGGTCAGGCATTGTGCGGTCCTGGTGGAGATGGACATGGCCCTTGGAGACCCACCTGCGCCCCCGGAGCCTCTCGAGGCTCCTGGGCCTGGGGGCTCGTGAGGATCGACGTCTTCATCGCGCATCGCCTGCTTCTTCAACATCACTCCATCTTCAACAGCACTAGGTGACATCTTTCTAAGTTCCGTTTTTAGCTGGGAGCACCCACAGGGTCACATCATTCCTAGGCCGCGTGGGTCCGTCCCTGCGGCATGTATCCATTTTGCTTATGCTCTTTACTTACCTTGTTGGGGGCGCCCCTCGGGCTGCATCATCCCCGAGCTGCTCGGGCCTGGCTCAGCGGCGTTTGCTTTTCTCGCGTCTATTTAAAATGAATTTCCTCCTACGTGCTTAACATACCCGACCTAATCGCCTGCTCGATTGACGCCTACCTATGGAGCCGCTCGCTCTGGCACGGCATTTGCGCATGGGTCCGTCCCTGCAACGCCGATAAATCTGAGTGGTCGAGCTCTAGACGCGGCAGCCCCGCAAGGCGCCACCTCACCAGGCCCTCAGTGCCCCAATCACTTCCTCGGAGCGACCAAAGGTTGGCTCGCAACCGTAACGACAGGTCTTGTTTCTCTTCATGATTGGTGTGCAGGACCTACTCCAGGAGCAACGCTGGGGACGTCGCGATCTATCTCTCCCTCTCTCCGGCACGGACCGCTTGCATGTTAAAACGGGGGTGCCTGGGCATCGCGACTCATGGGCTCCTACTGGCTCTCCAGCCCTCACCCCATGGCCTTGACCCACGGCATCGTGACCTGTCATACCAGCGGCGGCTGAGCTCACTCGAGGGCCGGGATCTGAGGACGTAGAGCATTAAGGAAAGTGCAGGGGAGTGGGAAGAAGCTCGCGAGGACCTAACCCAACAGCGCCTCAGCTGCCACCACTCGGGCCGGGCGCTTCATCGAGGAACTACACCAGACTCAAGAGATAAGTCACGCCCTTACAGGAGTTGGATCAACGCAGCGCCAAACCCTCGCCCAGAGCGGCTCTGTCATGGCGACGTTGCTTTCCTTTCTCGCCCAGCGAGGGCTGCTTGAGCGCTAAAGGGGACCTCCTGAGCATCGCGACTCGAGGGCTCTTACCGGACCTCGAGCCGCTCACCTCCTGCCCTTGACCACGACATCGCGACCTGGCATACCAGCGACGGCTGAAGCCTACCTGGGGACTAGGACTTGTCGGTGTAGAGCACCAAGTCCTCGTGAGGATAGAAAGGGGGAGCCGAGCCGGGACAGGACAAGCACCTCGCATTGATTCATATTAAGATATAATGTTCACGAAAGACATGGCAGGCGCCTTACATACCCCCACGGGGCGTTGCTTCGATTCCTCGCAGGGAACAAAAGTACTAATCCTAAGGAACGCTAATCGCCCGCACTTCCGCAAGGGACATCATCATCAATAGTGGGCTGCCCAACGCCGGCGCCAACCCCATCGAGATCAGTGGCGTCGGCAGTTGGACGCAGCTGCCCCGCCCCGAGCACGGCGCAAGCTCGGGGGCTGGTAGCTGTCGTCGCTCGTCTCCGGAGTCGTGAGGAGCTCCGGGGAGCCGCTGGATTCCCCAGCTCCTTCACTGCTTCCTGAGGAGCTGCTGGAGGGCCGATGGGTGGGCCAGGTCCTCGCCAGTTTGTTGCCCCTGCCGCTCTCCCTGGAGCAGCACTCCAGCCGGCGTCCTTCAGCATCGAAGACCTTGAAGAACATCAGGGAGGCGCCGTTGTATTCAAGATGAATTACGAGGGCACCTACCGTCCGGCAGACCCGGGCGATTTCGCCCCAGCCCCCAGTCATGAAGACCTTGCCCGGAGCGACGACCGCGACCTCCGCTCTGGTCGCAAGGGTACTGCAGTCAGTGTGCTGCAGCCAGAGCTCCAGAGCCCCGCTTGGCGGCATCTCAAAGGCAAAGGAAGAAGGAAGGCGAATCCAAGAGCTTGGAGGCATGGCGGCGTGGAGCACGAGCTCGCGAGAGGAGCGCTCGGCGTGGACTCCAGGAGGAATGACGCGCACCACCGTGACTTGCCGGCATCGACGGCGGCACCGTCGATGTCGCTCGACGCCTTCTCCCCCAAGACCCACCACACGGGCGTACAAGGGTAGCGGATACCCAGGTGGCAGCCGCTCATACCAGGGCCTCGATACCTCCTGCTGAGCACCCTCATCTCGGTGGCAGAGGACCAGCCGCTTCTTCGGCAGAAGTGGGTCAGGACCCTCTCGGGGGGCCTTTCCCTTCTCTTCTGCGGAAAACCGGCGGATTGGTGCCATTGGCGTAAGGAGAAGAAAGAACGAGGAAGAAGAAGGAAAGGAGAAGCAGGAAGGGAGGGACTGAAGGGGGTCACGCAGCCTCGTACTTATAGTCGGAGGAGGCCAACCGCCGAGTACCATGATCGCAGGTAATCATGACCGGTCTCTCTGCATGCAGGGACTCATCAAGTCGTCCGGCCGCTGAGGCGTCATGGGGAAGCGTAGGCGTCCACGTCCAATCAATCACCATGCGGCGCCCAAGGCCGCAGGCTATTGGGGCCCGCGGCACTTCATGCTTGCCTCTTCGCTTCCCTGCTAGGCCAAGCCCGGGCGCGCCTTGGGCCCGGGGGCTACTGTCGGCGTTCTGGGAACAGGGGTCCCCAGACTTGCCTGCCTGCGGCCTGCGGCGTGGTTCAAGTGGGGGCCCAGCGTGGCCCATCTTCATCAGCTCAAGCTCAAGACCCTCGCGAGGGGCCAAGCCTCGCGGGGCGGACGACAAAAAGCTTCCTCAGAGGCAGCCTCATCAGGCAGGCTCGCGAGGAGGTGGAGAGATCAAGGCAGGGATACCTCACGAGGAGCCCGTGACGCAAGCCATGACGATCGAGACCAGGCGGGCGCCAGGCGGGCGCCTGCCTGCGCAGTGTCCTTGTTTCCCCTTTGGTGCAAAGGGGGCAAGCACAGGCCAAGGCATCGGGCAAACGTTGCCATTCCGGTGCAACGAGACCAAGACTAGCAGAGCGGCAAGACGGAGGTCACCGTGGAGCCCAAGACGGCGTCATCACCAGTACTTTTGGCAGTCGAATACCACCTTTGGTCAGGATAACTTGTACTAGATGTTCCCCTTCAAAATGGCCAATTGTTGGCGCCCTTCCCGCTCATTATTTGGGGAGAGGCCCAGGGCCCCTATAAATAGAGCTAGGCACCACAGAGTAGAAAAGGAGAGAAAATGAGGGAGAGAGCAGAGACATCTAGAGATCTGATAGAGCCCTAGCAGAGAGAGAGAGAGAGGCGAATGAACTCACCCAAGCAGTTCATTGCACCAGCTCAAGAACACCCCTCACGAGTCTGTTCTTCCCTTGTACTATTCATCATCAGCCCCTGAGGCAATCCACCACACCACACACTTGAGTAGGGTATTACACCACAATGGTGGCCCGAACCAGTATAAACCTCATGTCCCTTGTGTTGTTCGTTGTTTCCATCTTAGATCACGCGAGGAGATTGGACGTATATCGGTAGGGGAGAGATCTCCACGCGCACCCCAGTGTTCGAACCTCAAGGGTCTGCCAGAACCCGATATCCGACAGATATGTGTATGAATGAAAGAAAGGAATTAGATGAAATTTTCTTTAAATAGATGCCTGTTTTGAAACACAATTTGCCTGTTGAAACTCTTGGAGATCCTCTACCACCCAAGAGTGATCCTGTGTTCAATCTTAAACAATTATCTGATAATTTGAAATATGCTTATCTTGATGAAAAGAAGATATATCATGTTATTATTAGTGCTAACCTTTCAGAGCATGAAGAAAAGAAATTGTTGAAAACTCCGAAGAATCACTATGCCGCTATTGGATATAATCTTGATGATCTTAAGGGAATTAGTCCCACTCTATGTCAGCATAAAATTAATATGGAGCCTGATGTTAAACCAGTTGTTGATCATCAACGCACTACAAAAAAAACACATCCGTGACATTTTGGGCCGAATGAAATTTTTTCTGTCATACTTATGACACTTCTATGACAATAATTGTGACAAAAGACGGTATCATCATAGATGTGGGGGGCTCCTACTTCAATGACAAAAAATCATCACAAAAAATGGGCTTTTCGTCCTGGGCGGGCCGGAGAAGCAGCTGCATGACATTCTTTGGGCCGTCCATGGCGGAAAAAACCATGGTAGAAGCGATGGCTAGGAAAATATCGGGGTGTTCCCGGTTATGGTGGGTGGTCGAGGCCGAGCGATGCGCGTTTCTCTCGTACACGCACGCGTGTGTGTGCGAGGCGTTGGGCTATAACTGAACCCGAGCGAGGCGTTAGCCTACTGGACCCGAGCAATTGCACTGCAGGCTACGCGTTATTGAACCCGAGCAATCGATCGATGGCTGTTAACTGAACCCGATCGAGCGATTCCTTCGCTACGGCTGCTAACTGTAGCCGATCGATGCTGCCCCTAGATGAACAGTGAGCATTCCTAGGGGGTTTGGATGAACAGTTCCCGGTGGGGGTGGATGAACAGGACCCCGTGGTGTTGCCTCTGCATGAACATGACCCCGATCGATCGAGCCGGTTGGGGCTGGATGAACAGGACCCCGTGGAGGGCTAGATGAACAGGACCACCCCGTGGAGGGCTAGATGAATAGTAGACGGTGGAGGGCTGGATGAAGAGGAGCCCGTGGAGGGGTGGTTGAACAGGAGCCCGTGGAGAGGGCTGGTTGAACAGTAGCCGGTGGAGTAGCGCGCGGTGGAGGCTGGATGAACAGGAGCCCATGGATGAACAGTCGCAGGTGGAGGCTGGAGGAGGTCGACGGTGGATGAACAGTAGCCCGTGGAGGCTGGAGGGGCTCGACGGTGGAGATGAACAGAATCCCGTGGAGTCCCGTTTTGCGGTACGCCACACCCCTCCCGATGAACAGGACCCCTGTTTCGACCGTAGCGCTCCAACACAAGTCCGTTTCCTCCATTTTGCGGTACGCCACACCCCTCCTGATCAACAGGACCCCGTTTCAACCATAGGAGGTCCGTTTCCTCCATTTTGCGGCACGCCAGACCCCTCCTAATAAACAGGATCCCGTTTTGAACGTGGCCGGTCGAACACAAGGTCGTTTCCTCCGTTCTGTGGTACGCCAAGCCTCGTTTCCATCGGATCTTCTGTCCAAGCCCTCCCGATGAACACGACGACGCATTCCTTTCCGACCCAGCCGGTTGGCTCCCCATGAACACGACGATGATGTAGTTTCTCCGTTCCGACCCAGCCATGTACACGAGCCCTGGCCGTATGTATGCGCGAGTAGGCGTTTGAGACCCCGCCCGTATGTACGTACGTGGATGTATTTTCTTTCTTGCACACTAGGCGCTGTACGTACGTGCACATGCTACGTGCGCGCCTCTACTACGGCACGTGCGCGCCTCTACATCGACCAGTATGTATGTACACGTTCGCGACCAGAATGACAATGCTACATATGCTTTGACTAGGTGGGTCCCGACTATCAGGCACTTCCTTGCGTGCGAAGATTTAGCTGGTGGGTCCCAACAGTCAGGGGGCGAATTATTTTTTTGCCCGGACGCACTTCCTTGCGTGCGAAGATGTAGTTGGTCGGTCCCAGCAGTCAGGGGAAACATTTTTTTCATGAAATACGATGGCCCGTCCGGTGGGTCCCCGCTGTTAGGTGGAGGAATAATTATTTTGCGCGTAATAAGGAGGCACTTCCTTGCTGCGACCGTGGACCCAGCTGTCAGCCTCTCCACGTATAGTCCATGTCCGATGGAAGCCGTTCCTTGACCATGTTGACCACGCCGCGCCAAGAGCACCAGGGCGGTGGACGACAGCGAGGCCTAGGAAGGGGATGACGTGGAGCCGGGGAAGATGCGTGCCGGAGTAATGGGCCACGGGTAGGCAAACCCGGGTCCCAGAACCTTTCAAGGAATTGGGCCGGCTGCGCCCCTCAAGACGTCAAGATAAAGCGCCGCCTTCTGGTGGCCGGCTGGCCGAACGGCCGACTACTAGAAGACGGACATACTTAGGAAGACGGCTCCGAGACGGGCTGACTCCTGGCATGCGGCTCCAAGACGGGCCGACTCCTGTCAGGTGGCCTCCAGAGAGGCCGGCTCCCAGCAGCCGGCCCATAGTGCCCTCGAAGTCTGCACCACCATTAAGAAGACAGGACAGGGCGAGGCAACAGTGTATCCCATCATCCCCGCATCTAGGACCGGGCATGGCCACAATGCTCCGTATAGGCGGAGATCTCCACCCGGCGCGACACTGTTGCCCCTCCCCCCTAACGCCACTTTTGTCAGGCGAAGCACTGCTCCCACGACCGCTTGTCGGTACAGCCCGAAGGCGGCGGGCCCTACCGTTCAGTGCGAGCCTGGAAGACGGCGGGAGCCTCACCAGTTGGACCATGTGAAGCCGGCTTCTGGCAGGCGGCCCGCTCCTTCCGCAAGGCCCGTGCACCATTAACCAGATAAGACACAGAATGGCTAAAGTGATCTCCCACCAGGCGGCGGGACTGTAGCCACGCTCCCCTGACCAAGCATGTGTCATTAGCAACACGGCTACTGTAATCCGCAGCCGGCAAGACCGGTGAGCGACGGAGGCGGCTTGTCGGCTCTGTACCAGACCAGCCGGCGGCGCCCACCAGGCTGCGAGCCCCAGCAGCCGGCGGAGAAGCCGGTGACCAGAGAGACTAATGTCTAGGCCCTACACCCAGTCGGATTACCATTGTACCCCTGGGGGTAGACCTATATAAACCCCCCAAGGCACCCATGCAAATGGTTCGGATCTGTTAGGACTAGACTCACACTTAGAGGGAGAGGAGAGCAAGCCCTGCCTCCTTCTAGTATAGCATACAGCTCAAGGAGCACATTGTACATGCTTGTCCTTAGTGATCATGCGGAGACCCCGCAGAGCAGGACTAGGGGTGTTATCTCCTAGGAGAGCCCCGAACCTGGGTAAAGTACGCCGGCGTTCATGTCTACGCCTAATCCTGCTTCCAGGCACCGGCAACGTTCTACTTGTTCCCACCATGATAAGCCATCCTTTGGCGTATGTCGCACCCAACCCCCGACATTTGGCACCCACCATGGGGCGAGGTGCACCGTCTCCCGGAGACCTATTCTGGACGGGAACCCTGTTCCTTCCTAGCGAGTGCAGCCAACCCAGCACGCCAGACGGCGTCTGTGCCGACGCGCTGCATGGCGTGGAGATTGCCTCCGCGGCGAGTTGGTGAGATTCGCCTCTCCGACGTGCCTGCATCTGATGTGGGCACCGATGGACCCGGGAGCCGCCTCATTAGCCTCCTTGATGAGCTCCATGTAACACCCCGGATATGACTTTCCCAATTTGTAATCCAACTCTTGCCGTTTCCGGCCTTAAGTTATTTTATTTTCTCGGGTTCGGGTTTTTGTCTCCGTGTGTTGTTGTCGTTGTCATGCATCTCATATCATGTCATCATGTGCATTACATTTGCATACGTGTTCGTCTCATGCATTCGAGCATTTTCCCCGTTGTCCGTTTTGCATTCCGGCGCTTCGTTCTCCTCCGGTGGTCATTTCTACCTTTCTTTCGTGTGTGGGGATTAAACATTTCCGGATTGGACCGAGACTTGCCAAGCGGCCTTGGTTTACTACCGGTAGACCGCCTGTCAAGTTTCGTACCATTTGGACTTCGTTTGATGCTCCAACGGTTAACCGAGGGACCGAAAAGGCCTCGTGTGCGTTGCGGCCCAACACCCTTCCAATTTGGCCCAAAACCCACCTAAACCTGCTCCATCATCTAGAGCGTTCGATCACGATCGCGTGGCCGAAAACCGCACCTCATTTGGACTCTCCTAGCTCCTCCTATGCCTATATAAAGACTCCTCCGAATTCTTCTTCGTCTTCCCCCCCCCCCCCCCCCGTAACCCTAAAAACCTAGATTCGTCTCCACCCGCCGCCCGCCAGACATTTTTCCGTCCGACCGGACATTGTCCGTTCCCCCGCCGGCCACTCCGGGAGCGCCACCTGTCCCCGGGGCGGGACCGCTTCGCCGCCGCCGCCCGAGGCCCGCCAGGCCCGCGGGAAGCCCCAGCGGCCCGGTCCGCCCGTCGCCTCCCGGGTCGGCCTCCTCCCTCGCCGTGCCACTCGCGCCAGCTGCCGGCTCCGCCGCGATGCCCCTCGTCGCCGGCGCCGACCCCGCTCGCCGCCGTCCCGCATCCGGTGCCGCTCGGCCTCGCCCAAGCCTCTCCGGCCATCTCCGCCGTCCGCCGCTCCGGCCCCGAGCTCCGGCGACCGGATCCGCGCCGCCCCTGACCGTCTCTTCAAGATCCGGCCGCCACTTCTCCAACTCCGGCGAACTCACTCCGGCCAACCTCGTAAATCGCGCCCGGATCCCGATCTGGATCTAGATCTCGGTTGACTTTTTGCGCGAAACCCTAGCTCATATGCTCATGTTCATAGCATCATAACTTTGCATCCGTAGCTCCGTTTTTGGCATATAGCATATCAAAATGGTCATCTCAGAGAGTACATCATTTAATTCCATTGCATCATTTTCATTTGAGTTAATCTTGATGCCCAAAATGATGTTAGAAGAGTGCTACTTGAGATAATTGTCAGATCTGCTACTCCATTTAGCTATTTGTCATTTTTGCCATGATTATTGTGTGCATGATATGCCCATGAGTACTACATATGTTTTGTTAAGGGTTTTGCCATCTTTCCAGAGGTGCAACCCATGTATTTTTGTGATGTGTGTGGTGACTAGCACAAGCTTGCAAAGTGAGGCACTTGGTAATTCTGATTTCACGGACTTAGCATTTCCACTAAGTCCTTGATCTGTTTATCTCATATTGCCATATGTTCATGTTGTTTCCTAGTGATCCGTGCCTCTTTTGAGGATGATCAGTAAGGATGTTTTGTTAATTTTGTAGTGCTCTATCTATCAATGTCTTTGTTTGGAATTATGGAGCAACCTAGCTTGAGTCAATCGAGCTCTACTTTTGCTACTTCATGAATCTGGGCAGATTGTCTACTTGTTAGCAATTTTGCCGAGGTTGTTGTAGTTGATCCATGCATGCTATGCTATTGTTCTTGCAATGTCTAGCTTGCATTTTGTGTATTCTTGATGGATGTATGCTTAGCTTTTCATGACTTGCTCCGTAATGAGTGCATCGAGCTCGTAAACATGCCTACTTGAGATATGTTTCAGCATGTGCCAGTTTTCACTAAGTCTGAAAACTGATTATGCTTTTGCTATGTTCACATGCTTGCTAATATGTTTTCTGATCCCTTTTGGCTCAAGGTCACTAAGGGACTTTTGTTAAGATTTTTGAGTAGCTCCATGCCATGTTTTACTTTGTCATGTTCAGGTCCTGTAGCACGTAGTTTTGTTGCTCCAAAGAGTGCTACCTGATCTGAGATTTCAGACAAGTGTTAATTTCGCTGTCTGAAATCTGTTTACCATATGCATTTTTGCCATACTTGTTTGAACCTGTTAATGGATGAATTGGCAGTAGCTCAGTGCTAGACTTTTGTTAAGCATCTTGAATGCATCCCTGCCATGTATTTTGTTGCCATGTTTGGGTGCTGTAACATGTTGATCTCATTGCATTTAGATGGCTACTTGCTGTAAATCGCAGATCGGTGTCATATTTGAATTGCTTGCCATTTCCAAACCGTAGCTCCTATTCCGGCGTTCTTTATATCGTTTTCAAGCGATTTCATCTCATATTTCCAGTGGTACACTTGGATTTCCAACTTGAGGCCAGGTTCATGCATCCCTTGGCAAATCTTGCATATGCATCCCGCATAGCATACCATCTTTGCATCATATTGTTTGATCCTTGCACGTGGTTGATTGGTCCTTGTTGCTTGTTTGTCTTGTTTGGGTAGAGCCGGGAGATGAGTTCGCTAACGAGGAGCCCGTTGAGTTTGCTTTCGAGGATCCAGTCAACTCTGACAACTTTGCAGGCAAGATGATCATACCCTCGAAATCACTACTATCTTTGCTTTGCTAGATGCTCGCTCTTTTGCTATGCTAATGCTACGATGCCTACCATTTGCTTTCAAGCCTCCCAAATTGCCATGTCAAACCTCTAACCCACCATGTCCTAGCAAACCATTGATTGGCTATGTTACCGCTTTGCTCAGCCCCTCTTATAGCGTTGCTAGTTGTAGGTGAAGATTGGAGACCGTTCCTTGTTGGAACATTGTTTACTTGTTGGGATATCATTATATTGCCATGTTATCTTAATGCATCTATATACTTGGTAAAGGGTGGAAGGCTCGGCCTCTCGCCTAGTGTTTTGTTCCACTCTTCCCGCCCTAGTTTCCGTCATATCGGTGTTATGTTCCCGGATTTTGCGTTCCTTACGCGGTTGGGTTATAATGGGAACCCCTTGACAGTCCGTTTTGAATAAAACTCCTCCAGCAATGCCCAACCTTGGTTTTACCATTTGCCACCTAGCCTTTTCCCTTGGGTTTCGCGGACTCAAGGGTCATCTTATTTTAAACCCCCCCCCCCCGGGCCAGTGCTCCTCTGAGTGTTGGTCCAACCTAGAGCACCGTGCGGGGCCGTCCCTTGGCAACTTGGGTTACGTTGGCTCCCGTACGCTTAGCTTATCCGGTGTGCCCTGAGAACGATATATGTGCAGCTCCTATCGGGATTTGTCGGCACAGCGGGTGGTGTTGCTGGACTTGTTTTACCATTGTCGGAGTTGTCTTGAAGAACCGAGGTACCGAGTCTGATCGGAACGTCTCGGGAGGAGGTCTATTCCTTCGTTGACCGTGAGAGCTTGTCATGGGCTAAGTTGGGACTCCCTGCAGGGATTTGAACTTTCGAAAGCCGTGCCCGCGGTTATGGGCGGATGGGAATTTGTTAATGTCCGATTGTAGATAACTTAAACCTTAACTTAATTAAAATGAATCAACAATGTGAGTTACCGTGATGGTCTCTTCTCGGCGGAGTCCGGGAAGTGAACACGGTGTTGGAGTAATGCTTGCACAGGTTTCTCTCTAGTTTCTCGCTCGCGCTTTGCCTTCTCTTCCCGCTCTCTTTTGCGAATAGGATAGCCACCATATATGCTAGTCGCTTGCTGCAGCTCCACATATACTTTTACCTTGCCTTACCTATAAGCTTAAATAGTCTTGATCGCGAGGGTGCGAGATTGCTGAGTCCCTGTGGCTCACAGAATACTATTACACCAGATGCAGGGCCTGATGATTCCACTCCAGGTGACACGCTCGAGCTCAAGTGGGAGTTCGACGAGGACTCTCAACGATACTATGTTTCCTTTCCTGATGATCAGTAGTGGTGCCCAGTTGGGGGTGATCGGGACCGTGTCGCATGTTGGGTTATCTTTTATTTTGGCGCCGTAGTCGGGCCATGAGTGTTTGGATGATGTAATGTTATTTATGTACTTGATTGACGTGGCGAGTGTAAGCCAACTATGTTATCTCCCCTTTTATTATCTATATATTACATGGGATGTTGTGAAGATTGCCTGACTTGCGACATATGCCTTCAATGCGATTATGCCTCTAAGTCGTGCCTTGACACGTGGGAGATATAGTCGCATCGAGGGTGTTACAAGTTGGTATCATAGCCTTCCCTGACCTTAGGAGCCCCATTGCTTGATCATTTTTAGCAGCTGAGTTGTGTCTAGAAAAATGTTTTGAGTCATTTAGGAATTATATATCGGAGAGTTTAGGAATTCTTTTTACTTCTCAGTCTCCTCATCGCTCTGGTAAGGCATCCTGACATAGAGTTTTGACTCTTCTCTTCTGAAAGTTCACTAAAAAAATTTAGGATCACGCGGGTATCTTGGAATCGTTCCGATGGTTTTATGATGAGAACATTGTCTTGGTGCCTCCTGTCAGGGGTTTTGTGGAAGTGTCCCGGGGAGTTGAGCTCTGAGGTGTTGTCATCATAATTTTATCGTTGCAGTTCTGGAAAACCTGAGTTTAGTACGCCGACATCGAAAATCTCTTTTATGCAGTTCGTTGGTGAGATAACCTCGACGCCACCCAGTACTGGGGCGGGAGTTCGGGAGTATCGCCATAACTTGTATAACGGATGCTTTTCGAAGGTTGAGGTAGATGGTTTCCGAAGTTTTTCTCGGTTATGTGTTGAAGGATGGATACAGCTGGATGTAGGATTTGCTAGATTTGGGTGAGATATTATGCTTCCCCTGTATCCCCAACACTTGATTGCATAACCGGAAAGGTTCGGGAGTTTCATAGGTGGGAATTCTCGTAGCTCTAGTTCTTCTTCCACGGATATTTGGTTTGAGATTGGTATTTCTTACCGAGTATTCGTTGTTGATCCGTACCTTGTTGATTTATTTCTCTACCTAAATTCTATGTGGCTTCTCAACTTATGGATATGTGACCATTTCAAGAGGAATGCATTCGTTCATTTTGTTCGGATGTGAAGACTATATGTTGCAATTTTCATTCCGTTGGATTCAGCTTCAATATTTGTCTATCAATGTGCTAATGGATGTCAACCTCTTCAGGATGGCTCCTCCAATGCGCACGACTCCGAATCCTGATCCGCCACCACCTCCACCTCCTCCGAAGGCATGGCAAGCTGTGATGGCCACAACCAATGCAAACACACAGTTGATCATGCAAATTCTTCAAGAGCGCAATCAAGGCAACCAAGGGAACCAAGGCAACAATCAGAATCACTTTGCTACACTCAACCAGTTCCTTGCTAATGGGCCAAAGACTTTCAGCAATTGTGTTGAGGCAACCGATGCTGACGATTGGCTTGTGGATCTGTGCAAGCATTTCGAGTGCAGTAACATCAGGCCTGAGGACTTTGTCAAGTTCGCTTCCTTCCAACTCAAAGATCAAGCTGCAGAATGGTTCCAGCAGTACAAGGATTCCAGAGGTGGACGTGTTATCACTTGGGATGAATTCCATCAAGATTTCAGAGCTCACCATATCCCTCAGAGCGTGGTTGAAAGCAAGCGTGAGGAATTCCGCAACCTGAAGCAAGGCTCTTTGTCTGTCTATGACTACAACAAGTTGTTTCAGAAGCTCGCCCGCTTTGCCAAGCAGGACGTCCCTGATGAGAAGAGCATGATATACCAGTTCAGCGGTGGTCTCAGAGAAGAAATCCAGCTAGCTCGTGTTCTCTTCGAGCCCTTGAGGTACGATGAGTTCTACAACATGGCATTGAAGCAAGAGGCCGCTCAACTGAGGTGTGTTGCTTCCAAGAAGCGAGTCAGAGATGCTACTCCTTCTTCCTCTACTCAAGTGGCCAAGCAGCAGAAGTATTGTCTTCCTCCTCCTCCGTTCCGTCAGCCGTATCAGAAGAGCAAAGGTGGCAGTGGTTCTTCCCACCCACCCAACCCTGGCTTTCAGAACAAGACTTCGTCTCAAGCTCCAAGATCGAGTGCTCCGTACCACCGTCTGCTTTTAGAGGTCACGTGCAACAAGTGCCAACAGAAGGGTCACTATGCCAACAAGTGCTTCAATCAGAGGCGTCTTCCTCCTCCTCCTGTGAGATTGGCAAGTACAGCTGTGGTCAAGCATAACCCCAAGCACGCCAAGGTTAACATGGTGAATGCAGCTCAGGCAGAGGACTCATCAGATGTTATCATGGGTAACTTTCCAGTTAACTCTTTTCCCGCAAAAGTTCTTTTTGACACTGGTGCTTCGCATTGTTTCATGTCAAGATCAATTGTTTCCAAGCATGACTTTGTTTCACAAATGTTGGGTAAACCTATGGGAGTGGTTTCTCCGGCTAAGTCTATGAGGGCTACTTCAATAGTCCCGGATATTTCTATCATGATGGGGGATTTCAAGTTTCTGGCTTCCCCAATGGTTCTTGGTAACTCGGATATTGATCTTATTCTCGGGATGGATTGGCTTTCTAAGCACAAGGCTCAGCTTGATTGTGCAGCCAGGCAGATTCAATTGACTCATTTGTCTGAGGATGTAATTGTCTTTTCCGCGAATGACGATACCATCCGTCTATTTTCTCTCAATGATAAGGGTGAACTCGATGCCATCTCGAAAATTCTAGTCGTTTGCGAATATCAAGACATCTTTCCAGAAGAGCTTCCAGGAATGCCTCCGCACCGGCCAGTTGAATTCTTCATTGATCTTGAGCCTGGCACGGAACCAGTGTGCAAGCGTCCTTACAAGCTCGGACCTGAAGAGTTGAAGGAGCTGAAGAAGCAACTCGATGTTCAAGAGAGAATGGGTCTCATCCGGCCTAGTTCTTCTCCGTGGGGTTGTGGTGTTCTTTTTGTGAAGAAGAAGGATGGAACGGACCGACTTTGTGTTGATTACCGTCCATTGAATAAGAAGACCATCAAGAACAAATACCCACTTCCCAACATCAACGAGCTGTTCGAACAACTCAAAGGTGCCCAAGTATTCTCCAAGCTTGATCTCCGTATGGGTTATCATCAGATTCGAATCCGTGAGCAAGATATTCCCAAGACGGCTTTCAGAACAAGCTATGGTTCATATGAATACACTGTCATGTCTTTTGGCCTCGTCAACGCTCCTCCAACGTTCTCTCGCATGATGAACTTCATCTTCAACGCCTACACCAATGACTTCGTTTTGGTCTATCTCGACGACATTTTGGTTTTCTCGAAGAACAAGGAAGATCATGCCAAGCACTTGCGTTTGGTACTCGATAAGTTGAGGGAACACTAGTTCTACGCCAAGTTCTCCAAGTGCGAATTTTGGCTAGATGAGGTTCTTTATCTTGGTCATATCATCTCTGCCAAGGGCATTGCGGTGAATCCTGAGAAGGTGTCTGCAATTGTGAATTGGGAACCTCCTCAGAACGTGAAGCAACTCCGCAGCTTCCTTGGTCTCGTAAGCTATTGTCGAAGATTCGTTGAAAACTTTTCTAAGATCACGAAGCCTCTCTCAAATCTTCTTCAGAAGCACGTCAAGTACGTTTGGTCTCCGGAGTGTGACATTGCTTTCAACACTTTGAAAGAGAAATTGATCACTGCTCCAGTTCTGACTCCGCCTGATGAATCCAAGCCGTACGAGGTCTTTTGTGATGCCTCTCTCCAAGGTCTTGGCGCAGTGTTGATGCAAGAGAAGAAATTTGTTGCTTATACCTCTCGCCAATTGAAGCCTAATTAGAAGAACTACCCCACTCATGATCTCGAGTTGGCGGCAGTTGTGCATGCTCTTTTGACTTGGAGACATCTCTTATTGGGAAGAAAAGTGGACATTTTCACTGATCACAAGAGTCTCAAGTACATCTTCACACAGCCTAATCTCAACCTCAGGCAAACTCGATGGGTTGAAATGATTCAAGAGTATAATCCGAGTATCGAGTATACTCCAGGCAAGGCCAATGTGATTGCCGACGCATTGAGCAGGAAGGCTTATTGCAACAGTCTGATTCTCAAGCCTTATCAACCCGAGCTTTGTGAAGCTTTCCGCAAACTTAATCTGCAAGTTGTTCCTCAAGGTTTCCTCGCCAACCTTCAAGTCTCTCCTACCTTGGAAGACCAGATTCGCAAGCCCAGCTTCTTGATGCTATGGTGAAAAGGGTGAAGATTGGGATTGCCAAGAGTCTACCCAAGTACAAGTGCTACCGCCTTGATGACAAGGATACTCTTTTCTTCAAGGATCGTATTGTTGTACCCAAAGGTGACCTCCGTAAAGTGATCATGAACGAGGCTCACAATTCTCTCCTCTCCATCCACCCTGGGAGCACGAAGATGTATCAGGACCTCAAGCAGGCTTATTGCTGGACTCGAATGAAGCGCGAGATTGCTCAATTCGTGAATGAATGTGATGTCTGCAGAAGAGTGAAGGCAGAACACCAAAGGCCAGCTGGTCTCCTCCAACCTCTTGCCATTCCAGAATGGAAGTTTGACCACATTGAGATGGACTTCGTGACTGGGTTTCCAAAGTCCAAGCGTGGCAATGATGCTATATTCGTTGTCATCGACAAACTCACCAAAGTGGCTCATTTTCTGCCTATCAAAGAGTCAATCACTGCAGCTCAATTGGCGGAACTCTATACCTCTCGAATTGTCTATCTGCATGGTATTCCACAAGTGATCTCTTCAGACCGTGGCAGCATCTTTACCTCCAAGTTTTGGGATTCTTTTCAGAAGGCCATGGGCACCAACATCCGCTTCAGCACAGCTTTCCATCCTCAAACTAGCGGTCAAGTCGAGCGTGTCAACCAGATTCTTGAAGATATGCTCAGGGCTTGTGTGATCTCCTTCGACATGAAGTGGGAGGATTGTCTTCCTTATGCTGAATTCTCCTACAACAACAGTTTTCAAGCAAGTTCGGGCAAGGCCCCATTTGAAATTCTGTATGGCAGGAAGTGTCGTACCCCTCTCAACTGGTCTGAAACCGATGAACGTCAGCTTCTCGGAAATGACTTAATCACAGAGGCAGAGGAAATGTGCAAAGTCATTCGAGATAACCTCAAAGCAGCCCAATCCCGCCAGAAGAGCTATTATGATAGTAAGCACCGTGATTTGGCTTTCGAGATCGGAGATCATGTTTACCTCCGCGTCTCTCCTATGAAAGGTACTCGTTGCTTCGGTATCAAAGGGAAGCTTGCCCCCAGATACGTGGGACCTTTCAAGATTGTCAGCAAGAGAGGCGATCTCGCCTATCAACTCGAGCTTCCTTCAAACTTTGCAAATGTTCATGACGTGTTCCATGTCTCTCAGCTTCGAAAGTGCTTCAAGACTCCTGACCACACCGTCAACTTCGAGGACATTGAGCTCCAAGAAGATCTCTCCTATCGTGAGCACCCCGTTGCTATTCTCGAAGAGACTGAACGCAAGACTCGCAACAAGTCAATAAAATTCCTCAAAGTCAAGTGGTCACACCATTCTGACCGTGAAGCTACCTGGGAACGCGAGGATCACCTCCGTTCTGAGTACCCGGCGTTCTTTCAGTCCTAGATCTCGGGACGAGATCCTTTCGTAGTGGTGGAGTGTTGTAACACCCCGGATATGACTTTCCCAATTTGTAATCCAACTCTTGCCGTTTCCGGCCTTAAGTTATTTTATTTTCTCGGGTTCAGGTTTTTGTCTCCGTGTGTTGTTGTCGTTGTCATGCATCTCATATCATGTCATCATGTGCATTACATTTGCATACGTGTTCGTCTCATGCATTCGAGCATTTTCCCCGTTGTCCGTTTTGCATTCCGGCGCTTCGTTCTCCTCCGGTGGTCATTTCTACCTTTCTTTCGTGTGTGGGGATTAAACATTTCCGGATTGGACCGAGACTTGCCAAGCGGCCTTGCTTTACTACCGGTAGACCGCCTGTCAAGTTTCGTACCATTTGGACTTCGTTTGATGCTCCAACGGTTAACCGAGGGACCGAAAAGGCCTCGTGTGTGTTGCAGCCCAACACCCTTCCAATTTGGCCCAAAACCCAACTAAACCTGCTCCATCATCTAGAGCGTTCGATCACGATCGTGTGGCCGAAAACCGCACCTCATTTGGACTCTCCTAGCTCCTCCTATGCCTATATAAAGACTCCTCTGAATTCTTCTTTGTCTTCCCCCCCCCCCCCCCCCCGTAACCCTAAAAACCTAGATCCGTCTCCACCCGCCGCCCGCCGGACATTTTTCCGCCCGACCGGACATTGGCCGCTTCCCTGCCGGCCACTCCGGGAGCGCCACCTGTCCCCGAGGCGGGACCGCTTCGCCGCCGCCGCCGCCCGAGGCCCGCCAGGCCCGCGAGAAGCCCCCGCGGCCCGGTCCGCCCGTCGCCGCCCGGGTCGGCCTCCTCCCTCGCCGTGCCGCTCGCGCCAGCTGCCGGCTCCGCCGCGACGCCCCTCGTCGCTGGCGTCGACCCCGCTCGCTGCCGTCCCGCATCCGGTGTCGCCCGGCCTCGCCCGAGCCTCTCCGGCCATCTCCGCCGTCCGCCGCTCCGGCCCCGAGCTCCGGCGACCGGATCCGCGCCGCCCCTGACCGTCTCTTCAAGCTCCGGCCGCCACTTCTCCAACTCCGAAGAACTAAATCCGGCCAACCTCGTAAATCGCGCCCGGATCCCGACCTGGATCTAGATCTCGGTTGACTTTTTGCCCGAAACCCTAGCTCATATGCTCATGTTCATACCATCATAACTTTGCATCCGTAGCTCCGTTTTTGACATATAGCATATCAAAATGTTCGTCTCAAAGAGTACATCATTTCATTCCATTGCATCATTTTCATTTGAGTTCATCTTGATGCCCGAAATGCTATTAGAAGAGTGCTACTTGAGATAATTGTCAGATCTGCTACTCCATTTAGCTATTTGTCATTTTTGCCATGATTATTGTGTGCATGATATGCCCATGAGTTCTACATATGTTTTGTTAAGGGTTTTGCCATATTTCCAGAGGTGCAACCCATGTATTTTTGTGATGTGTGTGGTGATTAGCACAAGCTTGCAAAGTGAGGCACTTGGTAATTCTGATTTCAGGGACTTAGCATTTCCACTAAGTCCTTGATCTGTTTATCTCATATTGCCATATGTTCATGTTGTTTCCTAGTGATCCGTGCCTCTTTTGAGGATGATTAGTAAGGATGTTTTGTTAATCTTGTAGTGCTCTATCCATCCATGTCTTTGTTTGCAATTATGGAGCACCCTATCTTGAGTCAATCGAGCTCTACTTTTGCTACTTCGTGAATCTGGGCAGATTGTCTACTTGTTAGCAATTTTGCCGAGGTTGTTGTAGTTGATCCGTGCATGCTGTGCTATTGTTCTTGCCATGTCTAGCTTGCATTTTGTGTATTCTTGATGGATGTATGCTTAGCTTTCATGACTTGCTCCGTAATGAGTGCATCGAGCTCGTAAACATGCCTACTTGAGATATGTTTCAGCATGTGCCAGTTTTCACTAAGTCTGAAAACTGATTATGCTTTTGCTATGTTCACATGCTTGCTAATATGTTTTCTTATCCTTTTTGGCTCAAGGTCACTAAGGGACTTTTGTTAAGCTTTTTGAGTAGCTCCATGCCATGTTTTACTTTTTCATGTTCAGGTCCTGTAGCATGTAGTTTTGTTGCTCCAAAGAGTGCTACCTGATCTGAGATTTCAGACAAGTGTTAATTTCGCTAAGTCTGAAATCTGTTTACCATATGCATTTTTTCCATGCTTGTTTGAACCTGTTAATGGATGAATTGGCCGTAGCTCAGTGCTAGACTTTTGTTAATGGAAGATTGGAGACCGTTCCTTGTTGGAACATTGTTTACTTGTTGGGATATCATTATATTGCCATGTTATCTTAATGCATCTATATACTTGGTAAAGGGTGGAAGGCTCGGCCTCTCGCCTAGTGTTTTGTTCCACTCTTGCCGCCCTAGTTTCCGTCATATCGGTGTTATGTTCCCAGATTTTGCGTTCCTTACGCGGTTGGGTTATAATGGGAACCCCTTGACAGTCCGTTTTGAATAAAACTCCTCCAGCAATGCCCAACCTTGGTTTTACCATTTGCCACCTAGCCTTTTCCCTTGGGTTTTGCGGACTCAAGGGTCATCTTATTTTAACCCCCCCCCCCCGGGCCAGTGCTCCTCTAAGTGTTGGTCCAACCTAGAGCACCGTGTGGGGCCGTCCCTTGGAAACTTGGGTTACGTTGGCTCCCGTACGCTTAGCTTATCCGGTGTGCCCTGAGAACGAGATATGTGCAGCTCCTATCGGGATTTGTCGGCACAGCGGGTGGTGTTGCTGGACTTGTTTTACCATTGTCGGAGTTGTCTTGAAGAACCGAGGTACCGATCGGAACGTCTCGGGAGGAGGTCTATTCCTTCGTTGACCGTGAGAGCTTGTCATGGGCTAAGTTGGGACTCCCCTGCAGGGATTTGAACTTTCGAAAGCCGTGCCCGCGGTTATGGGCAGATGGGAATTTGTTAATGTCCGGTTGTAGATAACTTAAACCTTAACTTAATTAAAATGAATCAACAGTGTGAGTTACCGTGATGGTCTCTTCTCGGCGGAGTCCGGGAAGTGAACACGGTGTTGGAGTAATGCTTGCGCAGGTTGCTCTCTAGTTTCTCGATCGCGCTTTGCCTTCTCTTCCCGCTCTCTTTTGCGAATAGGATAGCCACCATATATGTTAGTCGCTTGCTGCAGCTCCACATATACTTTTACCTTGCCTTACCTATAAGCTTAAATAGTCTTGATCGCGAGGGTGCGAGATTGCTGAGTCCCTGTGGCTCACAGAATACTATTACACCAGATGCAGGGCCTGATGATTCCACTCCAGGTGACACGCTCGAGCTCAAGTGGGAGTTCGACGAGGACTCTCAACGATACTATGTTTCCTTTCCTGATGATCAGTAGTGGTGCCCAGTTGGGGGTGATCGGGACCGTGTCGCATGTTGGGTTATCTTTTATTTTGGCGCCGTAGTCGGGCCATGAGTGTTTGGATGATGTAATGTTATTTATGTACTTGATTGACGTGGCGAGTGTAAGCCAACTATGTTATCTCCCCTTTTATTATCTATATATTACATGGGATGTTGTGAAGATTGCCTGACTTGCGACATATGCCTTCAATGCGATTATGCCTCTAAGTCGTGCCTCGACACGTGGGAGATATAGTCGCATCGAGGGTGTTACACTCCATGTTGCCAGCGAGCCTGCTGCCGACTTGGAGTCGGTCGGCTCCATCGACCTGATGTTGGTCGACTCCGACATAGCGTCGCTTGACGCCTTGCCCTCCAACGTGGTGGTCTACGACGAGCCGCTCCCTCGCGCGGAAAGAGGCGGTAGCACCGTTACGGAGGTGCTCGTCATCAACCACGGCGAGCACTCTAGCGGAGGGGGCCAGGATCCGCGGCAGACGACGATGCAAGACCTGGCCGCACCCATCCCAGAAGACGCCGACGCTGAGACGCTGGAAGCATGCCGCGTTCAGCTTGTCGAGAGCGCCAACCGGCTGGCCAGCATGAGACGCCTTTCGGAGGCCTACCAGCGGGAGATGGACCATGCTGTCGGCGGCACGCCGGCTCCTGGTGGGCCTAGCCGCATTGGCCTAGTCCGGCAGCGTGGTGCGACCATCGCCAGCATGTTCGGGATGGATCGTCTCGTCTATGCCATGCCTACAGAAAACATACGAGCTGCCTAGGCAGCAGCAGACGAGCTAGACAAGCTCGAGGGCGACGAGCGTCCCCACATGATAGAGCGAGTTCAGCAGCTCCTTGACGTGGATCCTGAGCAGCAGGATGCCGGGTGCCGCACTGAAGCGCCCATTCGGCGAAACGACGACCCAGTCCATTGCCGATACCAAGGCACAAAATCCCGGACGCCGACTGGTGGCGTCCATGATAGACGAGACAAGGAGCCGGCTGTCGGCCGCAGCCGGACCCACGTCACCATCGAGCACGACCAAGACAGCCGCTCGAGAGCAGTACAGCGGCGAGACGACTCTCCGCCTCCTCCTTCCCGCAGGGAGAGGCGTATTTCCCCGCTGCCTGTCGATCACCCATCACTCGGCGACCACCTTGTCCATCGAGAATGAATCGGAGAAAACGACGCTCACCATCGGATCGATCGTCTCAATCGATCCCTGGCGCTGGAAGAAGAGGATGAGCTGGGTCCGCCTTGTTTTGGCCCCCATATCCGAGATGGGCCCTTCCCCAAAGGGTTCACTCTCGCAAGATACACACCCAAGTACACCGACTCCGTGAAGCCGGAGGACTGGCTGGTCAACTACTCCACAACTGTCAACATCACAAATGGCAACAAGCGCGTTGCCGTGAAGTACTTTCCCCTCATGCTCCAGGGCATGGCCCGGGCATGGCTGAACAACCTGAAGCCCCGCTGAAGGACTCCTGGATTAGGGGGTCTCCGGACAGCCGGGCTATATCCTTTGGCCGGACTATTGGACTATGAAGGTACAAGATTGAAGACTTCGTCCCATGTCCGAATGGGACTCTACTTGGCGTGGAAGGCAAGCTAGGCAATACGGATATGTATATATCCACCTTTGTAACCGACCTTGTGTAACCCTAGCCCCCTCCGGTGTCTATATAAACCGGAGGGTTTTAGTCCATAGGACAACATACAATCATACCATAGGCTAGCTTCTAGGGTTTAGCCTCTTCGATCTCGTGGTAGATCAACTCTTGTACTACTCATATTATCAAGAACAATCAAGCAGGACATAGGGTATTACCTCCATCAAGAGGGCCCGAACCTGGGTAAACATCGTGTCCCCTGCCTCCTGTCACCATCCGCCTTAGACGCACAGTTCGGGACCCCCTACCTGAGATCCGCCGGTTTTGACACCGAAACAAGCATGACAGTGTTCAAGAAACCGCACCGGCAGCCGCTCCGACCTTTAATTTGGAGCCAGTTGCGTCGTCCATGGACGGGTGGATGGACCCCGCTACAGAAGCCTTATCCTCATCGGCGATCGAGCCGGACATCGACCTTACCCTGCACGAGAGTCGTGTCGTCAAACTGCCGGATCCTTCTCCGGCCATGGACTTCGAACCTCCTGCGCCCATTCCTAGCGAATCCGATTGGGCGCCGATCATGGAGTTTACCTCCACGGATATTTTTCAGCACTCGCCCTTTGGTGACATACTAAACTCATTAAGGTCTCTCTTTTTGTCAGGAGGATCCTGGCTGAACTATGTCCGACAGGATTGGGATGCGGACGACGAAGAAATTCGCATCCCACCCACCACCCACTTAGTAGCCACTGTTGATGATTTAACTGACATGCTCGACTTCGACTCTGAAGACATCGATGGTATGGACGACAACGCGGGAGATGAAGATGAACCACTGCCCACAGGGCACTGGACAGCCACCACATCATACGATATATACATGGTGGACTCACCCAAAGAAGGCAATGGCGACGAGACAGCGGAGGATGACCCCTCCAAGAAGCAACCCAAGCGCTGACGTCAGCGGCGCCGCTCTAAGTCCTACCAAAGCAAAAGTGGTGATACTGGCACAGGAGATAATAACACTCCGGACAGTGCCGAAGACAACAACAATCCCCTCCAGCAAGATTTAGAGCAAGAGGATGGAGGGGCCAGCCCTCCTGAGAGAGCGGCAGATGGAGAGGCGGAGGATGATAATTACATGCCCCCTCCGAAGACGAGGAAAGCCTCGGTGATGACGAATTCGACGTGCTGGAGGATCCCGTCGAACAAGAGCGCTTCAAGCGCCGGCTTATGGCCACGGCAAATAGCCTTAAGAAAAAGCAGCAGCAGCTTCAAGCTGATCAAGATCTGCTAGCTGACAGATGGACTGAAGTCCTCGCGGCCGAGGAATATAAACTCGAACGCCCCTCCAAGAGTTACATAAAATGTAGGTTGCTACCCCGACTAGAGGAAGAAGCGTATGATGCGGTTGATTGGCCACCTAGGCATTCGCCAAAAATTCAGCCCGCACCCCGACATCATTCAAACAAAAAGGCATGGGGAAATACGCCAGACCTGCGAGACGTATTGGAAGACAAAGCAAAGCATGCAAGATCGATCTACGGATCACAAGGGCGCTCCACTACGCGAGACGATAAACGTCACGCCAGATACAGTAAAAGTAA